>NC_134267.1:119815894-121015894 GCF_031893055.1 Leptodactylus fuscus | reverse complement strand
TCATCTTTCCAACAGTGGAGAAATATCGTGCCGAAACTAACTGCACCAATATCTCCATCATGGAGAATATTGGCAAAGCTGACACTGCACTGAATTCAGTCAGCTTTCTAGCAGTATATAATACCGCACATCTCTGAGGACATGAAAGATTGTCTTTAAAGAGGACCTTTCATGGGTTTAGGTACATGCGGTGTTATATACTGCTGGAAAGCCGACAGTGCGCTGAATTCAGTGCACTGTCGGCTTTCCCGATCTGTGCCCCAGGTAAAGAGTTATCGGTACCGGTACCGTAGCTCTTTACAGTCAGAAGGCTGTTCCTGACAGTCTGTCAGGAAGGTCCTTCTACACAGCAGTGCCTATCGCGCTGTACAGTGTGAGCGTGGGGAGGAACACCCTCTCCCCTCCTGATAATACTCGTCTATGGACACATACTGTGAGCAGAAGGAGGGGGCGTTCCTCCCTGCTCACACTGTTCAGAGCTATAGGCGCTGCTGTGCAGAAGGACGTTCCTGACAGTCTGTCAGAAACGCCCTTCTGAGTGTAAAGAGCTACGGTACCATGAGCTGGGGAGCAGAAAATAAAGAGGGATCTGGGCAGATGTCTGCCTATAATTCCTCTTTACTTTCTGATATCTGAATAGGTTGTATCTACTTGTATTGAATGGACTGTATTACAGGCTACTCAAGTAGGTCCGCCTCAGCAAAACCAAAAAACTATTTTGGTTGTTTTTTCGCTGCACTGCGCATGGGTTGCTCTAAAAGGGGCCCACTGAGGCTCTGTCGCCCAAAGGCTCACACAAACCTGGAGCCGGCCCTGCCATGACAGCACTGGGAAGTACTTTCAGTGACCAACTACTTCATCCCAAGTGTGAGAAGGAGCACTATTAAAGATCCTTCCTCCCAACCGAGGTCAGGCTGTACAATCAACTTCATTCTAAGCAGAGATCACTCCGCACAGAGCACTAAATGATCCTTAAATCTTTCTTCTTAGTTGCTATGACACCTAGTATCTATTTCTATCTGCTATGAGCTTGTACGTGTTCTTTCTTGTAATATTACTGTATTATCCATGCTGCTGTAACATACTAAATTTCCCCATGGTGGAACTATTAAAGGATTATCTTATTTTATAAGTTGGGAGCGGGCACCAAAACTGAATCTTATCCAGGGGGTAGGATAGCCAAATTACTTCTCTGTCATAGTGTTATATGGAATGCACATTCACTGGTACTTACCAGCATACATAGACCAGCACAGTTGTTTCACCACCAGTAGTTTCTTATATCCACTACTTCTCCATCACAGGAGTGGAGCTAAATGTGAACCACAGATGTACGCTGTCTTTATGTGACATTTCTGTTTCAGTGTGAGTTAAAGTATTTCTCTAATTTAAACTTATACTTTGTTGAGTGTCATTTAGAAACTTGCTTCTTGCAGCTCTGAAGCCCGAGCTGTGATAGTCCTTTAACTGATGTGACACTGACAGCTCTGACAATTAGTGACCTTCTTCCCTTTCATATTATCAAATCTTACGTCTGAACTACTTGCACTCTGCTTGGTTTCCTGCATCACTTGGTCACTTGAGACTCCGTTGAGACTTAGCCTTCCCGAGAATTGTACAGCAACAATCTTAAGATAAGCAATGGCTTGTTTTGACTTTTACAGAAAAATGATGCATGGAGGAAGTTTTATATTCAGGAAAATGTGAAATATATTTCTATTATTATAGATTGGGTACGTTGACCCTTTTGGTTTTTTCGAAAAGATATTTAAACATCATTCAATATAAATAAAAATTCATTGCATGTCATATTTAATAAAAGTTATTTTTGTTTAATCTCTGGATTTCTGTGATCTTGTGAAGTTTAAGAAGGTTATGTAAGACTTGCTAATTGTGAGTCTAACTCAGGTATTTATTTTTCCATTAAATCATCTTTTATGAATAAATAATTTTTTGCTGTCAAATATATTAATAAGGCACTATTTCTGTAAGTATTCTTAAATCACACAGATAAAAGTAATACAAATATGCTTCTCCAGATATAGTAGTTGCCTAAAGGCAGTTGTCATTCAGCTATCAGCGCTTCTCAAACCCATTAAAGGGATTCTATTATTAGAATCCCTTTTTTCACTACTACCATGTAGAAATAGCCTTAAGAAAGGCTATTTTTGCCCTACCCTTAGAATTCTTCTCCATGCCGCTGTTTCGGTGATATTCGTATGCAAATGAGACTCCAGACAGCACAGGGGGCTGTCCCCCTGTGCTCATCTAGCACAAGGGGTGTGCTGCCTAAAGAATATCCAGAGACGCCCTTCTTCTTCTACAGCCACGTATGTCCTCCTGTGTCTTCTTCTGGCGAGACTCTGATCACTTGTGTAGCGGCCACAGAAAAATGGTCGACAAGACATCCGCAGTGGACTCTGCCATTGGGCAGAGCCCACTGCACATGACTTGTCGGCCATTTTCCTGTGGCCGCTACATGAGTGTACTGTGCATGCGCAGTATGCTCGTATAGTTCTATGGAGTACAGAGCATACTGAGCATGCTCTGTATCGGCATCACTTACGCATTGGATGCTGGTACAGAGCAGTCTTGCTGGAAGTAGAAAAAGAAGGGCGTTGCTGGAGAGTCTTCAGGCAGCACAAAGTCGCCCTCTGTGCTGTTTGAGCGCAGGGGGACCACCCCCTGTGTTGTCTGGAGACTTATTTGCATACAGAGAAAATTGGGAATATCACCAGAATGGTGGTGCAGAGAAGAATTCTAAAAGTAGGGGAAGAATAGCCTTTCTTAAGGTTATTCCAATGTGGTAGTACTGAAAAAAGGGATTCCTTTAAAGGTACACTAGAACTTCTTAGGGCAGTACCCAGTTCTATGGAATAGTCACTTGCCATTGTGGAAGATGTTGATATAAATGAATATGATATTTATAATATAAAATACCTGTACAGGATAAGCCACACACTGTGCACTGTGTATGCATTCAGTTATACAATCATGATTGTAAATATACTTTATACAATATATTTTAGTAATAAATAAGTCTGGTACATGTATCTATCAGGGCTGATCTGACCCTGAAATTCAGAGTAAGTGGCTTATGCATCCGCAAGAGGCCTTACCCTCAGCATCCTAAGATCATTTTACTCTAGGTCTAGGATATAACTTGAAGCTGTGATAGTGGTATCTTTGTCAATGGGTCTTTGCACAGCTACTTATAGTTATGCCCTGCTCATGGATGCCGTAGGTAATCTAAAATGTTTGCGAGTTAAAAATCAATATAGTTTAAAGTAGGTATCAGTAAGTAGGCCTTTAGGTATTAGGCTTGACTAACTGGTCACCATGACTTATGTTGCTGTAAGAATTAAATTGAAGAATTTGTATTGCATTTACTAAGCAATAATCTGCCAGTCCGATAAGGCACGCGTAAAGTCTTTGGAAGCATTTCAGATGCTTACTGTACGTGCATGGATTTTCTGCCAAAAGGCTTTATCAGGACCTAACCTTGTGGTAGAGGCCAACTCTCTCGTGAGTGCTACTGCAAGGAAGAAGCTATATGCTAACCCTGATATGATCTAATAGCAAGGATGCCGTAGGATGAATAATGGTCCTGTGACTCATGAGACTTCTTATCTCTCTGTGCATGGCTATGTGAGTGGAAAGCACAGTATTACTTTAAAGGCCAGGTTCTCTAACATAAACTTTTTAATCCTTTTGTTCCAGACAGGACTGCAGTGAATAAAATATAGCATTGCAAAATATGATAAAACATCAAATACTATAAACATGATCATTACTTGCGGAAAATGTAGTTTTCTGCAAATTAAAAAGATGCAAACATGCCTTCGAAGCAGGTTATGTTATTTCTAAACAACATACAGGATGGGCAGTACTGCTGTCAGTCTTCCAAATCCTAATAGTGGAAGCCCACATCAGTTAAAGGGCAATTTCTGTATTGATTTTGTAATGAGGTCCCTTGCAACTGCATAATTGTGGCTCTTATTAACAATTTTATGGCATATCATTAGGTATTCTAAGACTAATCTGGTTAACTTTAATAAATAATGAAGAAACATGATCATGCAATACATATTTAGTCTTATAAATAATAAACTATGGATATCACTCTTTTTGGCAATGAAACATATATTGATGGTATAACAATTTGTTCTGAATTGACCCCCTTAACCTACTCTGAGCAATTGTTACTTATCAGAAGGCCCCTTTACAACTTGCTAAGTGTCTCCATTGTATGCTGGGCCCCTAGCAAATTGCTATAACTTGTGGGGACTATGGTGATAGGTGTTCTGCAGCACTACCGGGGTAAATCAAACTCTCCATTCTGACCCCAATGTATAATAAATGGAGACTCAGCGGAGGTGTTATACTTGGGTTTGTAGGGAGAACTTAGACAAACAGGACCATTTCAGTCAGTAACTCTAAGAGAGATAAGATATAATGTACAGATGCACAGATGATATAGTATTAGGAAGTGTAGTGGGTGTGGACTGGAGAAGAAGACTAAGATTTCATTGACAGAGAACGATAGGGGACTGGAGACACTCTGTGATGTATGTCACACTATTACATAAAATAACATAAATAAAAATGCCTTGCAAAAGCCAGCTTATAAAAAGACAGGGTAAAGTAGAAGAAAGAAATTTTCATGCCACCTCATCCACCAGCATCAGTAAGAATGCAGGTGGCAAGAAGCCGATACAATTGTGGAGTATATGGCTCTTTTTTTTTGTCTGGGATCCACAATTACATATTTGATCACGGGTCCAACAAAATGTATAATGTTCTTTGTTTGGTGCTCAGTTCTTTCTATTAGCCCCAGAGACTGAATGCAGTAGTAGCCACAATACTTATCCAACAAAGTATTCAAACTTCTCTTCTTCTCTTCTCTCTCTTCACTATAGACATAAAATGGGGAGGAATGGTGAACTCTAAGCCAACTCTCTGCAAGGAAGAAGCTATATGCTTCTATATTCCAATGATTGTTGGGGTACCCACAGTTGGGACCACCACCAAGCATACATTTGTTATCTATCCTTTGATAGGTAATAAATGTTCATAGGCTATTATAACAGACAACAGCTCATGGAACCACCATGCCACCTAACTAGTTTCACTTTGGGCTACTTCTAGTGGCATTGTCCGTGGTCCGCTGGTTTTCATCCTTTAATCCTTAGGCTGCATGCACACGGAGTTACGCCGGGCTCATAAAAATACTCATTCACAGCCGTACAGGCGAGCGATGCGGACTTCTCCCGAACACTTCCCATTCACTTCAATGGGAGTGCTCGTAACGCCAGTGTTACGAGCGCTCCCATTGAAGTGAATGGGAAGTGTTCGGGAGCCGTCCGCAGCGCTCGTGTGTACGGCTGTGAATGAGTATTTTTACAAGCCCGGCGTAACTCCATGTGCATGCAGCCGTATTCAGGAATCTTGTTTTTGTTGTAGGGGGCCACCAGGTCACTACCTGGTGTAGGTGGCAGCTAACCCAAAGGCCAGAGAGACAGCGAGGTGAAGAAACAGAGGGTCAGGCAAAAGGGTAGTCAAACCTAGTACAAAGGACAGGGGCACGCACCGGAAAAGCAGAGCCCTGGAAAATCAAAAGTCAAACAAGGAAGAACAGCAGATCAGGATGGTATCAAAAGCAGAGTCAGGAAACAATCTGTGGTCACAAAACTAAAGTAGGAATAAACATCCCTTAACAGGAACTGGAATCCAAGGACCTAATTGCTCATGCACAATTCAAAGGACTGAGTAGGTATGTCATTGGACGGTCCTGTCATTTGATGATCATAAATATATCTGATGGACATCTCTTGACTATAATGGGGTTTGTTTGGTACCAGTGTTCATCATTTTGTGAAATGAAAGCTTCTGTATTTTCATATCTGATTTTTGATTAAATCTGTGACATAGGCTCTTACTAAAAGTTTTGAAACATATGTGAACATAGACTTAGTGGGAATGATCTTTTGAACTGTTTCCAATTTCTATTTGGCTATATAATCCTAATCCCGCATTGCATCATTACTATCCAATATTTAAACGAGAAAGATGGTCATATACTAGGTTCAGGAATTAAAGGGATTGTATCATTGGCTCTAGTTATTTTATTGATATGCTAATCAGCCAGCACTGAGCACCGGAAGTTCACTGAGCACTGTCTGCTGTGTGTACACAGGGGGAGGTGAGAGCAGGGAAGGCTGATGAGTCATCATCATCATCAGCAGCAGCCTCCCTGCTTTCACCTCCCCCTGTGTATGCACAGCATACAGTGCTAAGTGAACTTCCAGTGCTCAGTGCTGGCTAATTAGCATATCAATAAAAGTGGGCTAATTCAAAAACAGCTAAGAGGACTAACAAACAAAAGGTATGTCTGCAATAGCCTTTCAAAAGGCTATGCAAATATATGCTTATTTAAAAATCACTAGAGCCAATGATAGACTCCCTTTAAAAAATTAAAGCATAGCTTTTTATTCGAACGTTTTGATTTGGACTCAAGAGGAGCCTGGCTGGAAGCAAAGTCAGGATTTTTCATCAAAGAGGTATATCTCATGTAGTATTTCACAATTGGCAATTTATTATATTATAATGTTATTATAATGTTTATATCAGATTAGAAAGTTCAGTTGGTCTGTCCAATAATATTACTCTCTCCCCCCCAGAAAAAAAATCCAAGTATAATTAAAACTTTTATTTATTCCAATTATCCCAAAAATGTTGTTTTTAATTGTATAAATCATTCTGAACAATATAGACCTATTTTCCCAAGAAATCAGCTAAAGTATCAGTAAATTTTTGGAATACAGTAGGAATCCAGAGTGGTGTCATATAGTTAAAATTCAGAGGCTGTGTTGAAAATTATCACAAACTTACAGTCAAGCAAAGCTTTCATTTAACCACACTATTTCCCATTGGATTTCCAAGTCTCCCATAAACAGAGTATAATTTATTTCAGTTATTTGTCATAAGAGTTTCTTTGCTCTTCACACTTAAAGTTGCAAAAGAAGTATCCAAAGAACAATTTTTCTCATTTTTGGCAAAAATCTATCTAATTTATCATGCGGTGGAACCATGCTAAAAGTACCATATTTCCAGTAGAATGAGGTATAATCTCATTTTGCTTGATATCCTAGCTATATGCTATCACTTACTATAGTCAGAAAAACCCTAATTAAAAAATCCTTCCATTCAAGACATCAAATGTAATAGAAAATTAAAACAGTAGCCATCCTTTGGTAGGTGTTTTTTTTATTTTATTTACAGAGATATTGGCATTTTTTAATTATATTCTTTCAATAGTGACAAAAGGAAGTGCTAAAGTATTGGTTGACATTTTTGCATTAGATTCTTAACTGGAAATCCTTTTCAATAGTGTGTCACCAAAGGGTGCTCATAGAAGGAAACATGCACATCTAAAGTCATGAAAAAACAAAGTATACCATCTTTGATTTCTATGGTTTTATCTATCTGTATATAATAGAATATGATATCTGGTCTATCAGCAATGTGCTTACATTTGTACTGATTTTGGCCTGGCAGCAGGTATGCTGTTGAGCTGTTGTGTTGCTCCCCCCTACTGTGCTGTGGTAATGGTGACTACCATGTGGCACCACACCCAATAAAGTAATAAAGTAAGAGCCCACTATGCACTGCATTCCAAATTATTAGGCAAATTAAATGTTTCCCTGCTTTTTCTAAATGGTCGATGCAAATGACATTATAATGATCAAATCCAAATAATGAATCTAATTGTATTGGACAAACCTCCCCATGGTAACATTATTTTATTCACAAAAAAAAAAAAAAAATCAATATTCACTGTTCCAAATTGTTATATAAAACTGAGTTTCTACATATTTATAGCTTATAAAGAACTAAAAATGGTCATTTGTTGAATTTGCAGTATAAAGAGGTCACATTTACTGAAATCAACAACTATTTGAATCAAAAACATATTAACTGGTCAAGTTACATGTTAAAGGGCCTCTATCACTGGGAAAAGTCATTTTTAATTAATAACATCCTTGAATAGCCTTTAGAAATGCTATTCCACACCTACGTTTAGTATGTAGATTGCCTCAGTGGTTTCTGAATAAGTCTGTTGTTACTCATATGCTAATGAGCTTCCAGCCAGCATAGGAAGTTCCCAGCAGCACTCATGCCTGCTATTATCTCCTATGTGTGTGCAAACAGTAAGCTGAGCAGGGAGATGAGTCATCATCATCATCATCAGCAGTCTGTGCTGTAAACACACGATATCGCCGCGCAGGAGCCGGCCTGCAACTTCACAGGTACGGGGCCGGTTGGGACCGGCCCTGGGGGAGAAGGGGCCGCTGATACTGACCCGGCATCCGCTCTACTAGAGAGGCGGATGCCGGCGAGGGATAGACGCTGGCACAGGTGCCGGGGCCTGAGACATCGCTCCTCTGCCCTGCCTGAAGCCAGCGGCGGGGGGGATGGAGGAGCGGAATAGCATCGCCCCTGCTGCTGCTGGCTTCATGCAGGGCAGAGGAGCGCAGCGATGTCTCAGGCCCCGGCGTCTATCCCTTGCCGTCATCCGCCTCTCTATTACGGCGGATGCCAGGCGCCACATTCTGACTATAAGACGCACCCTTCTTTTCCCCCCAAATTTATTATAGTCCGAAAAATACGGTAAGTGGTTTAGTTTTACCTGCAAACTTCCACCATTGTTTACAGTGCAGTGAATATGTGAACAAACTACATTTTCCATAATTCATCTGCCTGTTCTCACTCTCTTTGTTTTCTGCTCACAGGGTGGGGTGGGGGGGGGAGGGGTGAGCCTGAAAATGAATCACAGCAGCACATGACCTCAGATGTTGGTGTGATTTATCACCTGTGATCTCATTGCAGGGGAGAGCGGAGAAGGGAGGGGTACACACAGAGTCAGAATAGGCAGATAAATCATGGGAAATGTTGTTTGCCCACAGATTCACTGCATGTAAATAACAGCTATTAGGTTGTTCTGCATTAGAAGGGCTTGTCACAGCCATAGCACAATGAAAATATAATTCCAGGTACTCCAAGTTTAGAAAATGTGAATAAGTCCTTTATTTGGGTTATACATCTTATAGTAGTATTACCCATATCCAAGTGGTTTATAAGGTTAGAACATAGATTCAATCAAAGCAGGTATAACTTATTGGTATATATGAATCTTGGTCTTTGTAAGGTCCCAGATGTTTCAGTGGTTAAACCTTCTTATATGGGAATACTAGGTACTACAGAAGTGAATACCTTTTAGTGGCTCATGGGCTTATACATAGGGATTGTCCTGTAGAGGTGTCCACAGATGTCCCAAGAGAATAGGAGCTTATGTTGGAAAATGCATGGGCGTCCAGCATTTTGAAATATTTACATATTAGGTGCTGCTCTAATGATTCTGGCACAATTGGAATTTTTTTTATCTAGCCCCCACCATTCCTGAGCAATCAATGTAATAAAAAAGACAATTTGACAACAGGGATTCACACTGAAAGGAGACATACAATGTTATATTTTGTATATTTTTCTGCGAAAGTAGTTATTAATCTTTTCACCATTGAGGAAACCATAAAAATATCAAAATTATAATTCTTTCTGTTTTATCTTTGATTGAACTCCTAAAATGGTTCCCTGAAACCATAGACTTTCACAAAATCCTTGAATCTTTGTTCTAGACAAAGACTAAAGAAAGTCAGATAGATAGGGGGAGTGGAGAAAGCTGTTCTCAGATTCACTGGCAACTTATCTTCCAAAAGGATCGGGCAGTTGAAATCCACATACACATTCCTTATTTTCCATGACATTTGTCATAGGGAAGTCTCGAGAGGCTCCCATACACATTAGATGGTTGGCCGAATCCATCAAAATTACCAGGTTTAGCTAATATTCATCTAATATGAGTAACCTTAAGGGCTCATGCACACAAGTGTATTACTGCTCTGTACATCCTGCAGTATACTTCTGTCAGACCCTACTGTATGAATATAGTTTTAAATAGATTAATATGGAAGCACTTCCAGATGGATGCCATGTCATGTTCCTTTAGATGCTGTATTATAAAGCTATTCCATACTTCGTATATGGTTGTATGGAGGCACAGTTATAGAATACACAGAAGTTACAGAATACACAGTTGCACATAGCTGTCTCAACTTCAGAGAATTTCCTTGATATTTTAGTGGCTTAGTCACAGATAGAATTCTTGCCTATTCTGTGTGTACAGATGGCAAACAATATTAAGCAGTGGAGGACTATAAGTGTAGAGAAATCAAATAAAATTACTTTGGGTTGCCCAATTACTCAGGTATAAGGACAATTCACTATTAACTGTTAAACTATTCATTGCAGGAAATGTGCACATATGCAAATAACATACAGAGCAGAGTCATTTTCATTGTCCAATAGGATAGGAATAGAATTTAATTGCATTTACTTAATAGAGTACATATCCGATTAAGTTTTCTCATAAAACCGCTGCTCAAAGCTCAGTATAAACACGCATATATTTCAAAGGAAAGATATCTTGTTGTTGCATCCCTGTAAAAAAATTCCCCCCTGATCAAGGATTTCTAATAGTATGAGGCAGAGCTGAGCAAAAAGCTATAAATCAGCTCCCATGTGTATAATCACGCTCAGTGCCTCTGTCATAATGTTAGACTATCACAGTCAAGAAGAGAAATTGCAGTAAAAGAAATCCCACAGCAGAACAATTTGTGTGTCTTGCATTCTTCAAAACTTCTAAAAGAATAGCTGAATAATAAGGCCACAATACTGTTTGATGTGACTGTTAGAATGATTGCAATTTGTATAAATATCAACTATTATAAGAAGGAGATAGCAAATATATATCTTCAGGGGTTCTAGCCGCTTAGCTTGGCTGTACAGTATAATTGAGGTCAAGAAAGGAATTGGTAAAGACAGAGAAGATGGTTCTTTCGGGAATGTCTTTCTCATTTATTCATTTACATATATCTGAATTTTCAAGGTCCAGCACATAATTAAAAGCTCAATTGCTATATTTGTCATCATCAGTGAACCACACAATGGTGCCAACAAAGAATAACCAAGAGATTTGCATAATATTTCTAATCAAGACTCATCATATTAATTCAGCATTAAATCATGGTTATATTTGTAAGGTTTATTACATAGTGTTTCAGAATAACGATTAACAGATTTATGTCTATAGAACTCATACTTTTATATTTACTAGGTAATTTGGAGATTGACTGATCTTTCATACTGTTTATCAGTGGGGCAGTTGCCTGTAATAACTAATGTATAATGACAGCTCTCTGTCACCAACTTGCATTTTAGTTATACGACATGTGCCTGGATGGGCTTCACTGGATACAGCAAAGTCATGAACAAGGAAAATGACTACAACATTTCTGGCACAATAAGATTTTACTTAAGTATCGTGGCACCCATGACTATGAACGATAGGTAACTAAAAAAATTCACAGACACTTGTGCTGCGCAGTGCTCCTCATTGTAGTTACTACTAACGTGTTTCCCCGAAAATAAGACAGCGTCTTATATTAAATTTTGGTCCTAAAGATATGCTATGTTTAATTTTCAGGGGATGTCTTATTTTATTTTTGTGCTGCTGCCACCACTGCGCTACGCTGAGAAGTGCTTGCAGCGCAAAGACTGTGCGAAGAAAAACATCGCAGCCTGCTGAACACTGTGTGCGGTGCTCCGTTTGCACAGGTATGCCGGCTGCTGCCGCTGCTGTGATACCATATGTTGTATCCACTGTTCCTGCTGATGTGGGATGAGCTGGGAGAGTGGACCCCCCTCGCCACATACAATGCTTAGTGTATGCACAGGCATCTCCCATCTACAGCGGCAGGAACAGTGGATACGATGTATCGCAGCGGCGTCAGCAGCCGGCATATCTGTGCACATGGAACATCGCGCACAGTGTTCACCTGGCTGCAATGTTTTTCTTCATACAATCTTTGTAAAGAAAGATTATTATTATTAGGGGATGTCTTACTTTCGGGGGGTGCCTTATTTTAGGCGATTCAACAAAACCTCTGCTGTGTCTAACATTCGGGGGATGACTTATTTTCGGAGAAACGGGGTAATATATACTATAATTTTACCTCCTGGCAGCCTTCTAAAGACAAGCCACTTAGTACCTGTTAATACTCTTAACTCAGGAACAATACAAAGGAAGTGTACAGCACAACAGCTTACAATCTTAACAAGAACTGGCTCCATCAATTCCCCCCCAAACCCAATATAACAAAGAGAATAAGTGGCTAGATAGTCGGAACATTGTTCTTCAGAAGCTTCTTACTGAATAGGCTTGAAAACGGCTTGCCATCCATTGCATAGATAATGCTGAAGTATGGCCTGACAGTCCATAAACTTATCTAATCTAACTACTGGCCCAGACTCAGTACCAAGAGGTGGTGAAGTGTGTGGTCTGTAGTTCTCTTACCAACCCAGGTCTGCTTTGTACAATTAACCAAGAAGTCCAGAGGGATGAGGGGCCCCTCTCAAACTGGGAGCACAACTACTACCACCCTCAGGTACCACACAACCCCTCATCAGTGGAGGTGGGATATGTGACATCAACATCCCTACTACTCCCATCCTTATTATTATTAGTTATCTAGTTTTCCTAGTCACGTATTTAAAGCATAGGCAACTTACAATAATGCTCTTCTTATGTTGCTATATCTCTTTACTCGATAAATACCATTGACATCACTTCATTATTTATTTTTTCTTAATTGTATAACACCAACATATTCTACAGCACTTTTACAGACACAGTAAATCAGTGTCCCATGTACGGCTCACAATCTACATTCCCCATGTTGGTTATGAATATGCTTTATGAATTCTACAAAGGTCTATGAACTAAATTACCTATTGTTAAGAAGGTCTGTAACTAATATGTTACATGTTATACTGTGCTAAAATGTGACTTGCTAACAGAAATAGACATTTATGAAGAAACCGAGAATATTATTCCACAGCTCAGCATTTGATTAACTGTAACCTTGACCTAAACTTTGTGAAATTATTGAGATTTCTGGTGACAGAAGATTTGCATACCATTTAAAGGTTGTTATGGAGCCATTCTGTCATGTTTCCTAATGCACTTTGTGGCTCATTTAAAATATTATGATAGAACAAATAAGTTTTGTATAGTCCATTATATACACTCATTTATATTGTGTATAATAAACTTATCAGTGTACCATTAGCTCCATTAGAAGTTCCATTATTAGAGATGAAGTTCATTATTAGAGATGAGCGAGTAGTATTCGATTGAGTAGGTATTTAATCAAATACTACGGTATTCGAAATACTCGTACTCGATCGAGTACCACTCGCTATTCGAATGTAAAAGTTCGATGCAGAACCAGCATTGATTGGCTGAATGCTATACAGTCGGCCAATCAGTGCTGGTTCTTCTCCTACCTTTAGGAGTCTTCTCCGTGCAGCTTCCCTGCGGCGTCTTCCAGCTCTGAATTCACTCTGCCAGGCATCGGGCCTGGGCAGAGCCAACTGCGCATGCCCGCTTATAGTGCGGACATGCGCAGTCGGCTCTGCCCAGGCCCGATGCCTGGCAGAGTGAATTCAGAGCTGGAAGATGCCGTGGGGACGCTGCACGGAGAAGACTTCTCGGAGGATCCAGCCCGACCCTCACTCGTGGACTTGGTAAGTATAATTTGATCGAATGTTGCCTACCCCTGAAACGAGCATTTTCCCCCCATAGACTATAATAGGGTTTGATATTCAATTTGAGTAGTTGAATATTGAGGGGCTACTCAAAACGAATATCGAACCTCGAACATTTTACTGTTCGCTCATCGCTAGTCATTATTGCTATATTTTTGTACTTATGTATGTAATTTATAGTACTGGTCAGTTTGATACTCATATAGTATCCGTCATGCGTGACTTTACTCTAAATTAAAATACATAGTGAATTCGGGAATTTTCCTGGTATACCATTTCTAGTTAGCTCTATAATATATGGAATATTTTACCACTTTTCTGCCTGATTGCCTAATGTATACCAAATTTATTGGTGTTTTTTTAACTATATTATTTAAATACATTTGCAACTGATTCAGATTTGAAATTTTCTCTTTAGAAAACTATTGACTTGGAACCTTTGTATAATGAGAAAATGAAAGTTCTGACATGTTAATATGTAACTTTTCTAAAGTTACGATACACTAATAAGACAGGGCATCACCCTGTACGTAGTATTTTTAGACAGTATAATTTTATACTTCTGTAATCCGATTTTAATAGACCTTGTAAATTGCTTTTTAAATGACGCCTTCTGCTATAGAAAATCTATTTTCCATCACTGTCTAAAGAAGCTGTGCATTGGAAACAAGTTCATCTTAAAGGCTTATTTCTGTACATTCAGAAATGAGTAAGAAGCATAGAGCCTATTATACATGCTGCCAAATATTCAGATAAATGCCTACCTTCTATTGGCATATTTTGTAAGGCTTCATTGCCTAGCTGATGAAACAGGTTCTTCTTGCTGCCTAATGACTTTGCCTTGTCCTGTGTCCAGATAAATCTGACTTTTTTGTTATAAAGACAGCGCCTTGGGCCAGATGGCTTCAGAAGTGATTTTAGAAATAAACATTTTGTCAGAGGCAGATGTGTGAGGGAAATACAAAGTTCCAGGATTCTCTGCTCATTTGTATGAAATGCCCATCGTCTCAATCCTAGCACTTTTTATTCTGCTCAATTTCATTTTATTGTTGCTTTTTCTAATGTTTTTCATCACTCAGTGAAAACATTTGTATTGGGCGAGATTAAAAACAATTACAATTGGAAATGCTCAGATTTAGTCTAATAAAACAAACCGTCTGGCCAAACATAAAGACTTGGCCAAATTGCAGCAAATCAATAGAAGAAAAGAATTCCATAAGCACAATCAATTCTCATGAAAACAAGTTAATAAGAATAACATACTAATGAAATGTATGCAAGCCAGATGCCGAATCCATTAGAAATAACAAGAATTGAGCCGTAAAATAGAATACATAACCCAGAGTTTAGAATTCCTATTACTGCCTTAGACTACCACAGGTTATCTTTTACAGAAAAATAAACGTTATATATGGAAGTGATCAATACATGAGCCCCACTTTAACATTTCATTTATTATTATTATTTTTATGTAGACACCCCATTGATTTGAATGTACAAGGCTTATTTTCTATTGTGTTAATGCTGCTGAATGAAACACGCACCGCCAAGCTTTCTTTAGATTACAGATGATCACTTTATCATCTTCATAATTTCAAGGGAACAAGTAGGGATTGTCAGCAGTAGGTAACATACACTAAGACAATAACAAAAATATAACATTGAATATGGAATTCAATAAGTCTATATGTTTCTGCAACCCATCATCATTGGTACACATGTCTTTAGAGGACTCCATTTTCTCATGAAACCAACTATAGTTCAATATGGTAGCAAAGCCTTTGACAGACTGAAATTCACAAACACAACCACTGGGAGACCCTGAATAAACACACAGAGGACAGACATTACATGAGAGAGTATAGCAAGATGTTGTTGTTTTGAAAACTGGCCATCTTGTGGCATGTATCTCTTGACATGTCCAGCTAAGAGGAAGCATAAGGAAGGACGCGCCATCAGCTTTGGCAGCTCTAGATTGAAAGAGACTGTCTCTAATGGGAGAAGAAACATTTTCCTGTAATAGGTACTATTATTATACTATGTGTTGAATGCAAATATGGCTGCTCCGCTGTGACTGGCACTTCATGAGCTGCTGCATCTGGTCTGTTCTCTCCTAAGCTACTTTCTATACACCAAATGCTGGAAGTAACCTGAAACCGGCATTGAAGGACACAGCGACTCTCACTCCTTACTGAAATTGTCTTTACTGGGGTATATGTTTATAAGAAACAGATGGAACAGTGGAACACAGATGACAAGATGACAGATGAAAAATTAACAGTACCATGAAAGGCTTAGTTCACAAAATTACAGGCCACAGAGATGAACATACTACTTCTGCCATCATAGGAGAATCCTATCATAAGAGAATCCTATCCGCCATTGGAGAATCCTCTCTCCTACTCTATGGTGTGTTGGTTTATGTAAAATGATTGTCTTCTCTTCAGCTATGAGGTAGCTTTACTCCGCAAGCTTTCCAAACAACATCACACTTGCCATGCCCCAAGCTTTCCTTCCACGGCCATGCCTGACATCGTTGGCTTTCACCACTAGGGAACAACAAACAAAACAACTTATCCTGCAGTTCAACCTGTAAGAGCAACATCGTTCCATCTCAGCTTCCAGAAAACACTAGAACACTGACCATGCAATGACCTGCATTTCACAACATGTATTCTTACAATAAACTATCTTGCACGACTCTGTTGGGATGCACCTTACTATCATTATGACAGTACATTCCAGACATTTAAGGTGTGTGCATCTGCACCATCTTACACTGCCTTCAGTCTGAGCCCAGTGTAGGTGCCCTTCTATGCTTATAGTCATAATTTGCATGTGCATGGGCAGTATAATAGTGGTAACACACAGAGCATGTTCTGTATGTACATAATACTATTGAAGCTTTGCAGATCAGTTGTGGTTTCACCTACAAAAATTAAATTTAGAGTTTATGGTTGGAAGTTTGTCTGGCTAGGTAGCACAAACAGCACTTAAAAGAAAATCCTCAGGATATATTTATTTCTTTAATAAATGTACTTCTGGAAAAAATGAACAGCTCTGGGGTATTTTCTATCAATAAATTGATTGCTTTTTTGCTTTTAGAGCCTGGGGCACGGTGACCTGTCGGGCATTGAATTTATTTAAATACTAAGTAAAAATCGAAGCAACAACCTGTCTGTTGTAATTATCATCTTACGTGCTGATTACTGTGAGAAAGAAAATGATGAGTTGCTTGTTATTTGTCAGCTGCTGTCATGATAGTAGACATATACATCTCCCAGTGGGAACTCATTTATACCCCCTCCCCCTTATAATTTACACTACATAGTACACACTTTTATATGCCTCTGTGTCTAAAGTTGAGTATGAGCTGTTCTCTAATAGTTCACTTTGAGATTAAATAGTTTTTTTTTAACACAAACATCATTCAAGCAATTCAGTTTGAGCCCAGAGCCCCATCAAAGTTAATCACAAGAATAGACTTCAATGGTTGATCAGTGCTGAGAAGGTGCACAGAAAAGGAGCCGTCAGACTCTTCTTCTTGCTCCAGCTATGTTTATTTGATGACTGTATCAGACTCCTTGGTGCCTTCTACCATTCTGTAGTGTCAGCTGCTCTGTTTTTCGCTGTGACTGCATGGGAGGGCAATGCCAGGGGACTGGAAAAGTTAATAAGGAAGACCGGGACTATGACGCATAGGTCTCTCGGAAAATTTTGCTTGCTCTTTAGTAACCCTAGCCACCATCTCCACCACCTGCCAACAGAGTACCTTCAGCACAAGGTTCATTCAAATCCACTGCTGGTGTGAAAGACTCCTGTGATCCAGCATCCCTGGTGCCATATCCTGCTTCAACAAAACTGCAAACCACTAAGCTGAACCAAGAGAGATTTAGTTCTAAATTCCTTTATATCACTTCTTCACTTCCCCTTCACCCTCCCCTCATTTGCGACCCCTATGTCTGCCTGTCTTGTTTGGTAATCTATTATATTGTACTGTATGTAATGTCATTAACGTTTTTTGGAGCTGTCGAGCAATGAATTTCCCATGAGGATGAATAATAATATTCATAATAATAACTTAATTTATTCCACAGCACTTTACAAATCAGAGGGTACATGAACAGACAGTATCTGACATTACAATTTGTCAAAGAAATTAACATATCAAACAATAGGAGTGTGGGTCTTGTTTGCGAGAGCTTACAGTATATCAGGAAATAGGGGGACACAAGAGGTAAGAGATCCTGTTCAGTACAAAGGTCCAGGTCATATAACTGAAGCTTGTATGAGCCATCTCCAAATGGTATCTGTGAATATACAGCTAATAAGGGCATGGAGTGTAGAATATCATCTAGATGAGATAAATCAGGTTCCCAGAGTAAGGAGTAAGAAGGATAGTTTAGGATATGAAATGTCAGTGTAGTGTGTGAAGGTGTAGAACAGTATGATCATAGGATGTGATAAACTTGCTTAAACAGAAGTAATTTTAGGGCAGTTTTGAAGCTGCTGTAGTTGGGTATTAATCTAATTGTCCTGAAGTCTTGTAGATGGTAGGCAGTGATGAGAGAGAAGATGTAGGGAGGTGCAGCACTATGGATGGACTTGTGGATTCAGTGGGATAATTTTATAGTGTATTCTGTGGTGGATTGGCAACTAGTGGAGTGACTGGCATAAGGTAGGAGAGTTTAATAAGAGGAAGCCCAATTGGAATAGAATTGCAATAGTGAACACAAGAGTAAATCAGACCCCCATGAAGGTCTTTAATGTTTCCACAGTGAGAAAAGGTAGAACTTTAGAGATGTTTTGAGGTGCAGGTGACAAGAGAGTGCAAGTGTCTGAATACGTTGGGTGAAGGTGAGATCAGAGTTAAATACAACCCCAAGACAGTGGGCATACTGCGTCGTGTGATAATAGTAAGACCACAGACAGAAATAGAGATACCAGGGTTTGGTTGGTTTGTAGGTGGAGGGCAGTGGCATAACTAGGAATGGCGGGGCCCCATGGCGAACCTTTGACATGCCCCCCCCGACCGACACCAACGACCTCGACCGACCCCCTCCTCCGCAATTCTGCGCGCTCTATTATGTCCCTAGTGGCTCCTGCACACAGTATTATGCCCCATAGTAGCCCCTGCGCATAGTATTATGTCCCTCAGTGGCCACTGCACACAGTATTATGTCCCTCAGTGGTCCCTGCACACAGTATTATGTCCCTTAGTGGCCCCTGCACACACTATTATGTCCCATAGTCGCCCCTGCACTCAGTATTATGTCCCTTAGTGGCCCCTGCACACAGTATCATGTCCCTTAGTGGCCCCTGCACTCACTATTATGTCCCATAAGAAGTGGAAAAAATGGTAGCATTCCAACATTTAGAAAAAGTGTCCCATAGTCGCCCCTGCACTCAGTATTATGCCCCACTGTGGACACCCATAAACAATTATTATACTCTGGGGTCTTTTCAGACCCCAGAGTATAATAATCGGTGACCCAGGGGGAATTAAAACATAAAAAAAACACAGTTACTTTCCTGTCCCGTCTCTGCTGCAGTCCTCCGCTGTTGTCTTTCTTCAATGACGTCGGACATCACATGACCTGGGACGCAGGCCGGGCTCATGTGACGTCAGAGAAGTTAGACAACTAAGCCTGAAGCCTGCCTGGATCGTGGAGAGGTGAGTAACAGTGTTTTTAATGTTTCTTACCTTTCTCCGGCCTCCGATCATTATACTCGGGGGTCTGCAAAGACCCTTGAGTATAATGATAATCTTTGTGGGGCCCGCGGTGTCACTTACCGATTCCGGCCCAGCCAGGATCGGTCAGTAAATAGGGCCTGCTACCGGCTGGAGGCCTATTAAGAAAAAAGAAAAAACTGCAGCGGTAGCGGCTGTCACCGGGCCCCCTAATGTTCCAGGCCCTGTGGCAGCCGCTACCACTGCTACCACGGTAGTTACGCCAACTGGTGGAGGGAACACAAGAAGTTCAGTTTTTGAAAGATTCAGATAAAGAGAAGATATAATGTTAGAGACAGCAGAGAGACAGCCACTAGTGTTCCGTTATAGAGCAGGGATGACATATATAGCTGGATGTTATCAGCATAAAGTTGATTTTAAAAACCATATTTGCTGATTGTTTGATCAATAAAGTATTCTAATAAGAAGTGTCTGGTAGTTGCTTACACATAGCAATTGGATAATATTAACCTTGTAGTGCAGGTGGATTGGGGTAATATTGTCCTCATTCACCTGCTTACCTCTCTTGGTAGTGGTAGGCACTGTTTTATCTGTTGCTGCTCTCTCCTGATGATAGGCTGCACTGCCTGTGGGTCATATAAATACTTTGCTTTGGGACACTAAAAGACCAGTACCCACTAAGAGCTCTTACCCTGGCAATTACCTTTTTATTGTATCCCCTTTATCTACAATCTATCATAGGGGGTTTCCTATCTCCACTTGGGGCCAGAATATAATATCCATTTGGTTTCAATCTGTTTCAATGTGTGTGTGTATTCCAGCTTCTTATGGCTTTGAAGAGGATTGTTTTCCTAACCTAACTTATCACACCTTAAGTGCAATGAGTTTAGCTGATGGTTCACATTTGAGATACATGAGTGGTAGTAGTATTTGATTTGTATTCACACTTAGGTGTTAGCAGTGAGAGTCCAGAGGTCTCCGCAGGATATTATTTCTTTTAGTTTTTTTTAATATATCCTGCTGACCGTAACAGTCCTCAGGTACTGAGAGGGGAGGGAGGGGGGATGTGAGATGCAGAGTGGAGAGTGTGTGTGTGTGTCTGTGTCTCTGTGTGTGTGTCTATGTCTGTGTGTGTGTGTGTGTGTCTCTCAGTAACCTAAGGGTAGAGATGGAAGGGATATGTTATACTGGGGAAGAGATGGAGGGGGGACATGAAACTGGGGGAGAGATGGAAGGGAGCATTAAATGTAGCAGATGGAGGGGGATATGAAACTGGGGGAGAAATGGAGGGGGAGACATGAAACTAGGGGTAGATGAAGGGGGCACTTAAACTGGGGACAACTGGAGGGGCATTAAACCGTAGAGGTAGCTGGAGGGTGACCTGTCTGCCTCTAGTTGCCCCCAATTTAATGTCACCCTCCAGCTACCACTAAGGTTTAATGTCTGCTTTCAGCTGCCCGAGTTTAATGACCCCCTCTAGTTGCCCCCAGTTTCATGTCCCACTCCAGCTTCCATTAATTTATTGCCCCCCTCCATCTACCCCCAATGTTAATGTCCCCCTCCAGGTGCCCCAGTTTCATGTCCCCTCTAGTTTCCCCCAGTTTAAACTGGGGCACCAGTTCTTATGTGGCCCCATGGGAAAATTAATTGCCCACCCCTGCTTTAGATGAATTAGAAAAGTCAAAAGCTAAAATGCTCCATGACGAAGAGCATCATTCTATGTTGGCGATATACTAGAGCTGTAACTAGGAATTTCTTTACCTGGGGCAAAGGTTCAGTTCAGTGCTCTAAGGCTAATTTACACGACCAAGAGCTTGCCACTGGCCATGATTATACAGCACGGGCAGTGGACAGGTGGCACATGGATGTCATCCATGTGCTACCCGTGCACCAGCCATGCTTCTGCGGCTCCATTCATTCAATGAAGTACTGCCACAATATTGGACTGGACCCACGGTTGTCTGCAAGGGGCCTAACTCTGTATTTAAGTATATAAAAGTGGTTTATTGTCCCTCCTTGGCAACATGGACCTTTGCACCCCTCCCCCCCCTATTCCCTGATAAAGGCATTAAACTGATTCTAAAACACATTGCCAACTTTGTCAAACTTTGATCACATTCAGATGAATGGGACAGTTGCAGTAATTTCTGCTACAGATATGTTGTGTATAAATATGCCTTTTATATACTGTATATTCATGTAAGTATCTGGTATACTCTGATAAGTGATCAAGTTAGTTTTGGATGGATAGTCATAGGGTGGAAGGAGTGCAAAAAAACAAACAGATACATGATTTATTGCTATTAAAATTTCTATAAGCTTATATATCCAAAAACCTTTGTACTGTAAACGTAACAACAAAATAATAGGGGCCACTGCTAGCAATGATCCATTGTATTGACGTGACATGTTTAATAAGGATTTATACAGTTTTTTTATGGGCTATTTGAATTTTCCAATGTACTCTGGTCATACACGGGTTAATATGTCATTCTTGTATTGCTGTGTAAGCTGGAGTGGCTTGGCTAACAAGTGGGAGAAGTTTAATGGTTTGTTAGGTGCCCCTAGTTTTTTCTAGAATAATAAATTAGAGATATTGAAAGGAGAAAGATTGGATTGTTCATATATTAAAATTCTGATATTTAGCTTCTCTTATCATAATCTCAGTGGATTAGCTAGAATGGAGAGTCTCAAGAAGTCCCATGATTTGTGGAAGTGTTCACATTTGTGTTGATTACTTGGAAACATTTATTCATACTTGGAACTAGTGATTGAGCTAGGACTCAACTCAATGATTTTGTTTCCAAATTGCAGTTTTTCCAATTAATATTTCCGTGCCCAGTATGTTGCACCCATCTTGTGTTAGCAGAAGGACAAACTTCAAGAACTGTTAAGCAGTTATAATTCTTCCATTTTGCTATTGAAAGAGTTAATTCTTTTAACTTTTACTATGGAAGGTGGAGAGGGAGATTTCCAGTTGTCAGTGATAGTTCAGGCCAATATGCGCTCTAATATAATATGAATATGAGAGGGCATTTGGTTCAGATGAATAAAACAAGTGCTAATTGAGGTTGCATCAGATGATCCCAACCAGATACATGTTTTATGAGATGAAATATTCTTATCCAAAAGTTTTGTATTGCAGAGCATTCCTGCCAGACGTGAGATGATGAACCAATTTTTGAACATTATTTCCAAAACTCTTATGATTTAGAAGATTTCATTTTTGAGAGGCTTTTAGGTATCATAAACCAATTTAATATGAGTTTCATGGAGAATTCCTAACTTGAAGAGTCTTTGGAAATTTTTCTAATTGTTTTAGTTCTCCAGTCTAAGAAAAAAACAGGGTATTTGCATAATATTTGTCCAATTAGTTTGATGTATAGTTTTGTACTCATATTAGTAGGACAGCATGATGTCATGAAATACCTTTGGTTTTGGTTTGGGAGAAACAAAAAAGGTGAACATATTTTTGGGAAGTGTTATAGGCCATAAATTTAGTTCTTTACTTTAGCTTGACAACAAAAATGCCCTTATGTTCCCAATCTTCCAGATTTAACTGTGGAAGATAACTAATCAAAAATATAAATGGTATGTCCAATAATGAAATGTCACATAAATTAGGATTGAGGGCACCATCTTGGTCCTATTTTTGATTCCTGTTGCGTTCCAAGCCATTGCAAACAGTAATAATAATAATAATAATAATAGTTTTTAGATTATGAAATAGGACTCTTTTTTTAGGGCACTTTGAAAGTATGGAAGTTGGGTTGTAATTAGAGATGAGCGAACAGTGTTCTATCGAACTCATGTTCGATCGGATATTAGGCTGTTCGGCATGTTCGAATCGAATCGAACACCGCGTGGTAAAGTGCGCCATTACTCGATTCCCCTCCCACCTTCCCTGGCGCCTTTTTTGCTCCAATAACAGCACAGGGTAGGTGGGACAGGAACTACGACACCGGTGACGTTGAGAAAAGTAGGCAAAACCCATTGGCTGCCGAAAACATGTGACCTCTAATTTAAAAGAACAGCGCCGCCCAGGTTCGCGTCATTCTGAGCTTGCAATTCACCGAGGACGGAGGTTTCCGTCCAGCTAGCTAGGGCTTAGATTCTGGGTAGGCAGGGACAGGCTAGGATAGGAAGGAGAAGACAACCAACAGCTCTTGTAAGAGCTAAATTCCAGGGAGAAGCTTGTCAGTGTAACGTGGCACTGACGGGCTCAATCGCCGCAACCCAGCTTTCCCAGGATCCTGAATGGAATACACTGTCAGTGTATTCCCGTATACCCGATATATACCCCGATACCCGTTCCAACGGTGTGCCCCCCCACCTTCACCCCAGAAATACCCTGCAAGTCCCCTAGCAATAGAATTGGGGCTATATACACCCACAATTTTTACTACTGGTATACAGTGCCATTGTCTGACTGGGAATTCAAAGAATATATTGGGAATACAAATACCCTCATTTCTTGCTACTGCCATATAGTGCCAGTGTCTGACTGGGAATTCAAAGAATATATTGGGGTTACGTGCACCCACAATTTTTACTACTGGTATACAGTGCCATTGTCTGACTGGGAATTCAAAGAATATATTGGGAATACAAATACCCTCATTTCTTGCTACTGCCATATAGTGCCAGTTTCTGACTGGTAATTCAAAGAATATATTGGGGTTACGTGCACCCACAATTTTTACTACTGGTATACAGTGCCATTGTCTGACTGGGAATTCAAAGAATATATTGGGAATACAAATACCCTCATTTCTTGCTACTGCCATATAGTGCCAGTTTCTGACTGGTAATTCAAAGAATATATTGGGGTTACGTGCACCCACAATTTTTACTACTGGTATACAGTGCCATTGTCTGACTGGGAATTCAAAGAATATATTGGGGTTATAAATACCCTCATTTCTTGCTACTGCCATATAGTGCCAGTTTCTGACTGGTAATTCAAAGAATATATTGGGGTTACGTGCACCCACAATTTTTACTACTGGTATACAGTGCCATTGTCTGACTGGGAATTCAAAGAGTATATTGGGAATACAAATACCCTCATTTCTTGCTACTGCCATATAGTGCCAGTTTCTGACTGGTAATTCAAAGAATATATTGGGGTTACGTGCACCCACAATTTTTACTACTGGTATACAGTGCCATTGTCTGACTGGGAATTCAAAGAATATATTGGGGTTATAAATACCCTCATTTCTTGCTACTGCCATATAGTGCCAGTTTCTGACTGGTAATTCAAAGAATATATTGGGGTTACGTGCACCCACAATTTTTAC
Organism: Leptodactylus fuscus; assembly: GCF_031893055.1. Taxonomy (NCBI): domain Eukaryota; kingdom Metazoa; phylum Chordata; class Amphibia; order Anura; family Leptodactylidae; genus Leptodactylus; species Leptodactylus fuscus. Next base: position 120,991,174 of record NC_134267.1, on the reverse strand, counting down.
TACTGGTATACAGTGCCATTGTCTGACTGGGAATTCAAAGAGTATATTGGGAATACAAATACCCTCATTTCTTGCTACTGCCATATAGTGCCAGTTTCTGACTGGTAATTCAAAGAATATATTGGGGTTACGTGCACCCACAATTTTTACTACTGGTATACAGTGCCATTGTCTGACTGGGAATTCAAAGAATATATTGGGGTTATAAATACCCTCATTTCTTGCTACTGCCATATAGTGCCAGTTTCTGACTGGTAATTCAAAGAATATATTGGGGTTACGTGCACCCACAATTTTTACTACTGGTATACAGTGCCATTGTCTGACTGGGAATTCAAAGAGTATATTGGGAATACAAATACCCTCATTTCTTGCTACTGCCATATAGTGCCAGTTTCTGACTGGTAATTCAAAGAATATATTGGGGTTACGTGCACCCACAATTTTTACTACTGGTATACAGTGCCATTGTCTGACTGGGAATTCAAAGAATATATTGGGGTTATAAATACCCTCATTTCTTGCTACTGCCATATAGTGCCAGTTTCTGACTGGTAATTCAAAGAATATATTGGGGTTACGTGCACCCACAATTTTTACTACTGGTATACAGTGCCATTGTCTGACTGGGAATTCAAAGAGTATATTGGGAATACAAATACCCTCATTTCTTGCTACTGCCATATAGTGCCAGTTTCTGACTGGGAATTCAAAGAATATATTGGGGTTACGTGCACCCACAATTTTTACTACTGGTATACAGTGCCATTGTCTGACTGGGAATTCAAAGAGTATATTGGGAATGCAAATACCCTCATTTCTTGCTACTGCCATATAGTGCCAGTGTCTGACTGGGAATTCAAAGAATATATTGGGGTTACGTGCACCCACAATTTTTACTACTGGTATACAGTGCCAATTTCTAACTAGGAATTCAAAATGCGCAAGGCTCCCGGAAAGGGACGTGGACGAGGCCGTGGGCGAGGTCGGGGGAATGGTTCTGGGGAGCAAGGTAGCAGTGAAGCCACAGGGCGTCCCGTGCCTACTCCTGTGGGGCAGCAAGCATTGCGCCACTCCACAGTGCCAGGGTTGCTTGCCACATTAACTAAACTGCAGGGTACAAACCTTAGTAGGCCCGAGAACCAGGAACAGGTCTTGCAATGGCTGTCAGAGAACGCTTACAGCACATTGTCCAGCAGCCAGTCAGACTCTGCCTCCTCTCCTCCTATTACCCAACAAGCTTGTCTTCCTTCCTCCCAAAATTCCGAAGCTTTACAGAACAATAACCCAAACTGTCCCTGCTCCCCAGAGCTGTTCTCCGCTCCTTTCATTGTCCCTCAACCTGCCTCTCCACGTCACGATTCCACGAACCTAACAGAGGAGCATCTGTGTCCAGATGCTCAAACACTAGAGTCTCCTCCATCTCCGTTCGATTTGGTGGTGGATGACCAGCAACCCACCCTCATCGACGATGATGTGACGCAGTTGCCGTCAGGGCATCCAGTTGACCGGCGCATTGTGCGGGAGGAGGAGATGAGACAGGAGTTGGAAGAGGAAGTGGTGGATGATGAGGACACTGACCCGACCTGGACAGGGGGGATGTCAAGCGGGGAAAGTAGTGTGGATGTTGAGGCAGGTGCAGCACCAAAAAGGGTAGCTAGAGGCAGAGGCAGAGGTCAGCAGCTTAGGCGAAGCCAGGCCACACCCGGAATCTCCCAAGATGTTCCAGTTCGTACCCAGCCCCGAAAAACTCCCACCTCGAGGGCACGTTTCTCGAAGGTGTGGAGTTTTTTCAAGGAATGCGCCGAGGACAGATATAGTGTTGTCTGCACAATTTGCCTCTCGAAATTGATTAGGGGCTCTGAGAAGAGCAACCTGTCCACCACTTCAATGCGCCGTCATTTGGAATCCAAGCACTGGAATCAGTGGCAGGCAGCAACGGCAGGACAAAGGCCGCCTGCCGTTCACGCCACTGCCACTGCCTCTGCCACTGCCTCTGCCTCTGCCACTGCCACTGCTGACTGTGCTGGCGATGCACTCCAGAGGACGAGCCAGGACACCACTTCATCTGCCTCCGCCACTTTGTTGACTTCTACCTCATCCTCCCCTGGTCCTGTCTTATCTCCTTCTCCTGCACCATCAAAGGCACCATCAGGCGTTTCTTTACAACAACCCACCATCTCTCAGACATTGGAGCGGCGGCAGAAATACACTGCTAACCACCCACACGCGCAAGCCTTGAACGCCAACATCGCTAAACTGCTGGCCCAGGAGATGTTGGCGTTCCGGCTTGTTGAAACTCCCGCCTTCCTGGACCTGATGGCAACTGCGGCACCTGGCTATGCCGTCCCTAGCCGTCACTACTTCTCCCGGTGTGCCGTCCCCGCCTTGCACCAGCACGTGTCACTCAACATCAGGCGGGCCCTTAGTTCCGCGCTTTGCACAAAGGTCCACTTGACCACCGACGCGTGGACAAGTGCATGCGGACAGGGACGCTACATTTCACTGACGGCACACTGGGTGAATGTAGTTGAGGCTGGGACTGCTTCCCAAACTGGCCCGGTGTACCTCGTCTCCCCGCCTAACATTCCTGGCAGGGACACGAGAAGAACACCCCCCTCCTCCTCCTCCTCTACCGCCTCCTCCTCCGCCACCGCCTCCTCCTCCGCCACCGCCTCCTCCTCCGCTGTTAGATTGACCCCAGCTACGAGTTGGAAACGTTGCAGCACTGGCGTTGGTAGACGTCAGCAGGCTGTGCTGAAGCTGATCAGCTTGGGGGACAGACAGCACACTGACTCCGAGGTGAGGGATGCCCTCCTCGATGAGACGGCAATATGGTTTGAGCCGCTGCACCTGGGCCCAGGCATGGTCGTTTGTGATAACGGCCGGAACCTGGTAGCAGCTCTGGAGCTTGCCGGACTCCAACATGTTCCATGCCTGGCCCACGTCTTCAACCTAGTGGTGCAACGTTTCCTAAAGAGCTACCCCAATGTTCCAGAGCTACTGGTGAAAGTGCGGCGCATGTGCGCCCACTTTCGCAAGTCGACAGTAGCCACTGCTAGCTTAAAATCTCTCCAGCAACGCCTGCATGTGCCACAACACCGGCTTTTGTGCGACGTCCCCACACGCTGGAACTCAACGTTTCAGATGTTGAATAGAGTGGTTGAGCAGCAGAGACCTTTGATGGAATACCAGCTACAAAACCCTAGGGTGCCACAAAGTCAGCTGCCTCAGTTTCACATCCATGAGTGGCCATGGATGAGAGACCTTTGTGACATCCTACGGGTCTTTGAGGAGTCCACAAGGAGGGTGAGCTCTGAGGATGCGATGGTGAGCCTTACAATCCCGCTCTTGTGTGTTCTGAGAGAATCCCTGATTGACATCAGGGATAACTCAGATCACACAGAGGAGTTAGGGATAGCATCCGATCCGTCACAGCTGGAGAGTAGGTCCACACATCTGTCCGCTTCACTGCGTTTAATGGAGGAGGAGGAGGAGGAGGAGGAGGAAGAAGAGTTGTCCGATGATGTGATGGTGATACAGGAGGCTTCCGGGCAACTTCGAATCGTCCCATTGTTGCAGCGCGGATGGGTAGACATGGAGGATGAGGAGGAAATGGAGATTGAACTTTCCGGTGGGGCCAGAGGAGTCATGCCAACTAACACTGTGGCAGACATGGCTGAGTTCATGTTGGGGTGCTTTACAACCGACAAGCGTATTGTCAAAATCATGGAGGACAACCAGTACTGGATCTTTGCTATCCTTGACCCCCGGTATAAAAACAACATCTCGTCTTTTATTCCGGTAGAGGGGAGGGCCAATCGCATCAATGCTTGCTACAGGCAATTGGTGCAGAATATGATGGAGATGTTTCCAGCATGTGACGTTGGCGGCAGGGAGGGCAGTTCCTCCAGTAGGCAACCAAGTTCTCACCGGTCCACACAAACGAGGGGCACACTGTCTAAGGTCTGGGACACCTTGATGGCACCCCCTCGCCAAAGTGCCGCCACGGAGGGTCCTAGTGTCACCAGGCGTGAGAAGTATAGGCGCATGTTGCGGGAATACCTTTCCGACCACAGCCCTGTCCTCTCCGACCCCTCTGCGCCCTACACGTATTGGGTGTCGAAGTTGGACCTGTGGCTTGAACTTGCCCTATATGCCTTGGAGGTGCTGTCCTGTCCTGCCGCCAGCGTCCTATCTGAGAGGGTGTTCAGTGCAGCCGGTGGCATCATCACTGACAAGCGCACCCGTCTGTCAGCTGAGAGTGCCGACCGGCTCACTTTGATAAAAATGAACCACCACTGGATAGAGCCTTCATTTTTGTGCCCACCTGTGTAAAGCACCCCAACATGAAACTCCATGTCTGTACTCAACCTCTCCAATTCCTCCGCATCCTCATACTCATCCACCATAAGTGTTGCACAATTCTGCTAATACTAGGCTCCCTCCAACATGATTTCCCCCAACTCTGCTGGTTAGAGGCTCCCTCCACCCTGATTTCCACCAACTCTGCTGGTTAGAGGCTCCCTCCACCCTGCTTTCCCACAACTCTGCTGGTTAGAGGCTCCTTCCACCATGAATTTGCCCAAACTGGGCTGTTTAGAGGCTCCCTCCACCATGAATTGGTCCAAACTGGGCTGGTTAGAGGCTCCCTCCACCATTAATTGGTCCAAACTGGGCTGGTTAGAGGCTCCCTCCACCATGAATTTGCCCAAACTGGGCTGTTTAGAGGCTCCCTCCACCATGAATTTGCCCAAACTGGGCTGTTTAGAGGCTCCCTCCACCATGAATTGGTCCAAACTGGGTTTTTTAGAGGCTCCCTCCACCATGAATTGGTCCAAACTGGGCTGGTTAGAGGCTCCCTCCACCATGAATTGGTCCAAACTGGGGTGGTTAGAGGCTCCCTCCACCATTAATTGGTCCAAACTGGGCTGGTTAGAGGCTCCCTCCACCATTAATTGGTCCAAACTGGGCTGGTTAGAGGCTCCCTCCACCATTAATTGGTCCAAACTGGGCTGGTTAGAGGCTCCCTCCACCATGAATTTGCCCAAACTGGGCTGTTTAGAGGCTCCCTCCACCATGAATTTGCCCAAACTGGGCTGTTTAGAGGCTCCCTCCACCATGAATTGGTCCAAACTGGGGTTTTTAGAGGCTCCCTCCACCATGAATTGGTCCAAACTTGGCTGTTTAGAGGCTCCCTCCACCATGAATTGGTCCAAACTGGGGTGGTTAGAGGCTCCCTCCACCATTAATTGGTCCAAACTGGGCTGGTTAGAGGCTCCCTCCACCATTAATTGGTCCAAACTGGGCTGGTTAGAGGCTCCCTCCACCATGAATTGGTCCAAACTGGGTTTTTTAGAGGCTCCCTCCACCATGAATTTGCCCAAACTGGGCTGTTTAGAGGCTCCCTCCACCATGAATTGGTCCAAACTGGGCTGGTTAGAGGCTCCCTCCACCATGAATTTCCCAAAACTTGGCTGTTTAGAGGCTCCCTCCACCATTAATTGGTCCAAACTGGGCTGGTTAGAGGCTCCCTCCACCATGAATTGGTCCAAACTGGGGTTTTTAGAGGCTCCCTCCACCATGAATTGGTCCAAACTTGGCTGTTTAGAGGCTCCCTCCACCATGAATTGGTCCAAACTGGGGTGGTTAGAGGCTCCCTCCACCATTAATTGGTCCAAACTGGGCTGGTTAGAGGCTCCCTCCACCATTAATTGGTCCAAACTGGGCTGGTTAGAGGCTCCCTCCACCATGAATTTGCCCAAACTGGGCTGTTTAGAGGCTCCCTCCACCATGAATTTGCCCAAACTGGGCTGGTTAGAGGCTCCCTCCACCATGAATTGGTCCAAACGGGTTTTTAGAGGCTCCCTTCACCATGAATTGGTCCAAACTTGGCTGTTTAGAGGCTCCCTCCACCATGAATTGGTCCAAACTGGGTTTTTTAGAGGCTCCCTCCACCATGAATTTGCCCAAACTGGGCTGTTTAGAGGCTCCCTCCACCATGAATTTGCCCAAACTGGGCTGTTTAGAGGCTCCCTCCACCATGAATTTGCCCAAACTGGGCTGGTTAGAGGCTCCCTCCACCATGAATTGGTCCAAACTTGGCTGTTTAGAGGCTCCCTCCACCATTAATTGGTCCAAACTGGGCTGGTTAGAGGCTCCCTCCACCATGAATTGGTCCAAACTGGGTTTTTTAGAGGCTCCCTCCACCATGAATTTGCCCAAACTGGGCTGTTTAGAGGCTCCCTCCACCATGAATTTGCCCAAACTGGGCTGGTTAGAGGCTCCCTCCACCATGAATTGGTCCAAACTGGGGTTTTTAGAGGCTCCCTCCACCATGAATTGGTCCAAACTTGGCTGTTTAGAGGCTCCCTCCACCATTAATTGGTCCAAACTGGGCTGGTTAGAGGCTCCCTCCACCATGAATTGGTCCAAACTGGGTTTTTTAGAGGCTCCCTCCACCATGAATTTGCCCAAACTGGGCTGTTTAGAGGCTCCCTCCACCATGAATTGGTCCAAACTGGGGTGGTTAGAGGCTCCCTCCACCATTAATTGGTCCAAACTGGGCTGGTTAGAGGCTCCCTCCACCATGAATTGGTCCAAACTGGGGTTTTTAGAGGCTCCCTCCACCATGAATTGGTCCAAACTTGGCTGTTTAGAGGCTCCCTCCACCATGAATTGGTCCAAACTGGGGTGGTTAGAGGCTCCCTCCACCATTAATTGGTCCAAACTGGGCTGGTTAGAGGCTCCCTCCACCATTAATTGGTCCAAACTGGGCTGGTTAGAGGCTCCCTCCACCATGAATTTGCCCAAACTGGGCTGTTTAGAGGCTCCCTCCACCATGAATTTGCCCAAACTGGGCTGGTTAGAGGCTCCCTCCACCATGAATTGGTCCAAACGGGTTTTTAGAGGCTCCCTTCACCATGAATTGGTCCAAACTTGGCTGTTTAGAGGCTCCCTCCACCATGAATTGGTCCAAACTGGGGTGGTTAGAGGCTCCCTCCACCATTAATTGGTCCAAACTGGGCTGGTTAGAGGCTCCCTCCACCATTAATTGGTCCAAACTGGGCTGGTTAGAGGCTCCCTCCACCATGAATTGGTCCAAACTGGGGTTTTTAGAGGCTCCCTCCACCATGAATTGGTCCAAACTTGGCTGTTTAGAGGCTCCCTCCACCATGAATTGGTCCAAACTGGGGTGGTTAGAGGCTCCCTCCACCATTAATTGGTCCAAACTGGGCTGGTTAGAGGCTCCCTCCACCATTAATTGGTCCAAACTGGGCTGGTTAGAGGCTCCCTCCACCATGAATTTGCCCAAACTGGGCTGTTTAGAGGCTCCCTCCACCATGAATTTGCCCAAACTGGGCTGGTTAGAGGCTCCCTCCACCATGAATTGGTCCAAACGGGTTTTTAGAGGCTCCCTTCACCATGAATTGGTCCAAACTTGGCTGTTTAGAGGCTCCCTCCACCATGAATTGGTCCAAACTGGGGTGGTTAGAGGCTCCCTCCACCATTAATTGGTCCAAACTGGGCTGGTTAGAGGCTCCCTCCACCATTAATTGGTCCAAACTGGGCTGGTTAGAGGCTCCCTCCACCATGAATTGGTCCAAACTTGGCTGTTTAGAGGCTCCCTCCACCATGAATTGGTCCAAACTGGGTTTTTTAGAGGCTCCCTCCACCATGAATTTGCCCAAACTGGGCTGTTTAGAGGCTCCCTCCACCATGAATTTGCCCAAACTGGGCTGGTTAGAGGCTCCCTCCACCATGAATTGGTCCAAACTGGGTTTTTTAGAGGCTCCCTCCACCATGAATTGGTCCAAACTGGGCTGGTTAGAGGCTCCCTCCACCATGAATTGGTCCAAACTGGGGTGGTTAGAGGCTCCCTCCACCATTAATTGGTCCAAACTGGGCTGGTTAGAGGCTCCCTCCACCATTAATTGGTCCAAACTGGGCTGGTTAGAGGCTCCCTCCACCATTAATTGGTCCAAACTGGGCTGGTTAGAGGCTCCCTCCACCATGAATTTGCCCAAACTGGGCTGTTTAGAGGCTCCCTCCACCATGAATTTGCCCAAACTGGGCTGGTTAGAGGCTCCCTCCACCATGAATTGGTCCAAACTGGGGTTTTTAGAGGCTCCCTCCACCATGAATTGGTCCAAACTTGGCTGTTTAGAGGCTCCCTCCACCATTAATTGGTCCAAACTGGGCTGGTTAGAGGCTCCCTCCACCATGAATTGGTCCAAACTGGGTTTTTTAGAGGCTCCCTCCACCATGAATTTGCCCAAACTGGGCTGTTTAGAGGCTCCCTCCACCATGAATTGGTCCAAACTGGGGTGGTTAGAGGCTCCCTCCACCATTAATTGGTCCAAACTGGGCTGGTTAGAGGCTCCCTCCACCATTAATTGGTCCAAACTGGGCTGGTTAGAGGCTCCCTCCACCATGAATTTGCCCAAACTGGGCTGGTTAGAGGCTCCCTCCACCATGAATTGGTCCAAACTGGGTTTTTTAGAGGCTCCCTCCACCATGAATTTGCCCAAACTGGGCTGGTTAGAGGCTCCCTCCACCATGAATTGGTCCAAACTGGGGTTTTTAGAGGCTCCCTCCACCATGAATTTGCCCAAACTCTGCTGGTTAGAGGCTCAATCCACCCTGATTTTCAAAACAAATGTTGGTGCCAACCTCAACTTACTACAAGGGCCAAATTCACTGCTGGTGACAAGCTCTCCTCACTGCAAGTGCCAAATACACATGTTTCAAGGTGTTTTCCTACTGTCAGAGAGGTGGTATTGAGTGTGTAAAGTGTGTAGTTGTTAGGCTGTGATGTTGGGGTAATAGAGGGTCTTTGGTGTGTTAGATGCCCCCAGACATGCTTCCCCTGCTGTCCCAGTGTCATTCCAGAGGTGTTGGCATCATTTCCTGGGGTGTCATAGTGGACTTGGTGACCCTCCAGACACGGATTTGGGTTTCCCCCTTAACGAGTATCTGTTCCCCATAGACTATAATGGGGTTCGAAACCCGTTCGAACACACGAACATTGAGCGGCTGTTCGAATCGAATTTCGAACCTCGAACATTTTAGTGTTCGCTCATCTCTAGTTGTAATCTCATTATCTATGGTAATGCATTCCAGAGACCTGGTGGAACTCAGGAGAAGTCCTGGAGATTTAAGTGGGAGGTTTGGATTATGGAGAGAATATTAGTCCATTAGTGGCAAAATAGAGCCTGGGTAGGGTGGAATACAGAGATGATGGAGAATATGTAGTGTGTTGCTGTGCTGTACAGAGCTTTGTGGATGATAGGGAGGAATTTAAATTGTGAAACAAAGTGAATAGGCAACTAAATCAATGTCTGGCACAGTCTGGAGAATTTTGTGTAGGGGCCTGGCGTCTGCATTAAGAAGAGATTAAATAGGGGAGATCTTAGTACTAAAATTGGAAGACCGATTCATAGGGAGCCATCAAGAAGGCAAAGATCAGAACATCAATAAGAGTTTTTTTTTTTTTTTAATTCAACAAGTTTTATTGGGTTATTCTTGTATGGTACAGGAAAGGAAACATAAGTGAGTAACAGGAAACGTTACAATGACTTAATCAAATGATACAGGGATATCGAAAATAACAAGTCCAATATGCAAACAGAAGTGGAATCGGTAAATAAAGAGTGCGTTCCAACATATAAGGACTACAAGTGCGACTGATCAGGCTTCCGTGAGGGTATGGGTGGATTTAAGGATTAGGTAATCAGGTGGGTAGGTCATAGGGGATGAAAAAAGGGAGAATATTAGAAAGGTAATTAAAGTGAAGACATAGGGTCGCAGACCCCGCGGAGACCCGTGGCGTAAACAGACCTGTCTACGGGGGGGGGGGGGGGGAGGGGGGGAGGTAGGGGGGAAAAGGGAAGGGGTGTGGGTGGAGGGGATGGGAGTGGGGAAGGGGGGGAGGAGTGAAGGAAGAAAAAAGGGGGGAAGGGGGGGAGAGAGGAGATAGATAGAGAGGTATAGAGTGAAGTGCAAGAAAGAGAGGGGGGGGGGGGGTCCATAAGAGCTATGAGCACACTGAGAGGGAGCAAGAGAAAAGAGAAGGGGAGGAAAGATGTCCAGAAGGAGAATAAGGGGAAAAAGACGGGATAGGGGAGAGGGCAGAGAAAAGCACAGCTACTCAGTGGGAGACAGTGAGGATTTCCACGCCACTATGCAGGTCCAGGCGAAGATAGAGGGGGCGTAGTGAGTGAGGCAGTAGAACGGTCCAGCCATGGCGACCAGATCTGGCGGAATTTGTCATGAGACCGATGAGTCCAACTTAGAAGTTCTTCAAAGTGCGCAATAAGATCTACCTTATGCATCCAGTGTTGGGAGGAAGGGGGAACAGTCTGCAGCCAGTGGATGGGAATAAGGGACTTGGCCGCTGCCAGCAGGTGGGAGACCAGGACATGTTTGGAAGGGTGGTATTCAGGCGTCGAGGCTGACAAGAATATCATGGCAGGCGTGATCACAAGGTCAGGATGCCCGATGGCTCGAATTGTATCTTGTATATCAGTCCAATATTGGAGAATGAGCGGACAATTCCACCAAATATGTAAGTAGGTGCCTTCTTCTCGCTGACATCTCCAGCACAGGTTTGTGGGCGCTAGGCCCTTGCTGTAAAGCCATGAGGGGGTGCGGTACCATCTCGAGAGCAGCTTATAATGACATTCCTGCAGTCGAATACATCTGGATGGGCCATGAGAGTGTTGTAAGATAGAGTCGATTGAGTGGTCCGGAAGGGTGACTCCCAGTTCCTTTTCCCACGTGGTAATAAAACTCGGTGTAGTATATCTGATCGGGTCGACATATCTGTGCAAGAGGCGCGACACCCTTCTGAGGAGAGGAGTCTTAGATGATATTAATTTTTCGAATTCGGTAAGTTTCCTCCTGAGTGTGAAGTTGCAAGTCAGGAGAGTTAAACAGGCTGTCAGATGTTGGGTGTGAAGGAAAGAAAGAGAGAGGTTCGGGGTCAGCGCTAGGATTTCCGAGAGTGGGCGGAGACCATCTGTAGTCAGGATGTCCAAAAGAGTTATAGACCCAAATCTGGACCACATATCCCGGTAAGGGGTGCCCACTAAGCCAAGGAGGGCCGGGAGAGTAGCCAGGGGCATCAGCGGAGAAGGCGTCGGTGCAAGGTCAGTACCCAGAGAAGACCAAATGGAAATGGGTCCATTTAGAAGGGGATTGGTTTGGAGTGTCTTATCTTCTTTAAACGAAGGGATCCAAAGAGCCAATAAAGGAGAAGGAGAGGTCGGAGGAGACAGAAGGCAGAGCGGCAGAGGAGAACGGATGGGAGAGGTAAGCTCCAGCCACCATGCCAGTTGGTTCGCTCGGTAGTATTTACGAATATCCGTCAGGCCGATTCCTCCATATTGCTTCTTCTCCGTCAGTTTCCCCCATGCAATCCTTGGGGTCTTATTTCTCCAAATGAACCTAGAGAAAAGAGTCTGTAGGGATTTAAAGAAAGCCGGCGGTATGAATAAGAGTTTTTGATGTATCGATAGTAAGAAAATGTTTTTGCGGTATAGGTGACATGGGTTTGCAAATATTTGAATACAGAGGGTGAAAAAAAGGTCTGAGTCAAACATAACCCATAGACAGCAGGCATTCTGTGCAGGACTTATGGTAAGAACACAGACTGAAATAGAGATTCCAGGCTTGGGCATGTTATACAGTAAGACAGCGGGAACACAATTTCAGTTTTTAAAAAATTCAGATAGACAGAGGACATGATGTTCAGAGACAGCTGACCAGAGTTTTAGGGAGTGCTGGGGTGATGTCACAAGAAAAGAAATATAATTGGGTGTTACAAGCATAAATATGGTACTTAAAGGGGCTCTATCAGCAAAATGATACTGTATGAGCCCCACATATGCATTAATAGCCTTTAAAAAGGCAATTCAGGCACCGCTAATGTTATTTTAAACCCTCCCCCGTTTTAAAATAAAACCCTATCAGTCGCCGGATTTGAACCAATCGAATTTGAACCGCCAGAAGAAGACGACGATGAAGCCATGGAAGAGCCAGGACCGGAGCGCATCACTGAAAGAAGAGAAAGGCGTGCCAGAAGATGATGTCGGATCGTGCATCACCGCCCACCATGCACAATAAGTATAATTTATATATATGTTTTTAGGGTTTTATGTTAAAATGGGGGAGGGTTTAAAATAGCATTACCAGTGCCCGAATAGCCTTTTTAAAGGCTATTCACGCATCTGTGGGGCTCATACTGCATAATTTTACTGATAGAGCCCCTTTAAGGCAAAACCTGTTGGTAGTTTGTCCAATATCGAGTTTATAGCAAGAGAACAGAAAACCTAGGAATAAGCCCTGAGGAATCCTGATTTCAAGAGAAACGGGATAAGACAGCAAATTATAAACTGAATATGTGCTCATAGATATAGCAAAAGAACCATAAGAAAGTAGTTGTCCCTGGAGCCAATAGAGTGCAGCACATTGAGAAGAAGTTTATAGTCTACAGCAGGGGTCCTCAAACTAAGGCCCGCGGGCCACATGCGGCCCTTCGAGGAAATTTTTCCGGCCCGCCGTCGCCCGCTACAGGATTCCCTGTTAGTGAGTGATTGCTGCTTTCAGTTGTATGTGTAAATGAACGTACAGCTGAAAGCAGTCTGTGTAGGCTGTGGTTTGCATGACCGCAGCCTACACTGACTGCAAAGTGTAACCTCAGCCCTGACACAGGCGCGATTACCTAAGTTATCAGCGCCTGTAGTTTGAAGAAGGATGTGCGGCCGCTCTTCATCGGTAAGCATAATAGTGTGTGAGTATATGTGACGGGTGGTGTACTGAAAAGCATATATTACTATGGTGGGAAGGACATACTGAAGAGCATATAATACTGTCTGTATGTGTACAGTAGGGGCCGTACTGAGGAACATATAATACAGTGTGGGGTTGGTCGTACTGAGGAGCATATAATACTGTTGTGGAGTGTGTACTGAGAAGTGTATAAAACAGTGTGTGTGGGGGGGGTGTATTGAGGAGTAGATAATACTGTGTGGGAGGACCATATAATATTGTGTGTGGGGCATACTGTGGAGCATATAATACTGTGGTGGAGCCTGCTGTGGAGTCTATAATACTGTGGGGGGAGCTACTGTGGAGTGTATAAGCTTAGATTTTTTTTAAAACTAAATTTCGGCCCTCCAATGTTCTGCGGGACAGTGAACTGGACCCCTGTTTAAAAAGTTTGAGGACCCCTGGTCTACAGTGTCAAATACTGCTGAGAGATCATATATAATGCTTGCTTACAGGCAACTTAGGTCCTCTTCTGGTCTCCTGGATGGTAACAGCGATTTGTGATAGGGCCTCAGTGGTCATGTAGCTATGATGCTTTGCCTCCAGATTATAATAATAGCACTTCTGGTTTGACCCAAACAAGTTTAGTCTGAAACGAAATTGGCCTTTGAGAATTCAGTCGGGCTGAATGTAGGTGTGCCCCTGCTGGATGGGATGTATCGCTGTGTAAGCCGTGTACCGAGGTGGGCTCCCCAGGATACAGCGAAGTCACGAACAAAGGAAGTGAGTCCAATTCAATTTAACCAAGATAGGATTTTACTTAGTTTAGTTAACCTCTTTTGTCCAAAAGAAGACTCCCAGGTATTACATTTACACAGCCTAGAGACTGGGACCCTGGTGTTATTCAGCACGGTGCCCACTAGTGTGGCCTTCAATATACTCCAAGCTTTTACCTACCTGCAAGCTGTACCTATGCAGCTGCCTGTTACCTGTTATTACCCTAATACACAGGAACAATTCAGTGTGTGTGACACAGGCACCGGCGGTGTAACATCAAAGTTTACAATCTTATCACAATACAACTAAATTCCCCCCAAACCAAGTACAACTAAGCAAGTATAATGGTTAGTTAGCTTGCAAGCCAAACAGTGTAAAGTTAAACTAAATGTTGCTCCCAGACTTCCTTACAAGTCCCTCTCTGAGAGATATAACTCTGTAGAAATCCTCTGTGGCTTAGTCCTTTTACCAGACAGGTAGATAGTCACCAGTATTGCAGCCTGGGGTGATGATTATACCTAACTAGCTAACTACAGGCTTTTACTCAGTCCCAAGCAATTTGGCGCCAAACTTGCAGTGTGGTGCGTGCACGTTTACTTCTGTTGGGTACCTTTTAGTCTCTGTTAGCATTAGGGTGAAGAGGAGCTTCTCAGACAGCATGCGGTCTCACTGACAGTCTCACTTCTCAGCCAAGTCTCTGACAGTAATCTTCTCCCTTAGGATGGTGTCTGGACAAACTCGAGAGAAGTCTCGAATTCTCAGCTATTCTTGCTGTGGCTTCTCCCTCCAAGGACCCTCTCCGCACAGAGATGTCTCCACAGCTCTCTCTTCTGCTCTAGATTCCAGCACACACTGTCTCAAAATGGCTCCTAAAACCCTCCTACAACAATCAGGGTTTCCACATCAATCTTCCAGGGGCATACAACCTTTTTCCTTTTCCTTGTTATCTTGCAACAGCGACCTCTTGTGGTCAAACAACAAAATGTCAGATTATAAAAACAACTCAATTGAAACAAGTACATTCGCTACACAGGGGCTGTTTCACTCTCTTACAGCTGGTCCCATTCACTGCAATGAAAGCACCTGACATAACCGGGTCCTGTACTTTAGCTATCTCTGGTGCTCCCATTGAAATAAAGGTGGTAAAACACCCTTTTCTGGATAAATGCTAAATATTCTTCATTCTTCAAATTCTAAGAATATTTATCTGATACGATAAACTCTGTAAATGGAAAAAAAGTCAAAACAGCCAAAGTACTGATTCACATCCAAAAAAATGAATTTATAACCGTAAAAAACCCTTACACAACTCCATAGACAGAAATATTAAAAAAAAAAAGTCTTGGGTGTATAAATATGGCAAAACGAAGAAATTGGTTTTGCAAAATTTAGATATTTTTTTAATGACATTAAACCATAACAAAAACTTTTCTTATCTTTAATTGCTGTAATTGCCGAATAAAGTTAATTAACGTTATTGTAAAAGCAAAATTGATAAGAAAATGGTGCAAACTCATATTTTTTTTCCAATTCTACCTCATTTAGAACTTTTTTTCAGCTTCAGCTTTTCAGCTTCCGAGTACATTGTACAGAATTTTGGTGCCATTAGGAAATACAATTTATCCCATAAACAATTTATGCAATTTTGGCATTTCTGGAGTTGGCAGGTCACTTGTACTACTTTCTGACTCTCCTCCCCATCCTCCTCATACTCACCAATGCAGACTTCCTCTTCTCACTATGGCTGTCGCATCCTTCACCAGGTAGCCAGAACCAGCGCCTGCACAATAGAGTGCCAGCTGAATCAGCGTTCTATTGCGCATGAATGGCTTCTACCCACTTTCTGTTGTGCAGGATCCGAGGTGTGGACCGAACATGAGACAGCAGCACCTCATCTCCAGGACAGGTAAATATGATGGGGTGGGATGGGGGTTGGGGGACTGATTTAGTTAGTTAGCTAAGTACATAGGTAGGGCTAGTAGCGGGCTAGCTAGGGGGAGGGGGGAAAGTGAGAGGAGGGATCTAAGTGAACTGCAATGCATCATGGTAGTGGTAGGCTAAGACAACAGGAAGCTACCCATGTAAACAAATGCAGAGAACACAAGAGAAAGCCAGAAATCAATCAAAACTCTCCTAAAGGTATTTGGGTACAGTTATTAACCCATTGATAGCACTAACAGAACTTTTATATATATCTTTTTTTGCCCAGAAAACCCCTTTAAGGTAACATATCTGTTTTATGTGATACAATAAGCATTAATAAGCAAGCATATATAACCATTATATTCCACTTATTCAGTTTTGTACATTTTGAACAACATAAAAAGACATTATTCACATGTTTTAAAAAAGTAACATTAGCAATATAAATTATACTTAAAATATATTGGCAATTACATATATTTTGCCAGTGCGGAATATAAAGATTCTTACTTAAGGATTTGATACATCAAAAGGCAGTGAAGAACCATATTTGGTCCAGTTGTGTGTTCATTTAATAGCACTGTAGAAATATATGGTATATGATCCTTTTTTTGAAAGGTTATTACATCTAACATCATTTTGTGTGCTTTTAGATTTTCCATTCTTACATCACTGAAGCTTTTCATAACTGGCAATAACTCACCGATGACAAGGCTGTGCACAAACTGCATTACTTCAGAGGAGAAATAATTGTTTTAATGAGAATTTCTCAGATTTTCTTTCTATGGAATATGTATGAAATAAAAGAACTAACCATTTGTAATTGTTTATTCAAGATAACCTGTGACATCGGCCTTTTATGTGCAAATGAAGGATGGTTGCAGGTCAGTTTGCTACTCTGGATTCATATGGCTTTAGGAAAGCATCCCCTTTATGTTTTAGTAATCTGAAGAATACATTATTCATTGAACAAAAAAATGTTCAGTTACCATTATGTACTGTGTGTGTCAGATTTGTGCAGTATGTCAGGGATGCAAAGGATTGAAGTAAACAAAGAAAATTAGAGAAAATTTACCAGTACTTACTATGAATTTTTTTTTTCCCATTAAAAGGTTTTTTATTAAGGTTTGTTAAAATCAAAACAAGTAAAATAAGAGACATCAATAACAGTGTCAAAGTGTGGAATGGAGGGAAGGGGAACAGAGGGAAGACATCACTCGGGGGAGAGGTAAGACAAGAGGGATGAGAGCAAAGGGTACAAGGCACTGTCGCAGAAGAGCAGCACATATTAAAACATAACATAGCATAGGAAATCAGGCAATGGAGGAAGGAGGAAGCCTCCTAATGAATGGAGTAATACCACCGAATATGCAGGAAAAGAGCGGAGATGAAGATAGAGTGAGAGTTGGAGATTGACTGGAAAGGGCCAGGCTAATAAGGCTGGGTGAGAAGATTTAGGAAGAATGTTGGAAGGTGGCAGAGAACTAGAAGGTGTTCCAGAGAGCCACAACTGTTGGTGTGTGCTATAATCTGGCCTGAGTTATGCTACCAGTACATTCATACACTGGATATATATATAGTATATTTTGGAGCCATAGATGGAGATGATGTAGATTTCCACAACCTGGGTACAAAGGACCTGGCTGCCACCAACAGAAAACCAATCAATTTATGTATGTGTTTTTTTGAGTTTTTGTTCTTCAGAGCTCATGTCAGAGGTTGGAAGGATGACAGGGAGTCTAGGGATGATGTTCATTTTGAAGAAATTAATGCGGCCTAGCCATGAGAAACCTCTTGTGTTCCAGTAGTTGAAGTTAGACTGGAGCAATCACAATACGGGGAAGAAATTCAAAACATATGTGTCAGAGAAGGAGCTGGAGAAGTGTAGGCCTAGGTATTTAATGGCCTTTATTGACCAGGTGAATGGGAAGGCGTTACAACATGAACGGACCAATGAGTTTGTTAGAGAGATATTGTGGTGCTCTTGGAAAGATTGATTTTAGAGTTCCTAAACAAGCTATAGGTGGCAATTTCACATAACAGAGAAAGTGTCATTGTCAGTAGCTGGGTGATGAAAAGCACGAAGTTGTCTATGTAAGTCGAGATCTTTAGAAGTCCCTAAGGTATAGCCCCATAATGTCTGAGTTATGCCAGATGGAGACCAACAGGTGTTAAATTTCCAGGGCATATAGTATCGAGGAGAGAGGGCATCTTTGTTGGGTGTCATTGTGGATAGTCAGAGGGGATGAAAGGGTGCTTTTTTACCCTAAATTGGGCCTGTAGGGAGGTGTTCAGTGCACAAATGCAAGTGGGCATAGCTGGGCCCAAACCTAGATGGGTGAGGATTGCCTGGAGAAAGTTCCAGTCCACTCTTTAGAAGGCCTTTTCCTCTTGCAGGGAGAATTAGCATAAACTGGAGTCTCGTATTCTGTGTTTGGTGGATGGTGGAGAAGGCCTACAGAGTGTTGGATAACATCCACCTAGTCTGGGTATATCAAATTGTCTATATGTTAACTCTATTTGTGATCAATTTGGCAAATAATTTTGCATTAGTGTTTATCAGGGAAATGGGCCTATAACCAGGGCAGAGTAGTGGGTTCTTACCCTTTTTTTCTAAGACTGTTATGTGGACATGGAGGAAAGAGGAGGGGATGGCGGTGCCAGTTGATACAGCGCCGAAGACTTTTAAGAGGAAGGGGGTCAGCTCCAAAAAACTCATGTATATGTAATGAATGAAGATACATCAGTATGTCTTGTGTTGAAAAATAAACAAATACTACATTACGCTACTAAAACACACAAATATATACAATGAATATATACAATGAACATACAAAGGAACATCTGTGGAACATTCCAAAATCACGTAATTATAATAAAATATATAACAAAAAATATAGCAAAAAGACGCTACAATATCGCAGACAAAGAAAGCCACAGTTCATAATAATGAGCAGCTAACAGGGGGCATGCGGACGGCATATGTCACCGAGTGAGTCCTACCTGTTAGATGAAACCGTATTGCTGTAGTATCTAAGCAAGGGGAAAAGAGGAGAGACAGAGCCCTCAAATGATACGCTGAAAGTGCGGTCTGAGAGATAAGAGGAGAACCACGAGAGAGGCTGACTGAGCGGAGCATAGTGAGGAGGAGTTGATGGTCAATGGTCTCAAATGCTGCTGAGAGATCCAGCAGAATAAGAGAAAAGAGAATAGTCTCCTTTAGATTTAGCCATCAGGAAATCATTGGAGACTTTTGTGAGGGCCGTTTCAGTTGAATGCAGAGTATGGAATGCAGATTGTAAGGGGTTAAGAAGAGAGTTAGCAGAAACATAGTAGATTACATGAGAACAGACCAAGTGTTCCATGATTTTGGAGATGAAGGGGAGGTTAGAGATGGGTCCATAGCAGCACAGCACAGGTCAAAGGAGGATTTCTTCAATAGTGGGTAGTGGGGTTATGACAGCATGTTTGGAAGAGGATGGGGAAATTCCAGAGAGAGAGAGAAGATAAATATTTTAGTAAGGTAAGTCGTGACAGCAGGCAATAGAGATTGGAGAAGATGTGAGGGGAACTTTAAAGGATTACTGCTGCAGGTTGTAGGGCGAAAAGAAGTAGCTGAGAGACTTCCTATTCTGTGATAGGTTCAAGAGATTAGAATGGACAGTCTGACGTGCGGTAGGCGAGGGGAATCAGTACTATGGTAGGTGAGGGGGGGCAATGCCACCTCGGGATTGGGCAGTTATTTTCTGATGGAGCTTAGCAATTTTTTCACGGAAATAGGTCGCCAGGTCAACAGCACTAAAGTCTGTGAATGGCGTCTGCACCTTGGGTGTGAGTAAAGAGTGAAAAGTTTCAAATAGCCTTTTAGGGTTACTGGAGAAGGAAGATATGAGAGTGGTGAAATAGGCTTGTTTGGCATGGTGAAGGGCAGAATTATAGGTTTTGAGTATAAAAAGTGAAGCAGCACCCAATAACATAGAATAAGATAAAAGCACACATTCGCTGCAGGTATCCAACATTCATCTCATATAATATAATGCTCTTCTCAATTCTCCCCAAAAATCCCTTTATAGAAATGGACAATTAGTGGCTTAATAAATCAGTAAAAATATAACAAATCTGTTCTAAGTTTCAAGCCCACAGGAGAGTGTATGGCCAACTTAAAGATCCAATAAACCTCCCTTCTAAGCAATCTTTGTCTCCAATCTTCCCCTCTCTGTGGTCTAGCCACCAGTTCAATGGCATTAAATCGAAATGACGTTAAGTCACCAGCATGGCATGTGAAAAAATGAATGAATTTCAAGGATTTTCATTCACACAATTTGAAATGTATTCTGAAATAAGTGTTTGTATGGTACAATCCAGATAATGCAGATTGCAAAAGTTACTTGAAATTTCATAGACTACATATTTAGATTTGAAATTCATGAAGTTATTGTGTATGTTTCAGAAACACTATTACTAGTATTTGCAAATTCTGCAGATCTTATTGCATATTTACAAACTTGACATCTAGGGGCCCACATTTGATAAAACTCGGACATCAAGCCAAGTGTGCTGTTTGTTCTGTGCCTTGTCATGATACAGACTACGTGAGAAGACTGAACCCAATGTCCTACCACATCTGGCTATAAATTATCAACCCTGTTTTAAGATAGTCAATATATAATCCTGATAGAGAATTGGGAAATTCTTTTTCACAATCTGCACAATATCATAATATTCTCTGCTATACAGAGTAGAGAATTTTATCTTGCTACTGTTATTACTTTTATTGGACACTTTGTGCAAAAGAGCTGATCTGGCTCTATCTAAAGACCACCGTGGAAAGCCTCTAGCCCTCGATCTATCATGAACCATATTACTTGCAGTCAAATAATCCTCTTCCCTAGAACATGCCCTTTTAACATGTGTGATTTTCACCACAAGGATAGATGTAATTGTATGTTTTGGAAGTGAACTAGATGCATAGTCTTTTTTCCGAAACAGCAAAGTTTCTACTGTGCCCTTCTCTTCATCACCTTTCAGGGTCACAAGGAAACTTACCACATTGCCTTCTACATTGAATGTAAATTTTAGCTTATAATCATCAACATTCCTGTAATGAAAAAAAGCAATATGGCCACCACATCTCCCAAACCCAATAAAAGCAGGTTGTCGATGTAGCCACCATACTACTGAATATGTTCAAAACAGGATTGCTGGTAGAATAAATGTACAGTTCTTCCCACCACACTATCATCAAATTGGCCAGGGAGGGGAAGAAAAGGGCCCCATAGGGGCACTGCAATCCTGTAAACAAAAATTATTAAACATAAAAAAATTATATCTTAATATTAGAGATGAGCGAGTACTGTTCGGATCAGCCGATCCGAACAGTACGCTCCATAGAAAAGAATGGATGCACCTGGTACTTCCGCTTTGACGGCGGCCGGCCGCTTAACCCCCCGCGTGCCGGCTACATCCATTCATTTCTATGCGAGCGTGCTGTTCGGATCGGCTGATCCCAACAGTACTCGCTCATCTCTACTTAATATCAATTTTTATTTGGTTAAAATTTTGAAGACCATAAATCATTTTCCTTCTACTTCACAGTTTATCTGCTACTTTGTGTCACTTAAAATCTCAATATAATACATTTAAGTTTGTGGTTAGAGATGAGCGAACATTGTTTGGATCAGCCGTTCCGAACAGCACGCTCCCATAGAAATGAATGGAAGCACCTGGCACGGCGACCGGCCGCCAGCAAAGTGTACGTGCCAGGTGCTTCCATTCATTTCTATGGGAGCGTGCTGTTCGGAACGGCTGATCCGAACAGTGTTCGCTCATCTCTATTTGTGGTTGTAAGGTGACAAAATGTGAAAAGGTTCAAGGGGTATGAATAATTCTGCAAGGCACTATACTGTATACGGTTTCAATCTTTAATACTATTTCGTAACTCTGGACGTAGCCATTTGGCAAAATGTACATCAAGGTCATGTTGAAAGGTAATTACCGTATTTTTCGGACTATAAGACGCACTTTTTTTCCTCCAAATATGGGAGGAAAAAAGAGGTGCGTCTTATAGTCCGAATGTAGTGGCCGATAGTGTAGTGGGCGGGGCAAGCACATAAACTTGCAGCGCCAGTTTAGTCCGGTCAGTTAGACGCAAAGGAGGTATGTTAATAGTCTGCGAGTGGTTACCGTATCATGTCCCTACACTTCAGCCCCTTCCTGACATCTGCCGTTTCAATAAGGTAGATGCCGGGTCTTAGAGATGGCTCTGCGGGAGCTGGCCTGCAACAGAACAGGTGAAAGTTTTTGGCCGCTCTTGCAGAGCAATGGCAATAGCCATCGGGTCTCCTGTACAGCGGAGACACAGTAGCTATGGCAACCGCTCTGCAGGAGGGGCCTTCATATAGAGAGCATCTCCCATAGACTGCAATACAGTTGTATTGCAGTCTATGGGACTTGCAATCAAATGATTGCAGGTTCAAACCCCCTAGGTGGGTGAAAATAAAACATTTTAAAAAAAAAATTTGAAAGCTATGAAAAAAAAAAAATATATATATATAAAAAAGTTCAAATCACCCCCATATCCCTAGAATACATATAAAACAAAAACATTACTGTGAAACACAAACACATTAGGAATCCCTGTGTCCGAAAACCCCCGATCTACAAACTTACGAAAATATTTTTCTCGGATGGTGAATGCTGTAGCAGAGAAAAAATTGGTACTATTCCGTTATCGGGCCAGCAGAGCTGTTCAGCACCAGCATCGGGACATGCTGAACTGCTGACTGCTGGCCCGATGCTGGCTGGCACTGGAACTAAAGGAGCAGCGGATCACAGGACGCCAGAGACGCGCACCCAGACCCTGCCCTCACTCGCAGTGCAGAGAGGACGCGGGTTGACTTGGGGATTGCGGTGATTGTCGGTGAGCACAAGCTTGTCAGTGGCCGGGCTGCACGTCCCAGTGCCGGGAGGAGGACACTGTGAGGACGTCACCCCC
Source organism: Leptodactylus fuscus (assembly GCF_031893055.1). Taxonomy (NCBI): domain Eukaryota; kingdom Metazoa; phylum Chordata; class Amphibia; order Anura; family Leptodactylidae; genus Leptodactylus; species Leptodactylus fuscus. The sequence goes on along the minus strand of NC_134267.1, from coordinate 120,968,709 downwards.
TGATGCTGCGGCTGCAGTGACACGCACACACACCACCTGTTACGGTGGCACACCGCTTACGCCAGGCCAGGCTCCACCATACTCTCCACACCGCAAGTGAGGGCAGGGTCTGGGTGCCCATCTCTGGTGTCCTGTGATTCTCTGCTCTTTTTTTTCCCCTATTTTGCTCCTCTAAAATCTTAGTGCGTCTTATAGTCCGAAAAATACGGGTATGTGATACATGCTGGGATATTTGTTAACTACAGGCTATAGAGTTGAATGGTCATTTGGGTCCATTTGTATGATCAGTTAGAGACTTTATATCATGACTATTCACAATAGTAATACATTTCAATGTAAAACAATTCTATTTAGTACATAATACATAGTACATAATACATTTTGTAATTCATTGGACTTGTATCCCAAGTGCCAACATTAATTTATGATTCCTCGCTTATTTATGAATGTATTTATTTTATGACATTTATTGGATTATTGAGACCTAGATTAATCAATATTTATTGCTATATATATTTATATACCCATGATTCATCCTGTTGCTTCATGTCATTTATGTGTATGAACTCTTCCCTATATATACTGTATATTGTTTTCTACTATGAATCAATAAAATATGAATATAAAATATTTTTCATACCAAGACACTTTAGACAATTGTACGACTTTATCCTAGTGCACACAGCACATAAACATAAAGAGATGGTTGAGTGAGTTTGGGGTGGAAGTACTTGACTAGCTCCATATAGGCTATGGATTTAGTATGGGATGTCATAAAAGCTCCTGCAGGGTTAAATGTGTAGGTGTCCCAGTACTTTTGTCCATTTCTGGTAGATAGCAGTAATAGATAAGTTAGATAGTAGCTATATACAATTATCTAGTTGTATAAAGAACAAGAAAGTTAATTAAAAAAAGGAAAACTAAAAGTACCTTAAGGACCAGGCCTCATTTCTCAAAACACATATCATTTATATGGAAATAACTTTGCGGCACTATAACTTACATAAGTGATTTTGAGATTAGTCTTTTGTGACAAATTGTACTTCATATTAGTGGTAAACTCTAATCAATATTTTTGTATTTATTCATAAAAGAAATTAGGACATTTTATTGAAATTTGGAAAATAAATGCATTTCAAAATGTGAAATGTTCTGCTTTTAAGACAGATAGTCATACTACTCAAATAAATTACTAAATATTAACTACCATATATCTAATTAACTACATATATCAACTTTATATATTATCTTTTAATTTATAATTTATTATCATCTTTTAATTTGTACATCAGAAGGGTTACAAGTATGACTGCGGTTTTCAAGATTTACAAGACAATTTCCCAAACTAATGTTTTAGGGACCACTTTAGTTCTGAAGGGGATTATAAAGGCCTAAATATTAGAATATAACAAATCACACCATTTCTCATAATTCAAAACAGCATTTGCGAATGTTAACCCTTTAAGCATTTCGCTGTAATTAAAATCATATGAAGGTGAAATTTACATATTTCATTTTTTTTTTCAATAATACATTCATTAACTCCTAAAATTAGCATATTCACAAGGGGTTAAAGGATAAAATGCATCTCACACTTTGTTGTGCAATTTCTCCGAAGAACCGAAATACCCCACATATGGATGGGATGTAAACTGATACTTGTGCACACGGCAGCCCAGGTGAGCCACTGGCAGTTTTAGGGAGCCTTCACACGGAGTTTACGCTCTGCTCATTCTGAACGTAGACTCATTCAGAATGAGCGGCATTAAAACAGATGCCATTGATTTCTATGGGTGCCGGCATACCTACGTATCACATTGAAAGCAATAGGTAAAAAAGTCTCCCATTAATTTCAATGGGTATCGCGCGTATGCCGGGACCCATAGAAATTAATGGGATCTGTTTTAACGCCGCTCATTCTGAACGAGTTTATGTTCAGAATGAGCGGAGTGTAAACTCCGTGTGAAAGCTCCCTTAAAAGCAGATTTTGCTGGAATAGTTTTCAGGTGCCATGTCTCATTTGCAGAATCTTTAGAGTACCAATACAATGGAAACCCTCCATTTTGGAAACTACACCCCTCACGGAATTCTTCGAGGCGTATAGTGAGCATTTTGACCCCAAACATTTTTACATATTTTATTAACATTGGAGTGTGTAAATGAAAAATTTCTAAAACACCACTTTATCCCCAAAGTTTTTATTTTCACAAAGGGTTAAAGGAGAAAAAGTTCCCCACAGGTTGTTAAACAATTGCTCATAAACGTGCTAATACCTGATATGTGGTCATAATCTGCTGTAGGGGTACATAACAGGGCTCAGAATGGAAAAAGCGCCATTTGGCTTTTGGATGGCAGACTTTGTTGGAATAGTTTTCAGGTTGCATTTGCAGCGGCACTAATATACCAGTAAAATGGAAACCTCCAAAAAATCATCCCAATTTGGAAACTACACCCCTCACAAAACATATAAAGGGATATGGTGAGTATTTTAACATCACAGTTGTTTTACAGATTTTATTAAGATGAATGGGTTTTAAAGCTGACTGCCGGGAAGCCATCCCCTGTCCAGTTTGGGGCTGAGGATGGAAACCCGGCGAAGTGGCACAAATAAGTGAAATTTAAGTGGAATCACTTGACATGTGACTCCATTTTGAAACTACAAAACCAAACAGTGCTCCACAAAACAAAATAGTGTTCCTCCCTTTCTGTGCTCACCTGTGCCCAAACAGCAGGTTACACTCACTTATGGCATTGTTAAATATGTTATCCTGGGTACAACAGGGTCATACATGTGGGCTTAAACTTCAGTTTGGGCACACAGCAGAGTGCAGATGTGAAGGAGCACTATGTGCTTGTGGAGATTGTTGGTTTTTGAATGCCATGTCATGTTTGCAAAGACTCTAAATTACCCCTACAAAATGCGGTCACTTCTTGGAGAATTTCAATTCAGTGGCATCTCTGGGGCTCTGCAAAAACAACATGGTATCTAGAAGGTCCCTCTAAAGCTATGCTCCAAAATAGTGGTGTAACTAGGAATGGTGGGCCCAAAGGCAAACATTTGATATGGGGTCCACCAGCCCCCTGATCCCCCTCCCCCACAAACCGCATTCCTGCACACACTATTATGCACAATAGTGGCCCCTGCACACAGAATTATGCCCCATTGTGAACCACCCATGTACAATTATTATACTCTGGGGTCTTTTCAGACCCCAGAGTATAATGATAGGAGACCTAAGGGAGGATACAAAAATATAAAACACTGTTACATACCTCTCCCTGGTTCTGGTGCACTCCCCTCAGATCTCTTCAATGTTGGACCAGATGTCACCTGGTCCAGGCCGGTGTCGCAATGCATAATGATGCTGGCCTGGGCCAACGTGACATCTATGATGTCACTAAATAAGCCCGAAGCCTGCCAGAGTCCAGGAGAGGTAAGGAACAGTGTTTTGTAAATTTCCTCACCTTCCCTGGCCCAGGGATCATTATATTCTGGGGTCTGAAAAGACCCCAAAGTATAATGATATCAGTGTTTACGGGGTTCAGAGCCCACAATCTCACTTACCGATCCCCACTCCTGATCACAGCTGCCTCAGCAGAAGGGGAAGTTCCACTGGCCGTGAGCAGGAGCGAGGATCGGTAGCTAAATAGGGCCCGTTATATGCTGGGGTTACTTCAGCAGGTAATGGCTTATTAAAAAAAAACAAAAAATGAAAAAAATAAATAAGAGGCCCCCTAATGTCCCAAGCCCTGTAGCATTCACTACTGCTGCTACCCCAGAAGTTATGCCCCAGATCAGATACCATTCTTAGTAAATAAGTCTGGTAAAGTGGTCTTTGCTTAATGGGACCTCGTTCCAAGTTTTGTTATGAGTCCCTGCAGTTATGAAGCCTCTTTGGTCTGTTTCCTATTATTATACAAGACCCTCTCTGTCTCTTCCTTTGTTCAATCACTCTTGTGGACTCTTCAGTCTTCTTTCAGGTAGGATGTTGTGAGTAGAGATGAGGACGCTTACAATGTGATTGCCCCCACATCAGGGAGACTGAACCCCATAACACTTGTAATGTAACCTGGGACAGTAGATGACACTATGGTATCACAATGACTAGAGTTATAAGTGATCTGCTCACTGTATATGGCACCCACTATTGTCTCCTGTCCTGCAAGAGCTGCTGCCAAACATATACACTTTATTACTGTATATGCAGATATTGTATATACTGTACAACAATATTGAGCAACAGCCATTACTATCATCATGGTCACTATCTAAGGAGTAATTCAGACACAAGACAAAAACTACAAACACTATACAGATTAAATGTTCTTTTTTATTGAATAATCAACATTGTAATTCAATTTTACTGGTCCTTTAAATTATAAAAGGTCATAGTGAGTGAGAGGTCAGGCCTGGTGGAAAGGACAGAACATGCTGCAATCCACCACTGTCTTGAGATGAACGCCACCAGCCCAATGATCCAAAGGAAGGCAAAACAACCCCCCGGAGGGATATACCTCATGGAGAAAAAAATGTACTCCCTAACCCCAGATAAGGCGATCAGATATTTCCATGGATAATATCTCAATTGCTACCTACTGCTGTATGTATGTATGTATGTTTTAACATACCTGCCGACTTTTAAAGGTCAGAAAGGTGTACATTTATCATTGGGTACACCCTGCACCCTATATCTCTCCCCTTACAGTACACTTAAGCCATGCGGGACCCCTACATGTTGTAGGAGGCGCACAGTGCATAACATAGTAATACAATGCAAAACATAGAAAACATGTAGAAAATAAGGTCTAAGTACACAAGTTTTGTGGCAAAAATCATGCCAGAATTTGGATGCATAATTATTAGCTTATCTGACCTACTGTGTGAACAAGTTCTCAGCATTGAGTAATGATCTACCTATCTGCATGTCTGTCCTCTTCAAGCTGTCAAGTTCAAGTGACCAAGGTGGCTCAGGTTGAGAACTGTTCACATTCTATACCGATTGTGACATCATGAAATGTTGGTGATGTCATGTGCTCTGTGCTGTCATGTGGTGTCTATTATGCAGCAGTGCTCTGAACCATAAACCTTCATGTACATGATGACTAGAGATGAGCGAGTACTGTTCGGATCAGCCGATCCAAACAGCACGCTCGCATAGAAATGAATGGACGTAGCCGGCACGCGGGGGGTTAAGCGGCCAGCCGCCGTCAAAGCGGAAGTACCAGGTGCATCCATTAATTTCTATGGAGCGTGCTGTTCGGATCGGCTGATCCGAACAGTACTCACTCATCTCTAATGATGACATTATAGATATGTAACAGTGACCGCTCCAATATAGAACTACATTACAGCATAATATGTAATTGCCATGATATATCATGATACATATAATGGCACACATTTAGATCGGTTGTGGCTTCATCCCCCATGCCAAAAATCGCAGTGTTTTACAGGCCATACATTGCAGAAAAATACATCCATCGGAAATGCTGTACTTTCAAAAGGAAGCTTGGAAATGGCAGCATGTCAATTGTACCTATGGAAATGTCGGTGGTTTCTCTTTAGGTATAAATGAAGCAGTAAGAGGAAACCTCTGAGGACTTTCTGTGAAAAGTGCTGAGGGAAAGACCATGATGCGTTTCCACTGCGACCCGCTATATGGGGCCTTAGCCTTAAAGAGACCCTTTGGCATTAATACATATCACCAACTGCTCTATGTATTAAAGGAGACACAAGATTCCAGTCTGGTCACTACCCCCCCCCCCCCCCATTTCAACATGATCAAAAGGTGCTGGTAGCAGAGAACCACAGCATTTTGGAAACAGATTTACGTTACAGAATGCTTTATGCTACATATTAGGGCTAGTTCACACGTAAAAACCGTCTGGCTTATTTTGGTCCCGAAAAAAAACCCACTAATTAGGAATTGTTTTTTGACCTTGAGTCGTGTTTAGTAAAAACTGCGTCAGAAAATGTCAGGCGGTTTCCCTCTCCCCAAAAGTGAATGGACTGTAAAAAAATGCAAGGCATTTTTGGTCGCTGTTTTTTGGCAAAAAAACGCTAGGCGTTTTTCGCCTCCCATTGATTTCTATTGCTTTCCTCAGGTGGAATCCGCCTGAAGAAAGGTCATGTTGCTTCTTTTTTCTGCTAGCAACAAAAAAACGTTAACAGAAAAAAAAGGTAGCAGTCTCCATAGACCACCATTGTATGGAGGCAGATTTTGAGGTGAAATCTGCTGTTAAAATCTGCCTCATTGCCCCCGAGTGAACTAGCCCTTACATGGAAAGGCTACAGACCTGAGAGAGACTCTAGAGAGACTGGTCCTGACACATCTACATCCTCTAGTGAGTTTTGCTGTAGAGCCCCTCCAGTTTGCCTATCGGCTGGTCATTTGGGTGGATGATGCCATCATTCACCTTCTTCACAGAGCTCCTTCTCACCTGGAGAAACCAGGGAAAATTGTGAGAATAATGTTCTTTGATTTCTCCAGTGCTTTCAACACCATTCAGCCAGGGCTACTGAGAGACAAGCTGGACCTTGTTGGACTGGACCATTACCTGTCCAACTGGATGCTCGACTATGTCACAGACTGACCTCAGTATGTGAGAGGCCAGGGGCTGTTTGTCAGACACTGTGATCTGTAGTACAGGGGCACCACAAGGTACAGTTCTTGCCCCCTTTCTCTTCACACTGTACACTGCTGACTTTACGTGCAGCAACTCATCTGTTACTTACAAAAGTACTCCGATGACTCTGCAATAGTAGGCTCATCACTGACGGAGATGACAGGGAATACAGAGACTTAAATCAGGATTTTGTGGACTGGTGCCAACGGAACCACCTCAAGATTAATTCTGGGAAGTCCAAGGAGATGGTAGTGGACTTCATTAAGCGGAGAAGTGCTCCAATTCTGCTGGAGATCCAGGGGACAGGAATTGAGATAGTCAAGACCTATAAGTACCTGGGTGTGCTCCTCAATAATAAGCTAGACTAGGTTGATCACATGGATGTGCTGTCCAGAAAGAGTCACAGCAGACTATACCTGCTCTGGAGGCTGAGGGCCTTTTTTTGTACAGTGGGCACTTCTCAAGGCCTTTTTCATCTCTGTAGTTGCTTCAGCCATCTTCTTTGGTGTAGCCTGCTGGGGGAGTAGTATACCAGCCAGGGACAGAAATAAACCTGACAGGCTGATTAGAAGGGCCAGCTCTGTCCTGGGGAGACCCCTGGACCCAGTACAGGTAGTGGGTGACAGAAGGATACTGTCCGTGGTGAGCTCCATGCTGGAGAATAAATCCCATCTCATGTATGGTACCTTGACAAGTACTTGGCAGCACTGTCAGTGACCGACTGCTTCACCCCAAATGTGAGAAGAAGCGCTATCGGAGGTCCTTCTTCCCTACCGTGGACAAGCTACATAATCTACATCAGGACAAGAGAAGAGCACTCCACACCGAGAACTAAATGATCCTGAAGTCTTCATTTTCTTTAGCTGCTATGACTCCTAGTATTTTCTCCTATCTGCTATTCTGAGTTTATGTGTATCTCCCTCTGTAATATATTACTGTTATTATTATCCTGTATCCATATCATCATCATGCTGCTGCCATAACACACTGAATTTTCCCAACGATGGGACTATTAAAGGATTATTTTATTTTATCTCATTAAAATCCACCACAAAAACAACAAAATATTAAGGGATTATCTTAACTGGACCATCTCTATGTCAAAATGCCCTTTTAGGCTATATAGACATCTCTTTGTGTATTTTGAAAGGGAAAATCCCATTCCCCAGGTGTGCACATATTCATAGAATTAGATTGAAGAGCATTTCTAAGAATTGTTTTTTCTGACAATCTCAAGCAAGAATCACCTTGTATAGGGATTCTGCCTGAGATTTTGGCAGTGTTGGTGATACGATCCTTAACTTCACCCCCTCCCCTAACATCTACACAATGTGAAGAGCTACTTACCTGCATGTCTGTCCTCTTCAAGCTGTTAAGCTCAAGTGACACAAGATGGCTCAGGTTGAGATCTGTAAACATTCTATACTGATGTGACATCATGGAATGTTGGTGATGTCATGTGCTCTGTGCTGTCATGTGGTGTCTATAATGCAGCAGTGCTCTGAACCAGTGGCGTAACTAGGAATGGCGGGGCCCCGTGGCGAACTTTTGACATGGGGCCCCCCCGACACCGAAGATCTCAACCGAGTCCCTCCTACGCATTCCTGCGCGCTCTATTATGTTCCATAGTGGCCCCTGCACACAGTATTATGTCCCATAGTGGCCCCTGCACACAGTATTATACCCAATAGTGGCCCCTGCACACAGTATTATACCCAATAGTGGCCCCTGCACACAGTATTATACCCAATAGTGGCCCCTGCACACAGTATTATGTCCCATAGTGGCCCCTGCACACAGTATTATGTCCCATAGTGGCCCCTGCACACAGTATTATGTCCCTTAGAGGCCCCTGCACACAGTATTATACCCAATAGTGGCCCCTGCACACAGTATTATGTCCCTTAGTGGCCCCTACAGGACTAAATACTGTCACGTCACCCGCTGACCGCTATACCAGGACAAATTGTGGATAAAAAATCTGTCCCTGTGCATTACAATTTAGTAACTCCATGTGCCTCATATTAATAGCAGTTAACCCCATCATCTCCCTCACATTAACCCCTGTGTGCCTCACCATAAGAGTTACTGATATGTGAGAGACATGGAGGTAATAATAAAGTATCTTCATTATTATTACCCCCATATGTCTCACATATCAGTAACTCTTATGGTGAGGCAAACAGGGGTTAATGTGAGGGAGATGATGGGGTTAACTGCTATTAATATGAGGCACATGGAGTTACTAAAACACAAGTAATCACCCCATATGCCTGACATTAATAAGTAACCCCAGTACGTACCTGTGTAGCTTTAGTTTCACTTTCTTTCTTTCCTTTCTTCCTCCAGTGCAGACAGCAGGAGCTTGGCAGGGATAAGCCCCGCCTCCTCCTCTCATTGGTGGGCAGAGGACAGCAGAGAAAGGGAGGGGGGGGGGAGAGGGGGGAACGTCCTGAAGCCCTGACAGGAGCCAGAGCTGCAGCTCCTGTGTCTCAGCCGTTGCTGCAGCTTCGGGGCCCCCTGTTGGTGGAAAGTATTCCACCAACAGGGGGCCCCGATCATTATACTCGGGGGTCCGAAAAGACCTCAGAGAATAATGATAGCAGCGGTAGCAGCTGTCACCGGGCCCCTAATGTCCCGGGCCCTGTGGCAGCTGCTACCGCTGCTATGGTGGTAGTTACGCCACTGCTCTGAACCATAAACCTTCATGAACATGATGACATTAGAGATATGTAACAGTGACCGCTCCAATATAGAACTATATTACAGCACAATATGTAATTGCCATAATATAGAGTGATACATATCATGACACACATTTAGATTGGCTGTGGCTTCATCACTCTTGCTGAGTACTGTGAACCACCACCAGGTTCACAGTAAGTGTGGTTTTTACCGCAATTATCAATGTAGTGCTATCTTGAACTGTCTCCTGATGAACTGAAAAAGGGAAACGCCGTATTGAGACGATGTACATAGATTGGGGAAGTCATATTGATCTTACCTTCCAGTAGTATGAGCCGTTATTCCCCAGCAATTGATATTCCCCTGTTCCAATACTGCAACAGTGAATGTAGCACACAAGGACTGTCAGCTCATAGGGCTTACTGAATGTATCAGAATAGAAGATTGGGTTGTAACCAGTCCTACTTAACCTTGCTCTATGTGCTATTTAGAGACAGTGTTGCTGCAATGTTACTTTCACCTGTGGGCCAGACTTTCAAAGTGAGATCATACGTTTTCTAACAACATGATCTCAAATGAAATAACGTTTTAAGGGAATTTCAATAAGTTATCTATTGATGGAATTAATAGGCTCTCACCACATCTTAAAATACTATATCTGAACTGTGATGTCATTATTTTAGTAGAACCTATTAAAAGTTATGTTTTATTTTTGAGGGTACCCATTTGTGATTGAAGGTCTGAGTTGCGGGCAGCCATCTAGGCACCACCAGTTGGACTTATGAAGCTGGCTGCACACTATGGCCGAGCCCTGGAGTATAGTTTTCTAGGGAACAGTATGTATTAGTTCACTTACTGTAAGTCCAGGTCTGAATTCTTTCTAGTGGTATATAAAACCGCACATTGATGAGCACATGAAAGGTCCTCTTTAAGGGTGAGGCCACCACCTATTTGCATGGCTTCACCTATTTTGGGATGTGACGTGCTCCAATTTGTTCTTAATATGCCTTCCCCTTGATCAACATGGTAGAATTATAGCTTTACTTGTTGGTCTTTATCCAACTTTATCAGCTACTGCACTGTATGTTACTGTCATGGGTGAAACTAGCACCCACCCCACCCCCCAAAAAAACATAACCAACCTGGCGATGTTTTCTTCCATGCGCAAGACTCCCATTTATAGATTTAAAAAATCACTCTATTTGGTCCACACACAGTATAACGCCCCCTTTACTAACTCGCCCACAGTATTATGTCCCTTTTTAGCCCACAGACTTTAATATTACCTTCTTATTTTTAGCCCCACAGACTCAATATTGCCTTCTTCTTTTTGGCCCCACACAATATATAGTCCCTTTTAAATGATAAATCAGAGGCCCGCCAGGCCCCCTAATGTCCAAGGCACTGTGGCATCTGCTAGCACTCCTACCCCGGTAGTTACGCCCTGCTCCAAAAGCTAAAAAGTGCAGTGCTCCTTCTCTTTTGTGCCCTGCTGTGCCCAAATATCAGTTTATGCCAACACATACAACTTTTTTGCCCCCAGGATAGCCCACTTCATTATTTTAGTCTCTGATGACACAATGTGGGTGCAACATATTGGGCACGGGAACTGTATATTTCTTTAAAAATTTGGATGGTTTAATCGAAAAAAAAGTATTTTTTCCTTTTCATGACCCGATATTAATAAAATCTGGGAAACAGCTGTGAGGTCAAAATGTTCACCATGTACTTTGATAAATTTCTTGAGAGGTGTAGTTTCCAAATGGTAGTCACTCTTTGGGAGTCTTTTTACTGGTACTTTAGGGCCTCTGCAAATATGACATGGCACCCGAAAACTATTTCAGCAAGATCTGCCAACCAAAAGCCAAATATAGTTCTTTCCATTCTGAGCCCCGCCATGTCTGCATTGAGCAGTTTACCGCCACATATGGGATATTTCCATGTTCAAGAGAAATTGGCTAACACATTTTGTTGAATTTTTTCTCTTTAATCCTCTTTTGAACATGAAAAATTTGGGTCTAAATCGATGTTTTATTGGAAAAAGTAATTTTTCATTTTGAAGTCTTAATTTTAATAAAATCTGTGAAACACCTGTAGTGTCAAAATGCTCACTAGACCCTGTGAGGTGCGTATTTTCGAAAACTGGTCACTTTTGAAGGTTTCCATTGTAATGGTACTCTAGGGGCTTTGCAAATTAGACATGAACATTATTCCAGCAAAATATGCCCTCTAAAATGCAAATAGAACTCTCCATTCCGGACCCTGCCATGTACCCATACAGCGGATTACGACCACATATGGGGTATTGCCGTGTTCAGTAACAGTCAGTAACTGTGGGTGCTTTTGAAAACTTTGGAGATAAAGTGACATTTTAGTAATTTTTAATTTAAACATCTCAATGTTAATAATAATAATAATAATAATAATAATAATAATACTAATTATAATAATAATAATAAAAATATGTGATAGGGCTGTGGGGTCAAAATGCTCATTATACCCCAATATAAATTCAGTGGAGTAGTATATAAAATGGGGTCACTTTGGAGAGTTTTCATTGTATTGTTGCTTTAGGGGCTCTGCAAATGAGACATGCGGATTTGTAAAAACAATGGCAACTTCTCTGTATAGAGCTAATGCCCACGATGAGAGTCCATTCTGATCGCCAGCATTACTACCTGTAAGATTCCCCAGGCCAGTGGCTACCGTGTTTTTTGCAGGTCGGCTCCTACGCGGCAAGATCCCAGGAGCCAACCTGTCCCTGTGACAGCTGGGAGCCTAATGAAGGTTCCCAGGCCTGTCATAGTAATATTACTATTGCAGTTGGTCTATGACCACTTTCAGTAGTAATGTACAGAGTATCCCAACAATATTGCAGTCTATGGGACTTGCAATGAAATGACTGCAGGTTCAAGCCCCCTAAGGGGGCTAGGAAAATAGTTTAAAAAAGGGGCCACACGGTGGCTCAGTGGTTAGCACTGCAGCCTTGCAGCACTGGAGTCCTGGTGTTCAAATCCCACCAAGGGCAAAAAAACATTTTCAAGGAGTTTGTATATTCTCCCTGTGTTTGCATGGATTTCCATCCCATATTTCAAAGACATACTGATAGGGAAAAATGTACATTGTGAGCTCTATGTGGGGCAACAATGCAACAGCCGCTTCACACCCAAGCTAGCGCTTCTTCAAGCCATCTTCACTAAATATGATGGAAGAAAGCTTTCGCCATGTATTTTACATTGGGGTGAATGCAGATGGGGAAGGATGGTCCATCTGCATCTGTCATTTAATGTCCCTTCCCTTTACCTGTGACAGATGAGAGCAATGGACATTAATAACAGTAGTGTGAATTCACACTTTAGCTAAGACCCCATGTAGTGAAACACATAAAAAAAAAACGCAGTGGGAACGCATCACATAAAGTCTGCAGAGTTTTTCTCTGTTATACTTAGCAGTGTTTCCATAGGTATAATTCACATGCTGCAATTTTCAAAAATGCAAGCGTCTTTGAAAATACAGCTTTTCTGCTGCAGATTTTTTTCTGTACTGTCTGGATGGGATTAGCCAGAATCCAATCCATTGTATTTTCACAATGTGGGTCCTAAATGTAGCCTATATCTGTATATCACGCCTGTATCTTCTTCTCATGAAGACTCCCTGATGATTACATGATCATCTCCATATAATTTTTTACAGCATTGCTTGTATCTTTCTCAAGCTAGTGCTCATACAGTCTAAGAAATACGTCAGTTTAATATAATCGTATTAAACTACTTCACACCTTTAAGGTCTATTCCCACTTAACAAGCAGCATTCATTGCATGATAGCAGCATCCATTTTTTTTTACATTATCTGTAAATGTCATAAGGAATTTACAGATTAGTTAAATGTGACAAATATCTCAAGGGAAAACAAGCTCAAATGTCACAGATAAATGTACAACTTGAGGCCACATTGGAATGAAGACCCCTACCACACATGGTAAAATGTAATATTTATAACAATGTTTATTGCTACTATTGCATTTGACAACAATAGTTAAATGTTATACGACGCATTGAACTTACCAAAGGTTGTTAGCGATGTTTGAACGCTGGCATTTATCAAAAGGAAATTGTGTAAAGTGAATGTACAAAGTAGTTGCCGCTATTACTTTTATGGCAAATACTAGAAGAGGTACAAAAATGACAATGTGGCATTTCACTGCTAAATTGCCTTGCATGTAAATGGTTTATTTGCTAGCTTCAAAAAAATATGGCCATTAGTCTGCATTAATGTTGCTGCTACTAAACATCTGTTATGGATAGTACTGCAATTATATTGGTTTCTTTGACTTTTACTCAGTATAAAAATTCAAGGCATGTCTGATGGCAGCAGTACAAGTGTGAGATTTCCTCCCCACTTAAGCCGGGTTAACATGGGTTTTTTTGGTCATCTGGCTCAAAAAAACCGCCTTCCATTGAAATAAGAAGCAACAGGCCCTTTCTTGAGGCGAATTCGACGGTAGAATCTACCGCAGAGTCTGGGGCGCGACACCTCCCTCCCGACTAGGCCCATTAATTTGGGCATAATCCGGAGCGGAATCCTCAAATGGGGATGTTGAGATATCCATGATGATAGTAGGAGTGTCTGTGGATAAGAAGTGCATTAGGCAGGTGGTGAAGTGGTTTATGAAGGCCAGTGGTAGGTCCTGGTGGTCTGTTAATGACAGCCAGTTGGAGGCTGGATGGTGAGTAAATGTGGATAGACAGTGCACCGGAGAGGAGGGGAAGATGTGCAGGAAGGGCACTATGTATATCATTTAGCAGTTTTTTTGTGTATTTTCCCCCTATTAGGAAACATTCCACCATGGGAATGGTGCACAGGTTCCTGGGGTAAGAGGAAGGGACTGGGAGTCCACTGTGAGCAGGTGAGGATCTCAAATGGGACCTAACTTTGCCCATAAAAAGTTCATGTTTCTCCAACACTGCAGACAAAAGAGACTGTGGCTGCCAGTCAATGAGCACCACAAGTCCTTCTGCTACGTGCCTGGAAACTGTTCTGTCAGACCTCTATCTGGGTGGTGAACAAGTAAACTGGAAGCTACTTGTGCTTGTCGGCAGATCAAACAATCCTCTTAACTGGTAGTCTGTCTGGGCTGTCCGGAGCCTGTTCGCCCTGTGTACATGCATTTAGGTAACTACTGCAACCAATACCTCCTAACAACTAAGTCAGAAAGGCCTAGACAAAGGCATCACCCAGTCGTTCCCTTCCCGAAATAATGACAGGAGACAGAAGTGGATTAAATCCGCCACAGCAGCCATTTTTATTAAAATAAATAATTTAAATAACCTTTTAAAGTGCCAACATAGTAAAACCAACATTACCAAAATTCCCTTAGACGCTATCAGTGGCGTAACTAGGAATGGTGGGGCCCCGTGACTCCTAATGTCCCGGACCCTGTTGCAGCTGCCTCTGCTGCTACAGCGGTAGTTACACCACTGGACGCTATATACGTCCACCCCACAACAGTGTACTCGATAAATCCTACTAACTGACCAAAGAGCTCCTTGAAGCCTAAAAACATTTCGGTCCCGACGATCAACAACACATCTCTAAGCACCATTGAGTATTACCTCCAGCCGTTCCACTAGCTCGGGGGCACTAAGCTGTTACAGCTCCCTGGTGCTCAGCCTCCATCCAAACCCCAAACCTGTCCAAAATCCCAAATGGTCATGGGGAGTCCAGTCCCTACAATGGGCCCCCTCCATCTCAACCATTTTCCAGACTCCACCAACTTCGAGATCCCCCCGCCCAGCTACTGTGACTCACTGTCTCTTCCTGACTGCCGTGAATTTTCCCACTCTTTCCTTATATAACCCCCTTTTCCTCCACCAATGACTCTGTTTTATTTAGCCCTTTCTGGCTTACTACAGGCGGCCCTGTCATGAGGCCTACCTACTATGGCTGGGCCTTGTAGTCTGGCCATACTAGATGGCAGGCAGCTGACCTAAAAGGCCATTCTGCTTCTCTCAATCCAATGATGCCCCCTTTCAAAGTCTGTCAACATGACAAAATATCTTCAAGTGCATCATACAGGCATGACTAGCTGTCAACAAACTCTCATCAAGTGGTACATTACCCTTGAGTAGCCCCTAAAAGTCTTTTTTAGGGCAGCGGGATATGCACTTTGGACCATATTGTGGCAAGACCCTGTGTCTAATCAGACCATATCTGCAATCATTTAAATATCTGCATAAAATATGGCTTTATGCCAATATTTCTATCTGGATGTGTTTTTTTTTCTCTATTACTTGTGAGCAACTGCACAGAATAGTCTGCTATTTCTTTCCCCTACATACAGTATGTTCTCCCAGATTCATGTCTCAAATGAATTAGATAGAATCCATTATGTACAGATTGACTCTATGTGTGTGTATCTAGCTGAAAGGGTAAAAGTCTTCCAAATGTGTAAGCGCACACTCTTACTAAAGGAACTTCAGCTGCACTGCAAGTTTAACAATCCTTCAGGCTAGCACTTATTTTTCTTGTTCTCAGTGAATACACTGGTTGTAGAAAGATTTACAGGAGGAAGCTTTCAGGGCCTGTCTCACATTTTGGAAAACATTTTCTAAGTTCATCTTTAATTGTAGTATATTTAAGTTTTGACATGACATACCCAAACAAGTGTTACAGTAACAACAGGGCAAATAATGATGATCATACTCTAATTGAGTATTTGGTTTAAAGTAACACAACAGTGGAGTGTCAATGGAAATGAGGGAGGAGGCTTAAAGGGGTTGACCACTTTCAGACAAATATTGAGAGACAAATGTTATTGTTTCTATAATAAAAAGTTCTGACTTCTGTGGGAAAATGTTATAGTCATGCTCTGTGACATGTGCAGAGGTTATTTTTGATAAGGTCAAAGCTGTGTTTATGACTAATTGACCAATAATCCTGGGTAACTGTCATTGTCCTAATTAATTAAGCTGAGTGCCAGCAGTAAGGAAATGACACCGTACACACAATGTTGGTATTAGATCCTCTCTCAACCAAGGAGGAAATACTGACATACTTTTATTAAAACAATGTGGGGTTAAATAGCAGCGGAGAAATGAAGAGAGATAACAACAACATAAGTTTTCATATTCATTCCTGATTGGTATGGTTCATCTCAATCGAACAGAAAAAGTTTAAGCAGTTCCATATATAGCCAGCTACTCCCAGTCCTGCGTGGTAACCTTGGGGAGCTGTGTTCTGGCAGCAAGCCAAGCATTTGTTTTTCTTGCACTCTGAAGTGCAGGTGCCATCTTGTCAACGTATCACTACATCCTAATTTCAAACATAAGCAACTATATCTAGCATTCATCTTTTAAGGATAACAATATTTTTCATACATTACATGATTACAACCTTCACAATTTTACAGGGAGAGAAGGAGAGAAAAGTCAATGTACAGTAGTATCTATCTACTCGCGAACTTTGCTCAAACTTACCTGCACAGAAGTGCTGTCGCTGCACTCTTCTGATCTGGTCCTCTCTCCTTCACATGCCTTCAGAGCGCCCTGCGTCTCCCCGCCTTCCTAGACTAGTATTATAGAGATGCTGGGAGCAGGCGGGGCTTGTGGCTTAGGAGAGTGTGGGCGGGTACTGGGAGGGGAGACGTGAGTGATGCACTCACGTCCCCCCCCCCCACACTCTCCTAAGCCACAACAATCCCCGCCTACTCCCATCATCTCTAACACTAGCCTAGGGAGGTGGCGGCGCTTTGAAGGCCTGTGAAGGAGAGACCAAGACCAGACCAGACCAAGAAGAACTGGGAGCAGCAGTGGATCTGTGCAGGTAAACGGACAACAGGGGGGATTTTTTTTAATCACTACACAGCGTGGAGTCCAAAAATTGAAACAATTTTTGGACTACATACTGTGTAGTGAATAGGATCGTTTCTAAAATCCGATCTTCGATTATTAAAAAATCCCATTGACTTGCATTGGGATTGGAATTGGAATCGAGATCAGGTTCGAATGGAAAATGATCGTAAATCGGATTTTAAAAACGATCCTGAAATTTCAAGAAAGGCTCAACCCTACTAACTAGTATTAGTAACTTTAAGGCTGGGGCCCTACATGGCATAAACGCCTCAGAAAAAACACTGCGTTTCACAGTCACATCCCCACTTTGCCGTAAAATATGTGCTTCAGATACGGTTGCGGTTTTGGAAATTTCAACATATCAATTATACCTACAGAAGCGCCAGCGGTTTCTCTATAGATATAATGGAAGCCTCTGCTTCCAGACTTTCTGTGAAAAGTGCCGCGGGAGAAACCGCGATGCGTTGCCTCCATGGCTTTCCCCGCAGTGCTTTGTTTGCTGCAGGATGCTACGTGAGGCCTTAGCATTAGAATATCTGTATAAAATGATATGTAAAGCCTGTTTTATGGTATTTATTTACAAGCTATTACCAGTTCATGTTAATGACCATTGAATTTACTCTACTTTCTCCCAGTTAACATAATCCCTATAATCAATAATTTGTTACAAGACTGTTTTCACATTCCTGCACCTGAAAATGTTATTCACACATAAAAGCTGAAAATTATATCCATTTTGCTCGGCAATTTAGTGAATCCACTTTACTGAAACCTTGGATTGAAGTATTGTTGTGCAGGAGATTCTCACAAGAAATTGGTCAAAGTCCATTTGAAAATAAAAGAGATGATTTTACAAAATGTTCCCTTGAAATATTGTACATTGTGTCCCTGGAAGAGGTGTTTATTTGCTATGTACTTTTTTTTAAACATTGACCCAGCATAGACTATCATATAGAGGATAAAGTGTTTAACTGTTGAGTGTAATTTTACGGTATAATATTTCTTCATATTTGCAAGGTTTAACACATTTGGCGATGCTCTCTGAAGAAAACTAGTAATTGTGACTTTTGTTATAGGGCCTTGTTCTATGTAAAATCATATCTTGTCACTTGTATATTGTTGCTCGCCAGGTTATCATGGAATGCTTTACATGGTAAATCTACTTCTATTTGCTTTCCACCCTGACCTTGATATTCTTTAGATGCATACAATATTTTTGTTTCCGCTCACGATGCTCCACAGCTAATGAGTTGATGATAATTAAGTAGCATTAAGTACCAAAATCAGAAGTAGATACAACTGATAAAAAAGCAATTAGCCTTGATTAAGCAAAACAGATACATCCATTATCTGCTCTAATCACTGACCTGTGGGATTAGGAAAATTAGATTCCCACAATCACATACAGATTACATTAACAGCCTGGCCCTTGATCTCAGTTTCCAATCCTGTTAGTATTTTGCGCTTCATGCTTCAAGAGTGTTCCAGAAACAAGTGTCCTTGTTGCGTTTAACAACCAGTCCTATTTTATTTTTATTTAGTTTCCAATGAACTTTAGAAGATGGAACTGACTGGCTGTGATGGGTAAAAAGTAGACTTTCATAGTCATCATTCAGAACGGTATACCTGACTTAGCTGCCTGGTGCCACAGTCACTTTAGATTTGACTTCAGATTACATGACTATATTCTTAACCTGTAAGGGTAAATTCACACAGGGTATTTTGGTCAGGATTTTGAAGCCGTATCCGCCTCAAAATCCTGACCAAAATGACAGATCCCATTGAAATCAATGGGAGCTGGTCAGTTTTTTTTTTCCCGGGAGCCGTTTGTGCCGGCTACTGGAAAAAAGAAGCGACATGCTCATTCTTTCAGGCAGATTCGCCTCGCGACATCCGAGGCTAGATAATTATTGCTAACTCCATTGCTACAACCCAAATTATATTTAAACTTTGTGCCAAGATTTGGGTAGATTTACTGTTAATTCTTGACACATCCATTGCTAAACCTATTGGAGGGTGATTCATTAGGACTAGCTGCACCGCAACATGAACTGAGCGCTGCCTTTTGTCACCCTAGGTGCAAATCTAGAATAGCTCTGGGTCTTCCAAAGATTTCTGCATCAATTAAGACACTTTTTAGATGATCATTATGGTGCAGGTGGTGTCTCTAGCCCGGCCCCATCCACTTTCAGAAAAATGGTGAGTCCTGGCATGTAATACAGCACTTGCAACTAACAGTGATTTGAAACTATTTGAGGCCATCAAAGTGTAAGGGATTTGGTTAGGATAGCTGTCAGATAACTTATTTGAAGACATGATTGTCAGATATTCATGTGTTGAGCCAGTTTAACATTTGCTGTTCTTACGACTGCTATAAGGCCGCAACTTTAGGGTTGACCCCCTGCTGCATTTCTTTTTTTTAAAAGGCCGTTACAGATTACTCCAGCAGGTAACCTTGGCTACTGAGTTACTGGTCCCAGATCCTGCCCACAGCTACCTCCACTTCCCCTTCAGCCCTCCAGGAGGCCCAGTTCAACCCACATCACATTGCTATTACTGACATTACTCAACCTCGAAGTCCCTTGTGCTGCACTGAAAGGAAAAGCAGAGCTTGCTGTTGGCAGGATCAGGGATCTATAAGTAGGGCTATAACACTGAGAGTATTTGTTGGATGAACTTTAATTGGGCCTCAGTCGTCTCTGATGTCAACCAAGAGACTCCAAGACCTGCACTAGAGCACAGGAGAGGTGAGTAACCCAGAGTTAATAGGTGGTGGATCATAATTTAAACTATAGGGGCCAATGTGAGACATTATACTGTATGGAGTGGTCTTTATGGGTATTACGGTTAGCAGGATATATTAAAAAAAATAAAAGAAATAATATCCTGCGGAGCCCTCTGGACTCTGACTGCTAAACACCCAAGTGTGAATACGGGCTGGCAGTTAGTGTCACTGCCAGCTAAACAAAAGTAAATGGGTGTGCTCTTGTTAAATTCACAGACCCACCTGTGCAGATCAGAGCAGCTGCTACAAAAACTGCCTAGCCAGAACTCCTGGTCTAGACAGAGACCGACCAAACCCAGTGTGCCTTAGTTCCACCCAACCACCAAGGCAACTACTGCCAAAGCAGCTAACAGTGTGAACACTGACTTAGACGTACACAGCTAGCTAAGGCCTACAGAGATTTTCCCCACTCAAACACACAAGGCAGCATGCTACCCAACTAACAGTGGCATTGCTATCACTGGGGAATATTGCTAACTAGGCCAACTAATATTTCTTGAGGCAGGAACCCATGCACACGCGCACACACACACACACATATACACACACACACACACACACACACACACACACACACACACACACACACACACAGCAATTAGGTTTGTGATTTGATCTTAGAACACTGGGCGTCCAGACCAACCCCCTTATGTAGGCAAGGGGCGGTCACAAGTAAACAGCCCAGTTGCCCAATCTGAGCGTCCATTGGTCAACACCCCAGTCCGTCACACAGTCGACCACGCCCGGCTATTGCAAGGCAGGTTAACCCTTGCAACCCTGGACTGTGGAACAGGCTGCGACTTCCATATGATGGCCGCACATGCTGCACAATCCTAACAATGGGTTACTATACTGTGTGGAGGGGTTACTCTGTGACATTATACTGTGTCAAGAACCTAATATGAGACATTATGCTATGTGGAGGGCTGTGTTGGAACATTATACTAAATAGAGGTCGCTATAGGACATTATACTGTGTGAAGGGGTCACTTTGGAATATTATACAGTGTGAAAGTGCCTCTATGGACCATTATATTACATACTATTTGACCATATTCTTAAAGGGGTTTTAAATGTATTACCATAGACACACTCTGGAGGGACCTGGAGCAGGTGGCAGCTGAAAGTAACTAGCATTTTCTATGTGGGTGCTGTAAAGGGAACACTTGCTGCACAAGGACAAATAAAAGGACAGTATACTGTGTAGAGTAAAACTGTGTAAGCAGGCAATAATCAGTGTGGGGAGTAAGGGGAACATTATACCATGTGGGAACAGAAAAGGGGAAATTATATCATGTGGAGGCCAGTAAAGGGAGCGTTATATCATGCGGGGATCAGTAAATTGGGCATTATAACATGTAGGCACTGGTAACGGAGGGTTATAATGTATTGGTGCCAGGAAAGTGGAGTTAGACCATGTGGGGACCAGCAGGGCCACCGATAGGCCAGTACTACTGCTACTGGCGTCAGGGGCCCGGCCAAATTTAAAAAGGGGGGGGGCCTGGGCCCCCTGGCGCCGGCAGCAGTTATTGTATGTCCTGCTTGTTTCAACTCAGATCTGCGTCCAGAGGACGCAGATCTGAGTTGAACACATACGCGGCTGAAGCGAGGAGCTGACACAGGTCAGCTCCTCGCTTCGCCGCTGCGCGCCTCTCTCGCTGACACATATGCGGCTGAAGCGAGGAGCTGACCTATGTCAGCTCGTCGCTTCAGCCGCATATGTGTCAGCGTCAGCGAGAGAGGCGGCAGCAGCGAAGCGAGGAGCTGACACAGGTCAGCTCCTCGCTTCAGCTGCATATGTGTCAGCGTCAGCGAGAGAGGCGGCAGCAGCGAAGCGAGGAGCTGACACAGGTCAGCTCGCTTCAGCCGCTGAAGCGAGGAGCTGACCTGTGTCAGCTCCTCACTTCGCCGCTGCCGCCGGCTACCCGGCAGTGTAGACGCGATGTGATGACGTCACATCGCGTCTACAACTGTGCGCCAGTAAGAGAAAGAGGCGCGCAGAGAGCAGGGGAATGAGGAAAAGGTAAGTGTAATGTGGATTATGTGGAACGTGAAACTGGGGGCAGATGAAGGAGAGGACGGCATGACACTGGGGGCAGAGATGGAGGGACATGAATCTGAGGGCAGAGATGGAGGGGACATAAATCTGGGGGCAGAGATGGGGGGCATGAATCTGGGGGCAGAGATGTGGAGACATGAATCTGGGGGCAGAGATGGAGGGACATGAATCTGGGGGCAGACATGTGGAGACATGAATCTGGGGGCAGAGATGGAGGGACATGAATCTGGGGGCAGAGATGGAGGGGACATGAATCTGGGGGCAGAGATGGAGGGACATGAATCTGGGGGCAGAGATGGAGGGGACATGAATCTGGGGGCAGAGATCTGGGGACATGAATCTTTGGGCAGAAATGGAGGGGACATGGATCTGGGGGCAGAGATGGATTGGACATGAATCTGGGGGCAGAGATGGAGGGGACATGAATCTGGGGGCAGAGATGGGGGGACATGAATCTGGGGGCAGAGATGGGGGGACATGAATCTGGGGGCAGAGATGTGGGGACATGAATCTGTGGGCAGAAATGGAGGGGACATGGATCTGGGGGCAGAGATGGAGGGGACATGAATCTGGTGGCAGAGATGGGGGGACATGAATCTGGGGGCAGAGATGGAGGGACATGAACCTGTGGGCAGAAATGGAGGGGACGTGAATCTGGGGGCAGAGATGGGGGGACATGAATCTGGGGGCAGAAATGGAGGGGACATGAATCTGGGGGCAGAAATGAAGGGGACATGAATCTGGGGGCAGAGATGGGGGGACATGAATCTGAGGGCAGAGATGGGGGGACATGAATCTGGGGGCAGATGAAGGGTGTATATGAAGCTGGGGGAGAGACGGAGGGAGGACATATAATTTACGGGTGACTGCAGGAGGATTATACAGTGTGCGGGCACATGAAAAATTAATGAGTGGGCGGAGTCAACATAACAGTGGGTGGGGCTAAATTTCCCGCGCCACACATTTTATCCCTCTTTTGGTTCTTCAACAGTTGGGAGGTATGGGTACAGGGGGCAATGGAAAGATGTTAGAGGGTGGACGGGGGGGGGGGATTGTTGGGACATCGGGTGTGCGGCACTGCGGAGAGGGAACTGGGGCAATAATATATAATATATAAGTTTTTAGCTGGAGAATAATAATGATGTAGGCTGCTATGTTACTAGCATAGCAGCCTGTTTGGGGGTGGGACTTTCACTGTAAAGGAGTATTCACGTTGTGTTTTTGGCCTCCCTTGCCGGGATATGTTGGTAACCAGTCACAATCAGCTCCCCACTTATCCCTGCACGGAGAACTGCAGGCCCCCCTTTTTTTTATTGGCCAGTTCTTTGTGCAGGGATAAGTTGACAGCTGATTTTGACTGGTTACCGACGTATCCCGGCAAGGGAGGCCAAAAACGCAATGTGAATAAGCTCTGAGGATTTATTAGGAGGGCTCTTATAAATGGTGTTGGCTCTCTATAGGCGCTGTCACACAGAGCAGATTATACCTGCAAATAGAATCTGATTAAGCCTTGTAATGCTGCTAAATAAAGGGAAATGTAATACAGAATTGGTGTGTCACAAAATAAGGTCGTTTTAAAATGGCGAGGGGGGCCCAGACACTTAGGCTGTATGGGGCCCCAAAATTCCTGATGGCGGCCCTGGGGACCAGGAAAGGCAGTACTATATCGCGGGAGAGGCATTCAAAAGTTTGCTATGGGGCCCAGCCTTTGCTAGTTATGCCCCTAGTAAAAGTGATTTTTACCCTTTTGAAGAACTTTATGAAGTTAAAGCATATATAGCTTCTACAGATCCAAAATGGAGCTTTATTACAGAGAACTTTTTACCCTGCTATTCACAGCAACTCAGTAATATATAACTTGTGGAAAGTGTGGCAAATTACATATATGGATGTAGATGAGTAAACTCTTAAAACACTCATTGCACTGTACTTTATGGATAATATAATCTCTTTACATCAGCAAGATGTAAAATGAACATATGGTTATTTTTAAATTAATAAATTGACTTTTCAAAACAAATTAGTATTAGTCATCTAGTACATTTTTAATTTTTCTTCCATGCCATTTTGTAAATTGAAATAGAAAAGGTCTATTCTATAAATGATTTCCTAAAATAAATGAATGGTTATGATATCAGCAAATGATTTAAGGGTTAATTTTTTATGATGAATTAATGATTTCTGTACCAAAAGGAAGGCTGCTGACAGCCGCCACATTTATTCGTACCATTGCAATAAATAATTGGGGTGACTGATTATGCAAAATCAGAACTGTCCTGAACGCTCATATGAATAAATATTCATCTTAAAATGGATGATGACTCATTTTCCTGGAACTATGATAGTGGTTTGGGACTTTTTTTGCAGTCATAGATATTTCAATTTTGTTAGAGCTTTCATTTCATCCTGATGACATCAACATTTCTTTTGGATAAATTTCTCAAATATGTCATCTAGTCTAATTTTAAGAGCACATAGAAGCTGCAAGGAAAAGTAACATTTTATTACAATTACCATATTTTCTGGAATATAAAATGCACTTTTTTTTAGCAAGGAAAAACCTTTCTAAAAGATATTGTATCTTGTAGTCTTAAGCTAGATGAGTCCAGCAGTGCTAGATCCTACTGACCAGTTGTACAATGATCAAATGAAGCCCTGAGAAAAGGTGTAGTTCACAAAACACCCGCAAGATGGCGCATTAATAGACCGCTATGTGTGCTGGCTATGGTGAAATAGAAATACTGGTAAATATATAGAAGGAATGAAGGGGGAGGAACCTCTTTACCTTATATGCAAATGTCCATACCATCTCGGTCTGCAAGGACTATTAAAGGGAATGGGACGAGCAGTACCGGGACATTACATCAAAGAAGTCAATTACCTCCCAGCCACTGTCCTTTAGCATGAATATATTACCAATGCAGAAGCAGGGATTGATAATCATCCCTATTGCATGTACAACTTGAAGTAATGTATTAATACTAAAGGACAACAGTTGAGAGGTAAGTGTTTCTCCTGACTTCTGTCAGAAATTGCTTGGTGGGGGCAGGGGGGGGGCAGACAATAAGGATCATTATACTATGTTTGGAGCATTAATGTCCCTCACACAGTGTAATTTTCCTTAGTGCTCCCACACAGTATAATGCTCCTTAGTGCCTCCCCCAAACAGTATAATTTGTAGACAGTACTCCCACATAGTACAATATTCCTTAGTGCTCCTAATACACAGTCCAGTCACATTAATGTGACCACTTGTCAAAATCCAGAATAACCACCTTTCGCAGAGCGGACCACTGCGAGATGTGCAGGAAGAGAGGGGATGTTGTGATGATGTTCACTGTGATGTTGAGCCATGCTGACTCCAGTGCCATGGTCAGCTGTGCTAGGTTCCGCGGTTGAGCATCCATGGCATGAACAACCCGATCAAGGTGGTCCCACAGATTCTCGATTGAGTTCAAGTCCGGGGAATTTGCCGGCCAAGGAAGTACGGTAAACTCATCCTGGTGCTCCTCGAACCACACACGTACACTGCGAGCTTTATGACACGTCACATTGTCCTGCTGGTAGATGCCATCATCCTGAGGAAAAACATTTCACATGTAGGGATGAACATGGTCCACAAGGATAGATGCATACTTGTGTTGATCCATCATGCCTCCCACAATAATGAGTGAACCCAGATGGCTGAAGACACATGCCTTCTGCGATTGGTTATTTAACATTGACGTCAAAAGTAGGCGGTGGTCACATTATTATGACTGGACTATGTAGACTATAATGCACAAAATACAGTTTTGAATTTTGGCTTCCCCTTTTAGATTCTCATAAATATATTTCACTTCAAATAGAAAATGAACAATGTAAAAAAAAAATCATTTTTTATCAACCAGATATTGATGTATGTATGAGATACCTGATATCTAAAACCAATAATGCAGAAAAAACAGGCTTGGCAACATTCGCATGTTTCAGGTTCATCAACAGAGTGGATTTTTAGAACGGATTATGTAATTCTCGTGCTTCTATTTAATGAACATGTATAAACAGAAGTGGAGGCAGACTTTTCTTGCAATTCAAAATGTTGCTAAATTCCCCTTTGACATTTGTGTCAGCAGATGTGCCCTAAAGAAGCTTATTTTCCTTTCCATAACAATAAACATGAATATTCAGCCAATCTTGTACAATTTGTTTATGAGAGGTTCAAAACTGATAGCTGTTTGTAATTTGTGTCAGGATAAGAGAGAGGGGTTGTGTAGGTTTAATGTCTTTGATGGGCTTTTTAACAATGAAGTAGCTTATTAGTTTATTAATTGGATATTTCCAAAGATAAATATACAATGTATATTATGCATGTCAATACTGACTACATCTGTCCTCAAAAGATTCTTTTATTCACTCATAAGCAGTGGTTAAAATGGGTCGTAATGGCTGAAGCTCAGTTCCGGCATAATGGCAAAAAACCTGCCAGCATTCTGGTATAACAAGAGTCACAATGTGGAAAGTAAAAAAACCCACTTGCTTACCTCTCCCGGTTTCTGAAGGCTTCAGGCCTACTTGGTGACATCTTCGATGTCACAGGTGCTGCTGCGGCTTGCGTCATTATGTGTAGCGATGCAAGTCCATGCTCATCTGACATCCGGTGTCCCACTGTACTTCATTGGAAATGCACTGGCCGACACACGTGATCTGCAGGGAGCCAGGGATAAGTAGCTAATGGTGTTTTTTTATATCCTTCCCGGGCCCTGCGTCTCTGATTGTTCTTGGGTGTGTAAGGGTAACTTGGAGCATATAATACCTTGTGCAAGGGCCACATAACTGTGTGGAATGGTCTCTTGGGGGCATATAATACTGTGTGCAAGGGCCACTTGGGGAATATAATACTGTTTGCAGGGGCCACTATGGGGCATAATTTGTGCCAAATTTGGGCATAATAGTGTGTGCAGAAATGCGTTTGTCCGTGGAGAGCAGGGGTGCAGTGAGGGCGGGGTTTTTGGGGCGGGATCCATTATTCCAGAGTTCCCCCTAAATTTTTTTTCCAATTTAAGCACTGCTCATAAGTCCCTTGCATGGCCCTATGTCAGGTATAAGTCGTTCAGTTTTGGGATCCACATTGTAAACTGTATACAGTAGGAAAGCTTGTAAGGGTTCAAAGGTAGGTGACTGTACTAATAAAGTCATGAGGGAATGGAAATATTGGGTGGTGAAGTTTAGAAAAAGACATCTAACGCTAGGTTCACACCTGTGACCTGTGTTCAGATTTCTTTTTTTCTAATGTAGATTGTGAGCCCCATATAGAGCTTACAATGTACATTTTTCCCTATCAGTATGTCTTTGGAATATGGGATTGAAATCCATGCAAGCACGGGGAGAACATACAAACTCCTTGCAGATGGTTTATTTGTCCTTGGCGGCATTTGAACACCAGGACTCCAGTGCTACAAGGCTGCAGTGCTAACCACTGAGCCACCGTGTGGTCCCCTCTGTGTTCAGATTTCTGTTCATGTTTAGGGATCCCAAGAATGGAAACCTAACTGACTTAAAAAAGCGCATACCCGCGGAAACCTGCGGATCCCAGAGACTATAATGAGGTCTACAGGGTTTCCACCCAAAAAAGGTAGAAAAATGTGAAAATTCCTGCTTGACTTTTCTCTATGCATTTTTGAAGAGCATTAGAACAGAGATAGGAAAGCAGATGTGAACTTAGCCTAAGGGATCGTTCACACGGGGCAAGAGGGGGCTGATTTTGGTGCTGAATCCACCTCAGAATCTGCCCCCTTACAATAGAGGTCTATGCAGAATGCTAGCTTCCTTTTTTCCGTGAGTGGTATGTTCCCGCTCATGGAAAAAAGAAGCGAGCTGCCCTTTCTTCAGGTGGATTCCACGGCTGATTCAGCCACGGCTTACACCTCGCAGCAGCACCCTTCAGACTAGGCCCATTCATTTGGGCCTACTTCGTAGTGGGAAGCCGCGACTGTCGGAAGCAGCGACAGTCGTGGCAAGCGCATTTTGGTCCTATTTTTAAGCGGCTTCCTGTGTCAAAATCAGGGCCAAAATATGCCATCCCATGGCCCGTTTGAATGGGGCCTAAGAAGGTGTTTTGCCAGGGCAACTCCTTTCCAAGTAGCCCATTAAGATTAGTTCACACTAGCAACATGGAGTGCATTAATGACAGAACCATTTTTTTTCTGTTGGATATAAATGAATACTGACAGGCCCCAGGTATGACTCAATAGACTGAAAAGCAAAAAGAAGTGACTAAGGCAACAAAGTATAATCAAAAGTCATGGTATTTCAGAAGAAGGGCCACAATAAAGCCTCCACCACCCCACAATTCACACTGAACGGCTCCACACTGGAGAAAACTAACAGCTACACCTACCTGGGGCTGGAGCTCAGCCAATCAGCAAGCTTCAAAGCAGCAATAGAAACCCTGAAAGCAAAAGCCTGCAGAACCTTCTACACCATCAGAAGACAACTGTACCACCTCAAACCACCGGTGAGGGTCTGGCTGAAGATATTTGACGCAGTCATCTCCCCGATCCTTCTCTATGACAGCGAGGTTTGGGGCCCAGCCACCTACCCAGACCAGTCAAAGTGGGATTCCAGTCCAACAGAGAACTTCCACCTGGAGTTCTGCAAATACCTGCTCCATGTCCATCGCAACACCTCCAACATGGCCTGCAGGGCAGAGCTAGGCAGATTCCCCCTTTGGCTCACCATAGAGAAGAGGGCGCTAGCTTTCCAGGCACACATCCAGGGGAGCAAGCCTGACTCCTACCACCACCAAGCTTGGCTAAGCCACCTGAGCAAACCAGACACTCACCAACCAAACAACAGCCAACCACCAAACCAAAAACACCAACAGATGATAACCAAGGCCGAAATAAAGGCGACCACAGAGACAAACAGAGAGCGGTACATTGAAGAATGGAGAAATGAAATAAATAACTCCAAGAAACTCACCGTGTACCAATCCCTACAAAGGGACTACACCATGACCACCTACCTGGAGAGAATACGCCACCCCAAGCACAGACAGACCCTGAGCCGGTACAGACTGAGCGCCCACAACCTAGAGATAGAGACGGGGCGATACAGGCAGACGTACAAGCCACGGGAGAACAGACTGTGCCAGCACTGTGACCAGGGGGCCCTAGAAGACGAGACCCACTTCCTGCTACACTGCACCAAATACTCAGCTGTGAGGGCCGTCTACTACCAAAGACTCTCTGCCCACATCCCAGACTTCATATCTGCAGACGAGAAGAGGAAACTCTACATCCTATTGGGAGAAGAAGAGTCCACTGTGGAAATCGCTGCCCAATACGTGTCCAGCTGTCACCAAATAAGAGGAAGATGAGACTACACGGACTGTTATATTTATCCCAATACACCCGCCCCACCCCACCCCACCTCCCCATATAGCGGTCACCAACTAAGAGGAAGACGAGACTCCATGGACCGTTATACCCCAAACCACCCCCCCCATACCCACCACTCACCCACCCGAATCCCTGCCCACACACACACACACTTTACTAGCTTTGGCAATGCCAAATACCTATTCGGACGTGCCAATAAAGCTTTATTTGATTTGATTTGATTTGATTTGATTTAGATTTCAACTGATATATATATATATATATATATATATATATATATATATATATATATATATATAGCAAAAGCTGTCACCAGGTATTTAAATTGGAAATACAAAAATATATAAACAACACAATGTGAGAGAAAGTATAATGTAAGACCACTGAAAATGCAGCCTATTGCAACTATTTTCTTAGTTTCCTGTGTGGTCTCATACTACATCATCCCCCACACCTATATCATGCAACACATAGACCTATTGCTTAGGATTTAAATATCTGGCGATAATCTCCACTATATTTCCATTTGGTCTGTTTTTGACACTGTGTTTGTAATTTGTCGCCACATATGGTATTCTCTGTTGTTGCTGATACTTACCTATGTATATTTATATACCTACCTTAGCCGGCACTCCAGTCTGATGGTATGTTGTCCTCCTTTGTGTATTTTTTAAATATTTTTGTATTAATACATTTTTTTTCGTATTTTGATTATACTTTGTTGCCTTAGTCACTTCTTTTTTGCTTTTCGGTTGTATCCTCTGAGTGTTTTCTAGGGCTAATTAGTTATTTAGACCTACAATTTGGGAATCCACATGTGTTGACTATGTGGTGTTTTCCCTTTCTATCATGTTTGTTTTATATATACTCAATAGGCTGAAGACTGTTATTTTTGTTTTTTTTCTCATTATTATTATTATTTTAAAGCATTACTGTTTTGTTCATATGTTACCTGATAAGCTTTAGGAGTCACTATGAATACTTATTTATTTTTCACACAATTATATTGAATAGAACAAATAATATTGAATATATTTTTATGTTTATACATTTTTCAAACCTTGAGATATTGTTAGAGTACATACCAGCAAGAATCTTCCATCCTCTTAACCCATAGCTATCTCTATCCAGTGTGCTTGTACATCTCTTATAATCATGGCCTTCAGAGACTCAATTCAATTAAAATAAAATGGAATAGTTATAGTTCCTGTCCTTTGATGCTAATTTGAAATTCATTTTTCTTTGAACTAAAAGTAACGAGACTTGAGAAGATGAACAGAATATTCCGTCATTTTTCATATACCTACAGTCTCCTGCTGGGCTCACCTAATAATTATCTGTCTGTTACGCTTTTGGCTGCTATAAAAACATGTAAGTTCACTGCATATTCATTCCATGCTTGCTGTATTATTAAGGTGTTTGCTGTGATATGATGAGAATACATGGGACAAGGATAACAGCCTTAAAAGAGAGACTGTTCAGATGTCTTGAGAAGTTTAAGTATCGATAAGGCGAGGTTTACACTATTGCTCGGTTTCCATCCTTCAGGTCCACATGGGATCCGAAGGATGGAAACCATGTCCACCTGAAAAGGGGTTACCTGTAGAACGCATTGACTATAATGGGCTTCTGACTGGTTTCTGCCGATTTTATACTGAAATCGGAAGAGAAAAGATCCCTACTAGAGATGAGGGAACAGTAAAATGTTCGAGATTCGATACTTGTTTCGAATAGCCGCTCAATATTCGACTATTCGATCGAATATCGAACCCCATTATAGTCTATGGGACAAAATGCTTTGCTACAGGGGATCCTACCATTCGACTCAGGAGAGTCACCAAGTCCACTATCACACCCCAGGAAATGATGCCAACATCCTGGAAAGCAACTGGGACAGCAGGGAAAGCATGTCTGGGGGCATCAAGTACCTTTATTATGTCGGGATACCCTGTCAGCTTGCGATATGCCGGAGCTGACTTTTTCGCATAGGAATGCATTGACCAGCAAAGATTGGCCAGTCTATGGGATTTCTCTCTCTCTCACACTCTCTCTCTCTCTCTCTCTTCTAAGCTAGGTATGTTTGTGAATATTCATGCTTATAATAAACATACTTAATAATACACACTATATATAATATCCATTCATTATGATTTGTAAGTAACTAATATCCATTAAAAGCTCAATATATGGTCAACCTCGGATGGAAATTCAAGATTCAAATATTTTCTGCTAATGGCACCCATTATAGTCATTATATTAATGTATAAAAATAGCTTAACATCCCTATATGCCCTAATATGAATGTAGATGCTAATATATCTATAGATAGATATCTATGTGATTGTGGATACAGCATACTAGACAAAACTAATTGACAAAAAGGTATGGTTATATATGAAACCAGTATATCTACAGATTCCTACATTTTTATTTTTCCCCAAAGATCCACAAGGGCTTCGACCTGCTCAAAGAACATCCTATTGTCTTGGGCATAAATAGCATAACACAGAGCATTAGTACTTATAATGACATCATACTGCCCCCTTTTTCATCTTATATTTAGTACAATAGGAATATCCTTTGTGAAGATTTCTCGAGGCTACTCAGTAATTACTGATCAAATAACAATATGGAATATAGACAGTTGTAACTGCCCCTGAGATTGATCAGTTAATTCACTCATATAGAAGATTATACATACCTTTTCCTCTAGCAATATACCTGAGTGTTTTAATATTTGACCAAGATGGATTTGTTGATAATTGGTGGGCTCATTCACCCTCATTGATTTCAATTGCACTGTTCATTTTAGAACAGATTTAGATTTCAAGTTTTGAAATCATGTTGTAGTTGGCTTTGGGATGGACTAGTCTCTTGGGCACCTTTGAAGCAATTCCAATGAACATATAAATAGAAAGACTGAACCGTTATACCTAGGTACTGCTAGGCACTTATTTTAGTTTAATTATTATTTGTTGCAAAGCGATACAATTAAGGTTTAGAGCTTGTTGCTTCTATAGGTATTGCCTAATTGTCCAATAATTGCACTAGTTCTTTGAAAAAACATTATTAGAAATATGCAAATGAGATTCAAATGCAATGAGTGTATGTTAGATCCTCTAAAGGCTACAGCTAGGGAACCCATGGGACATGTGCAGGGATGTGCTACCCTACAGTTTCATAGCTGGAGGATAGAAAAAGGCCATGAAGCAAGCATGCAGGCAGCAATTCAGACCTGGAGACAGAGCACTTGGAGGTTCTGGCATGCTCCCATTGACCTTGAGTCTAAAAACGTGAAAGGACATTTAAAAATCGGCTTTTTTAAGGAAATAGTGTTTATTTCTATTGGATTAACTAAAGGTATTAATATCTGTAATGCACTGTATTAGTGTATAGAATTATGTCACAATCTATAACATAATTTTCTATATTTGTATATGTTTTCCTTTTCCTACAAAATTACATTTATATGAACACAAGCAGTACATTTACAGGATTACAATGGGATTAGGTCCCATCAGGGAAATACAATATATTGCATTTCTTTACTTTGATGACTATATTATTTTAATTGCATAGCAATACATGTGCAGTATGATATGTTTCTTCTTGTGAATGTTTCTGTTTGATCTAGCAATTTGTATTGTTTTGCTGCTCCTTCATGTTTTTTTCTACTTTGTATTTATTTATTTTTCCAAAAATATTTCTGTTACAAATAAATTTTTAGAAGAATAAAAATAATCAAAACAGAATAGAGAAATATAGTAATGACAAATAAAATCAGAGAACACATGCAAAAAACCCCCACAAGAATACAACCAAGCTGGGGGGCGGAGCTTGACCGCCGTGTGTAGTGGAGGTATGAGCCTGTAGCTCCGCTACTAAAGAAGCACAGATCTCATCCATCAGCCTTCATACCACAGCCAGGATGGTCAGAACCGGGGGTAATAAAGGGGGGGATCCTCCGGGCACCCCCCGTACATCCAAACAACAGACTGACCTCCAGAAATACCTTCGCAAGAAGAGCCCGCTCGGCCGCGGCAACCCGCCCAAGATGGCGCCGGATATTGAGTGCGCAGAACTCTCCACACCAGGCTCCGACGCTGAAAGCGACAGTGAGGAAGGAGCCGCATCTACGATTTCCAGATCGTTCCTCAAGAAGGCCTTGAGTCAGGCCCTACACCAGGCTATCCACCCGGTAAGAACGGATCTAGCAGACATCACGGCAGAGCTTGCTACTTTAGGCCGCAGGGCTGATTGGGCTGAAGAGGCCTACTCTAGCCTCACCTCCCACGCAAAGGC
This sequence comes from Leptodactylus fuscus, assembly GCF_031893055.1. Lineage (NCBI taxonomy): Eukaryota > Metazoa > Chordata > Amphibia > Anura > Leptodactylidae > Leptodactylus > Leptodactylus fuscus. The sequence continues at coordinate 120,935,018 of NC_134267.1, read as the reverse complement.
CCTGGAATCAGCCTTTGCTTCCCAGAAAGATCAAATAGACAGAGCCCTGATCCTCTTGGAGGATCAGGAGAATAGAGGAAGGAGACGAAATGTCAGGATAAAGGGCATATCTGAGAACTGTACTCCCACTGAGTTGAAAGACAGGGTGTCTGCCATTTTCACATCCTTGTTGGGCCCTGAGCGTACTGCATCAATAACTATTGAGAGGGTACACAGAGCTTTGCGCCCTAAACCGAAACCTGAAGACCCTCCGAGGGATGTAATCTGTGGATTATTATCATATGTGGACACTCAGGATATTTTATCTGCAGCTCGGGCCAAACCGGATTTTACCCTAGAATCTGATAAACTTGCTTTCTTTCAAGACCTAGCGCCCTCCACACTAGCCAAGCGCCGCCAATTAAGACCGCTTTTGGAGGTGCTGCGCAGCAAAGACATTGCTTATTCTTGGCTATATCCGTTTGGCCTATCTATTCAATTCAGGGGCCGCAGGCTAACTGTGCAAACTCCAGCAGATCTGACAAGTGTATGGGAAAAGCTAAATATCACGCCGATTGACATACCATCATGGCTCCCTACTCCTGATTTAGCCTCCCTCCCAGAGTTGCCGACGCCCGGGACCTGGAAACACCGCACCAAATCGCCTAAATCCAAGCGTTCCCTTGCCAGGAACTTAGAGACCCAAGCAGATGACTGACAGCAACCCGTGGTTTCTCGCATCTGGACCTGCAGCTTTTCTTCTACACGTAAGGTTACTTGATCGAACTTCTTAGCGATATCTTTACTCCTTAAAAGACTTGGCTATATAGTTTTTTGTTGACTACCCTGGAGTTTGGACTGTCACCTACGAGTAGGTTTTATCTCTCTCCATCTCTGTTTTCGATGTGTGGGGCGGTTCTGTTGTTCCCAGGGTTATAGTTATAACTGACCCCTTCTCTCCCCGGGTCCTCTGTACTATCTTGGACTGTTGGTCATTATGACCCGATCATTATAAGTATCTATGTGGACTATTTCTGTGCTTGCTGCATCAAGTTCTTTTTCCCCCAGCAGTTTTTCTGACCTAGGACCCCGCCGTTGTGTGTTGGAGTCGTAGGCAACTGCGCTTCCTCATTTAGGGAAGCTCTTGGTAAATAGCGGTGCTCAGTCAGGCCTGAGCACATCTAGATTTCAATAGGCTATCGATATCACAATATTCTATCTTCATTGATTGTTTTTGCATTGTTGTGTTTCTCTAATTGTGTTCTGTTTGTCTCTCCCTTGTCTTCCCCTCCTCCACCTCCATCCTACTTTTTCTTTTGGTAGATCATGGCGAAGGCAACTGTAACATCATTTAATGTACATGGCTGGAACTCCCCTGAAAAAAGACATGGAGTTCTGTTGTTACTTCGGAAACTGCAGACGAAGATACTCTTTCTGCAAGAGACGCATTTTAAAAGAGGGAAGATCCCTAAACTTCCCTTGAATTACTTTTCGCAATGGTTCCACTGCCCAAGTGATACTGGAGCCTCTAGAGGAGTGTCCATAGCTCTACACCATTCCATACCTTTCAAGAGTGAGCGGGTATTCTCAGATCCGGACGGGAGATCATTGTTTGTTAAAGGCAAAATTGCGTCAGACACTTACACCTTTGTTGCTTTGTATGCCCCTACGTCGGGTCAAATACCATGGTTGACTGAGGTTTTGGACTCACTGAAACTCTTTGCTGAAGGTTCGATAGTATTGGGATCCGACCTAAACATGACTCTGAATCCCCTGTTAGATGCCTCTAGCGGAAAGTCACAACTGTCCCAGAGAGCTTTACGGAGAGCAAACCAACTCTTTCAGGACTTGAATTTGATTGACATCTGGAGACTACACCACCCATCTACGAAGGATTTTACCTTTTATTCTAACCCCAGATCGTCTTACTGCAGACTTGACTACATTATGGTCTCACGTATGATTCTGGAAAACTGTACTAAATCCCATATTGGTTCCATCTCCATATCGGACCACGCTCCTGTCTCTTGCTCTATGAAGCTGAACCCAATCCCCCGTCCTGCCCTAACCTGGAAGCTAAATGAACGACTTTTGGACTCACCAGAATCTAGGGACCTGCTGACTAAACACCTAACTGAATTTTTTGCTGTCAATTCCACTCCGGACACAAGCCCCACTGTGGTGTGGGAGACCCACAAACATTATATCAGAGGCATTCTTATTGCTTTAGGTGCTAAATGGAAGAAACAAAGACAACAACAAGTGGACTCCCTGTTTCAGCAGATTTCGACAATAGAAAGATTTCATAAACGCTCCCAGACAGCCGCTTATTTACAGAAACTCACTGCTTTGCGCACGGAGCTTAAAGATATGTTAGCTGCCAAAGCTGCTAAGAACTTTCTAAACTATAAACAGAAGTTGTTTGCTCACGGGAACAAAGGGGGGTCGAATGATGTCCGCACTAATTAAGAAAGCCCAGGCCAGAACGTACATTTCTTCAATTAAGTCTCCCACAGGATCTGTTCTCACCTCTACAGAAGCCATCGCAGAGACTTTCACAAATTTTTATTCATCCCTGTACAATTTGCGATCTGGAGAAGACGGAAAATCCGCGACGGAGGACACTGGTATCAAATCTTTTCTTGATTCGGTGTCCCTCCCGAGCATCACACCGGAACAGGCTGAGGAATTGATGGACCCAATTTCAGAGGAAGAGGTTAGATCCATTATTAACTCCCTTCCCCCCCACAAAAGCCCTGGCCCAGATGGCTACTCTCTAATTTACTTTAAGACTTTCCTCAATTCCCTCCTACGCCCCCTGACTAAAGCACTTAACGCTGCCCTCCAGGGCACCCCCTTACCCAAACAGGCTCTCGAGGCGCATGTGACACTGATTGCTAAAGAAGGCAGGGATCCCCAACTATGTAGCAATTACCGCCCCATATCTTTACTCAATCTCGACCTTAAAATCTGGGCGAAATTGCTAGCCCTGCGACTCAAACCACTTCTACCACACCTGATCAACGACGAACAAGCAGGGTTCATAAAAGGCAGGGAAGGTAGACATAACTCGTGGCGCCTGCTACACGCTCTACGTTTATCAAAAATAACCTCCAATCCCTTAGTCCTTCTCGGCTTAGACGCCGAGAAGGCATTTGATAGAGTACACTGGGGATTCATGACCTCTACCCTGAAGAAATTTGGTATTCCCACGCCCTTCATCCTAGCTATAATGTCCCTCTATAATGGTCCACACGCCAGGCTAAAAATTAATAGCACTCTTTCACTCATTTTCCAGATCTCAAACGGCACTAGACAGGGCTGTCCCCTATCCTCCTCCCTGTTTACACTCTCCTTAGAGCCATTTCTCCAGAAAATACGAGAACACCCCAACATCTTAGGTTTGCAGTTCAAGGGAGGCTCCCTTAACTCTTTAGCGTTCGCTGATGACGTTCTTTTCTTAATTTCGAACCCCGAATCAGGTTTGCAGTCTACTTTGGCAGTAATAGAGGAATATGGCTTGGTATCAAATTATAAAGTGAATATTGACAAATGTGAAATCCTTAATGTTTCTCTTCCATTGGAGAAAGTGCAGTTATTGAAGTCGGTGCTCCCTTTCCCTTGGGCAAAGTCTCATATAAAATATCTGGGAGTTAAGCTACCTAGTTCCCCAGATGATCTTTATCGCTTAAATTTCGCTCCATTACTCCAAGAAATTGATAGCCTCTTGCAAAGTTATGATCTACCTTGCATATCCTGGTTTGGAAGGAGAAGTTTATTGCATACATATATTGCACCTAAGGTGACTTATATGCTTAGAATGTTGCCAGTAAAACTCCCCTTCTCCTTCTTTAAGGCCCTTAGATCTTCCTTTTCGAGATTTCTCTGGAGAGGGCGGAGACCTAGAATAGCTTATGCAGCTCTGAGCCGACCTAAGGTGGATGGAGGCATTAATGCCCCTGACCTGCAACATGTATATGATGCTATCCAATTACAACTATGGTCTGAGATTGCTACCACCAATGTATCCTCTCCCTTGGGTAAACTATTAGAGGCCACATACGGACCTTTCTACATTGCAGACTTGTGGTTGCCACCATTGAAAGACCCCTCCCCCCTAAAAGCAACTAAATCTGATGTAATTCTGGGCGGAGCTCTGTCGACTTGGGAAAAATATCAACTGACAGTGGCACCCACTCCATCACTGTGCCTTTCTACGGGCCTAATCCCGAAGTTACTCCCCGATATGCCTAGACCTATGGAAGACTTTTGGACCCCTCTCTTGAGCATTCCTTTGATTTCTTTTTGCGACTCAGGCCAATTCCCTACCGCTGAAGAGATTACCCAACTGGAAGTTTTCAGTCGCAGAAAACGCCACCTTACATTTCTACATCTCAACCACTATGAGACATGCAGACACAGATTTGAACAGTTATATAAATGGAAGAGAGGGCTGACACACTTTGAACAACTGTATGTTTTAGCTGAACCCAAGAAGTACAAGACCAAGACGATGCTGCACAAATTTGTCAGACCCCCAACGTTGATCAAACCATTTTATTTAACTAGCTGGGAAAAAGATCTCAAAATATCTCTTGACTCTTCAGATGTGAAGAATATCTTATCCAAATCTTTCGGAATTTCAACCTGCTCGCGCCTCCAGGAAAATCATTTCAAATTGCTATCGAGATGGTACCGTACCCCAGTGTGGTTAGCAGATCATGGCCTCTCCGAATCAAACTTGTGTTGGAGATGTAGCGAAGAACCGGGCTCTCTGCTCCACATTTGGTGGTCCTGTCCCCGTCTAAAGCAGTTTTGGTCCTCAGTAGAGTCTAAAATACGCTCGGTTAGCACAGACCAATTAGAAATAACTCCCGCGCTACTAATATTCTTTCTACCTATGCCAGACACACCTATCCATGTACAGAAACTGATCTTCCACCTGCTCTCTGCAGCTAAAGCACTGATCACGGCCACATGGATGCAAAAAGAGGCCCCCACCTACGACCACTGGATAGCGAAGTCGAACCAGTTGGCAAGATTCGAGGAAATGCTCAGCTGGACCAGAAGAAGTGGAGCAGCTTTTCGGAAGATCTGGAATCCTTGGCTAAATTCCCGATGAGTGATTACTACCTGACCAGTAGCTTCCTCCCGAATATATGATATGAGTGGACAACATCATGCAGAGGGCAAGAATATTACCAAAGAAGTAATTAATCAATACCTGTGATGGTGAGAATAAAACAAATAGACCAAACTGTGAGTGAGTCTGTACTAAGCGCCTAAACCCAGTAGCCACCAAAGTTATTGAGGAATGATTAATATGATATTCTCTGAAATTCATCAATTCGATTCTCTACCCAAAATAAGCATAGCATCAGAGTGAGGCCAACCTATTAAGGACCAAGGTGAGAAAAAGGAGCAGATCGGAATTGGTAGCATAAAGATTACATAACATTACTTTTGTACCAGATAGTTCCCCCATAAAGGATCAAGTACCAGCAATCATGGTCATGGGACAAGACCTGGCAATGAAAGCAGCTATTCCAGCCCTCTTAGTAGGTGCATTCACCATGTAGGAGACACGGAACCAGTGCTTAGCAAATTGTAGGGAACCAGTGGCTGTAAAATAAGTCTCCTATATTCCTGTAAGAAGTCAACTTTAGCAAATTGCATCTCTTGCAGAGTCAAGCACTGCTTAACTGCTTTACTGAGTCCCATGACATTCAAGGATAATAATGTAACCATTATCAAAGGAGAATGTAATGCTGCAATAATTTCCTATGGGTATCAGGATACTTCCTACAATCCATGGAAAATGCAGAGTACAATATATACTGTTGTATAAGCAAGTTAAATGGATGGCACAGGCGGGTACAGTAGTCATAATTGTAAATGTTATCAACTGGGATTATGGTTCTGCATTGTCTGAAAAGGGAAGGACATTCATCTATTTATTGCAGGACAATTTGATGGTCCAGCTTGTAGAAGATCCAGAGGGATGCTCTGCTGGATTTCATAACTTCTAAGGGCCCGTGCACACGATGTAACGCAGCCCTGATTCTGACACGTAAACTCGTGTCACAGTCAGCGCTTCAAAACGAATTCCATTGACTTCAATGGGTTCCGTCTTACGCACGCTACACATTGAAATCAATGGGAGGCTTTTTAACTCATTGCTTTCGATGTGTTACACGTGTTAAACGGAACCCATTGAAGCCAATGGGATTCTGTTTTGAATCGCTGACTCTGACACAAGTTTATGTGTCAGAATCAGCACCGCGTTACATCGTGTGCATGGGCCCTAATAATGAGGGACTTGTTGGAAATGTGACTGTTGACAAAAAGCTTGGTAATAGAAACCAAGGTTCCACCTTAATGGTAAAAAATGTAGAAATGTTGGGAGTCCAAAATCCCAGGTTAACAGCTGCACTTCAGGATATAAACTGTCAGCAGCTTTTGTCATATAGTGATACAGAGGTTAAGTGGGAGACATTTAGATGTATGTTGAGTAAGTATATAGAAAAATGTATACCCATAGCGAACAAGTATAATAAAATACATAATGAAAGGTAGCTAGCTATGGAAAGCAAAACTAACCCCCTCATTATATAAATGTAAGAAACCCCACAAGGTCAGAACAGGTAAGTCCGCTAAATAACAGTTATGGACATTTGGTCACTGGGGACCAAGAAAAACCATAGCTATTATGTGAGTTCCTAAACTCTGTTTATACAGAAGAAGAGGGGGTAGTTGATATAGGATGTAATTGAGGGATCAGTGTGTTCTACGTCAGGGTCGTAACTACTGCGGTAGCAGCAGTAGCGGCTGCCACAGGGCCTGGGACATTAGGGGGCACGACGACAGCCACTACCGCTGCATTTTTATTATTATTATTTTTTTAATAAGCCGTTAACTGTCTGATAACTTGAGAAGCAAAAGTGAGGAAGCATGAGCAATCTCAAGGCTACAAGTCCATCTCCAAAGACCTGAATGTTCCTGTGTCTTCTGTGTGCAGTGGCATCAAGAAGTTTAAAGCCCATGGCACTGTGGCTAACCTCCCTAGATGTGGACGGAAAAGAAAAATTGATGAGAGATTTCAACGCAAGATTGTGGATGGTGGATAAAGAACCTCGACTAACATCCAAACAAGTTCACGCTGCTCTGCAGTCCGAGGGTACAACAATGTCATCCCGTACTATCCGTCGGCGTCTGAATGAAAAGGGACTCTATGGTAGGATACCCAGGAAGACCCCACTTCTTACCAGAGACATAAAAAGGCCAGGCTGGAGTTTGCCAAAACTTACCTCAGAAAGCTAAAAATGTTTTGGAAGAATGTTCTCTGGTTAGATGAGACAAAAGTAGAGCTTTTTGGGAAAATGCATCAACATAGAGTTTACAGGAAAAAAAAAGAGGCCTTCAAAGAAAAGAACACGGTCCCTACAGTCAAACATGGCGGAGGTTCCCTGATGTTTTGGGGTTGCTTTGCTGCCTCTGGCATTGGACTGATTGACTGTGTGCATGGCATTATGAAGTCTGAAGACTACCAACAAATTTTGCAGCATAATGTAGGGCCCAGTGTGAGAAAGCTGGGTCTCCCTCAGAGGTCATGGGTCTTCCAGCAAGACAATGACCCAAAACACACTTCAAAAAGCACTAGAAAATGGTTTGAGAAAAAGCACTGGAGACTTCTAAAGTGGCCAGCAATGAGTCCAGACCTGAATCCCATAGAACACCTGTGGAGAGATCTCAAAATGGCAGTTTGGAGAAGGCCCCCTTCAAATCTCAGGGACCTGGAGCAGTTTGCCAAAGAGGAATGGTCTAAAATTCCAGCAGCGCATTGTAAGAAACTCATTGATGGTTACCGGAAGCGGTTGTTCGCAGTTATTGTGTCTAAAGGTTGTGCTACCAAGTATTAGACTAAGGGTGCCAATACTTTTGTCCGGCCCATTTTTGGAGTTTTGTGTAAAATGATCAATGATTTGACTTTTTTTTTCAATTCTCTTTTGTGTTTTTTCATTGCAAGCAAAATAAATGAAGATATTAATACCAAAGAGTTTGTGCTTGCAATCATTTTCTGTAAGAACATGAGTATTATCTGACAGAATTGCAGGGGTGCCAATACTTTTGGCCAACACTGTAATACTGTGTGCAGTGGCCACTATGGAGCATAATACTGTGTACAGAGACTACTATGGGGCATAATAGTGCATGCCGGATTGTGGGGAAAGGGGGAGTCAATCAGGGTCTTCGAGGGTGAGAGGGGTCAGTCTATCGGGGTCTTCGGCGGGGGTCGGTCGTGGAAGGGGGGGCCATGTCAAAAGTTTTTCACGGGGCCTGCCCCACCATTCCTAGTTAAGTCACTGTTCTAGGTTTTTGGGGAGTCAGACAATAGAGGTCTTGGACAGTTGGATCTGTATTCCCTTAAAGTCTATGTAGTAATGTCTGCATGCTGTACTCAGCCACATAGCAAATAATTTCTGTTGGTGGGCCATTCATAGATTTGGGTCAGAGAGTTCTATGTGTTCAGTCCTCCAGTTTCCATTCTAAATTATCAATATTTATTTTCTGTACCAGGTAGGATGGAAGGGATAAGGAGCTTCTATGGTTTTCACTATATACTTTGATGGTAGAGTTTTACCTATAGAAGCCTAGTCAGGGGAGCCTCTGCCATAGGGAACAAGTAAGAACTTTTTAACCTATACAGTATTATGAATGTACAAATATATCTGTACCACCTTGCTTTATGTCTCCACAGATTTAATGTTAGCAGAGCTGATAGGAGAAGAACATTAAAGATTTGGTTTGGAATAGTTCAGGTCTTGACTTAAAGTGAATTACTTCAAAAAAGAGAACTGGATGCATGAAATGTGATGGTTGTATCATCTATCAATGTTATAAGTAGGGCTGTGTTTACACAGCATTTGAGACATCCATTGGTGGGATAGAGTAATTCCAGACAAATACACCTGCTGCAAGGCTGTTATTGTGGCATACTTTTCTTTCATTATAGAAAGCCATAGTAAAAGGAATTTATATCTCACAGTTTCCTACATTTACTAATAGTCAGACAATGTAAACTTAAAGAGGACCTTTCATCAGATTGGGCACAGGCAGTTCTATATACTGCTGGAAAGCTGACAGTGCAATGAATTCAACGCACTGTTGGCTTCCCCGCTCTGTGCCCCCTGGTGAAGAGCTAGCGGTCCCGGTACTGTAGCTCTTCACAGTCAGAAGGGCGTTTCTGACACTCTGTCAGCTACGTCCTTCTCCACAGCAGCGCCTATAGGGCGGTGTTGTGTGAGCCGGGAGGAACACCCCCCTCCCCTCCTGATAATATTCGTCTATGGACAAGTACTGTGAGCAGAGGGAGGGGGCGTTCCTTCCTGCTCTCACAGTACAGAGCTATTGGCGTTGCTTGTACAGAAGGACGTTCCTGACAGAGTGTCAGAAATGCCCTTCTGACGATGAAGAGCTACGGTACCGGGACCGCTAGCTCTTCACTCAGGGCACAGATCGGGAAAACCGACAGTGTGCTGAATTCAGTGCACTGTCAGCTTTCCAGAAGTATATAACACCAAATGTGCCCAAATCCATGAAAAGTCCTCTTTAAGCAGTGTGAAAGTGCACCAGATTTATCACAATGCTATAAATGGATGATAAATTTAGTAAATGTAGACTGTCTCATCAAAGTTTTATGATCTATTACTTGGATTACGTTGTGACACTATACATTGTACATACACTATACATGGAATAGGATAGAACCTTCTCTGTATTGGATTGAAACACCAGAGCCCCGCATGAATGGCACAATTGTGTGCATGGGGCCTTAGTCAGAAAAACTGGTCTTGCACTAAGGGTAACATTTTATTCACCAGTTTTCCTGTGCTAGTTAGTGGAGATTAGTTGCAGACAACAATCTGAGAAAACAAAGGATTCTGCTCCCTGATAGGGTTGAGCCGATCCTGACTTTTCAGGATCGATTTTAAAATCCGATTTCCGATCATTTTTCATTCGAACCCGATCTCGATCCCAATTCCGATCCCAATGCAAGTCAATGGGATTTTTTTATTAATCGGATTTTAAAAGCAATCTTATTCACTATACAGCATGGAATCTAACAATTGTTAGAATCCACGCTGTGTAGTGAATCACTAAGTAGCCAGAGGATTTTTTTTTAATCCTCTGGCTACTTATTCCCCCCTGGTGTCCACTTACCTCCAAAGATGGCTGCTCCGCTGCTGTTCGCCTCGCTGCCGCTCCAGCTGCAGTCTTCTTCTCCCTTTGCTGCCCCCTCCCTGCCAGGTTAGGAGAGTGTGGGTGGGTTAGGAGAGTGTGGGCGGGTACTGGGAGGGAAGATGTCACGTCTCCCTGCCCTGTACCCGCCCACACTCTCCTAACCTGCCCACACTCTCCTAACTTGGCAGGGAGGGGGCAGCGAGGTGAAGAAGACTGCAGCTGGAGCGGCAGCGAGGCAAACAGCAGCGGAGCAGCCATCTCTGGAGGTAAGTAGCTACTAGAGATGCTACTTTAGTCTCCCATTAGAATGAATGGAGGCAGCCGGCGCGCAGGGGGTTAAGGCTGTGTGCCGGCTGCTTCCATTCAGCGGAGCCTTCACACTGAGTATACGCTATATACTCAGTGTGAAGGCATTGTGGGAAATACTAGCGATCTCGATCCGACCTAAAAAGATCGTGTTCGGAATTACGATCGCGATCGTGAAATTTTCTCGATCGCCGATCGGAAACCGATTTTTTTCCAAACACGATCGCTCAACCCTACTCCCTAATTCTCTATTTCACTCAGAAGAAGCAGCAACACCATATAGGACATTACTGAAATGTACTAAACAGTATTTATATGTTGATATGAACAATCTGCATGCGTGAGATATAGAACTGTGTGTCTCTTCTATTTCTCATTTAGTATAACCAGGAGATGGTAAATAGTCTGATACGTGGATAAAAGAAGCATTTTTCTAATAAGATATTTTACAAAGTTTCTTATATTCACCTGTACTGTTGATTTATTAAAACAATTGCTAAAGTTAGTAGCAGTAAAGTTCACAGTAAAACAAAAGGAAACAATTATAAAACTGTCTAAAAGTGACATTGTGATTTTTCAACAGCAAAATAGGAAATTAAAGTTGTACAAATATTGTCTTTCTTTTAGACAGTTTCATAATTCTCTCCCATGGTGCATATGTCTGATGATTAGAAAGTAAATCCAAACAGATTGAAGCTAACTGTGAAAATGAGCTTTATATTGTCTGTTCTGTCAAAGATGAATTTTATTAATTGGGTATATAAACTGACTGAACCCTCCGCACCGTTCGATAAAACTTATTGACACAGACTATGGTACAATAAAAATAGAACCTAAAAAAGACGGTGAAAGTGAAGTGTTTATCCAACAAAACAGTAAGTTGTAAATGTCAGACAATATGAAAGCCTCATATCTAAAAACGTACAGGTTATTTATGAAAGAAACTGAAAGGACTGTACTTGAATTTATACAAACATACATCATTGAAGGTAATTGTGTAGTTTATTGGCCATATAGATTATCTATGCGGTGGTTAGAGTTTGATGTATGCTGTATGGATACAGATGTAAGAAAAATAGTCATAAAATTAAAACGTGAAGTGGTTATAACTATTATAACAAAGTGACAAAGATTTAAATAAGACTTTACATGCTAACATTATGGACTTTGCTCTTAAAGGGGTTTTCCCATCTCACTGTTTCAGCAGTTTGCCTGTTGTCTTCCTGTATTTCTCCCCCCACCTCCTCTTGCTGAACGGCACATTATGAGTTATCACAATACTTATGCAGATCAGACAATATGCAGATGCTTGTAGAGAATAGACTCGGTGTTATCTGTGTGTTTACATATAGAGATAACAGACAAGGCTTTTCATATCTAAAAACGTACAGGTTATTTATGAAAGAAACTGAAAGGTAATTGGGTAAGGTATATATATATATATATATATATATATATATATATATATATATATATATATCAAACTGCAATTAGCTGAATGGATTGTCCTGCCGGCACTAAGTGACATCACTTGTTATATCAACACTGTGTAAACAATGGGAGGAATAAGGTCACATAACAGGCAAACAAAGCAGCATTTCTAAAGCAATGTATTTAGGAAAAGTCTTCAATTTACATAAGCTACCAGTATAGATAGGATCCTTGAGATGGGACAACTCCTTTAAAGAGGACCTTTCATGAGTTGGGGCACACGCGGTTTTATATACTGCTAGAAAGCCAACCAGCACCAATAGCTCTTCACATGGGGCACAGATTGTGAAAGTCGACAGTGCGCTGAATTCAGCGCACTGTCGGCTATCTAGCGGTATATAAAACCGCATGTGCCCCAACTCATGAAAGGTCCTCTTTAACAGGTGTGATGGATGTATTTTTAAATTAACAAAAGAACAAAGAGAAAATCTACACTGTGAGAATGAGATGGAACAATTCAATTGGTAAAAATTACCAAAGCTGCATGAGCCAAAGTGAATTAATTAATTCCACAATGATAATAACTTGATGTAAAAATTAAAAAATAAGAAATTAATTGTAGTAGTGAGAAAATAAAAATCTTATTACTAGTCAGAGACAGTAAAATGAAGAATATAGTTATAAACCCAGCAGATAAGGGTCGCAATGTGCTTGTGTGGTCAGCAAAGGCATATTGTCAGATGCCCAATGATAATAGGAAATTACTTTCTAATTCGAAAGAAATTTGAATTTGAAAGAACACTTTAGGAACGCTTTGGAACATATTTTAAAAACAGTTCTTAATCAGAATATTATATTTAAACAGGTCAATGATGGCCTAAGACCTGAGCATCCTTTTGTACCAACTATTTACTTCCAGACAAAAATTTTTAACAACTGTACTCACCTTCCTGCCAGGCCCATTATTTCAGGAAGAAAACCCCTATGTAAATGCGTGGACAGATTCTTTGACTTCCTTGACATCTACCTGGTTTTTACTCTACTATCACTTGTGAGAGACACCACCGGTATTCTCCAAAGAATTGAAAGGATTACAATAGAAGAGGACACCTTTGTGGTATGTGCGGATGTAATCTTTAATACACTTGCATAGAAAATGAAGATTGACTCAGAGCTGTGTGTTTACTTTTTATTCTTTTTTATTGGAGTTTGTCCTCCGACATAATTTCTTTACATTCAAGGACTTCTTCTATTACCAGACCTGAGGTGTGGCTATGAGTATGATGTGTGCGTCCTTGTATACCAATTCATTTCTCGGGCTCTGAGAGAGGGAGACAGTCCTATATATTGGTGATGCCAATAGTGGACATGTGATTTTATGGATGGAGGTATATTGATGACCTGCAGAGTCTACAAGTGGAATCTGAACAACTAATTAGTGATCTAAACAATAATCAAATGAACATAAGATCGACCCATGTTATCACACAAACTGAATAGGATTTTCTTGACATCAAAATTAAGATCGATATAAAGGAGTAGCTTCACACTACAGTATATGGAAAAGATACAAGTGTCAAAGCTTTATTATATGCTTCATCAACTCATCCCAGTCACATTATAGGTGTTTTCTCAATGAGACAGTTCCTTAGAATTAAATGTATTTGCGACACTATAGTGGAATATGAATCACATGCTCTAAATCTTGAGAGGCAATTTAAAACAAGGGGTTACAGAAACTGTAACATCTAGCATGACTACAATTGGTCAAAGAATGAAGACAGTTCTGAATTGTTCCAAACAATGTCGAACAGAAACAAAGGAGAAGTTCTGTAACACTTATAAATACCGCATAAGATTCTCTGAAATTATGTACATTTTTAGCATGTTTTGGCCTATGGTACAACACAAATGGGATTTGGCACCACATTTGGAGGGCAGAACCAACTTTACTGTTAAACGGAGCCAAAATTTACAAGATATTCTGATACACAGCAATTATATACATTCTCCTTCTTAATACATTTTTTCCTCACATAGACAATGTTTGGTATTTTTACCTTGTGGGAATTGCAGTCCATGTAGGTACATAGTGAAAACACAGAAGTTTCATAACTCTGGTGGACTTTTAAGATTCTTCATAGTCTAAACTGTTGCAGTGAAGCTGTAGTTTATTTTGTAGGGTGCCCCTATGTAGAGCCGAGAACAAGGATCCTAGAACAGATCAAGAAATCAAGAAGGCTCTTAAACCAATTAGAAAAATTAGAAAATGAAGCCTATTGCAAGGCACTTTCATCAATATTATCGAAATGATCCTGGTAATATCAAGATGCAAGCCATTGATCAGGTGCATATTGGCATTAGAAGGGGAAATGTCATGAAGAAGCTTCACCAAATTGAAACAAACTGGATAATGATGTTACAGACACTGACCCTTAGGGGCTTGAATGAAAAATTGGGTTTTGGCTGTTTTCTCTGATACATCTTTTTGGATCCCTGTGCATACAATATTTCAATTATTTTATATGTAATCTTTTATCCTAGGTGGAGGATAGAAATACGTGTTTTGGCTGCAGATTGGGATTGAGAAGAAATGTTTAATTGTCCTATCATCCATTATCTCACAGTTGGGTCCTTAGAAAAGCAACAACAATATTGTACTCATTAAAATTCAGTGCAGATGGTTGGGTTGCAGAGGTCGAAAGGGACTTGAGATTATATGATTCATTATGAGTGTATATTTTATATCTAATGTTTATATTATGTTGTGTATTAGTGCTATGTATATCCCTATTTGTGTATATATTAGCATGGGATTCATATCTATATTTATTTCAAACTATTTTGTAAACATTTATTTTCTCACAACTTGATTATTTTTTTTTCATTTTTACATCAAGTTATTATTTTCATGAATTAATGTATTCATTTTATCTCAGGCACCTTTGACAATTTTGTTTACCAATTCAATTGTTTCATCTAATTCCCTAAGTTTAGTGTTTTAGTCTTTGTTCTTTTTTTTGCTGTTATCTTTGTTTCACATTTCATAATCTGCACTTTGTTATTTTACACATTCATCATCTATCACTGGTCACTTACTTATTTTTTATCAGTATAGTTTTTTACTTATATACTCAATCTCTATATTATCAGTTAGGGCCCCTTCACACGGCGTAAGCACTCGGCTCATTCCGAGCCGTACACACGAGTGCTTCTAAACACTTCCCATTCACTTCAATAGGAGCGCTCGTAAAGCCGGCTTTACGTGTGCTCCCATTGAAGTGAATGGGAAGTGTTTAGAAGCGCTCGTGTGTACAGCTCGGAATGAGCCGAGCGCTTATGCCGTGTGAAGGGGCCCTTAATCACCTTTCACTATTAATATTTATTATTGACCTTATATGTTTGATATACTGTATGTCTCTTACATGCTATATGTCATTGTATGTTTGTTGGTTTCTTAATATATTTATCCCATTCCCCATTCCCTGTGAGGTCCTCCCATCAATCTGATTAAATGCTGAAGTTTGGGCAAATTGCCCTTTATAGTTATGACCTCAATCTATATCTTATCCATTGTGCATTAATCATGATGGCTGTGCATGCTTGGAGATAAGAGTAGCCAGACCGAGCCTCACTTTCGGATATGCTCAATACAGATCGGTGGATATCAAGACTTAAAGGGGTTTTCCCATCACAAGGATCCTATCTATACTGCTTGTTAATGTGAATGTAAGACTTTTCCTAAATTCACTGCTTCAGCAAAACTGCTTTGTTTGTCCACTATATTACTTTATTCATTTCTCTGTTGACACATCCCTTGACTTATCTGGTCAAAAGTCAAGTGATGTATCTGCTGCTCTCAGGGGGGAGGGAGGAGGGGCTAAGTGCACGGGAGCAAGCCTGGAGGGGGGTGGGTAGTTTACACTTTGATGACCTGGCATCTGCTGTAATATAGAGGCGGATGCCGGGGAGTGTAGACGCTGGCACAGGTGCCTGCAACATCGCTACGCTCCTGCCCTGCATGAAGCCAGCAGCGGCAGGAGCGATGCTGCTATTCCAGAGGAGAGGGGGGGGGGGGGCAGAGGAGCAGAATAGCAGCATCGCTCTTGCCGCTGCTGGCTTCATGCAGGGCAGGAGCGTAGCGATGTTGCAGGCACCTGTGCCGGCGTCTACAGTTCCTGGCATCTCTTCTCTATTACAGTGGATGCCGGGTCTGTATTGCATTGTGAAGGCTGTATGCCTAGCTGCATCGGGAGTGCACACGCAGGATAGAAGCGACGACTTCTCACCACTGGCTTTGCATATGTAACCCCGCCCACCAATGACGCAACAAAGCTGGAAGAAAGAAGAATTTACAGCATTGAAGACTGGTGAGTATGCGACGTGGGAATACCCCTTTAACTGCATATGCCCAGGGGATGTCATATGATGACTTCTGGCTTTCAGACATGTTCATTGCCAGTGATTATCTGGTAAATCATCTTAGGTGTGTAGTTCCTATATAATGTAGTAGATCACCTTGAAGGTTTGGAGGTCATATCTGCCATCTTCCTGTTACATTTAGATGTAAGGCCACAATAAAAGCAATAGCTAGAAATTGGCTGATAACTGAGTAAAGACAACTATCTACAGCAGGGGTAGGGAACGTACGGCTCTCCAGCTGTTGCAAAACTACAACTCCCAGCATGTATACTTGCTCTGCTGTTCTTGGAACTCCCATGAAAGTGAATGGAGAATGTTGGGAGTTGTAGTTTCACAGCAGCTGGAGAGCCGAAGGTTCCCTACCCCTGATCTACAGCTAGCACCCCTCTGCGAGCCAAGACAGACCTACAGATGCCTTCAACAAAGCTCATCATGAGACAAGATGTACTTGCGTCAAATCTGGGAAACTGAATTGCCACCAAACAGATAAATGTACTAATGATAAATGCACTGCATCAGAAACCAACACAAAGGCCACTAAAACTTACAAAGTGGCATGGATACAAGAGAAGTTGTACAGCACGGTCAAAACCAGGAGAGAATGAATAAGCTGAGATGGGAGACAAAAGCAATATCTGAGAAACTAATCAAGGGTCACAAATACAGCCAGGAGCATTATAACAGAAATGGAGGCAAAAAGGGATTCCAGGAGCAAGCCAGAGGTCACAAATCATAAAGGTACACACACAAAATGTAAGCCAAACTAGCAGTAGCAAACTAACATTATTCAGCACTTGTCTCAGGAGGACGTGGTCTTATATAGGTTTCCTCAGCTGCTAACTGGACCAAGCTAGGAAGCCTCTGAAACTGCAAAAGTTTCCTAGGTTGGAATGGTAATGTTAAAGGTGTAGGAGCCCAATAGAGAATCCTGATACATCCTGAGTGGATATATTTTTTGCTATTGGTATGTGTTCTAATAAGTTAGGTTCACACCTGTGTCTGTGTTTACATTCCTTGGGTCAGCTTGAGGACCTTAAGAATGTAAACCTAATCCGCTTAAAAAAATCATTTACTCGCATAAATCCACAGACCACATAAACTATAATGGGCTCCGCTGGGTTTCCATCCAAATGCAGAGAGAAAAGTCCTGATTGCAGGACTATAGGCAGAGATCACAGCAGGAGGCAGAAATAAAATCAGCGTCCTGTCTGATCTTGTTGCAGATTCCGCCACGGGTTCAGCTGCGGATTCCGCAACTTGGGAGTCCCTGCCGATTAGGCCCATTCACCCGGGCCTTATCACTAAAGGAAAGCCGCAATGGAATGCCAATGCCGTGCCTCGTCATTCCATCTAGGTAATCCTGTGGCCAAATTCAGTGGCAGAAAATAAAGAGGAATTTTTCTTCATTTTCCCCTGTGTGAACATACCTTTAAGTTGAGTAGCAAATTAGCAATACTATTGATTCCTCTATTTTCTCTGTTTTGTCTGTTTATGCAGAAAATAGCATGTGACACATCATAAAAACAGTGTTTTGTAAATTCCTATTATTGGTCTTATGAACATAGATGAATGATAAAAGTTTACTGTGTATTTTTCTTGCATATGGTATGAGATTTTGCCAATAAGGGATATTTGGTCTCCATGCTCTCAGAGCTAGTTATCATCTGTTTCTTCAGGGAGAACAAAAAGCTCATGGGAAAGATCAATTGACAGCAAATGATGAAACAAATTTTTGTTCTGATCTGATTGTTCCTCTATTTGCCCTCTTCTCTGTAAAAGCTATCATGCTGAGTACCAATCATTTATTCCACTAGACTGAACCACATGCAAGTATTTGGGCAATACTCAACCACAGACTTTGTAAAAGAACCTGCATTTATTTCTTGCTGAGCCTTGTAGCTCCCATTATTTACTTGTAAATTGCATCTCTAATTCTCTATCCATTAAGTGGCAAACAAGCTGTGAAATAGAGCCAAAAACTTGCTTAATGTGTTTTCTAATCATTGGGAATGTCACTAAATAAATTATTGATCTGGTGGAAGCTGCTTTCATTCCAGGCAATGTCTCTACATTCCAAAATAAAGAGAAGAAACCAGATGCTGTGATATCTTGGATGGGTTTGCTAAAGTCAAGATATATGTTATAGTTTTGTTACTTTTTGAATATAAATAAATTGAGGCAAACACAGCCAAAGCAATGTCAAAGAGACAATAACATGTATGCTTATGGGGAAATAGAAGGAAGGCAGTGGGAACAAGCTGCTTGCTTAACCATACAATGTAGTGTCACTTTTATAAGCTTTTTAGCATGAAATAATGCATAAATTTGTCCATTTTGAGGGAAGATCAGATTGCAAGTGCAACACGTTTGTTATTTTGTAGAAACATTTGTGATAGGGTGCCGGGTTGAAAGTCTAGAAAAAGAACTTTACAAAAAAAAAAAAAAACCACAACAAAAATGATTCCTTTTTCAGAGCCAATGCTGCACCAACATGGAGATATTACAATATTGTTTTTATTATGCAAACAATGTAGCACTGGAGGTGAAATGTACCGCAAAAAGTTTTAGTATGAGGCACACTGGTTAGTTTTCGAAAAAAAAAAAAAAAAAACTACCCCAAATTATAGATCACTTGATGCAGATACACACACACTCACATGGCAGCAGATGTCCCACCAATATTGTGTTGGAGCAGTGACAGGTATAGAATTTAGGATAGAATACAGAAAAATTCTGGCAGACTGACAGTGTACCTGGACTGCTATTCAGCCTGTATAGATGCAGGGTAGTTTGTACATTAATACTTGGCAACTTTTTTTTTCATATTTTCCTTTTCCAACTTCCTAAATTCATATATTTTTTACTATTTACTATTTTACTCTTTACTTTACTATTTATGACTCTGCTATCTTGTTGTTGACTTCACAGCCCTGTTGGTATATGGAGACCATCCACCAACCATCTACTACTCCATCCATCTGGACCATTTAGGATTGCACAGCACTCAGCAAACAGAACTGTTTCAAAATTAGTCTGGGCCCACTGCAACCTTTTCTTGTTTATGGGTGGCTGAATAGTAGGTTTATGCACAACTACAAGGATCTGGAGGATCCTAAACCTTGAGGTTTGTTGGACTCTAGAGGCACCAGCAGCTTCAAATACCTGTTTGCTGCTTTGTAATGGTATTTTAGCAGCTGCTCTCTAAATCTGATGAATTTGTCTGACAGAAACCTTCCTCATTATGCCTTTATCTGTACAAACTCATCTGTGTTCTGAATCAGACACAAATCTCTTCACAATATGCACAGCGGACATGCTGCAATTTCCAAAACTGTTGCGATTTTGGAAATTGCAGCATGCCAATTATACCTCCGAAAATGCCAGCAGTTTCCGTATAGGTATAATGGGAAAGAGGAAACTTCTGCGGACTTTCTGTAAGCCACTTTATCACTGCTTATTATCATTATTTTATGATTGTTAATATTATTTTTCACAGGCTTTATTACAATCAAGAAATGAAAGAGTTAAATAAAAAGAAAGGAAAGGAAAATACATCGAAAAAGCAAAGAGCATAAAGCCACAAAGGTATAATTTAAAGAAGACTTTTCACATCCTCAGGCTCATGCGGTTTTATATACCACTAGAAAGCAGACAGTGCACTGAATTCAGCCCACTGTTGGCTTTCCTCTTATGTGCCCCGGGGCTGGAGATATCAGAGCCATTATACGGCAATGATCTCATTCCATCCCATCTAGCTGGGCTGTGAGGAACACCTTCACCCCTGATAGTACTTGTTCATAGTCCTGTACTGTCAGAGGGGTTTTCCTTACTGCCCAGCTATGAGGTTAAGCTGTGAGGGTTGTCCCTCCTGACTGTACTCATCCATAGACTAGTACTGGGGGGAGGGGTACCCATTTGACAGTACAGAGCTATGGACGAGTACTGTCAGGGAGGGGAGACCTTCCTCACAGCCTACTTAGACTGCCTACTTATGCCCTTCTGACAGTGGGCAGATATCGGTAACAGCACTGATATCTCAAGCACATAACGGAAAAGATGACAGTGTGCTGAATTCAGAGCACTGTCTGCTTTCTAGCGGTATATAAAACCACATGCCCCAGGTGGTGAAAGGTCCTCTTTAAGTAAGTTTGCTCTAATCTTGCCTTTTTGTATAGGATGGTGTTCATTCATTCATTCATTCATAGTTGTTATGATTTTTATACTTGTGATTTTTTTAAAAAAAATAAACATTTATACGTGTAAATAAACAATCCTTACCTCATAAAGTGTTGAGTATGTCAAACTCAATTTGCATAATTGCAGATTTTTCCTACTCTGATTTTGAAAGAAGAAATGTAACAAATATATAATTCTGATATCTATTACATATTAAAATACTATTAGTGAATAATAAAATCAGAATTAATAAGAGTAAACAGGGTAAATTTCCAAGTTGGTAGCACAAAATTATTTTAGTGTTATTTTGCTGCCACTTTTATTAGATACAACTACAACTGTACTTTACTAATATCTAGGACAACTGTACTTTACTGATATCTAGGACAACAGTTCTCTAACATATAATATGTGACATTAAAATCCAGAACAGAGTGAGCAAAATAGACTGCACCATGTTAAATGGGTTGTCCCATCGCAAGGATCCTATCTGTACTGCTAGCTTACCGTATTTTCCGGACTATAAGGTGCACATAAAAACCTACGATTTCCTCAGAAATCGTAAGTGCAGCTTATAGTCCGGTGCGCCTTATATATGGATGGAAGCGGCGGCAAAGTCTGCGTGCCGCTTCCATACATACATAAAAGGCACCGTAAGGGTGCATTCACACTACGGAACGCCGGCATGTATCACAGCCGTACACGCCGGCGTTACAGCAGGGCTGCCGGACACTTCCTATTCATTTCTATGGGAGCCGGCATGCGAGCGCTCCCCATAGAAATGAATGGACAGACACTTCCCATTCATTTCTATGGGAGCCGGCATGCGAGCGCTCCCCATAGAAATGAATGGAAAAAAGCAGTCCATTCATTTCTATGGGGAGCGCTCGCATGCCGGCTCCCATAGAAATGAATGGGAAGTGTCCGGCAGCCCTGCTGTCACGCCGGCGTGAAACAGAACGTGAAACTTACTGAGCGGTGCAGGGCGGGCGGGCATTCAGGCCTCCTCTTCCTCCGATGTCCTGACCACTTCCTCCGGCGCTCGCGAATTGATAATGGCCTGGGTGCATGCGCAATATCATAATGCTTCTACTACAGCTACTGCGCATGCGCCCAGGCCATTATCAGTTAGCGAGCGCCGGAGGAGGAGGACGGAACATCGGAGGAAGAGGAGGCCTGAATGCCCGCCCACCCGCCCATACATTGCTTAAGGAAAACTGCTTTATTTGGCTATTATCAGAGATTATTCACTTCACTGTTTACACTGAATCTCCATAACCATGGACCTGGGGATGATCTTATCTCTCCGCCCAGAACAAGTGACATAGCTCCCTGCTCTCAGGAGGGAGGGGGAGCTGAGTGCTTGGAGTGAGCTTGTATTTCTAAGCTGTTTATCTCCCTCTTCCAGTTATCAGTTGGCTAATTGAATTTTGCTGATAAGGGCTGAGACAGGGAGTCTGTTACCCCTGTATGTACACACAGACCTAAAACTGAGTTTATTGCAAGGTGACTCTTGGACCTGTAGCATGTAAGTTTGAGATTCTCATCACCTATCAAATCCAGCTCTGCTACATCAGCTTCATATTGTGCATCCTCCAGTGATACTGTGCTAATTTATTTACAACCATCTGTTACGGTTCTGTATATATATATATATATATATATATATATATATATATATATATGTAACCCCTATGTGCAGTTCAAGGCAACGAGGGGTTAACAGTTTGCAAACATTGTGCATGCAGTATGAAAGCAATTGTGTTTGTTTATCAAATCCTTGGAGGATGGGAGGGGCTGTTTGGCAGGAGAGACCATGTGCTCAGGCAGTCTGCAGGAGAGAGGGATCACAGGTGGATGCAGGGATAAGATCTCCTGAGCTCCCAGAGGCTGAACGCAAAAGGAAAGAGGATTTAATTTCTTCAGAGAAAAGGTTACCAACTCCACAGGACGATTTGCCGAATATACAGGGTATCCATACTCTCCACAACCGACGGAGGCGCCTCCCTGCTACACCGGAATGTTCTTCCAGACTTAACCCTTTGGCAGCCTGTTGGACAGGACAGCGTTAATTCATCTGGAACTGTAAGTGTACCTATCACCAGCATTCTTATTTAGACTGCATCCTATGATCCAGGAGTAACTTGTTCTTGGCTAGTATAACTGTTTAAGCTGGAGCACTGCAGAAGGAGTAAAAGAGACTTGATGCATCCAGACACTTGCTGTGCTGCCATGTCCTATTGTAAGGGATAGAGCCTGCTGCTGCTGATAGATGATTGTAGCCAGTACTGGATTTTCTGCAGTGTACCAAATCTTCTGGACTAAGGAATATTACCCTGCTAGGAGTTAAAGGAGCATTGTTCATTTCTGACATATTTCATGTGCACCAACGAAAGAAGATTCTTTCCAGAACCGCGGCAACAGGCCTTGTACTAAGACTGAGCTTTGTGATTGTTATACATTGTCCTAGGGCTTTGCCATATAGACCTGCCATTTTCTAGATAGGTTTATCGTTTAAAGTATTACATCTTACTGATGCTGTGAATGTTATTGCATATTGTACTTCACCATTACTTTATTAAGTTCCATATAAAAGTTTCTTTGTTTTTACCACAATCCTCTCTGGCGTGTTGGTGTGGGCGGGGCTTTCCCTTGTCAAGCCCCGGGCAGAGATCTGAAGAAAGGTACTGTCAACCCGGAAGCACCAGAATATCACCGACAAGGGTGGAGGCACTGCGCTAAGCAAAGTAGAACGGCAACTCATACTTATCCGAACGCCCCGCTACCCGGGGGTGTGGCCAAAGGGGGTGTTACATATATATATATATATATTTGAACAACAGAACCTCTTAGCTGTAGAACACTACAGCAAGGTCCACAGGCCCAATGGTGGGCGGCTGGAGTTCTGAACTCAATGTGAATTGCTGCAAAGACACTGCAGCATGAAAATCAATGTGAACTACTGCAAAGACACTGCATCGCGATACTTAATGTGAACAGCTGCAAAGACACTGCAGCGCAATACTTAATCTGAACAGTGTATACAGTGAGACACTCAATGTGAACATAGGTGCAACTAAAACCCTGCCACTTTAGCTCACTGGCCAGGTGCACCAGTAAAAGTGAAACACAAATGGCTGCCAAGGGTTAACACTCACCCCAGGCCAGCAAATACACACACTTACCCCTGCAAAAGCTAGGGGCCACCACAGAAGTTTAGAACATTATCCTGCACACAGCTTGGAGTTACCAGGGGAGTTTGCATGCTCTTGCACACAGCTTGGAGCCATCAAACACCCATGCTCCCGCACACAGCTGGGAGCCATACATGAAGTCAGACAGTACACATAGGCTATCTCAGAGACCATACTTGCCGCAGAGCTACAAGCTGGAATGGCGTCTACCGCTCCTAGCCCTGGTGTAGATCTAACGGTTCAGGGTTTACAGGTCCTACCTAACAGCACCCAGATTGAAGCAGAGAAACCCCACACAGAGGCCTAGTCTGAAACCTGCCTGAGTACTGGAGCCTATCCCTGAAAACTACTGTCATTCACTCCGTGGACTTTGAGGAAATTTTAGTGGAAAGTGTGAGCCCCCGGCGGGCAGCACCTCACACTATTTAAAGGGAAGTCCCCGCCCAATAGGGGCGTTGGTGATGACCTCACCACTCATGCTCAGTAGGGGAGAAATGGCACTTAGCTTGTGAGCAGCTCCAAAAGTCTGAGCATGCTCAGTAGGGTAAAAGCTGGATGGTTAGACTGACCCGCAGGTGGCACTGTGCGCTAAGATAGCAACCTGCGGGACCCAATCCTAACACCATCCCTCATTACTGACTGCAAACATGTACGGCTATGAAGAGAGCTAGCAGAAATGGCTTTGTCTGGGAGACAGCAAATAAAACCCCACCCACCAATTCACCAAGAAAACCAGGAAGTGAACATAGCAGACAGTCTGCTAGTTGGTGAGTGGGCCAGTTGGGAAAACCCCTTTAACTTCTGGCCTTGGGGAGTCAATGTTCAACTATGCTAAACTATGGAACAGATTGGTAAATAGCTATTAAATAGTAGAAAGTATCAAATATGTTTATTATTATTAGAGATGAGCAAACAGTAAAAGATTCGATATTCATTATTCGTTTCGAATAGCCACTCAATATTCGACTATTAGAATGAATATTGAACCCTATTATAGTCTATGGGGAAAAATGCTTCATTTCAGGGGAACCCAACATTCGACTCAGGAGGGTCACCAAGTCCACTATGACACCTCAGCAAATGATGCCAACATCTCTGGAATGCAACTGGGACAGTAGGGGAAGCATGTCTGGGGGCATCTAACAAGCCCAAATCACAGTTTTACCCCACCATCACAGCCTATCAACTACACACTTTCCACACTCAAAAAAACTTCTATCAAAGTGGGAAAATACCTGGAAACCTACTTTCTTCCCCAAATGGATGGACAGAAAACCAAATTTAAACTAAAGAAACATTAACAAGCACCCCTTTAAAACACATTGCCAATGACAACCACAGATGGAATAGGTAATAGGAAATCCAACAGTACTGTCATTGTTGGGTGCTGTCCCTGCCTTGCACCTGCACGTGTCCTATAACATCAGTCGGACCCAGAGTTCCGCGCTTTGGTGCAAGGTCCACTTGACCACCGATGCATCGACAAGTGCCTGCGGTCAGGGATGTTGCTTATCTTTAATGACAGGCCGGGTGAATGTAGTGGAGTCTGGGCCCGGGGTGAAACTGGGGTGGCCTGTCTCCTCTCCCAGCCCAAAATTCTTGGCAGGGGTTCTCTGAGAGCCTACTCCTGCGCTGCAACCTCGAACCCAACTACGAGCTGGAAACGCTGTACTACTGGCATGGGGAGATGTCAGCAGGCCGTGCTGAAGCTCCTCAGCTTGGGGGACAAACAGCACACTGCCTCCAAGGTGAGGGATGCCATCCAGGATGATATGGCAATATGGTTTTCCCCGCTGCACCTGGGCCAAGGCATGTTTGCGTATGTGATAATGGCCAGAACCTGGTATCAGATCTGGAGCTTACCAAACTCAAACATGGTCCACACATGGCCCACATTTTCAACTTGTTGGTGCAAAGGTTCTTTGAAACCTACACCATTGTGCCTGATATACTGGTCAAAGTGCAGACATTTTTGTAAGTGAAAAGTAGCCTCTGCTAGGCTTAAAACATTCAGAGCACACTCCTGTCATCTTCGCACCGTTGGCTGGCAGAGGAAGACAAGGGGGATGAAGTGGCAATTCATGACACTGTCCCACACGAGGCTTTAGGGTGTGAAGGGGAGTGGAAAATGGAGGAAATGGAGAGTGACCCTTACAGTTGGGGGCAGCGAAGTCATGCCAAGTAACAAACTGGCACACATGGCTGACTGCATGTTGGGTTACTTTTCAAGAGACAAAGGCATAGTTCACATCATGGAGAGCAAACAATACTGGATTGAACAAAAAAATTGAATTGAGCTGATATAGCGTAAACTGAATTGCTGTGTATCACACTTAGCTTTGGGGGGTACAGCATTAAAAACAGGTTTGACCATACATGGTCTGACTGAATGAATGGTTGTCTCCCACTTAGCTTCGGGGGGTAGACCCTTAAAAATTGGATTGAGCTGCTATAGCCTGATTGAATTGCTGTGTATCACACTTAGCTTTTTTTTTTGGGGGGGTAGACCCTTAAAAATTGGATTGAGCTGATATAGCCTGAGTGAATTGCTGTGTCTCCCACTTAGCTTTGGGGGGTACAGCATTAAAAATTGGATTCAGCGTACATAGCCTGACTGAATTTCTGTCTCTCCCACCTAGGTTTTGGGGGTACACACCCTGGATATCTGGATTGAGTGTACATAGCCAGACCTAATTGCTCTGTATCCCTGTTTTGGGGTTATACACTGCCTGAACAGCTGGTTTGCACGTATATATAGCAAGCACTAACTGCTCTGTATTCCTGCTATTTTGTGGTGGGGACACCCCTAAGAAAAGCTAGTTTGCACGTATATAGCCGGTTCTAACTGCTCTGTATTCCTGCTATTTTGTGGGGGGACACCCCTAATAAAAGCTGGTTGGAACGTATATAGCAAGAAGTAACTGCTGTGGATTCCTGCTATTTTTTGGGGGGGACACACCTAACAAAGCTGGTTTGCACGTATATAGCAACAAGTCACTGTTCTGTATCCCTGTTTTCCACAGTCCGTGGAAAGCTGGACTCCTGTCCCTGCAGTGTATAGCTCTGAGAAGAGCTGTTGTTGTTCTTCGGTTTTTGCCTACCTATCTGAAGCTAATGCCTATCTAGCCCTCAGCAGATATGTCTCTCTCCCTATCTCTGACTGCAAATCTGACGAATATGGTGGCGGCCATTCTTATAAATGGATAGTCACATATTTTCGGCAGCCAATGGGTTTTTTCAATTTTTTTTTCGATGCCTCCATTGTCGTAGTTCCTGTCCCACCTCCCCTGCACAGTTATTGGTGCAAAAATGCGCCAGGGAAGGTGGGAGGGGATACAAATTTTTACTGCGTATGCCACGTGGTATTCGAATGGGAACGAATACCTCGAACGGCCTGATATTCGATCGAATACCTATTCGATCAAACGGTATTCGCTCATCTCTAATTATTACTGCATCAATTTTAAATGACCGCAAACATCACTTGTATCACTCATGCCACTAAATAAGTTTTCACATGCACAGTTTTCTCAACAAAGAGGGGCAGAGGTATACTGATATCTAGCGTAAATACCATTTCCAGACTAACTCACTTTTATTCTGAATACAATTCATCTCCTTTATACATCTTATTAAGCCAACTTGTAGCATCATGATTAGTAAATCGAATAACTTCTGCTTTACACCCGCTTGCTGCTTATGACCTTTACACCATGTAAATCAATTTCCGCTTCAGAAACAATCTATCTCAGTACAATTCTGCGCTGTTTCTACAGTTAGACATATTTGCAACCAATGTATCACTAGTCAATTTAGAGACAGCAAATAAAGACATATATAAAGTACAAAGGGTACAGTTGTACAAAGTGGGATCACAATGGTGCTCAATCCTTTACTTCTATATTCACTTCTATTATGATAGAACATTGGGATAATGCTAATTAGCAGAAAGAAGTGACAGCCATTATTGATCATACTGTTAATATAGCTATTGAATAGACAGGCGTTCAATAAATGTTGAAGGACATTGAATAATGAAATTATGTACTCTGTGCACGCTGAGTTTCAAGGATCATTTAGAGCGAATTTGAACAGCAAGGGTCCTATTTCTATAAACATTCTTTTAGCATGGTGCCTCTGGATCATCAAGTGTTAAAAAAAATAAAAATGGGCGAACCTCACTAGATTCTACTTGTTATGCCGGGTTCACACTGAGTTTTTTGACCCGGATTTTGACGCGGAATCCGCATCAAAATCCGGGTCAAAAAAAGTCTCCCATTGACTTCAATGGGAGTCAGTCATTTCCTTTTTCCGTGAAATAAGAAGCGACCTGCTGTATGTTGACGCAGATTTCACAGTGAAAACCACTGCGGCGTCCACATCAAGACTGTCTCTCCGGGGGGGAGAGGGGGGGGGGCACTGCAGCCTTGCAGCGCTGGAGTCCTGGTGTTCAAATCCCGCCATGGGCAAAAAACCATCTGCAAGGAGTTTGTATGTTCTCCCCGTGTTTGCTTGGATTTCCATCCCATATTCCAAAAAAAGACATACTGATAGGGGAAAATGTACATTGTGAGCTCTATGTGAGGCTCACAATCTACATTTAAAAAAAAAAAAAAAAAAAAAAAAAAAAAAAAGACTGTCTCTCCGGACTAGGCCCATTCATTTGGGCCTAATCTGGAGCGGAAAGCCACGACTGTTGGAAGCTACCTGCATCAAAATCCTGCGTCAAAAAATAGTGATATTTCTGCCAAAGTTCATGGTTGCTCATGGCGATGTATAACCAACCATATCTCATTTCATAATGACAATGACAGTTTAAAATCTAGTGTCTTGTTTTATGCCTATTGTATGCTTTTACCTTCTAGTATTGTTTGCCTTATGTAGAATATTTTTTACTGTTTGTTTATATGAGAACTAATAAAAAAAAATAGAATGAAAAAAATAATCTAATGTGTATGGCCAGCTTAAGAATCTAATTTTAAGTAATTAGAAAAATGTGCAGTGTTTATATTCTTCCTCAAAACCCAAAAAAGCATAGAACAAGACTCCTCAGATCCCACTGGACTTTGTCATACACTTTTTTTTTTTTTTAGGTTTCTTTGCTTTTCCATACAAGCTGATTACAGATATAGCCAAGACTCCTTAAGGCTAACACCCCACATAACATCCTGCAGCAAAAAAACACGGCAGGAAGGAAAAACCATGGTGACAGAAAGTTCGCAGAGGTTTCCTTTGTGGACTTTCTGCTTCTATTATACAGATGGGGAAACCGTCAGCATTTCCATAGGTATAATTGACATGCTGTAATTTCCAAAACCGTAATGGTTTTGAAAATCGTAGCGTCTACCGCATGTATTTTATCACAAAGTGGGGATGGGATTTGCTAGATTCCCATGCACTTAGCTGTGACTGTAAAATGCGGCGTTTCTGCCATGGGCAAACCATGCCATTTACGCCATGTGGGACCCCAGCCTAAGTAGGGGTTTCTTTTCCATACTTGGTTATATGCTAGTTGATATGCCAGTATAGAAACAAGGTTTAGGTTTAGATATAAAAACACCTAAATACCAAATGTTAGATATGTTTGACTCCACCCTCACCTCTCCCAATGGCAACAAAACATATTTCTTCCTCTTTATCTGAAGACCTGAAACTTCCCCAAACAAGAATTAGACCTTCATTACAAAAAGCAATGTTGCTGCAGAATTTGATATTCCCAAATGGATTTCCACTTTGACTATAGGATTGAAATTCTAGCAAGTTACAATTAGCCATTCCCCTTTAAATTCGGGGTCGTGATTTGCCCACGGCATATTACAGTCAAAGCAAAGTGGATGGGATTTTAATGAACCCAGGATTAATAACGCTGTGCAGTTTTGGAAATCGCAGAATTAAATTTATGCCTGCGGAAACACCAGCAGTTTCCCTATAGGTATAATCAGTGGCGTTACTACCGCCATAGCAGCAGAAGCAGCTGCCACAGGGCCCGGGACATTAGGGGCCCGGTGACAGCCGCTACCGCTGCTATCATTATACTCGGGGGTCTTTTCGGACCCCCGAGTATAATGATTGACGGACCGAGAGAGGTAAGAAACATAAAAAAACACTGTTACTTACCTCTCCACGATCCGTGCAGACTTCGGCCTAGTCGTCTGACGTCTCATGACCCCGGCCAGCGTCCCGGGTCATGTGACGTCTGACGTAATTGAAGATCGACTACTTCGGAGGCTGACAGCATAGGAGACGGGAGATAGGTAACAGAGTTTCTTTAATGTTTTTCTCCCCCTGGGTCTCCGATTATTATACTCTGGGGTCTGAAAAGACCCCAGAGTATAATAATTGTTTATGGGTGTCCACAGTGGGACATAATACTGTGTGCAGGAGCCACTATTGGGATTAATACTGTGTGCAGGGGCCACTATGGGGGATAATACTGTGTGCAGAGGCCACTATGGGGGATAATACTGTGTTGGAGGGGCCACTATGGGGGAGAATACTGTGTGCAGGGGCCACTATAGGAGATAATACTGTGTGAAGGGGCCACTATGGGGCATAATAGAGCGCGCAGGAATGCGTAGGAGGGGGTCGGTCGAGGTCTTCGGCGTCGGTCGGGGGGGGGGGGGGGGCATGTCAAAAGTTCGCCTCGGGGCCCCGCCATTCCTAGTTATGCCACTGGGTATAATAGAAGCAAAAATGCGCAGATGAAACTTTCTGTGCAAAGCCCTGCAGGAAGAACTGTGAAAGGTTCTCCGACAATCAATCATTTATTAAAATGCTAAACCACGCCTCTTACAATCATGATATCTGATCAACCAATCATTCATATTTAAATGACAAGTGCATATATGGTCCATAGGATGTAACCATCAGGATGCGTTAATAAGCCGATGTATATATCTTGGTACTTGATACATATCCAGTATAAAAATCAGAACTATCACAGAGTCTGTAAAACAGAAATGAAGACAAAAGCAAACCATGTCACCATTCTGATTATTACACTGAATCTAATATATGAATAAAGTGAATTCCTCTATTTTTTTAACCTACCGAATTATAATCTGCAAAGCTTGACGCATATATTTATGTAGTGTAGTGAAATTTGACAGCCCTGTAATGGGCCAAATTCTTCTGCACTTTCCCCACTTGTAGATACATAGGAATAAAGGAGCCCAACCTGGCAGATAAATCGGTCACCAAAATCATGGTTTCCTAGAGATATTGCCATCCAATCAAAAGCTATATTTGCATTAAGGACAAAGGTGGCTCTTTCTATAGTAGCCCTTGCAGCCATATTTATGTATGATCCTTTGACATTGAAGCAGTTTGAATTAACATAAATAAATATAGTCTGATGAGGATTTACTAGAGTTTTAATGACTTTACTTAATGAAGTCCTTAGGATGTTTGGCTCAAAAAATTTATTATAATTTATGGCAAAAATTGTATGAGCCGGGAAAATAGACAGAATATTTCTGCAGATAAAGTAAATTTAAATTCTGTTAATAGGCAATTGTCGAAATTATCAAGTGAACAAGGTGAAGTCACCCGCCTAGAGTAATATTTATGTGCCAATTCTTCAGTTTAGATAGTTGTTCACTAGAGTGCCCTGAAGTGCAAAAGCCACTTCCAGTCTCATTTTAAGGATGTCAGAAGCTTAAACTGCTTTTTACCTTCCTCTGTCCATAATCCATGCTTTCTGTAATTCTGCCTCTTCGTAGTACTTTCTGCTGTGTAGTCCAGGATATTGCATATTGATTTTGATTGCAAGGGGTAGCACAAAACACAGCCTTAATGCCAGGGGCCCTTATTTGTGATAAGGCAGGGTTTTGGCAGGGGTAAAAAACTCAGCATTTTACAGTACTTGAAAAGTAGATGGGATTCCATCTACTGTATATACTCAAGTATAAGCTGACCCAAGTATAAGCCGACCCCCCTAGTTTTAGCACAAAAAACTGGGAAAACTTATTGACTCGAGTATAAGCCTGGGGGGGGGGGGGGAATGTAGCAGCTACTGGAAAATGTCAAAAATTAAAATGGTTTTTGGGTGCAGTAGTTGCTGGGTGCTGGGGAAGGGGAGGGGATGTTTTGGTTGTCTGTCTGCCCCTTCCCTGAGCTTGAGGACTGGGTTCCCCCCCCCCCCACACGTGGAATTCAGCCTGGCTGAATATATATGGTATCTGCAGTGCTTTTTTTTTTTTTTTTACCCCTTCACGTCGGAACAGGAGCACTGCAGATACCCTATATTCAGTAGACTGGGCACTGTCAGACACAGGGATACCTAATGTGTATGTGTTTCACAGCCATTTTCTACTTTTGTATGTATTCTAGGGAAAGGAGTGATTTAGAACTTTTATTTATTTTATTTTTTTATTATATTTTTTAAAGCTTCTTTTTTCCCCCCACTATTGTATCCCCCCCCCAAAAAAAATAAAAAAATAATAATATTTTTTTGCTTGACTCGAGTATACACCGAGGGAAGGCTTTTTCAGTACAAAAACTGTGCTTAAAAATTCGGCTTATACTCGAGTATATACATTAATTGAGATTCTGGCTAAAATATATACAAATATGATATTTATTGATACAAAAAGTGGTTTAAATACACATGCATGCATGCATACAACATATAGTGGTTAAAAAGCATAGGATAGTTTTTATTGCTACAGGATAGACAATACCACAGGAGAAGTATACGGGATACACTCAAACAATAATATAGATAGTAAAATAAAGTCAAGGAGGTAGTAAGTATTTATTGCTGCAGTGGCTATATTGTCAGATGATTTTTGGAAGCTGGATAACCCCTTAAAGGCTTATCAGCATTATACTTATTTTCCATCTCTGCCTTTTGTCCACATACATATATGAGGGCTTATTTTTGAGGAGCTTGTATTTTTGTGGAATCCATTTAAAAACATACGATTTTGTTTTTGTGTTTTGTTTTTATGATGTTGACTCTGCATTATAAAAATACATGGTAAGTTTGTCTGGTGGGCCATTATGATTATGAAAATACCATATTTATATCAGTTTTATTATATTTTAACACTATTAATTAATAAAATGACTATATGTTGGCTAACATAACTTCTTACTTTTTCGTTTGTCAGAGCTATGTGGGTGCTCTTTTTCGACGCCAACAACACACTCATTATATGGTGTCCCAGCAAGCTGCTGAGATGCTGGAACAATCACAGGCATGGTGCGAGGAACAAGTTCAGCGGCAGGCCAGCTTGATAGCTGGCAAAATGCCGGAGCAAACGGATCATCAACGCCAACAACACGCAGATAAAGTCACAGGCTGAAGCTAGTACACTATATTTTAAAACATAGAACAATTTATTACTTTATATATAATTAGAGATGAGCGAACACTAAAATGTTCGAGGTTCGAAATTCGATTCGAACAGCCGCTCACTGTTCGAGTGTTCGAATGGGTTTCGAACCCCATTATAGTCTATGGGGAACATAAACTCGTTAAGGGGGAAACCCAAATTCGTGTCTGGAGGGTCACCAAGTCCACTATGACACCCCAGGAAATGATACCAACACCCTGGAATGACACTGGGACAGCAGGGGAAGCATGTCTGGGGGCATAAAAGTCACTTTATTTCATGGAAATCCCTGTCAGTTTGCGATTTTCGCAAGCTAACTTTTCCCCATAGAAATGCATTGGCCAGTGCTGATTGGCCAGAGTACGGAACTCGACCAATCAGCGCTGGCTCTGCTGGAGGAGGCGGAGTCTAAGATAGCTCCACACCAGTCTCCATTCAGGTCCGACCTTAGACTCCGCCTCCTCCGGCAGAGCCAGCGCTGATTGGCCGAAGGCTGGCCAATGCATTCCTATGCGAATGCAGACTTAGCAGTGCTGAGTCAGTTTTGCTCAACTACACATCTGATGCACACTCGGCACTGCTACATCAGATGTAGCAATCTGATGTAGCAGAGCCGAGGGTGCACTAGAACCCCTGTGCAAACTCAGTTCACGCTAATAGAATGCATTGGCCAGCGCTGATTGGCCAATGCATTCTATTAGCCCGATGAAGTAGAGCTGAATGTGTGTGCTAAGCACACACATTCAGCACTGCTTCATCAAGCCAATACAATGCATTAGCCAGTGCTGATTGGCCAGAGTACGGAATTCGGCCAATCAGCGCTGGCCAATGCATTCTATTAGCCCGATGAAGTAGAGCTGAATGTGTGTGCTAAGCACACACATTCAGCACTGCTTCATCAAGCCAATACAATGCATTAGCCAGTGCTGATTGGCCAGAGTACGGAATTCGGCCAATCAGCGCTGGCTCTGCTGGAGGAGGCGGAGTCTAAGATCGCTCCACACCAGTCTCCATTCAGGTCCGACCTTAGACTCCGCCTCCTCCGGCAGAGCCAGCGCTGATTGGCCGAAGGCTGGCCAATGCATTCCTATGCGAATGCAGACTTAGCAGTGCTGAGTCAGTTTTGCTCAACTACACATCTGATGCACACTCGGCACTGCTACATCAGATGTAGCAATCTGATGTAGCAGAGCCGAGGGTGCACTAGAACCCCTGTGCAAACTCAGTTCACGCTAATAGAATGCATTGGCCAGCGCTGATTGGCCAATGCATTCTATTAGCCCGATGAAGTAGAGCTGAATGTGTGTGCTAAGCACACACATTCAGCACTGCTTCATCAAGCCAATACAATGCATTAGCCAGTGCTGATTGGCCAGAGTACGGAATTCGGCCAATCAGCGCTGGCTCTGCCGGAGGAGGCGGAGTCTAAGGTCGGACCTGAATGGAGACTGGTGTGGAGCGATCTTAGACTCCGCCTCCTCCAGCAGAGCCAGCGCTGATTGGTCGAGTTCCGTACTCTGGCCAATCAGCGCTGGCCAATGCATTCTATTAGCCCGATGAAGTAGAGCTGAATGTGTGTGCTTAGCACACACATTCAGCTCTACTTCATCAGGCTAATAGAATACATTGGCCAATCAGCGCTGGCCAATGCATTCTATTAGCTTGATGAAGCAGAGTGTGCACAAGGGTTCAAGCGCACCCTCGGCTCTGATGTAGCAGAGCTGAGGGTGCACAAGGGTTCAAGTGCACCCTCGGCTCTCCTACATCAGAGCCGAGGGTGCGCTTGAACCCTTGTGCAGCCTCGGCTCTGCTACATCAGAGCCGAGGGTGCGCTTGAACCCTTGTGCACACTCTGCTTCATCAAGCTAATAGAATGCATTGGCCAGCACTGATTGGCCAGAGTACGGAATTCGGCCAATCAGCGCTGGCCAATGCATCCCTATGGGAAAAAGTTTATCTCACAAAAATCACAATTACACACCCGATAGAGCCCCAAAAAGTTATTTTTAATAACATTCCCCCCTAAATAAAGGTTATCCCTAGCTATCCCTGCCTGTACAGCTATCCCTGTCTCATAGTCACAAAGTTCACATTCTCATATGACCCGGATTTGAAATCCACTATTCGTCTAAAATGGAGGTCACCTGATTTCGGCAGCCAATGACTTTTTCCAATTTTTTTCAATGCCCCCAGTGTCGTAGTTCCTGTCCCACCTCCCCTGCGCTGTTATTGGTGCAAAAAAGGCGCCAGGGAAGGTGGGAGGGGAATCGAATTTTGGCGCACTTTACCACGTGGTGTTCGATTCGATTCGAACATGGCGAACACCCTGATATCCGATCGAACATGTGTTCGATAGAACACTGTTCGCTCATCTCTATATATAATTTTACATTTTCATGAAATCATGTCAATTTGAATGGAATATATTTTTAATGCATTAACTAGTCAAAATATCCTAGAATTTCATTGCTCTATACAATATTTTTCGTCTAAAATGAAATAAAAGTGAAAAGTATTAAGTTTTGTGCAAACTTCCTATGATTTCTTATATACAGCAGCTGTTTTTCCTGTGCTGTTAGTCCACAGCCAGTGACCCACAAAATGATTTGTAATTAGGTATCCTGGAAATGGAGACAGTTATATAATTGTCCTACATGGTAGAAAATGAGCTTAGTGCCCATTTGCTGCGGCATGCAAAATGGGAATCTATTATGTCAGTTCTGTGTTTTTGCTAAAGATTTTCATTGAACAAATATCTAAAAAAGAGCTAAAGTAGCTAAAGTAAGACTGCAAAAGACACAGTGTAAAAGAAGTCTAGGTAATCAGCACATATAATGAGCCATTTCATTATCTGAGCTGTCCATTTCTTTAGCTGATAATGAAAGGAAAGTAACCTCTTTTGATGCAACCACTTATATATGCCACTCAATCCTCATTACTGCAACAAAGCCGGCATCTCTTCTCCCAGTTCTAGAAAGTTATGATGAGCAAGAGCTACTCCAGCCCAGCATCCCTAGTGAATTGTCCATAATGTCAGCTGGTAGCAACCTGTGGAGACACAAAGAGGACTTTACTTTCCTAAGCCCTTATGACCAGCCTACTTCAATAGCATTTTATAATTTTAACAAATGTTAATAAACCATGTAAACCATATATACAATGGTTAAGATATTTGTAATTAAGTGATAAATAAAGTATCAACATTTATATATAAAAAAAACCTTCCTTAGGAGGGGAGGAAAATGTGCCTTGAAGTTTGAGGTTGGACATCACAGAGTTCTATTTTGTTGGGTTGGTATTTTAGTTATTTACTAGCCTCTGCCCGCGACTTCGTCTGTGTGTTGTTGTTGTCGCTGATCCGCTTATATTTCACCAATTGCTGCTGTCCATGTTCCAC
Organism: Leptodactylus fuscus; assembly: GCF_031893055.1. Taxonomy (NCBI): domain Eukaryota; kingdom Metazoa; phylum Chordata; class Amphibia; order Anura; family Leptodactylidae; genus Leptodactylus; species Leptodactylus fuscus. The sequence goes on along the minus strand of NC_134267.1, from coordinate 120,898,533 downwards.
CTGCTCGTGCGTTTCGACTCTGCTACATCTGGTCACCGTCCATTAGACGCCATTGTCAACTGCTTCCACACTGTCCTGTTTAATCCGCTATAGCTCCGCCCACACAATAGCATGAGTCTATCGTAGACGGCTTGAGGACCTTTGATGACGTCATCAAGGGTCCTTTAGTCTAATATAAACCTAAATTCGTTCATAGCGGTCGTGAAGCCATATCATGTACTGGGATAAAAAGTAGCCCCCCATATACTCCTGTTAACCACACACAACCTGCATGTTCTCTTCCCTCCTCACCTTATGTTAGACGTCAGTCTCAGCTGCTTCCACGGTATCCTGTTCAATCCAATATAGCTCCGCTCACACAATAACGTGATCCTATCGTAGACAGTTCTAGGACCTGTGATGATGTCATCACGGGTCCTTTAGTTTACTACGGACCTGAATTTGTTTATCATGGTCGTGAAGCCATGTGATGTACTGGGATAAAAAGTAGCCTATGTTTTAACCGGGGTTACAATCTATCTATGTATTTCATTCAAATACCTTCAGCCGTTTCTGCATGATTGAGGAACAAACATCCAAACATCCAAACACAAACTAGGATATATTGTTTTGCTTACTTGTATAGCGCCATCATATTCCGCAGCGCTTTTACAGACATTGACAATCACTGTCCCATATACGGCTCACAATCTACATTCTCTATCAGTATTTCTTTGAATTTATTTCAATTTATTTGTATTTTTCTATTATTGAGTTAGCACCTGACTATATATCACAGAATGGAAGCTGCAACTTCTCCCTATATTTTAAGGTTTTTACATTTTGATAATAGTCAGGTTCAACTTTTGTTTTAAAGGGGTATTCCCACGTCGCATACTCACCAGTCTTCGTTGCTGTAAATTCTTCTTTCTTCCGGCTTTGTTGCGTCATTGGTGGGTGGGGTTACATATGCAAAGCCAGTGGCGAGATGCCGCTGGCCCTGTGTGCACGCTCATAGACCAGTCTAGCCTTCACAATGCGAATACAGACCTGGCATCCGCCTCTCTCTATTACAGCAGATGCCGGGTCTGTATTCGCATTGTGAAGGCTAGACTGGTCTATGAGCGTGCACGCAGGGCCAGTGGCATCTCGTCACTTGGCTTTGCATATGTGAATACAGACCCGGCATCCGCTGTAATAGAGAGGTGGATGCCGGAGAGTGTAGACGCCAGCACAGATGCTGGCACAGATGCCTGCAACATCGCTATGCTCCTGCCCTGCATGAAGCCAGCAGCGGCAGAAGCGAAGCTGTTATTCCCCTCCCCCCCCGGAATAGCAGCATCGCTCCTGCCGCTGCTGGCTTCATGCAGGGCAGGAGCATAGCGATGTTGCAGGCATCTGTGCTGGCGTCTAACCATCCCCGGCATCCGCCTCTCTATTACAGCAGATGCCGGGTCTGTATTGGCGGCCCCTTCCCTCAAAGGGTAAAATACCCCCCCCCCTCCAGGCTCGCTCCCGTGCACTTAGCCCCTCCTCCCTCCCCCCTCAGAGCAGTAGATACATCACTTGACTTATGACCAGATAAGTCAAGGGATGTGTAAAAAAAAAAATGAATAAAGTAAGATAGTGGACAAACAAAGCAGTTTTGCTGAAGCAGTGTATTTAGGAAAAGTCTTACATTCACATTAACAAGCAGTATAGATAGGATCCTTGTGATGGGACAACCCCTTTAATGTATTTTGTATTAATTTGTATTTATAAAGATGTTTTATTTATTTTTAAGATTTTGGTGTATTTATTTTCCCCACATAATATTGTAGTTCAGGGAGCCCTAATGAGTTGCTGTATGAATTGTAGTGGCAGCTGCGCTGTCAAGGACAAGGGCTACAAACCCCCAGCTCCATCTCCCTAGAGAGTGTGTTGATAACAAGGATTAATCAGAAACCACATCAGGAGATGGTGTTAGCTGTTAGCTCCATAACCCCAAGGGGTGACAATATTTATTTTCAGCATTTTAGGTCTGATCAATGACCTTGCGCTATCAGAAGTCCCCATATCTGGTTTATCCTGCTGCTGATAGGAGGTAGTCAGTCTATGAGTCTTCCTCTACACCCTTCCATACACGTGCATTGCTGTTTTTACTACTGAAGCATCACTGGTTCAGGTTCCCTAGTGGGACATTGCAAAAAAACAAACAAATAAAATGTGATTTAAAAAAAGTGAAGTGTATTAAAAAAAAAGTTAAATAAATAAAACCCACAAATGCCTCTTTCCTATATAAAATGAATTATATAAAAAAAATCTAAAATTGAACAAAAACAATACATATTTGGTTTATTATATAATCTGTACAATGAAACTGATACATTATTTAAAATGCACAGTGAATGTCAGTAAAAAAAAAAAAAAAAAACCCTGGAAATTATGATTTTCGCCATCTCACCTTACAAAAAATGCTATAAAAAATTATCAAAAGTCATATATACTCCCAAAACAGTACCAATAAAAAGCACAGGTCTATAAAAAATAAACTCTCAACCAACTCTGTCTAAAAAAAATAAAAAATGTTAGTCCTCAGAAAATGATGATGCAAAAATAATTGATTTAAGACCCCAAATGGGTTTTTGTTATGCAAAATTTGTAATGCATAGAAAAACGATATGCACTAGGTATCGTTGTAATTGAACCAACCCAAAAAATATTGGTAACATGATAATTATGCTGTATGGAAAAAAATGCTATGCTAGAGTTGATAGGTTTTTTTTTTTTTTAAATCCACCAAGAAAAGGTTAATAAAATTTAATCAATAATGGTGACATTACAAAATGCATCTCATACCTCAAAAACAAGCCTTCATATAGTAACATCACCAAAAAAAAAAATAAAAAAAAGTCTTTGTACCGTGTTAGCCACTGGATAAATTTATCAACTACTGAGTACTTCTCTCAAAAAATTTCTTTCATTTCAGAAAAAAAATAGTTTAGACAACGTAAAACAAAAACCCAAAATTGCCAGATCATTAGAACACAACTGTCCTCAGCAGGAGGGGAATGTATAAGCTGTGTGAGCTTGTATCAGGGTACAACCCAGGAAAAAAAAAACTGAAAAGAAAACAGAAGTGACCCCCAGAGTGACCACGCAATTGTAGGAGCTACTTGGGAAATAGTAGAGAATTTGTTGTTCCCAGCGTACTTCGCACACCTTTCATATTCATTCTTCCCCATCTGCTGTGTATTTATGTCTGGGATACTAATGCTCACTAAACCCTATGAGGATTCCACTTTGCTGCTACTTTAGAGGCTCTGCACACATGACATGGTGTCCAGATACCAAAAATCTAAATCTGCACTTCAAAACCCAAATAGCGCTCCTTCCTTTTTGTGCCCTGCTGCATACTCAAACTGCAGTTTATGCCCATATGTATGACAATATTGTACCCAGGATAACACACTTAATGTCATTTGTAAGTATAAAATGCTTTTTAGGCACAGCCGGGTACAGAAGAGAAGAAGTGCTAATTGTTTTTTGGAGCACAGACTTAGATGGTCTGGTATTTGGGCTTCATGACAATTTTTCAAAGCTGAAATGCCAGTAAGTGAAATACTCTGACACGTGACTTCATTTTGGAAACTACACCCCTCTATCCAGGGGTACAGTGATCACTTTTGCTCCCAAGTGTGGCATTAATTTATTTTCCATAAATGAATACATAGCTGATAGTGAAAGGTGAAAATGATTTAACACATTTCAGTGCGTAAATACGTTGTACGCAGCAAGTATCAGAGACCGATTCTTCAAAAACTGATGTGAACCAGACCTTAGCCAAAATCTCTGACTGTTATTAATGGAAGGTTATGAAGAATGATTTTCACCAACATGTCAAAGCCTGTCAAAAATGTTTTTTCATAAATCTCTAAATCATCAAGGAAACTCCTCCACTCAATTGTATACCAGTGCCTGGAAAAGTATGGAGCTTAGTCAGGATTGATATGATCGGTCCTTTTTAGGAAACATTAAATGGCAACAAATATATAGTTGCTGCCACTGATCATTTCTCCAAGTGGACTGAAGCAACAGCTGTTGCAGATAAGAGTGCCAAGTCAGTAGCAATTTTTATGTAGGCAGCATGGTGGCTCAGTGGTTAGCATTGCAGCACTGGAGTCCTAGGTTCAAATCCTGCCAAGGACAACATCTGCAAGGAGTTTGTATATTCTCTCCGTGTTTGCGTGGGTTTCCTCCGGGTACTCTGGTTTCCTCCCACACACCAAAGACATACTGATAGGGAATATAGATTGTGAGCACTATATGGGACAGTGACTGTCGATGTATGTAAAGCGCTGCGGAATATGATGGCACTATATAAGTAAGCATAATAAATAAATAAATAAATAAATAAATAAATAAATAATATGTACTCCATTATTTGGTGTCTTGGCTGTATGAACACTCTGACTAGTGACCAGGGACGAGAGTTTTTGAATTTGAACATTGCCAACCTGATTGAGCGTTTTCAAACAGATCACCGGATTTCATCTGGCTACTACTCACAAACAAATGGTCAGCAGGAACGTGACTATTGAACACTCAAAGAATGTCTTAGTAAACTTGTCAATGACCAAGAAAACAACTGGGATCAGTTCATCCCTGGAGTTCTGTTTACCTATCACACATCTCTGCATGTCTCAACCAAGTGCACTTCATTTGAGGTCTTGTATGGATGGAATGCCAAGCTTCCGACGAACCTCAATCCCTCAGAAAATGACACTGTGGACCCTATGCCCATTTCAGATGATGCCAACTCTGATGTGATAAATACACTGACTATCATTCTTAAAAAGCTCAGCCTAACCATCACTACCAACATCCATTCTGCCCAGGAACACCAGAAGCACGCCTTTAATCACTGACACAACAAAATCACCATTAATACCATTGTTTACATCGAGAATCAGTGTCGTATTCATTGCATGGGTTCCAAGACGGAACCATGCTAGACTTGACCCTACTTATTTGTGGAATCCTTGACCAAGGGACAAGTAAAACTTAAGAACAATAAGACTGGCAAGATACTGACCAACACCTACCATGCCATTAACCTTAAGATTTATCAGGATGAACAGACTTCTTCACCACCCTAGTCTCAAGATGATTGTCCCAGTGACTCTGCCACATAGAAACAGAAGCAAACTAAGACTTTCAACCCACTAAAAAGTTCAGGAAGGATTATCTTAGCACCACTCTTGGCCTTACGTTTGGTAGGGCTGTACACTATGGTTGCACAAGGGACCTTGGATAACCACAGTATACACAAAACTAAAGTTAGCTTTCTCACTTAACTTACCAAAGAAAGCTGAATCCCCAATAAAATGTTGAAAAATCAAGCAATTCTTGTATACATCACTCAATGCAAGTGATGGGGTATAATGTGGCCAGAGGGGTATAAATTGGCCTAGGGTAATTTATACTCTGGGGTATAATCTAGCCTCGGCCACTTTAACCCCAGATATAGTCTGGACTGTGGGTATACTCTGGCCTGTTACACTGGGTTTCAGACCCCCCAAAATCTTGAATTGATGACCTATCTTAAAATTGGCCTGGAAAATACCTTAAATGACTTGATGGGCTGAAGTTACACTTATTTGAATGTAACAAAAGTGAGATTAAACATCTTTAGCCATTGTCAATATATTAGATTACTTCAGATTAAACAGGCAAATTTAGAGATCCCATCCACTTCTACATTGCAAACAGTCACATTGATAAGAATTGACAACCAATTACAGCAATGCAGTGTTTTTCTTTGAGTTCCTGTAGCTGGGAAGTTCTTGTATTTTTTTTTCCTATTTTATGTTGCTGGATTTAATATTTAGTATAGGAAATAAAATACTTGTCTATTTCAAGTAATGGCAGAATGAAAGCAGAATGTATGTGACAAGAGTAAGATAATAGCTCTTAGAAAAGAACAAATTATCCAACACAATTTCATAGAAAGCGGTAAAAACATACCCATGTAATTTCATGAAAAGTGCAAAGAGGATGGCATTGTTTCCATGGAGTTCTATACAATAGCAAACTTTAAAGGATACATATATGAATTTCTTATAGGATTACAATTATATGGTAGGCCTTCAAATCTGTTGAGAAATATTGAACATATAGTCATTTCAAGAGGATTACTGTACATTGTTGAGGCTCCATTAGATATTCTGCCACAGATACTATACTTCTAGCTATCTTTGGTACAAAAATGATGTGCTGCTCATTCATAATAAAATTATATAGTCTTTTGAAAGTGTGGCTTGACATGGAGGAGCCCAGACGTGCTTATTCTGAGCTCCGACTGTAGCCCTAGTCACCAGGAGACTTGCTGCTTTAATTCTAGGCAAAAGTCACTCCAGAAGGACTGGAGAAAGTCCCCAGACCCTCCAGGCACCTGATGTGCCGGTATCCAACTTTTTTCTCCCACTGCGAGAACTCACACTCAAGTCTGACAGTGAGCCCGGACTGGCGGCACCTGCCATGACATAAGGCGCAGGCTCTCCCTCCTTGCTGCAAGTGGATCCAGCAGCAATGCAACTCCCTCTCCTCAACCGACACTGAGGCTCCTCCGCACTGCTCGGCACCTCTGGTGAGTCCCTCTGGATGTCATCATCTATCCTGCTTGCCTATCACTGCAATGCCACAGATGCTGGTGCCTGCGGCCCCTATAACTTCTCTGCAGGCACCAGTGTTTGACTGCCAGCATTTGCTCCACTTGCACCCCCTACACAAGTCCCTCAAGAAAGGTCCTCTTCCAGGTGACCAGCAGCCTCTGATTGGAGTGTAAGTCTCAATGTCCCTCTTCACTGGCCTTGGGGTGCCATTCTGGATGACTGTCTGGATGGACATTATAAAACATACTCACTTGCTTTTAGTGTCATATTATTTCCAGAGATGTCATTGGTAGAAACGCAGTCAGGAATAGGATATTTATATGCAGTTGTATAATAAATATGATAGAAATATTCCAATCTCAACTGTATTTTCCAGTGATATCTCTGGAAATAATATAGATAGTACTGTAACCTTAGTGTTATATGAAAAAAGAGAATCTTCTCTTCTATATGACACTAATTTTCAAGTTTTTTTTACATTTTATAAATCTTTGAAGTGACCCTCCCCCACCCTCGTTTTTTCTACATCTTACACATCCCTGTACTTCCATAAACAGTAAGATTCAAATGACAAAAATATTACAAAATTTATTTATGACTAGACATGAGCGAGTAGTACTCGATCGAGTAGGTATTCGATTGAATACTACGGTATTCGAAATACTCGTACTCGATCGAGTACCACTCGCTATTCAAATGGAAAAGTTTGATGCAGAACCAGCATTGATTGGCCGAATGCTATACAGTCGGCCAATCAACGCTGGTTCTTCTCCTACCTTTAGAAGTCTTCTCCGTGCAGCTTCCCCGCTTGTAGTGCGGACATGCGCAGTCGGCTCTGCCCAGGCCCGATGCCTGGCAGAGTAAATTCAGAGCTGGAAGATGCCGCGGGGACGCTGCACGGAGAAGACTTCTCAGAGGATCCAGCCCGACCCTCACTCGTGGACTTGGTAAGTATAATTTGATCGAACGTTGCCTACCCCTGAAACGAGCATTTCCCCCCCATAGACTATAATAGGGTTCGATATTCGATTCGAGTAGTCGAATATTGAGGGGCTACTCGAAACAAATATCGAACCTCGAACATTTTACTGTTCGCTCATCTCAATTTATGACACTTCATACTGCCAGAAAATCAAAAGTTGTCCGAAAGTTTAGTTAAACTTTAAAAGGAAATCAAGAAACTCATTATTGTACTTTCAGGATTTATTAGTCCCTCAAGGATGTGGTCTCGACAGGGCTTTCAGGATGCAACTTTTGTATTATTTGTTTCATCCATACATTCTAAGAGCCATAACTATAATGTTGCCACATATAAGAACATGTTTTTGACAAGTTGTTGTATTTTTTTTTCTGGGGGAATAGCCATTTTGCTATAGTTTTTTTTATCTATCTATCTATCTATCTATCTATCTATCTATCTATCTATCTATCTATCTATCTATCTATCTATTTATATGCCTTTGTTATACCATGGATGTATAGCTTAATTTTTTTTTTTTTTTAATGCATATGAACTACTTTTGCCAATGTTTTACTGAGAGGAAACCCATTAGATCCCACCCTTGGTAATGCCTAATAGGAAATCCAAAAATAAAGATCAGCAATCTAAAATGTAAAGTTTAATAAATCCTACTAATGATGTTTGTATGTTTGGATGTTTGTGTGTCAATCACGCAAAAACAGCTGAACGGATTTGAATGAAATTTGGCACATAGATAGATTGTAACCTCGATTAACACATAGGCTACTTTTTATCCCAGTAAAAGACATGGCTTCATGACCGTTATGAATTTATGTTCACATACTATATTACACTGTTCGTACAGCAGCCTTATCTCATGTTCCAGGGCTGTTATCTCTCTGTGTAAACACACTCTAACCCTCTGTAGATTGTCTACACACATTTGCATATTATCTGATCTGGTCCAGACAATGCAGAAAAACTCACATGGGCAAACACATTTAATCCAAATTGGCAGTTTGTCAATTTTAAACATGCGTGGAAAAAGAATATCTAATTTGTTAAAAACAACGAGAGCTATGAAGGTAGTCAGAAGTCAGAGTTCTCCTCAAGCGGAGTTGAGGGGATCATCAACATAACAACACATGCATTATATGGCGTTGCAGTGAGCTGCTGAGATGCAGGAACAATTACAGGCAGAGTGCGAAGAACAGCTTTAGTGCCAGGCCAACTTCAAAGCTGCAGAAACGCTGAAGCAGGCGGATCATCAATGCCAACAACACGCTCATTATATGGCGTCCCAGCGAGCTGCTGAGATGCCGCAACAATCACGGGCACAGCGCAAGTAACGAGTTCAGCAGCAGGCCAGTTTGAGAGTTGCTAAAACACCGGAGCATGTGGATCATCAACGCCAAAAACACGCTCATTATATGGCATCCCAGCGAACTGCTGAGATGCTGGAACAATCCCAGGCATAGCACGAGGAACACGTTCAGCAACAGGCCAGCTTGACAGCTGTCAAAACAACAAGGCAGGTGGAACATCAACACCAACAACACGCTCATTATATGGCATCCCAGCGAGCTGCTGAGATGCAGGAAGAATCACAGGCACGGTGCGAGGAACAAGTTCAGCAGCAGGACAGCTTAAAAGCAGCCAAAACGCCGTAGCAGACAAATCATTGATGGCAGCAATTTGCTGAATATAGGCGGATCATCGACGTCAACAACCCGCAGATGAAGTTGCGGGCAGAGGCTAGTAGATAATAAAATACGTACTCTCAATAAAAAAATTCTCTCAAAAACCAAGGGCAAACATTTGGAATGTCAGTAATAGCCTAAACAACACAGCTCAATATTACACCAAGACACGGCAGTCTCCATCAACATATCTAAATAAACCACTTGTCTTACTGTGATTCAGAAGATGGGTCATGACAAATCCACAGGCCCAAATGGTAAAAAATGTCAGAGATGAAAAGGTAGGGAAGGGACGTATACAAATACCAATACTAGTGTAATTAATGGAAAAAGGAATAAAGTATACTCTGCCTAGGTGGAAGGAACAAGGAGGGGGGAACCTACTACATCCCTCAAAACCTAACACAGGGTCAACGCCTTAATAGCGTATGCCCCAATGGAACCTTTCCGTACACTGGGACAAACCCTAAAACACTCCCTAAAAAAGAGATATGCATAAAAACTGTTGAATGTGAATAGAAACCTATGAAAAAAATCAGCCACACCTGACATGCATGTTTCAACAGTGCCACTTCATCACAAACACGCACTGTTTCATCAGAGGCTAAAGGGCTAATGTTAGTAAAATAGGTGAATAAACACAGACATGCATATTACTATTGTATGGAGACTTAGGTATACGCACACATATGCACACCTATGACCAGCAACCACCATATATGTTAAAGCAAAAGGGAGCCGTCACTACGTTAGAGGTTACATCAATGAAAGGTTCAGAGCTAGTTAGCACTATATACCTCAGTGCTGGAGACTCATACACTGGTTCTTATACCCTGTGCTTTACTGGGGTACATAGTGCTAACTGGTGCTGAACCTTTCATTGATGTAACCTCTAACATCTGGAAACTGAAAACGTTGCAGCTCTCAGAATATAAATACGCAAGAACATAGGATCTTTTTACTGTATTTCTATTGGGCAAAAATAATAAAAAGTAACATTATTTACGCTGCATAGTGAGTGGAACTAATATTGTAATTCAAAAACTATGCTACAAAGAGTAAATACAAGTTAATCAATACATTTTATTAAGTCCAAATTTGAACTAAATAATAACTCTTACCCCTATTTTTGTGAAAATAAATAAATAAATTATGGCGTTTGGAATGCAACAATGTAGAAAAAAATGCATTTGAGGTTGAGTATTGTAAATTTACAAATTAATTGCAGTGTTTATCTTGTGTTGATGTTAAACTATTCCACTCCAGAGCTGCATTCACAATTCTGCAGGTTTCAGAGCTGATATATCCCAGGGTTCATTGCTGATTATATTCACAGAACTTGCCTAGATGATTTGCATTCTGTAGAGTGTCATTTTTACACCAGGCACTCTACATTAATCTGAAATAATGTAAAGTTGCTATGTACAATTTTGACTCGGCCCACAGATCCATAAATTACTCTGTAAAATCCATTCTCTCATCTCACTTGGCTGTAGCATAAAAATGATTTACTCTGGGTGATAAATGTGTTTTCATCAAATGAAATGCCAATCTCACTGTTTCATGTTGCCATCAGAAACCCTTTGGATGGCATATACATATTTTGTATTTCCATTTTTGACTTTAAGGACCTTTCATGTTTACTTCAAAGATCATTTAGTCTGATTTCTTCCTCTTGTGTGTTGTGAACTCTGTCAAGGTTGAGCAGCAGAGAAATGTATTACAGAGATAATCTCAGTCAATGTTCCTAACTGAATCCTTGCATCACTGCTTCCGTAGTAAGCAAAGCAGACAGAAGTTCCTGGATTCCGAGTAACCACATTACAGTAAATTGGCCTATGTTCTAAAAATGAACCTTGCTTATTTGTTTGTTAAATAATTATACTGCAGGATGTTTTGCAATTTACCTAACCCCAGGCAAGATTTCAGTTTACTGTTTACTGGTTCACATGTGAACAATACAATTCTCAAGCATGGTAACTACATTTAGAAAATGAACTTTATTAGGCTACTTCAACTTCCTAAACAAAATGACAAAAGCACCTCATTACACACTAGCGTACTAAATGTAATATAGAGAAAGCTTTGTTACTAATCACTGCAGAAATCTGCTGGTCGTACCGACTATATCAAAGCTACTAAACACCATATAATGACAAAATCCATCATTTTTGTAATGTTTCAACCACATGCAAAAGAAACAAGTAATCCATTTCAATGACATGTTTTACAAAATGCTTTCCTTTGCAAGGAAGAGAACTATAAAGCCTAATACCATGGAAATTTAAGATAAGATAATATAAGATAAGATAATCCTTTAATAATCCCACCATGGGGAAATTTCTGTGTGTTACAGCAGCAGCATGAATATACAGATACAGGATAATAACAGTAATATATTACAGAAGGAAACACACATAAGCTCAGAATAGCAGATAGGAGAACATACTAGGAGCAGCTAAAGAAAAAATAAAAGAAGACTTCAGGATCATTTAGTTCTCTGTGCGGAGTGATCTTCACTTGTCCTGATGTAGATTATGTAGCCTGACCGCGGTTGGGTGGAAGGACCTCTGATAGTGCTCCTTCTCACACTTGGAGTGAAGCAGTTGGTCACTGTGCCATCAAGGTCTCATACATGGAATGGGTTTATTCTCCAGCATGGAGCTTACCACAGACAATATGCTTCTGTCACCCACCCTGTATTGAGGTCCAGGGGGATCCCCAGGACAGAGCTGGCCCTTCTAATCAGCCTGTCAAATTTATTTCTGTCCCTGGCTGGTATACTACTCCCCCAGAAGGCCACACTGAAGAAGGTGGCTGAGGAAACCACAGAGTTGAAAAAGGCCTTGAGAAGTGCCCCCTGGACTCCAAAGGCCCTCAGCCTCCAGAGCAGGTAGAGTCTGCTGTGACCCTTTCTGTGCAGCACATCAATGTGATCAGCTGTCACGTTAGTGTCTGTGCCCAAACCACAGAAGACAGAATGCAGCATGCACTTCTAAGGAACCAGGGGTAGGAAACTCTCCCTGGCACAATGGCAGCTGACTAGGCCCTGCCTGAGGGTGCTGGTCAGCTGTTCCCAAGCTAGTCCTGGCCCTGACAACTTCTGGCTCTCTAAACAAGAAGACCTAACGGATAGATAGGGAGAGAGATGCAAGAGGCTAGGGACTGGGATACTAAAGGTGGTCACCTCTAACGAAACAAAGGTGCAGCTGCAAACTGGAACAAACAGGATGGGACGTGCTGGAAAACAAACACGCAGCACAACACAAACACACAACAGGAGAGTGAGGAGAGGAACAGTGGAACAGTGAGGAAAGGGTTACACAGAACTGGGGCAAAATAGACTGAAACCCAAAACAAAACCTCACTAATACAAAGACAATATCAGGCAACCAGAAAGTGTAGGACAGGGGTTGAGTAACAAATTAGAGGGAAAACAGACTCTCAAAAGAAGAACTCACACCACCACACTCACACCACCAAGAAAAAGAGGACAAGAACTGTACCTTGTGGTGCCCTTGTACTACAGATCACAGTGTCTTACAAACAGCCCCGGCCTCTCAGATACTGAGGTCGATCTGTGACGTAGTCGAGCATCCAGTTGGACAGGTGATGGTCCACTCCAACCAGGTCCAGCTTGTCTCTCAGCTGTCCTGGCTGAATAGTGTTGAAAGCACTGGAGAAATCAAAGGACATTATTCTCACAGTGTTCCCTGGTTTCTCCAGGTAAGAAAGAGCCAAATATGTCTTATTCAACTAGAAATAACAGCCATATATGAACCCTCTGAAGTACTAAGTAAAAGTAGACGTGACTTTGGGTGAGGAGAACCAAGAACTTCCAAAGTAATAATTTTCTCTATATAACTTCATGGATTTTAGATGGGGTGTTTTCCCTTTTAGAATAAGACGGCTGTCTGTGTAAATGGTCGTTACTGTGGGGAGGATTGGCTTACTCTTCCTCTTCCTCTCAATAGGGAAAATGGAAGGAAATACCCTCCCCCCAGCTTCGGAACAGAATACACTTTGTTGACAACTCTTGTTTCTGACTTTAAGCCTTGGACCCTCAGCTATGGCATTTTGATGGGCCATGGTTGATGATTATATGAATCATTCAAATAATGTGTACATCCATTTAGTAACACAAGATGCAAGTCTGTGCTACTAAAATTACAGACTGAGAAAGTTATAAAATAACTAAAGGTATTATATAATTATCGAATTCAGTCCATCACCAGAGAACGTACATGCAGCACTGAAAAAATATTTGTTACTCAAAAATTTACACTGACATTAAGAAAGTCTGCCAAATCAATGTAGACCAAGAATAACAATAATGTCAGGCACAAAAAATAACTTTTGGATTTAGGCTTCAAGCATATATTTGGGATGTAGAATATTCAGTCTCCTAGGGAGAGAACTAATTTTGGTAGATACAGAGGTTTAGTCATTCTGGTGAATGTAACAGATCAGTATTTATTCAATCTGTTCTTAGTTAAATGTAGGTTTTTTATGTCATTATAAAAATAAGATTAATGCTGTGATGCATGTGGGCTTGTATGTTTTGGGGTTAAATGTAGAGTTATACAATATTACATTACTAAGATCTATCAAATAGCAGTCAACCTCCTATGTAATGCTGATATAGCTTAATTGTATCTGGTATTGATATTTGTAATGATGCTTTCTCTGTATGATATATTATATGTCTAACCTCACTTTAGATTTCTATTAAGGATATATACAATGTTACAAACTTGCTTTCTTACTGTGGTCTATAGTAATTTCCCAGAAATACAGTACAACTTCCATAAATGACTTATGGGCAATAAGTAATGTAACTTGGTCTATGATAGGATAGCAGTCTCTGTGGTTTCTCTGGAAGAATTATAAAATATTTAAAATATAATTGGGCTTAAGTACTATTAAATCCCATAAACAGTTGATGGATTATACACTAAATAATCCACCTTCAAAATTTCCCATATTGTATTAAAACGCCGTAGTAAATCTGACAAAGTTACATCGCATGCATCTCCATATAAAAAAACCAACAATCTTTGGAGAACAAAATTATGAGACATCTATATTTATTAGAAATACAGTAAAGTAAAGTAACTAAAGTAATGGCTGTTGCACTACTAGAACATAATACGGAATGCAATGTAAAAGTAATCTAAACTCTCATTTTGAATTTCACAATTTTACTTATTCATTTTTTTTTTACTTATTCATATCTTGAGCTTTTTTGTGGATTTTCTTTTTTGTGTCCTAGTCAACTTACTCTATAGAGGAGTCAGATATGGTTACCATGCATGGAGAAAGTTTATGGTGAATTTCATTACAAACTGTGGACAAAACATTACAAAGATGAATGAATGAAAGAGATTTCCAGCACACATTTGGAGGAGCATAATAAGCTCTTAAGCACTTGATTAGAATCACAAAGGCTGGATAGGCAGGCTAACAATGACTTCACAAAGTAACCTGGAAGATATGTGTCTTGTGTAAAGACATTTAAATTTGTTTTTAATGGTTAAAGAATAACCCATTATATCAATTATGTTCAACCAATGAAAGTAATTAGATTTATTTTGCAATATTTTTGAAAGAAAGACATGTACTACACATCCCAGCATTATACATTGATCTTATGTGTCTCAGCAAACTCTGCAAAACTGAACACAAGGTTCCTAGTATACATATTGATATTGATTAGCTACTTCACAGGAACCTCTGTATAGTCCCTACTCTACTGGGTCAGGTGCTGGACATCAACTACCACCACAACAACACAGCGCCCACAGGGGCGCACCCAGAGCAATCCAGCAGCTTAGCAACAACCTGCTACCCATCTAGGTCCCCATACTCTGGGCCACATCACCCCACAGCCCCTGCACTACAGTAGTGGCAGACAACATGCAGCACTGCACCACATGAACAAATCTCAAAAATTCACCTTACCAAATGGTCTCAGTCAGAGGACTGAACCAGTAGAAGGCTCCCTTAATTTAAAACACCTGGACTTAATGGGAGGAGTTCTGGTAACAAGGTAAAACAAAAAATGGAAAACTCATAATTGCTATGCACAAATTTTTTTGAGAAAAATACATGGACCACACATCCCAGCATTATACATTGATCTTAGGCTTATCAGAAAAATCTACAAAACTGAACACAAGGTTCTTAGTGTACTGTACATATTGATCAAGATTTATAAGCCCACTAGCCACTACACAGAGACCTCTATGTTGTGGGTCCCTACTCTACTGGGTGTGGCGCTGTACAGCATCTACCACCACTGAAACACAGCGCCCACAGGGAGAGCGACCCAGCAGTCCAACAACACCCCTGATGCCAGGCTATCTCCAGGCTCTGAGCCACATCATCTCACAGCCACTGCAACACAGTAATGACACCACAAAATATAATAGCAGTTTTGTTTTGGACCTGTTCAGTTTGAGCAAAACCTTTCAGCAAACCTTGCGGATGACTCTCGTGAGGTTCACCCCACAAATACTCTGTGTTTCTAAAGGTATACAGTGTAGGCTGTATTGGGTGGTCCCCTTTTCTTCATTTATCATCTTTGCTGTCCACCCTTTGTAAGAGCTCTTTGGGCTCCCTTCCCTTCGTGGTCCCGTGTTCTGCCAAATTGGCTGAACATGTGATATGTCCTTCCCTGCATCTGCTATAACTGTTATGACTTTAAAAAGCAACAGAAAATGGAAATCGGACACTTTACAGTGCTGATACAACATGAACTAAGGTGGTGCAAATGTATCTATGATCCATTTCACCACATCATAGAGAGCACAGTTCTTAAAAAGCAATAGGAATTCAAGGAATAGTTGGAGGAATAGATGAATAGTCAGTATCAATCAATTACACAGGCAGATTAGTGCTAGAAATCAATAGCTAGGATAGGAGCGAGGGGCTGAAAGCATAGCTGTTCTGCTGCTACATTCTTGCACAGACAGGACACTTAACCCTGTCATTGCCAATAATCTAATTTTGTATGTCTATTTCTATATTTCTATTTGTATTTCTATATTGCGACTTTGATAAAGCCAGCATGTATGCCCCAGGATTAGATTTCCCTGGTATTGTCCAGATGATGCATTGAATTGTACTTTGAACATCCAAAACATGATATTTTTGTATATAATCTTATGTATATTAGAGTCATACTATGTCTGCACGAATACATATGTTTTTTTGGGGGGTTACTCACTTATGTTTTCTATTTTGCTTTCTTGTTTTTTGTTCATGTACTATAGAGTATGATGAAGGCCAAGAATGGCCGAAAACGTTCATTGCCCTCACCAAGCATTGTATACTTGTCGTGAATAAAATACACATTCAAGCAATCTTCATAATTCCAGTGGGATCTTTATTACATTGAATTTACGGATTGGGACCTTATCCCACTGAAGTCCACCCTACCACCCACCACACCCCTTGATACAATTCTGGGACTTTGAGTGTGTACATTTTTGTTTGTTTGTTTTTAAACAAACATTTCAAATAAAGTCAGCTCTTATACAAACAAGTAATTCAAATAAGGTCAGTTTTTACAGATTTGTGCAGGTCGACTCTGTATACCTCTTAAATTACAGGTATTCTTTTTTTAGATTAGCAGAGTCTGCAATACTGTGCATATAACAAAATGCTTAAGCACTGAATATTCACTCTGTCTATTTGGTGACCAGAGCATAAAGAAAAACCCATGGAATTATAGAAGCTTTTTCAGATTAGCACAGGTTTTGTTGTTAGATCAGCAGTATTTATGTAAGGAAAAACATGGGAAATTATCTAGCTATGGCCAACTAGAGAACCACACAGGAACCCATGCCCACATACACATATTTTGCAAATGAGGCTAGGGCAGCGGGCTGAGAAACTTGCCTTATTAAATAGGGGAAGGGCGGTCCCAAGCAGCCAGCCCACCTGCCCAAGATGAGCGCATACTGGTCGACACCTTGTCAGTCAGGCAAGATAAGAATCTTCTACACCATGTTTTAAGCCAATTTAGGTGTTGTTCATACTGATTTTACATCTAATTTTTGTAGATTTTACTGAGAAGTATTAGATCAATGAATAAGATTGGGATGTTCTGTCCATGACAGTTTTTTCTCCAGTGTGTAGTATGGTAAGCCTGTCCCCTCATTTATTTATTTATTTATTTATTTATTTATTTATTTATTTTTTGTCTTGGTACCAGCACTCCTCCCATTTGGCCCAGGTGCTTTTAATTAGCAGAAGACTGCATAAGGCCGGTGCCCCACGGGCTAGAAACACTGTGATTTGCCCGCAGAGCCTGGGAACTTGAAATGGCAGCAAGGCAGTTGCAGGACAACTGGGTCACTCCCATTGTGGGCACTGCATTATCTTGGTGGTGGTCACTGTGCAGCGTTGCACCCAATAGTGTAAGGACCCACTTATAGAGGTCCCGTGACATGTCTAGCTTATGTACTTTGATCAATATGTATACTAAAAACCTTGTCTTCATTTTTGTCGATTTTGCTGAGAAGCATTAGATCAATGTATAAAATTGGAATGTGCAGTTCATGTCTGTTTCTTCTCCAGAGTGTGGCTTGTTAGAACTAAGCCTAGATAAGAATTCAGTTATAATTTAATTTATTTGCATGTTTTTATATGATTCTTTAGAGAGTATTTTCATAGTTACATAATAGATGAGGTTGGATGAAGACATCAGTCAATCAAATCCAACCTGTAAAGCTACAATCCCGTACAATGTTGATCCAAGGAAGGAAAAAAAAAAACATGAAGCTTATGCCAATTGCCAACTCCAAATCTGGCAGTCAGTATAAAAACCCTGGATCAACGTGTCTCTAAAATCTAGAATCCATAACCTGTAATATTTTTCTCTTCAAAAAAGGCATCCAGGCCCTCTTTGAACTTGTTCAGTGAATCCGCCATCACTACTTCCTGGGGCAGAGAGTTCCAGAGCCTCGCTGTTCTTACTGTGAAGAATCCCCTTCTATGTTTCTGGTGAAACTTTCTCTCCTCCAGACGTAGAGGATGTCCTCTTGTCACTGTCACTGGCCAAGGAGTAAAAAGATCCTTAGAAAGTTCTTTGTATTGCCCCTTCATGTATTTGTACATTGTTATTAGATCTCCCCGTAGACGTCTTTTCTCTAAACTGAATAACCCCAAGTTTGTTAATCTATCGTTGTACTCCAATCCACCCATTCTCCTGATTATTTTGGTTGCCTGTCTTTGCACTTTTTCAAGTTCGATTATGTCCTTCTTGTATATTGGGGTACTAAATTGCGCACAATATTCTAAGTGTGGCCGTACCAGTGATTTGTATAGAGGCATAACTATATTCTTGTCATGAGAATCTAGACCTCTTTTGATGCATCCCATAATTTTATTTGCCTTGGCAGCAGCTGCCTGACACTGGTCATTAAAGGTAAGCTTGCTGTCCACCAAAATCCCTAAGTCTTTTTCATTGACAGTCTTACCCAGTAATTTACTATTTAGTACACAGTCATACATTTTATTACATCGACCAAAGTGCATTACTTTACATTTGTCAACATTAAACTTCATTTGCCAAGTCTCCGCCCATTCTTCCAGTTTCCTTAGATCCCCTTGTAATATTCTACTATCCTCCTCATTATTGATTACCTTACAAAGTTTAGTATCATCTGCAAATATAGACACCCTGCTTTGTAAACCCTATACCAGGTCATTAATAAAGATATTAAATTTTATAATTTAGTATTTACTATTTTTGGAAATACCTGTCATGCTTTCTAACATATTATATTGTAGTTCAATGTCATTTAAAAATATGAGCACTAGAGATGAGCGAACACTAAAATGTTCGAGGTTCGAAATTCGATTCGAACAGCCGCTCACTGTTCGAGTGTTCGAATGGGTTTCGAACCCCATTATAGTCTATGGGGAACATAAACTCGTTAAGGGGGAAACCCAAATTCGTGTCTGGAGGGTCACCAAGTCCACTATGACACCCCAGGAAATGATACCAACACCCTGGAATGACACTGGGACAGCAGGGGAAGCATGTCTGGGGGCATAAAAGTCACTTTATTTCATGGAAATCCCTGTCAGTTTGTGATTTTCGCAAGCTAACTTTTCCCCATAGAAATGCATTGGCCAGTGCTGATTGGCCAGAGTACGGAACTCGACCAATCAGCGCTGGCTCTGCTGGAGGAGGCGGAGTCTAAGATCACTCCACACCAGTCTCCATTCAGGTCCGACCTTAGACTCCGCCTCCTCCGGCAGAGCCAGCGCTGATTGGCCGAAGGCTGGCCAATGCATTCCTATGCGAATGCAGAGACTTAGCAGTGCTGAGTCAGTTTTGCTCAACTACACATCTGATGCACACTCGGCACTGCTACATCAGATGTAGCAATCTGATGTAGCAGAGCCGAGGGTGCACTAGAACCCCTGTGCAAACTCAGTTCACGCTAATAGAATGCATTGGCCAGCGCTGATTGGCCAATGCATTCTATTAGCCCGATGAAGTAGAGCTGAATGTGTGTGCTAAGCACACACATTCAGCACTTCTTCATCACGCCAATACAATGCATTAGCCAGTGCTGATTGGCCAGAGTACGGAATTCGGCCAATCAGCGCTGGCTCTGCTGGAGGAGGCGGAGTCTAAGGTCGGACCTGAATGGAGACTGGTGTGGAGCGATCTTAGACTCCGCCTCCTCCAGCAGAGCCAGCGCTGATTGGCCGAATTCCGTACTCTGGCCAATCAGCGCTGGCCAATGCATTCTATTAGCCCGATGAAGTAGAGCTGAATGTGTGTGCTAAGCACACACATTCAGCACTGCTTCATCACGCCAATACAATGCATTAGCCAGTGCTGATTGGCCAGAGTACGGAATTCGGCCAATCAGCGCTGGCTCTGCTGGAGGAGGCGGAGTCTAAGGTCGGACCTGAATGGAGACTGGTGTGGAGCGATCTTAGACTCCGCCTCCTCCAGCAGAGCCAGCGCTGATTGGCCGAATTCCGTACTCTGGCCAATCAGCGCTGGCCAATGCATTCTATTAGCCCGATGAAGTAGAGCTGAATGTGTGTGCTAAGCACACACATTCAGCACTGCTTCATCACGCCAATACAATGCATTAGCCAGTGCTGATTGGCCAGAGTACGGAATTCGGCCAATCAGCGCTGGCTCTGCTGGAGGAGGCGGAGTCTAAGGTCGGACCTGAATGGAGACTGGTGTGGAGCGATCTTAGACTCCGCCTCCTCCAGCAGAGCCAGCGCTGATTGGCCGAATTCCGTACTCTGGCCAATCAGCGCTGGCCAATGCATTCTATTAGCCCAATGAAGTAGAGCTGAATGTGTGTGCTTAGCACACACATTCAGCTCTACTTCATCGGGCTAATAGAATGCATTGGCCAATCAGCGCTGGCCAATGCATTCTATTAGCTTGATGAAGCAGAGTGTGCACAAGGGTTCAAGCGCACCCTCGGCTCTGATGTAGCAGAGCCGAGGGTGCACAAGGGTTCAAGTGCACCCTCGGCTCTCCTACATCAGAGCCGAGGGTGCGCTTGAACCCTTGTGCAGCCTCGGCTCTGCTACATCAGAGCCGAGGGTGCGCTTGAACCCTTGTGCACACTCTGCTTCATCAAGCTAATAGAATGCATTGGCCAGCACTGATTGGCCAGAGTACGGAATTCGGCCAATCAGCGCTGGCCAATGCATCCCTATGGGAAAAAGTTTATCTCACAAAAATCACAATTACACACCCGATAGAGCCCCAAAAAGTTATTTTTAATAACATTCCCCCCTAAATAAAGGTTATCCCTAGCTATCCCTGCCTGTACAGCTATCCCTGTCTCATAGTCACAAAGTTCACATTCTCATATGACCCGGATTTGAAATCCACTATTCGTCTAAAATGGAGGTCACCTGATTTCGGCAGCCAATGACTTTTTCCAATTTTTTTCAATGCCCCCGGTGTCGTAGTTCCTGTCCCACCTCCCCTGCGCTGTTATTGGTGCAAAAAAGGCGCCAGGGAAGGTGGGAGGGGAATCGAATTTTGGCACACTTTACCACGCGGTGTTCGATTCGATTCGAACATGGCGAACACCCTGATATCCGATCGAACATGTGTTCGATAGAACACTGTTCGCTCATCTCTAATGAGCACTTACAATGGTTATGTCAATGTCTTGCATGGCAGTTTACAACAAGACCAGCCATTTCTATTTCTATTCAGTCTGATCAGTATTGTACGCCGGTCATCACACTGCTTAGGTTTACATGATTCCATTACATGCTCCTATTGAACTGTTCTCAGTTTTAACAAAACTTGAAAATGGCTTCCCTAAGTTTGATATGTTATCATTTCTGATAAGAAAATCTACGCTAGAATGTAAATTTCATTTCAGCCTTGTAAAGCGATACACTGATGCATAATATGTGACAAAAAAAGCATGAATAAAAAAAAAAGTATGAATAAAGTAAAGTCTGGCGCCCATGTCTCTGATGACCCACAGCCATCTGGTAAACACAGTACAATGAACTGCTGTCAAAGTATATTATGAAATTTATTCTGATTGTTGTATGTCAGACCCCTGGGATGCAGGCATATGGAAAAAAGTCACCTATCACAATAGCCCAACTGTTATCTCAGGATAGAAATGGTAATGCCTTGTTCCCAAGGTTTCAGCTCTATTTTCAGTGATATAATGAAATATAATGAAGTTATTTTAATCTAATTTGCTTCAAAATCTAAATTCACAATACAAAATTAAAACCATAAAATGACATGCTACTAAAAATGCTAATTTATGTATCTAGCACTGTTTATCAGACAGTCAGAGGTATAGTTTGAGGAGGTTCCTAGCGTGCTGGGTCCAAGGGGCGTAAGGTGTCTCTTCCAAATATGAGGAGACTGGGACTATAAATAATGCATTATACTTGTAGAGTCTGGTACAGTTTTGCACTGGGGCCCAAGAGTTTTATGTTTTGCCTCTGTACACAATATACTTACCACTCTCTTATTATCATTCCCAACCTGGGCCAGCATGGTGGCTCTGTAGTTAGCACTATAGCCTTGCAGTGCTGGAGTCCTGGGTTTGAATCCTGCCAAGAACAACATCTGCAAGGAGTTTGTATGTTCTCCCCATGTTTGTGTGGGTTTCCTCTCACATTTCAAACCTATACTGATAGGGAATGTAGATTGTGAGCCCTATATGTGACTGTAAACTGCTCTGGAGTATGATGGTGCTGTACTGTTATAACACATTATTTAATGCAAGTGTTCATTATTTTAACCCACAAATAGTTGAAAAACGTTGATTCTAAAGTATATAACTCTTTTTAGGACTATGTTCTGTCTATGCTTAGGCAATAAAAGCTTTATTCACACAACAGTGAACAATGGCTGTGTGATGTCCGTATTTTTAGCGGATATCACATGGCAGTATTAAATTCAATGTATGTGAATGAGTTGTAAAATATAGATTATGATAATGCACACAATGGGTATATTTATTAACTTGGTTGTCTGGACTGATTTTTTTAATTTAATAAAGTATATTAACCATTTAATGCGTTCATTTAATAGGTGTCACTGGCAAACGTGCAACTGAATAGACATAGGCATTTATGTTAGGTGGAACAGTTGAGAATGCACATAATGCCCAAACATGGAGCAAACCTAGCCTAAGAAATACTTGATAAGATTGTTACTTACAAGTCAGCATGCACACTGTAAGCTCAGTGTTCCCAAACCATTTCACCCTTGGGCACTAGTGGTACTGAGAAGATAACAACAATACTAAAACTTGGTACTAAGATCAAAACCATATCCCTGAAAGTTAAAACTAAATGATGCAAAATGCTTGTCATATCTTTATCGCATTTATTTTTTCTTAATATTTATCCTGATACCATTGATTATATCTGATTGAAATCTTTAAAAGTTGACATTTTCAGGTACAAGCTATGTTGCAGCTGAAAATGATCTATGCATAGAGATGAAGCAAGATGCAATGAAACAAACAGTGCACTACCTTACATGAGGCTAAAGGGATATTCACACTACCATTGGATTCCATCAGCAGTGTCCATAGATATTGTTCGTTACAAGATTTTAGCAACGGACACTAGCGGAAGCGTCAGTAGTCCATTAAATTTTCCATTCATTTCAATGGGATTTTTTTCTTGTATCCGTTAGTGTCCGTTTGTGTCTGTTTGTGTCCATTTACAACCAAGTCCGTTTTTTTTCCAGTGGACAAAAAAATCCTACATGCAGGACTTTTCTGTCCATTACAAAAAAAACAGAGGGAAAGTGTTATTTTTTTAACATTGGAGCCTATGGGCAATGGATTTATAATGGACAGTAACTGATAGCCATCAGTTACTGTCCGTTTGTGTCCATTATGATAGGTGTCTGGTGTGAACCCTACCTAAGGCCCCATGTAGCAAGCTGCAGCAAAAAGTGATAAGGAAAATACTGTTGCTGAAGCACAGCGCTTTCACGGTTTTCAGCTTCTATTATACCTATCTGGTAAACGCCAACTTTTCTATAGGTATAATTGATATGCTGCCATTTGCAAACACGCAACATTTTTTTTAAATCGTAGCATTTCCATTGTGGATATTTTCTTCAATGTTTGGATGGGATTAGCTAGAATCCCATCCACTTTGTGGCCAAATCGCATCATTTTGCTATGTGGGACCCTGGCTTTAGTATATCACCATGGTTTTATGTGGCACAGCATTCTAATACACATACTATTAATTATGATCTAAGGTGTATTTCTCAGTACACAGTTATTACATTGATGCTTGCCATAAGTACATCTGTAGAAGAAAGGATCTGCTGCAGGTCATAACGAAAATGTCATTATTACAATATAATATTGCATGTATACCAATGCAGACTAATACCCCAAATGCATGATATTGTCCAATGAATTAAAGTTTCATTATAACTTTAGGACAGATGTTAAAAATAGCTAAAATGCACAGCATGTTTCCTGAAGCTATCTCCAAGGGGTTTATTGTATAATTCAACATGAAAAATTGCCTTTGTCTTTTTTAACTTTACAACTATCTTTTGATATAAATCCATCTACAGCTTTCTTCTGACATGATAAAATGTAATCCTGGAGAATGCAAAGCAAATAATTAAGTCCAGGAGGATGCAGAAGAAATATTTCTCATTCAACAATTGCCTTTGATCTTTAATGCTACATGCTTTACTATCATCCCAAATCTTAATCTTGACAAACCATACAGCATATAGTAATTAAAATAGGAAAATGAATACTTTTCTTTTACTTATGCAATTACCTCTAATAAAGACCAGACAAAATTAAAGTTCAAGTGAAATTTGATAAATTGAAGAGGATCTGTCACAAGGGCAAATCTCCATTTATTAACACAGCATGTACAATACCGAATCGGGAGCTTTTACTTCTGACACCAATACCAGTCTAAGTCTTGAGATGCAATTGGATTTATACAAAGATTTATGAAAGCCAGTGTAAGATAAAGTAAAGCAGATGCCCATAGAAAGTAATTAGCTTTGCAATTTTTTTTTCCTAAGAGGTCATAAAAAATGAGAATATAAAGCTGTGTGGTTTCTATGAACTACGGCCCCATTTGGCTCATTTTCATTAATCTCCTTTTAATATAATTCATTGCAAAAGTGATGATTGCATATCAAATACATTAGTTTTATTTAATACAAAATTTATAATATATGAGGCTTTTATTTCATACATTTACTTTTACAGAAGTTTTACTCAAGCCCTCCAGTAACAATCCAAATTTTCACAATATCCACTAAGAAATTCAAGACTACGGATACGTATCAAAATGACTTAAACAAAATTGGTAACCGCTTCTTATATTTTATTTAAGTGGAAATTTTCAAATTTAAAAAAAAAGAACTATTATTCAATAAATATTTTTTACTTTTTGTACACAATGGAGAATTTTTTTAAGACTTGTGGTTCCTCTGCCTGCCTTAATTCATTCAACTGCTGGCAAGAAATGCGCCGGATTTATCACGAAGTTCTGACCTCTGATTAGTGGCAGAACTCGATGTGCACCAAGTGTGTGACTTTTGTGCCAGAAATCTTATGTGCCTATGAATTCCCTGAATACATATAATAAAATAAAAAAGTTTCTATGAAAATGATATTAAAAATATCCCTCATGGCTTTTCTGAAAAGTTAATAAAAAATCCCTGTATATGACAAAAAAACTAATATACAGCTAAGGCCCCACGGGATGTCCTGCAAAAAAGTACTGGGGGAAAAACAGCGGCGGCAACACATTGTGTTTCTTCTTCACGTATATAAATGTAAGTGTAATAATGCCTCAAGCATTATCCTACAATCACACAACCGAAGTACAAAAAAAATCAGTCATGTGAATAGCTTCCATTCATATACAGTGAATTTAATGCAGCTATATGATGGATGTTAAAAAAAATAGTCATCACACGGCCAATTTGACTGTTGTATAAAGGTAGTGTAAGGACCACTAAACCGTCACATGTGCAAGCCTATAAGTCCAGGGCCATGGGAAGATTACAGCATTTTACAGTATGGGTAAAGTGGATTGGAATCTAGTGAGTCCCATGCCCAGTTTGCAGATAAAAACCACACTGCGCACATGCCACAATTTCCAAAATAGGCTCGGTTTTGGAAATCGCAGCATGTCAATTATACCTATGAAAACGCCAGTAGTTTGCCCATAGGTATAATTGAAACAAAGTCCGCAGAGGAAACCTCTGTGAACTTACTGTCTAAAACGCTGTGGGAAGAACCGCGTTGCATTGCCGCCACGGTTTTTCTCATAGCGCTTTCTTGCTGCGGGATACCACGTGGGGCCTTAGCCTAAAGACTCTGGTCATTGAGGACTGAAACACTATGCTCAATAAGTGGTTAATTGTAGAATTAATTGAAACACCTAAACTGCGCTCCTTTAGCAATGTGTCTTTTAGAATAGTGGTGGTTTTTACATTGGTTTTACACAAACCACTCTAGATCAGTTGTTTCCACTGAAGAATTACATCAGATGACCAAACTTTGAAAAGCTGCTAATATGCTTTAATGCTGCAATACTATAAATAATGAATTCATACAAGATCATACAAGCTAAGCTTTTCTATTTTTATAGGTAATATTTTCTATAATAACATCAAGGCTCTGGAAAAGGACTCCAAGAATGGTAAAAACCTTTGCATTTTTGTAAATTTCAGCATGTCATTTGTACCTGCAGAAATGCGGTGCATTTCCACCACAGTCTTTTCCACAGTATTTTTCAGTTGGGGTCCCTAATCCCCAAGTTGCGGAAACGCAGCATTTCTTTTGTTGTGGAAGGGAAAACTATCCACAGAGAAAAACTTAGCAAAACGCAATGAAAAACACTGCAGAAAAAATGTGATGCATTCCGTTTTTTTCCAAGGTATTTTTTAGTTGCGTTTTGCCACGTGGGGCCTTAACCTAACACTCCAAGGTAAGCAACCTATATGACATTTTTAGCTGAGGGAATGGGAATGTTACCATTTATATTTGAATATCACAGATTGTAAATAATACAAACATGGTTGGGGTCCTCAGCCTAAAATATCTGCAGCAGTAAGTACAATGTGTATGTTCTCTAGGGGACTACTTGTGTATTGGTAGCACATGTTGGTTGTTGTTCACCAGACAGCCAAATAAGTAATGGCAGCTATATCTTTGCACTAAACAAACAGTGGGGCAAATTTATTAAGACTGGCTGACCTGTGCCTTGTGCCAGTACTGAACTTTCAGCCTGCTAGCCTAGATTTCCTCAATAATACATATTATTATTAGAGATGAGCGAACAGTAAAATGTTCGAGGTTCGATATTCGTTTCGAGTAGCCCCTCAATATTAGACTACTCGAATCGAATATCGAACCCTATTATACTCTATGGGGGGAAAATGCTCGTTTCAGGGGTAGGCAACACTCATTCAAATTATACTTACCAAGTCCACGAGTGAGGGTTGGGCTGGATCCTCCGAGAAGTCTTCTCCGTGCAGCGTCCCCGCGGCATCTTCCGGCTCTGAATTCACTCTGCCAGGCATCGGGCCTGGGCAGAGCCGACTGCGCATGCCCGCACTACAAGCAGACATGCGCAGTCGATTTTGCCCAGGCCCGATGCCTGGCAGAGTGAATGAAGAGCCGGAAGACACCACGGGGAAGCTGCACGGAGAAGACTTCTAAAGGTAGGAGAAGAACCAGCGTTGATTGGCCGACTGTATAGCATTCGGCCAATCAATGCTGGTTCTGCATCGAACTTTTCCATTCGAATAGCGAGTGGTACTCGATCGAGTACGAGTATTTTGAATACCGTAGTATTCGATCAAATACCTACTCGATCGAGTACTACTCGCTCATCTCTAATTATTATATAAATATTGCTGGATTATGGTATGTATATTAGATGTGCTGTTTATATAATCTCTGTGTAGGTCTCTCAGAAGAGTTTCTCTGAATTGTGTATAATGTAATAAGATGTAGAATAATGTACTTTACAATGAGTTTTAATTAGTCTATGCCCTATTGACTTTTTCTACTGCCAAGGTTCTTAGTAATGCAATTAATAAAAACTATGGTCCTTGAAACACTAATGGTTTTTCTAAGTGTTCTATTATTATCTATGTGTCTTTTATAATACAACTATATTGTGTTGGACTGTATTGTAAGAGTTCTTATAGTTCTTTTAATTGGCTTTGTATATAAGACTTCATACAGTGTGATCAATATGTAATAAATCTGTACGTACATATTGGGAACATTTCATAGAAAATGTTCATAATAAATGTGCGAAAGTTCTCAAAAACATCTTTAGGCTGGGGCCTCACGTCAGAAATGAAGCAGAAAAAAACAACGCAGTTTACATTACCTGCAAAGTGGATGGGATTCTGGCTAATCCTATCCACACATTGCAGAAAATAATTCACAGCAGAAATGCTGCAATTTCAAAAACGCTTGCATTTTTTGTAAATCGCATGTCAATCATACTTTCTGTGAAAGGGGCTCTATAATTGGGAAAACTTATTTTTAATTAAGCATATATTTGTATAACCTTCAGATAGGCTATTCCTCACATACCTTTTGTTTGTTAATCCTTCCAGCTGTTTTGGAATTAGCCTGCTTTTATTGATATGCTAATTAGCCAGTACCGCACCGGAAGTCTCAGCGAGCACTGTCTGCTGTGTGTAGAGCACAGGCTGCTTCTGCTGCTGCTAATGATGACTCATCAGCCTTCCCTACACTCGCCTCCCCCTGTATATAAACACACCAGACAGTGCCCACTGAACTTCCAGTGCTCCTTACATGCTAATTAGCATATCAATAAAAGTGATCTAATTCAAAAACAGCTTGGAGGATTAACAAACAAAAGGTATGTGTGGAATAGTATTTCTAAAGGTTATGCAAATATATGCTTAGTTAAAAATGAGTTTTCTCAATGTTAGAATCTCTTTAACTTATTACAAAACTGAAAACAAACTAGCAAAACTATATAAAATTGCAATTTCATTTGTACAGGACATACAATTAAAAAGACTGATTAAAAGATAACACATTCAAGTGTCAAGGCCACAACTGAACTCTTCCAATTTTTTTCTAGTAGTCAGCTGTTATTTTTCTCCAATAAGAATAAACATCTCTCTACTCATTCTATGCCCATCCATGTTCTTATATCAATATCTTAAGACAGCTGAGAGATTTGGTTATAGAGAATGATATAAGTAATTCAAATATTGTTCGTCAAATTTACAAGTCAATTTTGTATATTTGCATATTATAACTTCTGCACTTTAATGCAAAGGTTTCAGAGCCAGTAATAAGTTAAATATTGGTTTGGAGCAGGTAAGATGTGTACAGAGAGTCTAAGAAACCAAAGCTATGGAAAGTCTATTACCCAACTTAATATTGAAAGTAAGTTTAGCAATTCTTGTACTGAGGAGATTCCTGGCCTCTTGTGGCCTTATTACAGATATAGGAGAAGCTCTACATTATTTATCTTCATGCAATTAACTAGATGTGGCAAAGGACAACCCGCTGCGTATAGAAGGGGATTTTATTTTATACATATCATCAGACTCCTTGACTGACAGTGACAGGAGTGCGCAAGGGAAATAAGGAGTTTAGGGCTGTATATCACTTGGTATCTGTAAATTAACCTTTAGACACTGAATGGCTTCGTAAAAGTTCTTGGAATAATGAAGTCAGACAAATCTAAGGTGAATGCTAACAGCACATTAACATAAATGAGTACCATGACATTTATTAGCCAATTAAAATATGACAATCAAAGGCAAATTACTTCTGCAATGAGCTTATTTCTCAGTCACACATATGTTACAATAATGGCAAGAGATTTCCACAAGATACATGATATTGTGGTATAATCTATAAGGGGAACAATGACTTAAAGTGCATATATTGAATACAGGTTTAAGGCATGAGATATTCAAGAGGCTACAAAAATTAAGGTTGATCCGCTCGAAACAGAAAAGCCATAAAGGTGATCTGATTTATATGGTCAAATACAGGGAGGGCCATTTACATGGCTAAACCTAAATAAAATGGGAATGGTTGGTGATATCAACTTCCTGTTTGTGGCACATTAGCATATGGGAGGAGGAAAACTTTTCAAGATGGGTGGTGACCATGGCAGATTTAAACAGGGAATTCTTGAAAGGAGAATACTGACGCACCTTGAACTCTGGGATGGGGCATGTCGAAATCCATCATGCTTGATTCTTTTTTTCTCCTCACATTGCTATTTGGAGACAATCAGAAAGCCCGATTCATATTTAATGTTGACTGACTCCACTGAAACCAGATTATGGGGATAACGTCCATCCTTAGGGAGAGACCATCTTTTCAGGTGTGTGGAGACTTATACAGCCATAGTTGCTCCACTGTGAGAGATCATGGGAGGAATATGTAAATCAGTCTCCCAAGGTGTAAACAGGGAGACAGTGCTTCTGTTATGCTGCCCTCTATGGAAAGCACCCTGAACATTATGCCCGACTTTCCCAGAAGTCTTTACTGCATTATGTGTTTTTTTCTTATCGAGTTAGTTTCTCAGCTATGGACAGCACCGTTTCTGTCTGGTTGGACTTCAGCAGCGCAGCCTAGAGACAACTAACTTGGTAGAAGTGAGAGGCTGAGAGACCAGATTGTGGGGATAACATCCATCCTTAGGGAGAGACCACCTATTCAGGTGTGTGGAGACTTATACAGCCATAGTCGCTCCACTGCAAGGGATCATGGGAGGAATATGCAAATCTGTCTCCCAAGATGTAAACATCTTGGGAGACAGATTTGCATATTCCTCCCATGATCCACTGAAACCTACAGTTTTATTTATTGTCAGCTTTAATGATTTCTCTCATTAATATAGATAACTTAATACAAATTCAGCTTTGCTACACCAATATCGTTTCCAGAGTTATTTATTTTTTTAATGCATACATATAATATTATATCATTTACTTAATCTTATGATCCTTTCAGTTACCTTTCAATCCAATTAGAAGTGAATCCTAGGATGAGCAAGGAACGCATTGATATACTTTGTGCCATCTTGCAGGTTTCTTCATTACTAGTCTTAAGTGGACGCTTAATTCCTTTTAATAAGCTAAATATTGTTATTTCCAAGCTATAAACATTTGTAGAACCGAAGTGAATTATATTCTCCAAGAAGCCATTGTCATTACTTCCTACTTTCCATTATCGTTTGTCACACACACTGGAGCTGGAATTTCAAACAAAACACAAAAGCGCAGTTAGATGCATTTATATCTCCCCATTAAATTGTGTGACATTTATAAAAAAAAAAAAAAAAAAAGGGCCCGCAGAATTTGATTTGCAAAAATGAAACATGAAAAGCTGCTATGGAGACTGCAAAACTTGACCTTACTAACATTTGCATTTCCATGCAATCAACCGAGTAATATACCGGAACGGAACAATGGCAGAATTCTTTCAACTATGTTGTTTTTGAAGTGACAAGTCCATTTATGCGAGCTGTTATTCAAAGTTATTTTACAAGAACACAAAACATTCCCACATTTATACCAGCAAATTAGTTTTCTATGCCTCAAAAACAAGTGCTAATGTGATACATCCTTATACATACAAACAAATTCTCAATAGATTTTAATATACGTCTTCCACCATTAGTGTCTTATTTACACAGTGACCCAGTTATTACTTCTTGAAAAAGATTCCATTGTGCCGAACACTGGGGTAGGACAAAGGACAGACATGCTAATGGGGAATGGAAGAAGATAAGAAAGTATAACACATGGAATTGAATAGAATAAATCTAGGAATACAGATCTCTGGGAAAGATTTTGCAATAGACTGACCTTTTAAAGGGAATCAATCAGTTTGACAGATCTAATTAAAAGGGTTTTCAGGGAAAAAAAAAAAATATTTTTAAAAGGTCTGTTAGTGTTATTAACAGGTTAAAAGTGCACTCATATACTTTTAGAAGTGTTTTGAGTGATTTCTAGGTGTCTGTGGTATCTTCTGCATTTGTTTACTTGGTGT
This sequence comes from Leptodactylus fuscus, assembly GCF_031893055.1. Lineage (NCBI taxonomy): Eukaryota > Metazoa > Chordata > Amphibia > Anura > Leptodactylidae > Leptodactylus > Leptodactylus fuscus. Next base: position 120,866,669 of record NC_134267.1, on the reverse strand, counting down.
TAGCTTCCAACAATGTAACTTCCTGTGTACCTTCCATGCTACCTCCCTGTCAAAGCTCCTCCTCCTCTCTCACTGCATTACACCCCTCTCCCTGATCAACTACACTAAGCTATCCCGCCTAATACTAGGCCACCCCTCCCTCCCTCTCTCCCTAGCTAAACTACGCTAAGCTATCTTGCCCACTGATAACCCTTCTCAAGTAACTAAGCCCACCCCCTGTCCCATAGCATCATACTTACGTAGCTTCCAGTGTGGGAGATGGCTCCTCTCCTCTTCATTGTGCGCAGCCTGGAGATGCTGCGCACAGACCAGAAGCAACTGTGAGGCCTGCATAGTAGAGATAGATTGCCACCTCTACTGCGCATGTCTTGCAGGCACCTCCAGACTACGCAGGCTCTTGGAATGAGCAGGAGAGGAGAAACCTTCCTGGACAAAGGAAAACACATAAGAATTGATGGGGATGGGGGGAAGAGAGTACTGGTGACGTTCCATTTTGGAAGTGGTGAAAAGCAACATCATCAGATTATCAGAAAATGTCCATGGGAAGGTCATTTAGGTAATTATACATTTAAAAAAAAAACCAAACAAGTAAATAAGAAGTTAGGAGGGGGAGGGGGTTTAGCATAAGGCAAGAATTTGAGTTTATCCAAGACATCCCCTTTCAGTTAGGGCTTATGAATGAAGCCCCAGTGAAACTACACCACTTCTTTCTGACATTGAATGAACATTGCACAACTATACTAGTGTTACTGTAATTTTTGACCTCTATATTTTTGACAACTATAGCCATGCTTTCTGACAGTTAATGCAACTTTAATATATACCAACCTTTCAATAAAATTAGCTATGTCTACAGGACTAACTGCTAAACTGATGCTCTGAGAAATTTTGCAGACATTGGTTTGGCAGGCAGTGCTTTCTGCCTCTATGCAGTGCCATTATTGGCTGAAGACCAGCTACAAGCACTAGCATAACATCACAGGAAGTTTGGGAGGGTATGCGGAAGGGCATTCCTTTTAATGATGTAATGAGGTGCCATTGAGTGTAGTGGAGATGGTACAGCAGATTTCTGAAAGGCAAAGCTAACTACCTGTGTCCTAACTTAGATAGAGGTTTACATAGGTAGGATTTGTTTCTGTATTGCAGCACTGACTGGTACATTATCCAGGTTATTAGATTCTGCAAGATGCATCTATCAAGTTAAAGAGGTATTCCCAATTTGCTTGTTCACCACCTTGCTGGCTGTATGCTCTGTTCACTTGCTGTTTTTTTTCTGTGAATTGGTGGGCTGGGTTTCCCTTGCTGTCTACAAGACAAAGCCAGCTCAGCTATCTCTCTTCATAGCAGTACATGTTAACAGTCATTAATGAGGGATGGTTGTAAATAAATTAGCACAGTATCACTGGAAGTTGCACAATATGAAGCTGAGCTGGATTTGTTAGGTGATGAGAATCCCAAACTTACATGCTACAGGACCATGAGTCAGCTTGTAATATACTCACTTTTAGGTCTGTGTTTAATGTGCCCTTATCAGCAAAATTCAATTAGCCGACTGATAACTGGAAGATCCAGAGCTAAACAGCTCAGAAATACAAGCTGGCTCCAAGCACTCAGCTCCCCCTCCCTCCTGAGAGCAGTGAGTTACGTCACTTGTCCTGAGTGGAGAGATAAACTGCTCAGGAATACAAGCACCGAGCACTCAGCTCCCCCTTCCTCTGTCAGAAGCTGTGTGTTTAAAGCTGTGTTTTATTATCTTGTGAAGAGACTGTTTCAAGGATCTCAATTCACAAATCACAATTAAGATGGTGAGTAATGTTTCATGACCGTGGCCATCTTGCTTCCTGTTTGTGGCCATCTTGAATATTGTGTTTATTCCCAGTCCTCTAGCTCTGAGGTATTCTTGCTCAGATTACCTTGGCTCCATCTGCTTATCCGCTCTGTGTACTCGCCCTTGGCTTCATCCGAGTACCCGCTCTACTGACACCTGACTATCCATCAACCAAGTCTCCTACTCCGCGGCATCTGCCGACCTTCCTGGCTATCGGATTCCAGCTGTATAACCAGTATCATAACAGGATACTCAAGCCTAAATTATGGAGTCCACCAGAATAAAGAGTATGGAGGATCGTATGAGTCAGATGCATGGTACACTGTCAAAGGTTCATGATGAAGTATGTGACCTTAGAACCAAGTACGCAGCTTTTGAAAACCAGACTACGCATCATATTCAAGTTTATGGACAAGCCATAAGAAATCTGCAAGATTTGGTACGTGAGTTAACTGACCGTGTGGCTAAATTGGAATCACAAGATCATGGTGGATCTCCAGCTCCCCTCTCCACCCTACCACTCCCATCATTTAGGTTTGGTGGGGACCGAGAAAATTATCGTGGTTTCCTCAATCAGTGCCAACTTTGTTTTGAAATTCATCCTTTGCACTTTCCCACAGACCGTTCCAAGGTGTTGTGCATCATCATGCTGCTGACGCATTAAGCACTAGCCTGGGTTAGTCCCCTCATGATGTATCAGTGTTGAGTGCACAGCTCTGCTACACCTGAGATGTAGCAGAGATGTGTCAACTCTGCTATACCTGAGATCGGACCACAATGGAGACTGCTGTGGACCGATCTTAGACTCCGCCTCCTCACAGGCGAGCCTCCGGCAGAACCAGTGTTGATTAGCCGAATGCTGTACACTGTATGGCATTTGGCTAATCAACGCTGGTCAATGCATTCCTATGAGAAAAAGTCAGCTCCCGCTCAACTCTGCTATACCTGAGATGTAGCAGTGCTGTGCACCCAACGCTGCTACATCTGAGATGTATGTATACAAGCATGAAGAACAGGGTATATCAAAGTAACTCATTTAAACAAAATCTAATATCCACTGTAGATCATCAAATAATTGCATTTTCAAAAACCCAGAATGAGGGGTAAACGGAAAAAAGGGGTAGAAAATGCTAAATTGAAACAGACAATTTTTATTAAATATACAAAACACAATAACAAGTTAAAAAGGGTGACAATACCACATCTACCAGCAGTAGGTGTGGGGGATAAATCCAGCAAAATGAGTATAAATAAGGTAGTTATTGTTCCCAGTATTTGAAATAAATGGATTTGTACAAAATCAAGTTGTAAGCTTATAGTAATCGCCCAAATGTAAGGGTGATACAAACCCAGGAGCCTATCAAGGTATATATGAAATTTCAACATCAATGACCTTCATACATCTCTGACACAATTCACACAGTGAACTAGTAAGTGCATGTCAGTTAATACAAATGGAGATGTAATGTTACAGAGAAAGCCTATCCAGGTGAATACACTTCATGTTATAAATAGGTAGTGCACATGTCAATAAGGTGGAGGTAGTAGTTATAACATGCTAAGAAAAAATATAAACAACAAGCAATAGGTAACTGAGGTCAGAGGTATAACATACCCATGGATAAATTGTGAAGATTGTTGCTGGTTTAGCCCACACACCAGGCAAAAGCAGTAGGTGTAGGGGATAAATCCAGCAAAATGAGAGTAAAAATAGGGTAGTTATTGTTCCCAGTGTTTGGAATAAATAGATATGTACAAAATCAGGTTATAAGCTTATAGTAATTGCCCAAATGTAAGGGTGATATAAACCCAGGAACCTATCAAGGTATATTAGAAATTTCAACATCAATGGCCTTCATGCATCTCTGACACAATTCACACAGTGAACTAGTAAGTGCATGTCAGTTAATACAAATGGAGACATAATGTTGCAAAGAAAGCCTATCCAGGTGAATACACTTCATGTTATAAGTAGGTAGTGCACATGTCAATGAGGTGGAGGTAGTAGTTATAACATGCTAGGTAAAGATGTAGACAAAAAACAATAGGTAACTGAGGTCACAAGTATAACATACCCATAGATGAATTGTAAAAATATTTGCTGGTTTAGCCCACACACCAGGCCCCAACACACGTTTCGGCTATGAGCCTTCTCCCGGGGGAGTGGCATGGATGTGTATGACGGACAATGATAAAGAAAGTGCTGGCCAATGGGATCCTGGTATTAAGTCACATGTTCCCTATACTGAACGTCTGTCATATAATTAGGCCAGGTGTCAGCACCAAACATAGACGTGAGTATATATATATATACCCAGTCATGTCAAAGTCAGTGTTACCATATCCTAACATCACCACCGATCTCCCATATGCATAGAGTAAGGGGAATCGTGAGCGGCGCAACAACTTACGGCCACCGATGATGCGGGCCGCGGCATCACGTGACGAAAGTCACGTGACCACGTCACCGGGGTAACGCTGACAACACTGCAAAGACGTAATAAGCAGTGAGGAGGCACCGAGGTTATCTAGAGGCGGACGAATACTGTGTGGTTAAATAATCCAAGCCAGCAGTATAGAAGGAATAAGGAAAGGAAAGAAGTACAGAAATGTGCACGTGAAGCAGGTGCAGTGATAAAGGGTGACAGTGTATAGGGTGGAAAGATAGGGAATAAGTGAAGCAGGGTTATATTATATCATGAATTGTATACATATGGATATATTCAATACAAATGTTGCGATAAAAAATATAAATATTTGTCATATAGACACAAAGTGAACATAGAAGGTATAGAAATAATAAAGGGAACTGAGAAACCATCTCAGATGTTCGCACCCGTCTAAATGTCAATAAGAGAAAGAAAACACACGCAAGGACTCCCTCCAAACGGAGACCAGATACAAGGCGATACCAACATAACACCCTACAGGTAATTAACCTTTCCTCACACCATCTCAGTGATACCGACATCTCCTTACTTCAGAGAGGTTTGACATTTGTGCCTAGTTCACAATTCGATAAATTCACAGCTATCAAGGACTTACACCTATTTGGGAGGTCTCTGATATATAAAAAAATGCTGGACACTAGAACAGATAGATCGGTCATACAGTCAGATGGTATTGATCATACACTTTCTTCCACTCAAGAGCAACAGGCCTTGGCTATTTTAGAGGAACTCGATGAGTCCCCCCATGAGTTACCTAACGCTAATAATCAGGTGATAGTTATCCCCCAAATTATTAGGTCAAGGTCTAAGAAGTTCCCTCCACTGTCCACATGCCCTGCAGTAGACCTGTTTGTTAAATTGGTGACCAAGGAGTTTTGTAAGATCCCTAACTCCATATACAGAGACAATCTTACAGTGGCAGAACGTGCTAGCCTCATGTCGCTGGGCCAGCTACCGGATGTAGTCATCAAGCCTGCAGATAAGGGCGGCAATGTGGTAGTCTGGCCCAGCGACATGTACGAGGCAGAGGCATTTAGGCAGCTCAATACACCGGGGCATTACAAACGCCTAACATTTAATCCTCTTATCTCCTACAGCAAGGAACTTCATAATATTCTCCAGTCGGCGTTGGATGAACATATCATTACCAAAGAATTGTATAAATCATTGATAGTTGAGGAGCCCACTATTCCCACCATGTATTTATTACCTAAGATCCACAAGAACAGAGAGACACCACCAGGCTGCCCAATCATCGCAGGTACGAATGGCCCATTTAATAATGTATGCAAATTTATTGATCATCACTTGAAACCCCTGGTGCAAACATTACCATCATACCTCAAAGATGCAGGTGACCTATTAAGACATATCGATGGTCTCCCACTGGATGATGACTGTGCATTGGCTACGTGCGATGTTGAATCGCTCTATACCAATATTAAGCACGAAGACGGACTTAGAGCCGTTAAATTCTTTTTGGACTCAAGCAGTGTCTCACCTGCGCTGGGACAGCTGCTGCTCACACTACTTGAATTCATTCTTACTCACAATTTCTTTGTGTTTAAAGGGTCCTTCTACCTACAGCTCCAGGGAACAGCAATGGGGGCGGCATGTGCCCCCTCATATACGAATCTGTTCCCCAGGGCTGTGGGAGAGGGACCTCGCCCTGGACGATCGGGGGCCTGAGATGGGCCGCATCCTCTTATGGATGCGGTACATCGATGACGTCCTGATCGTCTGGGGCGGCACAGAGCAGCAGCTGTCCCAGTTCATTAATGACCTTAATGCCAACGCCAGACAACATCCATCTTACTTTTAAATTTAGTCATTCTGCTGTAGAGTTCTTGGACGTTGGCATTTATCGTGACTGTAATAATATTTTGCAGAATGAGGTTCATCGAAAGGAGACATCTGTGAATTCTTTACTCCATGCCACTTCGTCACATCCGGTACAAACCGTCAATGCTGTCCCTATTGGTCAATTCCTACGTATTCGACGTATTTGCTCCACGGAAGAGACATTCGAACACCATGCACGAGATTTAAAAGATCGGTTTCGTTCAAGAGACTATGGTCGACGTGCTATAAGTAGAGCATACACTAGGGCTAAGACCACACCTGGAACTGCACTAATCCATCCGAATGAGCGTCCATCACAAAATCCTGAACAATAGGACATGGTACGTTTCATTACCACATATCATTCCCATTGGTCCATGATGCGTAATATTGTCGACAAATATTGGCCTGTGTTATTAGGTGACCCTGGAATTGAACGTTTTCTTACTCCTCACCCTAGTATTGGAGCCCGGAGAGGGAAAAATCTACGTGACTGCTTGGTGAGAAGTTTCTATGACCCCAAAATACCACGTTTATTTGGAGCACCCGAACCTAAATGGGGATGTTTTCCTTGCAGTAAATGTGTAGCCTGCCCTAATATTCTTCGTACATCTAACTTCATCTCGGCAGATGGTAAGAAAAACTTTCAGATCCTTCGACACATTACATGCACATCAAAATTCGTTGTATATTATGCTACTTGTCCCTGTTCTCTTATATACGTGGGGCTGACGTCCAGAGAGCTCAAAGTGAGGGTGCGTGAGCATATACGTGATATCCGAGCTACATCGGAGATTGATCCGGCATTTCTGGATGCTACGAAACCAATCGCAAGACACTTTGCCCTTCACCATGGGAGTGATCCCACGGGCTTCATGGTTAGGGGTATAGATATGATTGTGTCCAACATACGTGGGGGAAATATGAAACAGCGCTTGGCACACTGTGAGGCCCGATGGATTTGGACCCTTGGTACCCTTGCCCCTCGTGGTTTGAATGAATCCCTAAATTTTGGGGTGTTTCTTTAACTTCTGTGATGCTTCCCGGTTCCAGTAACTCTTTGTGGTACTGGCATGTAATTGAGTTACTTTTTAATTTGTTTTATGTATGTCTTTAACTGTTTTTTACTTTACATTACTTTGTAGATCTGTTTGTTATGACGGATGATGTATTCTTACTTGGTCGCTGGCATCCTTGGTCCTAGCTTGGGCACCTTCTGGGGCGAAACTTTCTTGGAACCTGATGTGGAACTTACTTTGGAGATCACCTCGCCCTATTCATCATATTCATCATATTCCTATGGCCCCTCACTATTATTAGTTATTATTCCCTATATTATGTTGTGTCCTGATGGAGGCGGCGTGACATTTGGTTGGATCCATTTACCTGCAGAGAATGTATGAAGATCATTTTTAATGTTATCTATCGATTTGTCGAATATGTTCGAAATTTGCCAGGTATATTTACATCTATATACAGGCTCCGGGGGGGGGATGCTGAATGTCAATGGCTGATGCTTATTCACCAGCCATTACATGTAGACCTTTTTTTCCTGGTTCATGTGATTATTAGCACTGAACACCTAGCTTTGTTGGTGTCCATTCAATCATTCTGGTAAATGGTTGATGTTTTTGAACCGATTTTTAGATATATTGGTTTTTCAGTTCCCTTTATTATTTCTATACCTTCTATGTTCACTTTGTGTCTATATGACAAATATTTATATTTTTTATCGCAACATTTGTATTGAATATATCCATATGTATACAATTCATGATATAATATAACCCTGCTTCACTTATTCCCTATCTTTCCACCCTATACACTGTCACCCTTTATCACTGCACCTGCTTCACGTGCACATTTCTGTACTTCTTTCCTTTCCTTATTCCTTCTATACTGCTGGCTTGGATTATTTAACCACACAGTATTCGTCCGCCTCTAGATAACCTCGGTGCCTCCTCACTGCTTATTACGTCTTTGCAGTGTTGTCAGCGTTACCCCGGTGACGCGGTCACGTGACTTTCGTCACGTGATGCCGCGGCCCGCATCATCGGTGGCCGTAAGTTGTTGCGCCGCTCACGATTCCCCTTACTCTATGCATATGGGAGATCGGTGGTGATGTTAGGATATGGTAACACTGACTTTGACATGACTGGGTATATATATATATACTCACGTCTATGTTTGGTGCTGACACCTGGCCTAATTATATGACAGACGTTCAGTATAGGGAACATATGACTTGATATCAGGATCCCATTGGCCAGCACTTTCTTTATCATTGTCCGTCATACACATCCATGCCACTCCCCCGGAAGAAGGCTCATAGCCGAAACGTGCGTTGGGGCCTGGTGTGTGGGCTAAACCAGCAAATATTTTTACAATTCATCTATGGGTATGTTATACTTGTGACCTCAGTTACCTATTGTTTTTTGTCTACATCTTTACCTAGCATGTTATAACTACTACCTCCACCTCATTGACATGTGCACTTATAACATGAAGTGTATTCACCTGGATAGGCTTTCTTTGCAACATTATGTCTCCATTTGTATTAACTGACATGCACTTACTAGTTCACTGTGTGAATTGTGTCAGAGATGCATGAAGGCCATTGATGTTGAAATTTCTAATATACCTTGATAGGTTCCTGGGTTTATATCACCCTTACATTTGGGCAATTACTATAAGCTTATAACCTGATTTTGTACATATCTATTTACTCCAAACACTGGGAACAATAACTACCCTATTTTTACTCTCATTTTGCTGGATTTATCCCCCACACCTACTGCTTTTGCCTGGTGTGTGGGCTAAACCAGCAACAATCTTCACAATTTATCCATGGGTATGTTATACCTCTGACCTCAGTTACCTATTGCTTGTTGTTTATATTTTTTCTTAGCATGTTATAACTACTACCTCAACCTTATTGACATGTGCACTACCTATTTATAACATGAAGTGTATTCACCTGGATAGGCTTTCTCTGTAACATTACGTCTCCATTTGTATTAACTGACATGCACTTACTAGTTCACTGTGTGAATTGTGTCAGAGATGTATGAAGGTCATTGATGTTGAAATTTCATATATACCTTGATAGGTTCCTGGGTTTGTATCACCCTTACATTTGGGCGATTACTATAAGCTTACAACTTGATTTTGTACAAATCCATTTATTTCAAATACTGGGAACAATAACTACCCTATTTATACTCATTTTGCTGGATTTATCCCCCACACCTACTGCTGGTAGATGTGGTATTGTCACCCTTTTTAACTTGTTATTGTGTTTTGTATATTTAATAAAAATTGTCTGTTTCAATTTAGCATTTTCTACCCCTTTTTTCCGTTTACATCTGAGATGTAGCAGCTCTGTGTCAACTCTACTATACCTGAGATCGGACCATAATGGAGACTGCTGTGGACAGAACCAGCGTTGATTGGCCGAATGCTGTACACTGTATAGCATTCGGCCAATCAACGCTAGTCAATGCATTCCTATGGGAAAAAGTCAGCTCCCGCATTATTAGTGGCGTAATACAGGGACTTGGGCATGTTAGATGCCCCCAGGCATGCTTCCCCTGCTGTCCCAGTAGCATTCCAGAGGAGTTGTCATCATTTGCTGAGGTGTCATAGTGGACTTGGTGACCCTCCTGAGTCGAATTGTGGTTTCCCCTGAAACGAATGGTTTTTCCCCATAGACTATAATGGGGTTCGATATTCGTTTGAACAGTCAAATATTGACGGGCTATTTGAAACAAATATCGAATATTTCACTGTTGGCTCATCTCTAGTGTTCACTAAACTGGACTTCTGAGGGGCTTACAACCTCATTCGCATTAGGCTGCGAGACGAATGGCAGACAGCGTTTAGATCATGCTATGGACATTTTGAATATTTGGTCATAACTTTCGGCCTTTGTAATGCACCAGCATTGTTCCAACAGTTTGTTAACCCCTTCCGATGGCATTTTTTGATTTTCGTTTTTCGTTTTTGACTCCCCTCCTTCTAAACCCCATAACTTTTTTATTTCTCCGCTCCCAGAGCCATATGAGGTCTTAATTTTTGCGGGACAAATTTTTCTTCATGATGCTACCATTAATTATTCTATATAATGTACTGGGAAGCAGTAAAAAAATTCAGAATGGGGTGGATTTGAAGAAAAAATGCATTTCTGCGACTTTCTTACGGGCTTTGGTTTTACGGCGTTCACTGTGCAGCCAAAATGACATGTCCCCTATATTCTGTGTTTCGGTACGGTTCCAGGGATACCAAATTTCTATGGTTTTATTTACATTTTGACCCCTAAAAAAAATTCCAAAACTGTGTTAAAAAATTTTTTTTCTAAAAGTCGCCATATTCCGACGGCCGTAACTTTTTTATACGTAAGTGTACGGGGATTCATAGGGCGTCTTTTTTTGCGGGGCCAGGTGTACTTTTTAGTTCTACCATTTTCGGGAAATGTTATTGCTTTGATCACTTTTTATTCAAATTTTTATCAGAATCAAAACAGTGAAAAAACGGCGGTTTGGCACTTTCGACTATTTTTCCCACTACGGCGTTTACCGAACAGGAAAAATATTTTTATAGATTTGTAGAGCGGGCGATTTCGGATGCGGGGATACCTAACATGTATATGTTTCACAGTTTTTAACTACTTTTATATGTGAACTTTTAATTCTTTTTATATTTTTTTATATTTTTTTAACTTTTTTTTTTTATTTTTTTTTTTGCATTTATTAGACCCCCTAGGGGTGTTGAACCCCAGGGGGTCTGATCACTAATGCATGCATTACAATGCTAATGCATTGCAATGCATTGCAAAAAAGCATCCTTTCTTTTGCAGGCTGCATAGACCAGCCTGCAAAAGAGACACTTTGCAGACAAGCCTGGGAGCCTGTACAAGGCTCCCGGCTGTCATGGCAATGGGACGTCAGCCCTGGAGCATGCTCCAGGAGCCGGCGATCCCGGCCAAAATGGCGGCGCCCATGCGCCGCCGGGAAAATGGCGCCTCCGGCGCCTTAGACCGCGGCGCTGGAGGGGTTAATGCCTCCGATCGGTCCGGGGACCGATCGGAGGCATTAGAGCCGGTTGTCTACTGCTTAAAGCAGTAGACACCCGGCGGCTATGGCGGCCGCCCGACTCCCGGGCGGTCGCCATAGTTACAGACCCGACATGCGCCGTACTATTACGGCGCATGTCGGGAAGGGGTTAATGACATTTTCAGAGACCTATTGGATTCATTTGTTGTGATCTACTGTATCTCGAAGATATTTTAATTTTTTTCTACCTCACTAGAAGAACATCAAGTTCATGTGAGAACGGTGCTAAGACGTCTAAGGTATAACCAACTCTGCATTAAGCTAGAGAAGTGTGAGTTCTATCGAAGTGAAATACAGTTCCTGGGTTATGTGATTTCCCCCTCGGGACTACGCATGGATCCTAGTAAAATTCAGGCAATCATTGACTGGCTAACTCCTAAGAATGTGAAGGAAGTACAAAGTTTTGTGGGATTTGCCAATGTCTTCGTTTTATTGAACATTTCTATGAGATAATTGCACCTATTACTCGGCTGACAAAGAAGGAAACAGCTTTTGTTTGGTCCACTCAGGCACAAGAAGCTTTTTCTCGGCTAAAGACTAAGTTCACAACAGCTCCCATATTAGTGCATCCTGATCCAGAACGAGCATTTATTATCGAAGTCAATGCCTCGGATTATGCAATCGGAGCTGTACTGTTACAAAGAGTTGAGGAAAAGGACGTACTACATCCTTGTGCTTATTTCTCACGACGCCTGACTTCTGCAGAAATGAATTAAGATGTTGAAAATAAGGAACTCCTAGTGATTGTGGCTGCCTTCAAGGAATAGAAACATCACTTACAGCAGGCAACACAGCAAATAGTAGTCCTGACCGACCATTGTAACCTAGAGTTTGTTAGGTCAACCAAATGTCTGTGTCCCCGTCAAGCCCGGTGGAGCCTGTTTCTTAATCAATTTAATTTCCTGATTTCTTATAGGTCTGGTTCTCGGAATGGCAAGCCTGACGCCTTTTCTAGGATGTTTTCCAGCAAGTCCTCTGCTATGGAACTACCAAGAACGGTGCTCCCTGACTCAAGATTTTTTGGGGTGATCCATAATACCGACCTACTGGGAAAGATAAGAAAGGGCTATGCCAGTGACTCATTTCTTACTCATCCCCCTGGTGACTTATCATTAATCTTCAAGAACAAAGTGTGGTTTTTTGAAAACAGCCTCTATGTCCCAGAAGCAGTACGACTGGAGGAATTAAAATTAGTTCATGACTCCAAGATTGGGGGTCATAAGAGAATTCAGAAGACACAAGAATTTCTTTCTCACTTCTTTTGGTGGCCTGATTTTCTTAAAGATGTGAAAAGATATGTGACATCTTGTAGCATTTGTGCGAGGAACAAGACTCGGCGTTCTTCACCCATAGGATTGTTGCAGCCTCTATTAATTCCATCTTGACCTTGGAGTTCAATCTCTATGTACTTTAATGTGGATTTGCCAGTCTCTAAGGGGAAGAATACCATTTTGGTTATAGTGCACCGCCTCACTAAAGCTGCACATTTTGTTCCCTGTTCTGGATTAACTTCAGCAGAAGAAATGGCTGATCTTGTGATTCATAATATTTTTCGTCTTCATGGAATGCCAGATGAAGTTGTTTCAGATCGTGAAACACAATTTACATCAAGATTCTGGCGAAGATTTTGTGCTGCATTAAGTATTGATGTAAATCTATCACCTGTCTTCCACCCTCAGTCCAATAGGCAGACAGTACGCACCAATCAGACCTTAGAACAATATCTACGGTGTTATATTTGTCATTTACAGGATGACTGGTTTGATTTACTGCCTGTAGCGGAGTTTTCTTACAATAACTCACAAAACGCATCAACTAAACAGACTCCATTTTTTGCAAATGGTTACCAAACTAATATCCTGCCTAATTTTCCAATAGAGAGCTCCATTCCTGTAGTCTCCAATAGATTTCAAACATTACAGCAAAATATCAAAATATTAAGAGAGATTCTAACGACTGCTCAAAAGAGGTATAAGAAGATGGCTGATAAGTGTCGCAGACCTCCACTGTCTTTTCAGGTAGGAGATGAAGTTTGGCTATCCACTAAGAACTTAAGACTCAAAGTGCCTTCAGTAAAACTGTGACAGAAGTTTATTGGTCCTTTCAAGATAATTGCACAAGTAGGCTCAGTGACTTTCCGTCTTCAGCTTCCCAAAACACTGAAGAAGATACATCCAATTTTTCATGTCACACTATTAAAACCAGTAGTAGCTAACCCTTTTTCAGGACGTCTGTTGCCTCCTCCCGGTCCAATTGAGGTTGATGGAGAAGACCACTATGTGGTCGAGAGAATCTTGGATTCAAGAATCTTCAAAAATCATCTACAATATCTAATGCAGTGGCAGGGATATGGTCCTTCGGAAAATTCGTGGGAGCCCATCAGCAACATCAATGCTCCTTGTTTGATTAGAGAATTCCACCAAAGATATACAGACAAGCCAGGTCAAACAGCGTCCAGAGGCTGCTGTTAAAGCAAGGAATAATGTCAGAAGTTGTGTGTTTAAAGGGGCTCTATCACTAGGAAAAGTCATTTTTAACTAATCACACCTTTGCATAGCCTTTAGAAAGTCTATTTCACACCCACCTTTTGTATGTAGATTGCCTCAGTGGTTTCTGAATAAGTCCGTTTTTATTCATATGCTAATTAGACTAGTGCACGATAGATGGTGCACACCTCTCTCTGCTGTTTTCTATGGGAGGCTGCTCCTACTGCTGCTGATGACTCGCTTCCTGTTTGCTTCACACACATAGAAGATAATGGGAGAGAGGAGGCTGCTGGGAACTTCCTGTGCTGGCTGGAGGCTCATTAGCATATGAATAAAACCAGACTTATTCAGACACCACTGAGGCAATCTACATACTATAGGTAAGTGTGGAATAGACTTTCTAAAGCCTATGCAAGGATGTGATTAGTTAAAAATGACTTTTCCCAGTGATAGAGCCCCTTTAAAGCTGTGTTTTATTATCTTGTGAAGAGACTGTTTTAACCCCTTCCCAACATGCGCCGTAATAGTACGGCGCATGTTGGGTCTGTAACTATGGCGACCGCCCGGGAGCCGGGCGGCCGCCATAGCCGCCGGGTGTCTACTGCTCTAATGCCTCCGATGCCTCTAATGTACTGTTCGGGTCAATATGACCCGATAGCATTTTATACTGTTCTACAGGTCTCTGATTATTTCTGACTGCAAAAGTTACGTTTTTTTATGTGTACTTCATCTCCAAACTGGTGGCATTCCGAGGTAGGTGCCCATTCAGACAATATATACCAAGTAAGCCAGCAAAATATGGCATCAAGATCTGGACACTTTGCGACAGCAAAAGTTCATATGCTCTAAATGTTCAAGTGTATACAGGAAAAGCCCCTGATGAAAGACCTGAAAAAAATCAGGGTATGCGTGTTGTTCTAGATTTGACTCATGGACTAAAAGGACAAAATGTCACAGGTGACAACTTTTTTACATCCTATCAACTAGGCAAGATGTTGAAGAAAAAACAACTTACCATGCTGGGTACTATGAGAAAAAACAAACCTGAACTACCACAAGGTATCATTAGCTAGAGAGAGGTGTACAATTCTACTTTTTATTTTTCTGGAAATACAACTGTTGTTTCTTATGTTCCAAAAACAAACAAACAGGTAATTCTAATGAGCACAATGCACCATGACAATGCCGTAAGTGATAGAGAAGACAGAAAGCCTGACATTATTTTGGATTATAATGCCACAAAGGGAGCAGTTGATACTTTAGACCAAGTGATATCAACATATACATGCAAACGCAAAACCAATTGGTGGCCAATGATTTTATTTTATAACATACTGGACGTTTCTGCATACAATGCATTTGTCTTATGGAGAGAAATTGACCCCGATTGGAACCGGAATAAGCTGCATAAAAGAAGATTATTTTTTGAGGAATTGGGAAAATCCCTGGTGAGGCCATATATTGAGAGCAGAAAAGTGACCCCCAGAAGTGAGGGAGCAGCAGCCATTGTAAAAAGTGTCCAGCATGCTCAAGAAAGAGACTCCACATCCACGGCCTCCACCAGCACAGCTACCAGCAAAAAAAAGGAAGAGATGGAGCTTCTGTCCATCTTCCTGTGACAATAAGACTAATCTGACATGTGCTGGATGTTCAAAATATCTGTGTAAAGGACATGTGTCTTATTATTGTGCTCAGTGTAAAAACGCATGAACATGTTCAGTTTTTTTCTTTTTTATTTCTAAAATGGTTGAAGTTTTAATGATTTTTCATTTGTTGATTTATAAAATTTGTTTTCAAAAAGATAAATTTCATGTTTTAGTAATAGTAATGTAAAGCTTCTTTATTATTTGTGTGCAGAATGTCAACAATCGAAGATAATTGCAAAAAGCCTTTGTAATCTTTTTATGAAAAAAAATAAAAAAATTAAGTGTGAATTTAAATTTTTCTTTTGTTTATGATCAAACATGTTCACATACAGTATTTCAATGAAAAAAGTATTCAAATAAAACAATTAGAGTAGCTAAAAATCAAGAATTAATAGGTCAGGTCATATTGACCCGGGATCAGTACAAGTGTATAGCAAATGCGAACAGAAGAGCAGGGTTAATCTGAGTACCTGCTCTGTGTACCGACTCCTGGCTATCCACCGACCAAGTCTCCTACTCCGGCTATCGGGTTCCAGCTACGTCCAAGGTCCTGGAGTTCTTCAGCAAGGTGACTAAGTGCAGTGCCACCTAGAGGTGGAATAGGAGGCAGGCCTGGACAGGAGCATGGATGAGTGAGTAAATTATTGACAGCTACCTAGCGTAATAATACAATAAGTAGCGGCCAATTAAAAAAAGAATGGCGCCCGGCCAGGATTATGCCATGAGGTGCCAACTGAGGCAATTACCTCAGGTCACCTCATGGAAGATGTGCCTCTTAATATCTCCATCTAATTGAATTCAACCCCTTAATGCTCTTCACCATACTATTACCTCATGCTGAGCATATATTTAATGCTCAGTGTTGTAATTGTACGGCACTGTAATGCAGAGGGCATAGGAGCTGTGCCTACAGCATTACTTCCGGCTCAGAGGGTTAATTTGCAGGGTATCTTCACTGAAGCACAAAAGAAAGGTGAAGCACAGAAGAATGAAAATTTATAAAATACCGTACTTTATTGAAACATAATAAAGAACAACAAACAAGGAGGGACACAACACATGAGAATAAATAAGGGCCACAACACATGAGAATAAATAAGGGCCAAGGAGGAAGGTGCAGGTGTACAATCGCAGTGCAACACCAGGGGTATAGGGATGAGAACATACACACATCAATGTCAATAATTAGATGTACATCAAAAAAGTAATATAAAAGTATACAAACAATTAGATCAAGAATCTACATGTGTGTAAATAATGTTTTCCATAATTACAATGGTAGCATGTAAGCTAGAAAGAGTAACCTAGTCTCACATCCTAAGAGCAGCTGCACATCCAGAAAGAGAGAGAGGTAATACAAGTGTAAATATATAGCATTACATACCCATGGTGCATCCAGGCACTGTACCTACAACCAGCGAAGGCCCACCCCAATACGCGTTTCAGCGTACATGCCTTTGTCTATATCTTGCACCAACCCTTCAGTTAGGCTACAAATTGAAAATAAATAACACCTCAACACAGTCCATGCATCCCAGATTCACACTGCTGCCACCTACTGAATTACTAGACCAGTAGATACTAGAGATGAGCAAATACCGTTCGATTCAGTAGGTATTCGATCGAACTTTACGGTATTCGACATATTTGATTCCAATCGAATACCAAGCGGTAAACACAGTAAAAATTTGAATCCCCTGCCACCTTACCTGGCGCTTTTTTTGCACCAAAAACTGTGCAAGGAAGGTGGAACAGGAAGCAGGAAAACATAGGCATCGGAAAAAAAATAGGAAAAAATCATTGGCTGGCTAAACCAGGTGACCTTGGATTCATAAGAATAGTGGCAGCCATATTCGTGTGAGATGCAGTTTGGAGTTAGATAGCGAGAGACGTTGTGCTGAGGGCGAGAGAGGATTTAGGTTTGGATAGACAGGAAAAATTAAAACCAACAACTCTTTTCAGAGCTAAACTACTTCAACAGTGTATATCAGGCATGTCAAACATGCGGCCCGCGGGACAAGATTGCGGCCCTAAGAGACAAAGATTGAGACTTTTGTGCGGGCTGCAGAGGTGCAATACTCTCGCTGCTACACGCTGCTGTGTAGACGTGATGTGACGTGATGATGTTACATCGCGTCTAAATCTTCAGGCGGAAGCCGCGCGAGTTGAGCCGCACGGCTTCCGCCCCCGGCAGCACCCTCCTATGTCGGCTCATTCATTTGAGCCGACAGCAGAGGGGAAAGCCGCGACCGCGATGGTCACGGCAGGCGGGAGAGAGAGAGAGTGCAGCGGGGGAGCAAGGACTCGGAGTCGTCGGAGAAGGTAAGTTTAATGTGTGTACGCATAGAAGTGGAACGTGAAACTGAGGGCAGATGAAGGAGGGGACGGCGTGACACTGGAGGCAGAGATGGAGAGGACGGCAAGACACTGGGGGCAGAGATGGGGGGACATGAATCTGGGGGCAGAGATGGGGGACATGAATCTGGGGGCAGAGATGGGGGACATGAATCTGGGGGCAGAGATGGGGGACATGAATCTGGGGGCAGAGATGGGGGACAGGAATCTGGGGGCAGAGATGGGGGACATGAATCTGGGGGCAGAGATGGGGGACATGAATCTGGGGGCAGAGATGGGGGACATGAATCTGGGGGAAGAGATGGGGGATATGAATCTGGGGCAGAGATGGAGGGGACATGAATCTGGGGGCAGAGATGGGGGACATGAATCTGGGGGCAGAGATGGGGGGACATGAATCTGGGGGCAGAGATGGGGGGGACATGAATCTGGGGGCAGAGATGGGGGGACATGAATCTGGGGCAGAGATGGGGGACATGAATCTGGGGGCAGAGATGGGGGGACATGAATCTGGGGCAGAGATGGAGGGGACATGAATCTGGGGGCAGAGATGGGGGGGACATGAATATGGGGCAGAGATGGGGGATATGAATCTGGGGGGCAGAGATGGGGGATATGAATCTGGGGGGCAGAGATGGGGGATATGAATCTGGGGGGCAGAGATGGGGGTTATGAATCTGGGGGGCAGAGATGGGGGGTATGAATCTGGGGGGCAGAGATGGGGGATATGAATCTGGGGGCAGAGATGGGGGGATATGAATCTGGGGGCAGAGATGGGGGACATGAATATGGGGGCAGAGATGGGGGGAAATGAATCTGAGGGCAGAGATGGGGGACATGAATCTGGGGGCAGAGATGGGGGACATGAATCTGGGGGCAGAGATGGGGGACATGAATCTGGGGGCAGAGATGGGGGACATGAATCTGGGGGCAGAGATGGGGGACATGAATCTGGGGGCAGAGATGGGGGACATGAATCTGGGGCAGAGATGGGGGACATGAATCTGGGGGCAGAGATGGGGGACAGGAATCTGGGGGCAGAGATGGGGGACATGAATCTGGGGGAAGAGATGGGGGACATGAATCTGGGGGCAGAGATGGGGGACATGAATCTGGGGGCAGAGATGGGGGATATGAATCTGGGGGCAGAGATGGAGGGGACATGAATCTGGGGGCAGAGATGGGGGACATGAATCTGGGGGCAGAGATGGGGGGGACATGAATCTGGGGGCAGAGATGGGGGGGACATGAATCTGGGGCAGAGATGGGGGACATGAATCTGGGGGCAGAGATGGGGGGACATGAATCTGGGGCAGAGATGGAGGGGACATGAATCTGGGGGCAGAGATGGGGGGGACATGAATATGGGGCAGAGATGGGGGATATGAATCTGGGGGGCAGAGATGGGGGATATGAATCTGGGGGGCAGAGATGGGGGGTATGAATCTGGGGGGCAGAGATGGGGGGATATGAATCTGGGGGCAGAGATGGGGGGATATGAATCTGGGGGCAGAGATGGGGGACATGAATATGGGGACAGAGATGGGGGGACATGAATCTGGGGGGCAGAGATGGGGAATATGAATCTGGGGGGCAGAGATGGTGGGTATGAATCTTGGGGGCAGAGATGGGAGGATATGAATCTGGGGGCAGAGATGGGGGATATGAATCTGGGGGCAGATATGGGGGCAGTGGCGGATCCAGGGTTTGTGGGGCCCTGGGCAATTGACTTTGGCAGGGCCCTACTTATTGGGGGGTCTCGCACTTCTAACCTGTACTTCCCAACTGTTGAAGACTAGAAAGAGGGAATAAAATGTGCGCCGCAGCAAATTAAGCCCCGCCCACTTTTATGGTGACTCCGCCCATTCTCATTCATTTTTCATGTGATTCCACACAGTATAATCCTCCTACAGTCACCCGTAAATTATATGTCCCCCCTCCATCTCTCCCCCATTTTCATATACACCCTTCATCTACCCCTAGTTTCATGTCCCCCCTCTATCTCTGTCCCCAGTTTCATGCCATTCTCCCCCTTTATCTGCCCCAGTGTCATGCCGTTCTCCCCCCTCCATCTGCCCCAGTGTCATGCCGTTCTCCCCCCTCCATCTGCCCCAGTGTCATGCCGTTCTCCCTCCGTTCATCTTCCCCAGCGTCATACTGTTCTCTCTCACACACACACACTAACCTTCCCTCGTTCCCCCGCAGATCTCTCTCAGACACATATTGTAGCCGCGATGTGATGACGTCATCACCTTGCGGCTACAAATGCCGGAGCTCAGCGTTAAAGCAGGAGCTGAGCTGTGACAGCTCCTGCTTTAAACGCCTATGTTTTCAACTCATCGGCGTCCTACTCAAAGCACCTCAAGGGCCAAAAACACTGCTGTTGCAATGCTCAATTCACCCAAAGGGCCAAAAACATTGGTGGTAAAAGGCTCAACTCACCCAATGGGCCAAAAACTAAAACTCTGCTGATAAAAGGCTCAACTAACCTCAAGGGTGAAAAACACTGCCGGTGCAAGGCTCAACTCACCTGAAGGGCCAAAAACACTGCTGGTGCAAGGCTCAACTCACCTAAAGGGACAAAAAGTCTGCTGGTTAAAGGCTCAACTCACCTCAAGGGCCAAAAACTAAAACTCTGCTGATTAAAGGCTCAACTCAACTCAATGGCCAAAAACACTGCTGGTGCAAGGCTCAATTCACCCAAAGGGACAAAAGCATTGCTGGTACAAGGCTCAACTCACCTCAAGGACCAAAAACACTGCTGGTAAATGGCTCAACTCACCCAAAGAGCCAACAAATCTCTGCTGGTTAAAGGCTCAACTAACTCAAAGGGCCAAAAACACTGCTGGTGCAAGGTTCAATTCACCCAAAGGGCCAAAAACATTGCTGGTACAAGGCTCAACTCACCCAAAGGGCCAAAAACTAAAACTCTGCTGATAAAAGGCTCAACTCACCTCAAGGGTGAAAAACACTGCTGGTGCAAGGCTCAACTCACCTAAAGGGCCAAAAACACTGCTGGTACAAGGCTGAACTCACTTTAAGGGCCTAAAACTCTGCTGGTACAAGGCTCAACTCACCCCAAGAGCCTGAAGCTAAGTTTGGGAGGGCTCAACCCAAGGGCCTGTAAAGTAATTTTTTTGTGGCTGAGCTTAAGGGCCTCTAACTTAATTTGGAAGGCTCACCTCATGGGCCAGAATAGTAATTTTTGGAGGTTTCACCACATCATACACACGTAAACAATGACAGTTAAAGGTGGGCGCTGTTGGATTTCCCATTGCCTATGCCATCTGTGGTTTTCATGGTTAACATGATTTAAAGGGGTGCATGCTAATATTTCTTTAGCTTAAAAATTGTGTTTCTGTCCATACTAATGTAGTGGAAAGAAGGTTTCCATGTATTTTTCCACTTTCCATATTGAGTTTGGAGTGTCTAGTTGATAGGCTGTGATAGTGGGGTAATCCTGGAACTTGGGTGTGTTAGATGCACCCAGGCATGCTTCCCCTGCTGTCCTAGTTGCATGCCAGAGGTGTTGGCATTATTTTCTGGGGTGTCATTGTGGACTTGGTGACTCTCCTTAGTCGAATTTGGGTTTCCCCTGAAACGAGCATTTTTTCCCATAGACTATAATAGGATTCGATATTCAGTCGAATAGTCGAATATTGAGGTGCTACTCGAAACGAATATCGAATATTTTGCTACTTGCTCATCTCTAGTAGGTACACAACATGCAATGACTTCTCCCAGCAGTCAGTCAGACAAATATAGTTAAAAAGGCAATGAATCTGTAGAGCATACAGGAACTAACATTAAAATAAATACTTTAAAAAAGATTTAGTGCTTAACAAATGGACAAAATAAAAATCATGTACACAAGCAAACAGTTACAACGTGAATGAAAATAAATAAAAAAAAAAACAAAACAGAAACACCTAACTTATAGAACTACATTCCTTCTAATCTCCTGAATGGGTTAGCAAAAATGGCCACATTAAAATATGACTGATCCCCACATGAGTGACATGTTCTGCTGGTCATACAGAAGTTTTATACTGTTAGACCTTGCCCCGAGTTTTAGAGTTGTCCTTCTGGTTCAGACCATAAGCATAGATCCTCAGTATTACATAAAACTTAACATTTAATTAATTCATTAAAAATGATAACAGCTCTAGAAAATAGTGATGGAACATTCTTACCAATTCCGAAAAATGGTGGAATGCATAACACTTGGGGCCATATGTATTTCAAGGCAGCCAGGACTGCAATCTCTGGTAGCACTTCTAGCCCCATTGCAGTGAATAGAGCACCAGCGGCATTAGAGGCATTAGGAAAATTCAATACATCATTCTTCTGATAAGTGGAAAATCTCCAGAAATCTGACATATATCCCCTATATTATGGATAGGGGATTTATCTAGTGTTGGGGTAAACGGTTTGCAATAAACCAAATTTAACCAGAATATTTCAAATGGTTCAATTTTTTTAAATGAAACCAAACAATTTGGGATACGTCTCGATGAAATAAAATAGTCGCTGTGACATAATTTGCGGTAAATTATTATAGTTTGGGGTCTCTTCAGACCACAGAGTATAATAGTTGAAGACTCAGGGGAGGTATATAGAATCATAAACATTTATACTCACCTTCCGTCACCTATTAAAGGCCGTCCGTCCTATCATTACCTACATCCCATCCTATATCACCTATAAACATTGTGTGCTCACTTACAAAATGATGCATAAGGGGACGTTCACACTACCGTCTGTGTCCGACAGGTAGTGTCCGCCCCTAGTGTCCGCTCAAAATCTCGCACGGATATTAGCAGCGGCCACTAGCTGTGTCCGTGACAGAAAAACCCTACATGTCGGGTTTTTCTGTCCGCTTGAAAAGTCGGACATCTTTACATGCGGACAGTGAAGGAAGGGCACGGAGTGCAAAAGAACGCACCCGATGCCCATTTAAATAAATGACAGGTGTCACGGACACAGCTAGTGTCCGCTGCTAATGTCCGTGCGAGATTTTGAGCGGACACTACCTGTCGGACACCGACGGTAGTGTGAATGCTCCCTAAGAGATCCTCTTTAATTTCAGTCTGATCTTTGTCTCTGAGGTTTTTTTTTACTGGATAGATTGCCACATTTTTACATCTCTAGTAATATCCTGCACACATAGTGGTTTTGTTAACTCAGTAGCCAAACACCTAGTGCCGTAACTACCACCATAGCAGCAGAGTCAGCTGCCACAGGCCCGGGACATTAGGGGCCCGGTGACAGCTACCCCTGCTACCCCCGATCTTATCACAGACAAACTGTTGTAACGGTCGTGACTAGAGTGGAGTTGCTCCTGGTAGGTATGATGTCAACGGAAGGGGTGTGGCCTCTCAGAGGAGGGCGGAGTTTCGGCCATCACTGCTCTGTGCTGTGTAGAGGAAGCAGGAGCAGAGCACATGGAGCTGGAGAACAGAAAGCAGAGGGGATTGTAGCGTGGTAATGGAGGCTGGAAGGGGAGAGACAGGTTTGTTTTACATGAGACGGCATGTTGGATGAGGCTGAGGGGAGTGAGTGATGTAGTTACATGGGACTGCACATTCAATGAGGCTGAGGTAAGGAGTGATGTAGTTACATGGGACTGCATGTTGGATGAGGCTGAGGGGAGAGAGTGATGTAGTTACATAGGACTGCACGTTAGATTAGGCTGAGGGGGAAGAGAGTGATGTAGTTACATGGGCCTGCGCATTGGATGAGGCTGAGGTAAGGAGTGATGTAGTTACATGGGACTGCGTGTTGGATGAGGCTGAGGGAAGGATTGATGTAGTTACTTGGGACTGCACGTTAGATTAGGCTGAGGGGAGAGAGTGATGTAGTTACATAGGACTGCACGTTAGATTAGGCTGAGGGGGAAGAGAGTGATGTAGTTACATGGGCCTGCACGTTGGATGAGGCTGAGGGAAGGAGTGATGTAGTTACTTGGGACTGCACGTTAGATTAGGCTGAGGGGAGAGAGTGATGTAGTTACATGGGACTGCACGTTGGATGAGGCTGAGGGGAGAGAGTGATGTAGTGACATAGGACTGCATGTTCGATGAGGCTGAGGGAAGCAAGTGATGTAGTTACATGGGACTGCACGTTGGCTGAGGGAAGCGAGTGATGTAGTTACATGGGACTGCATGTTGGATGAGGCTGAGGGGGGAGTGATGTAGTTACATGGGACTGCACGTTGGATGAGGCTGAGGGGGGAGTGATGTAGTTACATGGGGCTGCATGTTGGATGAGGCTGAGGGAAGGAGTGATGTAGTTACATGGGACTGCACATTGGATGAGGCTGAGGGGGGGAGTGAGTTAGTTACATGGGGCTGCACGTTGGGTAAGGCTGGGGGGGTGAGTTATGTAGTTACACGGGACTGCATGTTGGATGAGGCTGAAAAGAGAGTGATGTTTTATATGGGACTGTATCATGGAGGGTCTGGGGGATTGGATTCATGTTTAGTGTGGTATAGGAGTCGTTAGCATGGAGGGAGACAGGGTTCTTTGGGTGTTTCTGGCATTTAAGGGGGAGCAGGAGATCTTTGGGGGTACTGCTGCATCTAAGGGGGAGGGCAGTGGCGTGCACAGTATTTCATGCTCAGCAGTGCCCCCCCACAGTATTACATGCCCAGCAGTGTCCCCCCCCCACACAGTATTTCATGCCCAGCAGTGTGTGTCCCCACAGTATTATATGCCCAGCAGTGTCCCCCCCCCACAGTATTATATGCCCAGCAGTGTGTCCCCCCACAGTAT
This sequence comes from Leptodactylus fuscus, assembly GCF_031893055.1. NCBI lineage: Eukaryota > Metazoa > Chordata > Amphibia > Anura > Leptodactylidae > Leptodactylus > Leptodactylus fuscus. Next base: position 120,842,177 of record NC_134267.1, on the reverse strand, counting down.
AGCAAGCCTAGCAGTGCTCCCCCATACAGTATAACATGCCCATGCTGCGACCTGTGTCCTTGTTTGGAGGTCCCTGGGGTGCGTTTACTATATGGAGGTCTTCCCATAGATAATTAATATTTTTGTACTATGATAATTCTATGTTGTATTTGCACTCTAAAAATTATGGATATTGTATATATCCTTATATGTATGCAATGAGAGTGTCATTTACTTACAACAGAGAACTTCCACCTGGAGTTCTGCAAATACCTGCTCCATGTCCATCGCAACACCACCAACATGGCCTGCAGGGCAGAGCTAGGCAGACTCCCCCTATGGCTCACCATACAGAAGAAGGTGCTAGCTTTCCAGGCACACATCCAGGGGAGCAAGCCCGACTCCTACCACCACCAAGCATGGCTAAGCCACCTGAGCAAACCAGACACTCACCAACCAAACAACAGCCAACCACCAAACCAAAAACACCAACAGACGATAACCAAGGCCGAAATAAAGGCGACCACAGAGGCAAACAGAGAGCGGTACATTGAAGAATGGAGAAACGAAATAAATAACTCCAAGAAACTCACCGTGTACCAATCCCTACAAAGGGACTACACCATGGCCACCTACCTGGAGAGAATATGCCACCCCAAGCACAGACAGACCCTGAGCCGGTACAGACTGAGGGCCCACAACCTAGAGATAGAGACGGGGCGATACAGGCAGACGTACAAGCCACGGGAGAACAGACTGTGCCAGCACTGTGACCAGGGGGCCCTAGAAGACGAGACCCACTTCCTGCTACACTGCACCAAATACTCAGCTGTGAGGGCCGTCTACTACCAAAGACTCTCTGCCCACATCCCAGACTTCATATCTGCAGACGAGAAGAGGAAACTCTACATCCTACTGGGAGAAGAAGAGGCCACTGTGGAGATCGCTGCCCAATACGTGTCCAGCTGTCACCAAATAAGAGGAAGATGAGACTCCACGGACTGTTATATTTATCCCAATACACCCGCCCCACCCCACCCCCACCTCCAACCCCCCCATATAGCAGTCACCAACGAAGAGGAAGATGAGACTCCATGGACTGTTATATTTATCCCAAAACACCCGCCCCCACCCCCACCTCCCCATATAGCAGTCACCAACGAAGAGGAAGATGAGACTCCACGGACTGTTATACCCCAAACCAACCGCCCCGCCCCACCCCACCTCCCCATATAACGGTCACCAACAAAGAGAAAGATAAGACTCCATGGACTGTTATACCCCAAACCATCCACCCCCCCACCACTCACCCACCTGAGTCCAACTCCCCCCCACACACACACACACTTTACTAGCTTTGGCAATGCCAAATATCTATTCGGACGTGCCAATAAAGCTTTTTTGATTTGATTTGATTTGATCTTACTAATATATAGTATTATCTCAATTGGGCCTCCATTTTTTGTATGGTTGTACCACCTCATTATCTCTTTTCTTATATATGTTTTAACATGTATTTAAATAAAGTCTGATATATTTTTGTTAAACATTTTTTGTGGCATTGTGCTTTTTTAGCATAGTGTTTCAAGATAGAAAGAAGGTAGTATGACTATAGCCTGATATAAATGGTGTCTCTTTGTATTAATATTCCCCCAATATCCCCTGATACCCCCATTATATAACCAATCCCCCCAATGTGCTCTAAGACCATCAATGTCACCTGCTGCCACCATGTTTTTATACCCTCCTGTAATGTAACCTGATTCCCCCAATAATATAATCCCCCACAATGTCCCCTTATTATAACCCCCCGATGTGTGAATATTATACTCACCTCCTCCATCCCGCGGTGACGCTGCTTCTTCTTCCAGATTGTGAGCCACATACAAGGTACCGGGAGTTCTGAGAGGACATGAGTGACCCGAAACGGGGGACACAAGGTAGTGATTATTCCACCACCTGCACCAGGACACGTAACTTGTCTGTATTGCTCGCACCTTGTAGACCACAGGGTACTTTTAACCTATATATCAGAGTGGTAGGGCAGGAGGCCTATGGCTTCCTGCTCTACCGGAGGCTCAGAATCACATCGGTGGAACCTTTTATCACTGTCTTTGCAAACCTGCCAAATATTTAACAAGTAGATCAACAGAACTGGGGAGAAGCGGCTTCATCCCACCCCTACAGGTGACTCTATAGGCCGTTTTTGGCGGTGTCAGGATCACCACTTCCACCCAGGGATCTCCAAATAAGTGCAGTGTCTCTGCTGTCTTTGCCTCTGGTCTTCAACCCACGGCCTACAAGCTGGTCTCTTACGTTACAAGGACAAACCCAGGTTTGTCCTCCAGGTTCCAGGCCAACTCAGTCTCTTGATAAGATGACGTCTTCCATGTTGTTGAGGGTTCACAACTGGATCTGTGCTGTACCCATCCCAACTAGCAACATGGACTCTTTTCCATTTTTCTGTCTGCAACATTGTCTAGCCTCTCCAATGGTAGTTCTGTGGCTCAGCCCCATTGTCTACGTACTGGACCCTACTCGGTTCACAGGTGCCATACTGAAGACCCTGCCTCTGTCCTACGGAGACATCTTGGGGCTTTTTGGATCTATGGAACCAGCTACCCCCAATGGCCAGGGGCGAGACTTCTGCACTACAAATACAGGAGGAAAGTACTGAAGTACATTTACATTCATAAATAATGATTCTGGAAGGGGGCAAATACTTTTTTTATAATGCTTACATTGGACGTGACTAGAAAGAAATAATAATAATTGTGGCTCCTGCTGGGCTGTCGATATAATTGGGTGATGGTTCTGCTGCGGATTGTGTCCTCTGGGAGGTAGAACACCGAGCATGTACTGGGAGATGGTAATAATTGACCTCCCGGGTCTGAAGCCTCCATGATATGTACAGTATGTATATATATATATATATATATATATATATATATATATATATATATATACAGTCCTATGAAAAAGTTTGGGCACCCCTATTAATCTTAATCATTTTTAGTTCTAAATATTTTGGTGTTTATAACAGCCATTTCAGTTTGATATATCTAATAACTGATGGACACAGTAATATTTCAGGATTGAAATGAGGTTTATTGTACTAACAGAAAATGTGCAATATGCATTAAACCAAAATTTGACCGGTGCAAAAGTATGGGCACCTCAACAGAAAAGTGACATTAATATTTAGTAGATCCTCCTTTTGCAAAGATAACAGCCTCTAGTCGCTTCCTGTAGCTTTTAATCAGTTCCTGGATCCTGGATAAAGGTATTTTGGACAAACAATTCAAGTTCAGTTAAGTTAGATGGTCGCAGAGCATGGACAGCCCGCTTCAAATCATCCCACAGATGTTCAATGATATTCAGGTCTGGGGACTGGGATGGCCATTCCAGAACATTGTAATTGTTCCTCTGCATGAATGCCTGAGGATTTGGAGCGGTGTTTTGGATCATTGTCTTGCTGAAATATCCATCCCCGGCGTAACTTCAACTTCGTCACTGATTCTTGAACATTATTCTCAAGAATCTGCTGATACTGAGTGGAATCCATGCGACCCTCAACTTTAACAAGATTCCCGATGCCGGCATTGGCCACACAGCCCCAAAGCATGATGGAACCTCCACCAAATTTTACAGTGGGTAGCATGTGTTTTTCTTGGAATGCTGTTTCTTTTTGGACACCATGCATAACGCCTTTTTTTATAACCAAACAACTCAATTTTTGTTTCCAAAATGAAGCTGCCTTGTCCAAATGTGCTTTTTCATACCTCAGGCAACTCTATTTGTGGCGTACGTGCAGAAACGGCTTCTTTCTCATCACTCTCCCAACAGCTTCTATTTGTGAAAAGTGCGCTGTATAGTTGACCGATGCACAGTGACACCATCTGCAGCAAGATGATGCTGCAGCTCTTTGGAGGTGGTCTGTGGATTGTCCTTGACTGTTCTCACCATTCTTCTTCTCTGCCTTTCTGATATTTTTCTTGGCCTGCCACTTCTGGGCTTAACAAGAACTGTCCCTGTGGTCTTCCATTTCCTTACTATGTTCCTCACAGTGGAAACTGACAGGTTAAATCTCTGAGACAACTTTTTGTATCCTTCCCCTGAACAACTATGTTGAACAATCTTTGTTTTCAGATCATTTGAGAGTTGTTTTGAGTAGCCCATGATGCCACTCTTCAGAGGAGATTCAAATAGGAGATCAACTTGCAATTGGCCACCTTAAATACCTTTTCTTATGATTGGATACATCTGGCTATGAAGTTCAAAGCTCACTGAGGTTACAAAACCAATTTTGTGCTTCAGTAAGTCAGTAAAAAGTAGTTAGGGGAATTCAAATCAATAAAATGATAAGGGTGCCCATACTTTTGCACCGGTCAAATTTTGGTTTAATGCATATTGCGCATTTTCTGTTAGTACAATAAACCTCATTTCAATCCTGAAATATTACTGTGTCCATCAGTTATTAGATATATCGAACTGAAATGGCTGTTGCAAACACCAAAATATTTAGAACTAAAAATGATTAAGATTAATAGGGGTGCCCAAACTTTTTCATAGGACTGTATATATATATATATATATATATATATATATATATATATATATATATGTGTAACAAAGAATGGACTGAATGAGACACGTGCGTCCAAGGACAGGACTAGACTCAATCCAGGACAAGGTCAGACACAGCCCAAGACCAGGACTAGATACAGTCCAAGACAGGACTAGACCCGATCCAGGACAGGGTCAGACACAGCCCAAGAATAGGTCTAAACACAGCCCAAGAATAGGTCTAGACACAGCCCAAGACCAGGCTACACACAGCCCAATACAGGACTAGATACAGCCCAAGGACAGGAATAGACACAATTCAGGACAAGGCCAGACACAACCCAAGACCAGGACTGAACACAATCCAAGACAGGCGAGGACTTCAGCGAAGACTAGGACCAGATCAGGACAACCAAGAACTTCCATCATACTAAACCTCAAAGAGAACACAAAACAGCACTGAGCAAAAACCGATGATAGTGTAGTAATTTTTAAAATATGGTTGGTACAAAAAAAAGTATAAAAAGTAATAATATCTATTTAGACCCGATGGCCTCTCACCTGTTCAGGTTGTCAAACTGACGTGCACAACCACATGTAAGGGAACATTCACACAGAGTAACGACCTTTCATACTGCTTCTGGCTCTGACCTCTCATACTGATTCCAGTTCTGACCTTTCATACTACTTCTGGCTCTGACCTCAGACTGATTCTGGCTCTGACCTCTCAGACTGATTCTGGCTCTGACCTCTCAGACTGATTCTGGCTCTGACCTCTCAGACTGATTCTGGCTCTGACCTCTCAGACTGATTCTGGCTCTGACCTCTCAGACTGATTCTGGCTCTGACCTCTCAGTCTGATTCCGGCTCTGACTAATCAGACTGATTCTGGTTCTGACCTCTCAGACTGCTTCTGGCTCTGACGTCTCATACTGCTTCTGGATCTGACCTCTCATACTGATTCAGGCTCTGACCTTTCATACTGCTTCTGACTCTGACCTCTCATACTGATTCTGGCACTGATCTCTCATACTGATTCTGGCTCTGACCTCTCATACTGATTCCAGTTCTGACCTTTCATACTACTTCTGGCTCTGACCTCTCAGACTGATTCTGGCTCTGTCTTCTCAGACTGATTCTGGCTCTGACCTCTCATACTGATTCTGGCTCTGACCTCTCAGACTGATTCTGGCTCTGACCTCTCAGTCTGATTCCGGCTCTGACTAATCAGACTGATTCTGGTTCTGACCTCTCAGACTGCTTCTGGCTCTGACGTCTCATACTGCTTCTGGCTCTGACCTCTCATACTGATTCCGGCTCTGACCTTTCATACTGCTTCTGACTCTGACCTCTCATACTGATTCTGGCACTGATCTCTCATACTGATTCTGGCTCTGACCTCTCATACTGATTCCAGTTCTGACCTTTCATACTACTTCTGGCTGTGACCTCTCAGACTGATTCTGGCTCTGACCTCTGAGACTGATTCTGGCTCTGACCTCTCAGTCTGATTCTGGCTCTGACCTCTCATACTGATTCTGGCTCTGACCTCTCAGACTGATTCTGGCTCTGACCTCTCAGACTGATTCTGGCTCTGACCTCTCAGACTGATTCTGGCTCTGACGTCTAATACTACTTCTGGCTCTGACTTCTCATACTGATTTTGGCTCTGACCTCTCATACTGATTCTGGCTCTGACCTCTCATACTAATTCTGGCTCTGACCTCTCATACTGATTCCAGTTCTGACCTTTCATACTGATTCTGGCTCTGACCTCTGAGACTGATTCTGGCTCTGACCTCTCAGTCTGATTCTGGCTCTGACCTCTCATACTGATTCTGGCTCTGACCTCTCAGACTGATTCTGGCTCTGACCTCTCAGACTGATTCTGGCTCTGAACTCTCATACTGATTCTGGCTCTGACCTCTCATACTGATTCCAGTTCTGACCTTTCATACTGATTCTGGCTCTGACCTCTCATACCAATTCTGGCTCTGACCTCTCAGACTGATTCTGGCTCTGACGTCTAATACTACTTCTGGCTCTGACTTCTCAGACTGATTCTGGCTCTGAACTCTCAGACCGATTCTGGCTCTGACCTCTCAGACTGATTCTGGCTCTGACCTCTCATACTGATTCTGGTTCTGACCTCTCATACTAATTCTAGCTCTGACCTCTCAGTCTGATTCTGGCTCTGACTTCTCATACTGATTTTGGCTCTGACCTCTCATACTGATTCTGGTTCTGACCTCTCATACTGATTCTGGCTCTGACCTCTCAGACTGATTCTGGCTCTGAACTCTCATACTGATACTGGCTCTGACCTCTCATACTGATTCCAGTTCTGACCTTTCATACTGATTCTGGCTCTGACCTCTCATACCAATTCTGGCTCTGACCTCTTAGACTGAATTTTGGCTCTGACCTCTTAGACTGATTTTGGCTCTGACCTCTCAGACTGATTCTGGCTTTGACCTCTCATACTATTTCTGGCTCTGACCTCTCAGTCTGATTCATACTGCTTCTGGCTCAGACCTCTCATACCGGTTCTGGCTCTGACCTCTCACACTGATTCTGGCTCTGACCTCTCAGTCTGATTCTGGCTCTGACCTCTCATACTGATTCTTGCTCTGACCTCTCATACTGATTCCAGTTCTGACCTTTCATACTGATTCTGGCTCTGACCTCTCATACCAATTCTGGCTCTGACCTCTTAGACTGATTTTGGCTCTGACCTCTCTGACTGATTCTGGCTCTGACCTCTCATACTATTTCTGGCTCTGACCTCTCAGTCTGATTCTGGCTCTTACCTCTCATACTGATTCTGGCTCTGACCACTCAGACTGAATCTGGCTCTGACCTCTCAGTCTGATTCTGGCTCTGACCTCTCAGACTGATTCTGGCTCTGACCTCTCATACTGATTCTGGCTCTGACCTCTCAGTCTGATTCTGGCTCTGACCTCTCAGACTGATTCTGGCTCTGACCTCTCATACTGATTCTGGCTCTGACCTCTCAGTCTGATTCTGGCTCTGACCTCTCATACTGATTCTGGCTCTGACCTCTCGTACTGATTCCAATTCTGACCTTTCATACTGCTTCTGGCTCTGACCTCTCATACCGGTTCTGGCTCTGACCTCTCACACTGATTCTGGCTCTGACCTCTCAGTCTGATTCTGGCTCTGACCTCTCAGACTGATTCCGGCTCTGACCTCTCAGACTGATTCTGGCTCTGACCTCTCAGTCTGATTCTGGCTCTGACCTCTCAGACTGATTCTGGCTCTGACCTCTCAGACTGATTCTGGCTCTGACCTCTCAGTCTGATTCTGGCTCTGACCTCTCATACTGATTCTGGTTCTGACCTCTCATACTAATTCTAGCTCTGACCTCTCAGTCTGATTCTGGCTCTGACCTCTCATACTGATTTTGGCTCTGACCTCTCATACTGATTCTGGCTCTGACCTCTCAGACTGATTCTGGCTCTGACCTCTCAGACTGATTCTGGCTCTGAACTCTCATACTGATTCTGGCTCTAACCTCTCATACTGATTCCAGTTCTGACCTTTCATACTGATTCTGGCTCTGACCTCTCATACCGATTCTGGCTCTGACCTCTCATACTATTTCTGGCTCTGACCTCTCATACTAATTCTGGCTCTGACCTCTCAGACTGATTCTGGCTCTGACCTCTCAGTCTGATTCTGGCTCTGACCTCTCATACTGATTCTGGCTCTGTCCTCTCATACTGATTCTGGCTCTGACCTCTCAGTCTGATTCTGGCTCTGACCTCTCATACTGATTCTGGCTCTGACCTCTCGTACTGATTCCAATTCTGACCTTTCATACTGCTTCTGGCTCTGACCTCTCATACCGGTTCTGGCTCTGACCTCTCACACTGATTCTGGCTCTGACCTCTCAGTCTGATTCTGGCTCTGACCTCTCATACTGATTCTGGCTCTGACCTCTCATACTAATTCTGGCTCTGACCTCTCAGACTGATTCTGGCTCTGACCTCTCATACTGATTCTGGCTCTGACCTCTCATACTGATTCTGGCTCTGACCTCTCAGTCTGATTCTGGCTCTGACCTCTCATACTGATTCTACTGATTCTGGCTCTGACCTCTCATACTGATTCTGGCTCTGACCTCTCATACTGATTCTGGCTCTGACCTCTCATACTGATTCTGGCTCTGACCTCTCATACTGATTCTGGCTCTGACCTCTCAGACTGATTCTGGCTCTGACCTCTCAGACTGATTCTGGCACTGATCTTTCATACTGCTTCTGGCTCTGACCTCTCATACCGATTCTGGCTCTGACCTCTCAGACTGATTCTGGCTCTGACCTCTCAGACTGATTCTGGCTCTGACCTCTCATACTAATTCTGGCTCTGACCTCTCAGTCTGATTCTGGCTCTGACCTCTCAGTCTGATTCTGGCTCTGACCTCTCAGTCTGATTCTGGCTCTGACTTCTCAGTCTGATTCTGGCTCTGACCTCTCAGTCTTATTCTGGCTCTGACCTCTCACACTGATTCTGGCTCTGACCTCTCAGACTGATTCTGGCTCTGACCTCTCATACTGATTCTGGTTCTGACCTCTCATACTAATTCTAGCTCTGACCTCTCAGTCTGATTCTGGCTCTGACTTCTCATACTGATTTTGGCTCTGACCTCTCATACTGATTCTGGTTCTGACCTCTCATACTGATTCTGGCTCTGACCTCTCAGACTGATTCTGGCTCTGACCTCTCATACTGATACTGGCTCTGACCTTTCATACTGATTCTGGCTCTGACCTCTCATACCAATTCTGGCTCTGACCTCTTAGACTGATTTTGGCTCTGACCTCTTAGACTGATTTTGGCTCTGACCTCTCAGACTGATTCTGGCTTTGACCTCTCATACTATTTCTGGCTCTGACCTCTCAGTCTGATTCATACTGCTTCTGGCTCAGACCTCTCATACCGGTTCTGGCTCTGACCTCTCACACTGATTCTGGCTCTGACCTCTCAGTCTGATTCTGGCTCTGACCTCTCATACTGATTCTTGCTTTGACCTCTCATACTGATTCCAGTTCTGACCTTTCATACTGATTCTGGCTCTGACCTCTCATACCAATTCTGGCTCTGACCTCTTAGACTGATTTTGGCTCTGACCTCTCATACTATTTCTGGCTCTGACCTCTCAGTCTGATTCTGGTTCTTACCTCTCATACTGATTCTGGCTCTGACCACTCAGACTGAATCTGGCTCTGACCTCTCAGTCTAATTCTGGCTCTGACCTCTCAGACTGATTCTGGCTCTGACCTCTCATACTGATTCTGGCTCTGACCTCTCAGACTGATTCTGGCTCTGACCTCTCAGACTGATTCTCGCTCTGACCTCTCATACTGATTATGACTATGACCTTTCAGACTGATTCTGGCTCTGACCTCTCATACTAATTCTGGCTCTGACCTCTCAGACTGATTCTGGCTCTGACCTCTCAGTCTGATTCTGGCTCTGACCTCTCATACTGATTCTGGCTCTGACCTCTCATACTGATTCTGGCTCTGACCTCTCAGTCTGATTCTGGCTCTGACCTCTCATACTGATTCTGGCTCTGACCTCTCGTACTGATTCCAATTCTGACCTTTCATACTGCTTCTGGCTCCGACCTCTCATACCGATTCTGGCTCTGACCTCTCACACTGATTCTGGCTCTGACCTCTCAGTCTGATTCTGGCTCTGACCTCTCAGACTGATTCTGGCTCTGACCTCTCATACTAATTCTGGCTCTGACCTCTCAGACTGATTCTGGCTCTGACCTCTCAGTCTGATTCTGGCTCTGACCTCTCATACTGATTCTGGCTCTGACCTCTCATACTGATTCTGGCTCTGACCTCTCAGTCTGATTCTGGCTCTGACCTCTCATACTGATTCTACTGATTCTGGCTCTGACCTCTCATACTGATTCTGGCTCTGACCTCTAATACTGATTCTGGTTCTGACCTCTCATACTGATTCTGGCTCTGACCTCTCAGACTGATTCTGGCTCTGACCTCTCATACTGATACTGGCTCTGAGCTCTCATACTGATTCCAGTTCTGACCTTTCATACTGATTCTGGCTCTGACTTCTCATACCAATTCTGGCTCTGACCTCTTAGACTGATTTTGGCTCTGACCTCTCAGACTGATTCTGGCTTTGACCTCTCATACAATTTCTGGCTCTGACCTCTCAGTCTGATTCATACTGCTTCTGGCTCAGACCTCTCATACCGGTTCTGGCTCTGACCTCTCACACTGATTCTGGCTCTGACCGCTCAGTCTGATTCTGGCTCTGACCTCTCATACTGATTCTTACTCTGACCTCTCATACTGATTCCAGTTCTGACCTTTCATACTGATTCTGGCTCTGACCTCTCATACCAATTCTGGCTCTGACCTCTTAGACTGATTTTGGCTCTGAACTCTCAGACTGATTCTGGCTCTGACCTCTCATACTATTTCTGCCTCTGACCTCTCAGTCTGATTCTGGCTCTTACCTCTCATACTGATTCTGGCTCTGACCACTCAGACTGAATCTGGCTCTGACCTCTCAGTCTAATTCTGGCTCTGACCTCTCAGACTGATTCTGGCTCTGACCTCTCATACTGATTCTGGCTCTGACCTCTCAGACTGATTCTGGCTCTGACCTCTCAGACTGATTCTCGCTCTGACCTCTCATACTGATTCTGGCTCTGACCTCTCAGTCTGATTCTGGCTCTGACCTCTCATACTAATTCTGGCTCTGAACTCTCATACTGATTCTGGCTCTAACCTCTCATACTGATTCCAGTTCTGACCTTTCATACTGATTCTGGCTCTGACCTCTCATACCGATTCTGGCTCTGACCTCTCATACTATTTCTGGCTCTGACCTCTCATACTATTTCTGGCTCTGACCTCTCAGTCTGATTCTGGCTCTTACCTCTCATACTGATTCTGGCTCTGACCACTCAGACTGAATCTGGCTCTGACCTCTCAGTCTGATTCTGGCTCTGACCTCTCAGACTGATTCTGGCTCTGACCTCTCATACTGATTCTGGCTCTGACCTCTCAGACTGATTCTGGCTCTGACCTCTCAGACTGATTCTCGCTCTGACCTCTCATACTGATTATGACTATGACCTTTCAGACTGATTCTGGCTCTGACCTCTCATACTTATTCTGGCTCTGACCTCTCGTACTGATTCCAATTCTGACCTTTCATACTGCTTCTGGCTCTGACCTCTCATACCGGTTCTGGCTCTGACCTCTCACACTGATTCTGGCTCTGACCTCTCAGTCTGATTCTGGCTCTGACCTCTCATACTGATTCTGGCTCTGACCTCTCATACTGATTCTGGCACTGACCTCTCAGTCTGATTCTGGCTCTGACCTCTCATACTGATTCTGGCTCTGACCTCTCATACTGATTCTGGCTCTGACCTCTCAGTCTGATTCTGGCTCTGACCTCTCATACTGATTCTGGCTCTGACCTCTCATACTGATTCTGGCTCTGACCTCTCATACTGATTCTGGCTCTGACCTCTCATACTGATTCTGGCTCTGACCTCTCATACTGATTCTGGCTTTGACCTCTTAGACAGATTCTGGCTCCGACCTCTCAGACTGATTCTGGCACTGATCTTTCATACTGCTTCTGGCTCTGACCTCTCAGACTGATTCTGGCTCTGACCTCTCAGTCTGATTCTGGCTCTGACCTCTCAGACTGATTCTGGCTCTGACCTCTCAGACTGATTCTGGCTCTGACCTCTCAGTCTGATTCTGGCTCTGACCTCTCATACTGATTCTGGTTCTGACCTCTCATACTAATTCTAGCTCTGACCTCTCAGTCTGATTCTGGCTCTGACCTCTCATACTGATTTTGGCTCTGACCTCTCATACTGATTCTGGCTCTGACCTCTCAGACTGATTCTGGCTCTGACCTCTCAGACTGATTCTGGCTCTGAACTCTCATACTGATTCTGGCTCTAACCTCTCATACTGATTCCAGTTCTGACCTTTCATACTGATTCTGGCTCTGACCTCTCATACCGATTCTGGCTCTGACCTCTCATACTATTTCTGGCTCTGACCTCTAATACTATTTCTGGCTCTGACCTCTCAGTCTGATTCTGGCTCTTACCTCTCATACTGATTCTGGCTCTCACCACTCAGACTGAATCTGGCTCTGACCTCTCAGTCTGATTCTGGCTCTGACCTCTCAGACTGATTCTGGCTCTGACCTCTCATACTGATTCTGGCTCTGACCTCTCAGACTGATTCTGGCTCTGACCTCTCAGACTGATTCTCGCTCTGACCTCTCATACTGATTATGACTATGACCTTTCAGACTGATTCTGGCTCTGACCTCTCATACTTATTCTGGCTCTGACCTCTCGTACTGATTCCAATTCTGACCTTTCATACTGCTTCTGGCTCTGACCTCTCATACCGGTTCTGGCTCTGACCTCTCACACTGATTCTGGCTCTGACCTCTCAGTCTGATTCTGGCTCTGACCTCTCATACTGATTCTGGCTCTGACCTCTCATACTGATTCTGGCTCTGACCTCTCAGTCTGATTCTGGCTCTGACCTCTCATACTGATTCTGGCTCTGACCTCTCATACTGATTCTGGCTCTGACCTCTCAGTCTGATTCTGGCTCTGACCTCTCATACTGATTCTGGCTCTGACCTCTCATACTGATTCTGGCTCTGACCTCTCATACTGATTCTGGCTCTGACCTCTCATACTGATTCTGGCTCTGACCTCTCATACTGATTCTGGCTCTGACCTCTCAGACAGATTCTGGCTCCGACCTCTCAGACTGATTCTGGCACTGATCTTTCATACTGCTTCTGGCTCTGACCTCTCAGACTGATTCTGGCTCTGACCTCTCAGTCTGATTCTGGCTCTGACCTCTCAGACTGATTCTGGCTCTGACCTCTCAGACTGATTCTGGCTCTGACCTCTCAGTCTGATTCTGGCTCTGACCTCTCATACTGATTCTGGTTCTGACCTCTCATACTAATTCTAGCTCTGACCTCTCAGTCTGATTCTGGCTCTGACCTCTCATACTGATTTTGGCTCTGACCTCTCATACTGATTCTGGCTCTGACCTCTCAGACTGATTCTGGCTCTGACCTCTCAGACTGATTCTGGCTCTGAACTCTCATACTATTTCTGGCTCTAACCTCTCATACTGATTCCAGTTCTGACCTTTCATACTGATTCTGGCTCTGACCTCTCATACCGATTCTGGCTCTGACCTCTCATACTATTTCTGGCTCTGACCTCTAATACTATTTCTGGCTCTGACCTCTCAGTCTGATTCTGGCTCTTACCTCTCATACTGATTCTGGCTCTCACCACTCAGACTGAATCTGGCTCTGACCTCTCAGTCTGATTCTGGCTCTGACCTCTCAGACTGATTCTGGCTCTGACCTCTCATACTGATTCTGGCTCTGACCTCTCAGACTGATTCTGGCTCTGACCTCTCAGACTGATTCTCGCTCTGACCTCTCATACTGATTATGACTATGACCTTTCAGACTGATTCTGGCTCTGACCTCTCATACTAATTCTGGCTCTGACCTCTCAGACTGATTCTGGCTCTGACCTCTCAGTCTGATTCTGGCTCTGACCTCTCATACTGATTCTGGCTCTGACCTCTCATACTGATTCTGGTTCTGACCTCTCAGTCTGATTCTGGCTCTGACCTCTCATACTGATTCTGGCTCTGACCTCTCGTACTGATTCCAATTCTGACCTTTCATACTGCTTCTGGCTCTGACCTCTCATACCGGTTCTGGCTCTGACCTCTCACACTGATTCTGGCTCTGACCTCTCAGTCTGATTCTGGCTCTGACCTCTCATACTGATTCTGGCTCTGACCTCTCATACTGATTCTGGCTCTGACCTCTTAGTCTGATTCTGGCTCTGACCTCTCATACTGATTCTGGCTCTGACCTCTCAGACTGATTCTGGCTCTGACCTCTCATACTGATTCTGGTTCTGACCTCTCATACTAATTCTAGCTCTGACCTATCAGACTAATTCTGGTTCTGACCTCTCATACTGATTCTGGCTCTGACCTCTCATACTGATTCTGGCTCTGACCTCTCATACTGATTCTGGCTCTTATCTCTCAGACTGATTCTGACTCTGAACTCCCATACTGATTCTGGCTCTGACCTCTCAGTCTGATTCTGGCTCTGACCTCTCATACTGATTCTGGCTCTGACCTCTCAGTCTGATTCTGGCTCTGACCTCTCATACTGATTTTGGCTCTGACCTCTCATACTGATTCTGGCTCTGACCTCTCAGACTAATTCTGGCTCTGACCTCTCAGACTGATTCTGGCTCTGAACTCTCATACTGATTCCGGCTCTAACCTCTCATACTGATTCCAGTTCTGACCTTTCATAGTGATTCCGGCTCTGACCTCTCAGACTGATTCCGGCTCTGACCTCTCAGACTGATTCCGGCTCTGACCTCTCAGACTGATTCTGGCTCTGACCTCTCAGTCTGATTCTGGCTCTGACCTCTCATACTGATTCTGGCTCTTATCTCTCAGACTGATTCTGACTCTGAACTCCCATACTGATTCTGGCTCTGACCTCTCAGTCTGATTCTGGCTCTGACCTCTCAGTCTGATTCTGGCTCTGACCTCTCAGACTGATTCCGGCTCTGACCTCTCAGACTGATTCCGGCTCTGACCTCTCAGTCTGATTCTGGCTCTGACCTCCCATACTGATTCTGGCTCTGACCTCTCAGCCTGATTCTGTCTCTGACCTCTCAGCCTGATTCTGGCTCTGACCTCTCAGACTGATTCTGGCTCTGACCTCTCAGACTGATTCTTACTCTGACCTCTCATACTGATTATGACTCTGACCTTTCAGACTGATTCTGGCTCTGACCTCTCATACTGATTCTGGCTCTGACCTCTCAGAAAAATTCTGGCTCTGACCTCTCAGACTGATTCTGGCTCTGACCTCTCATACTGATTCTGGCTCTTATCTCTCAGACTGATTCTGACTCTGAACTCCCATACTGATTCTGGCTCTGACCTCTCATACTGATTCTGGCTCTGACCTCTCAGACTGATTCCGGCCCTGACCTCTCAGACTGATTCCGGCTCTGACCTCTCAGACTGATTCTGGCTCTGACCTCTCAGTCTGATTCTGGCTCTGACCTCTCAGTCTGATTCTGGCTCTGACCTCTCATACTGATTCTGGCTCTTATCTCTCAGACTGATTCTGACTCTGACCTCTCATACTGATTCTGGCTCTGACCTCTCAGACTGATTCTGGCTCTGTCCTCTCAGACTGATTCTGGCTCTGAACTCTCATACTGATTCTGGCTCTAACCTCTCATACTGATTCCAGTTCTGACCTTTTATACTGATTCTGGCTCTGACCTCTCATACCGATTCTGGCTCTGACCTCTCATACTATTTCTGGCTCTGACCTCTCATACTATTTCTGGCTCTGACCTCTCAGTCTGATTCATACTGCTTCTGGCTCTGACCTCTCATACCGGTTCTGGCTCTGACCTCTCACACTGATTCTGGCTCTGACCTCTCAGTCTGATTCTGGCTCTGACCTCTCATACTGATTCTTGCTCTGACCTCTCATACTGATTCTGGCTCTGACGTCTCATACTGATTCTGGCTCTGACCTCTCATACTGATTCTGGCTCTGACCTCTCATACTGATTCTGGCTCTGACCTCTCAGTCTGATTCTGGCTCTGACCTCTCATACTGATTCTGGCTCTGACCTCTCATACTGATTCTGGCTCTGACCTCTCAGTCTGATTCTGGCTCTGACCTCTCATACTGATTCTGGCTCTGACCTCTCAGACTGATTCTGGCTCTGACCTCTCATACTGATTCTGGTTCTGACCTCTCATACTAATTCTAGCTCTGACCTCTCAGTCTGATTCTGGCTCTGACCTCTCATTCTGATTTTGGCTCTGACCTCTCATACTGATTCTGGCTCTGACCTCTCAGACTGATTCTGGCTCTGACCTCTCAGACTGATTCTGGCTTTGAACTCTCATACTGATTCTGGCTCTAACCTCTCATACTGATTCCAGTTCTGACCTTTCATACTGATTCCGGCTCTGACCTCTCATACCGATTCTGGCTCTGACCTCTTAGACTGATTTTGGCTCTGACCTCTCAGACTGATTCTGGCTCTGACCTCTCATACTGATTCTGGCTCTTACCTCTCAGTCTGATTCTGGCTCTTAACTCTCATACTGATTCTGGCTCTGACCTCTCGGACTGATTCTGGCTCTGACCTCTCATACTGATTCTGGCTCTGACCTCTCATACTGATTTTGGCTCTGACCTCTCAGACTGATTCTCACTCTGACCTCTCATACTGATTATGACTCTGACCTTTCAGACTGATTCTGGCTATGACCTCTCATACTGATTCTGGCTCTGACCTCTCATACTGATTCTGGTCCTGACCTCTCAGACTGATTCTGGCTCTGACCTCTCATACTGATTCCAGTTCTGACCTTTCATACTGATTCTGGCTCTGACCTCTCATACCAATTCTGGCTCTGACCTCTCAGACTGAGTCTGGCTCTGACGTCTAATACTACTTCTGGCTCTGACTTCTCAGACTGATTCTGGCTCTGAACTCTCAGACCGATTCTGGCTCTGACCTCTCAGACTGATTCTGGCTCTGACCTCTCATACTGATTCTGGTTCTGACCTCTCATACTAATTCTAGCTCTGACCTCTCAGTCTGATTCTGGCTCTGACTTCTCATACTGATTTTGGCTCTGACCTCTCATACTGATTCTGGTTCTGACCTCTCATACTGATTCTGGCTCTGACCTCTCAGACTGATTCTGGCTCTGAACTCTCATACTGATACTGGCTCTGACCTCTCATACTGATTCCAGTTCTGACCTTTCATACTGATTCTGGCTCTGACCTCTCATGCCAATTCTGGCTCTGACCTCTTAGACTGATTTTGGCTCTGACCTCTTAGACTGATTTTGGCTCTGACCTCTCAGACTGATTCTGGCTTTGACCTCTCATACTATTTCTGGCTCTGACCTCTCAGTCTGATTCATACTGCTTCTGGCTCAGACCTCTCATACCGGTTCTGGCTCTGACCTCTCACACTGATTCTGGCTCTGACCTCTCAGTCTGATTCTGGCTCTGACCTCTCATACTGATTCTTGCTTTGACCTCTCATACTGATTCCAGTTCTGACCTTTCATACTGATTCTGGCTCTGACCTCTCATACCAATTCTGGCTCTGACCTCTTAGACTGATTTTGGCTCTGACCTCTCAGACTGATTCTGGCTCTGACCTCTCATACTATTTCTGGCTCTGACCTCTCAGTCTGATTCTGGCTCTTACCTCTCATACTGATTCTGGCTCTGACCACTCAGACTGAATCTGGCTCTGACCTCTCAGTCTGATTCTGGCTCTGACCTCTCAGACTGATTCTGGCTCTGACCTCTCATACTGATTCTGGCTCTGACCTCTCAAACTGATTCTTGCTCTGACCTCTCAGACTGATTCTCGCTCTGACCTCTCATACTGATTATGACTATGACCTTTCAGACTGATTCTGGCTCTGACCTCTCAGACTGATTCTGGCTCTGACCTCTCAGTTTGATTCTGGCTCTGACCTCTCATACTGATTCTGGCTCTGACCTCTCATACTGATTCTGGCTCTGACCTCTCAGTCTGATTCTGGCTCTGACCTCTCATACTGATTCAGGCTCTGACCTCTCGTACTGATTCCAATTCTGACCTTTAATACTGCTTCTGGCTCTGACCTCTCATACCGGTTCTGGCTCTGACCTCTCACACTGATTCTGGCTCTGACCTCTCAGTCTGATTCTGGCTCTGACCTCTCAGACTGATTCCGGCTCTGACCTCTCAGACTGATTCCGGCTCTGACCTCTCAGACTGATTCTGGCTCTGACCTCTCAGTCTGATTCTGGCTCTGACCTCTCAGACTGATTCTGGCTCTGACCTCTCAGACTGATTCTGGCTCTGACCTCTCAGTCTGATTCTGGCTCTGACCTCTCATACTGATTCTGGTTCTGACCTCTCATACTAATTCTAGCTCTGACCTCTCAGTCTGATTCTGGCTCTGACCTCTCATACTGATTTTGGCTCTGACCTCTCATACTGATTCTGGCTCTGACCTCTCAGACTGATTCTGGCTCTGACCTCTCAGACTGATTCTGGCTCTGAACTCTCATACTGATTCTGGCTCTAACCTCTCATACTGATTCCAGTTCTGACCTTTCATACTGATTCTGGCTCTGACCTCTCATACCGATTCTGGCTCTGACCTCTCATACTATTTCTGGCTCTGACCTCTCATACTAATTCTGGCTCTGACCTCTCAGACTGATTCTGGCTCTGACCTCTCAGTCTGATTCTGGCTCTGACCTCTCATACTGATTCTGGCTCTGACCTCTCATACTGATTCTGGCTCTGACCTCTCAGTCTGATTCTGGCTCTGACCTCTCATACTGATTCTGGCTCTGACCTCTCGTACTGATTCCAATTCTGACCTTTCATACTGCTTCTGGCTCTGACCTCTCATACCGGTTCTGGCTCTGACCTCTCACACTGATTCTGGCTCTGACCTCTCAGTCTGATTCTGGCTCTGACCTCTCATACTGATTCTGGCTCTGACCTCTCATACTGATTCTGGTTCTGACCTCTCATACTAATTCTAGCTCTGACCTCTCAGTCTGATTCTGGCTCTGACTTCTCATACTGATTTTGGCTCTGACCTCTCATACTGATTCTGGTTCTGACCTCTCATACTGATTCTGGCTCTGACCTCTCAGACTGATTCTGGCTCTGACCTCTCATACTGATACTGGCTCTGAGCTCTCATACTGATTCCAGTTCTGACCTTTCATACTGATTCTGGCTCTGACCTCTCATACCAATTCTGGCTCTGACCTCTTAGACTGATTTTGGCTCTGACCTCTTAGACTGATTTTGGCTCTGACCTCTCAGACTGATTCTGGCTTTGACCTCTCATACTATTTCTGGCTCTGACCTCTCAGTCAGATTCATACTGCTTCTGGCTCAGACCTCTCATACCGGTTCTGGCTCTGACCTCTCACACTGATTCTGGCTCTGACCTCTCAGTCTGATACTGGCTCTGACCTCTCATACTGATTCTTGCTTTGACCTCTCATACTGATTCCAGTTCTGACCTTTCATACTGATTCTGGCTCTGACCTCTCATACCAATTCTGGCTCTGACCTCTTAGACTGATTTTGGCTCTGACCTCTCAGACTGATTCTGGCTCTGACCTCTCATACTATTTCTGGCTCTGACCTCTCAGTCTGATTCTGGCTCTTACCTCTCATACTGATTCTGGCTCTGACCACTCAGACTGAATCTGGCTCTGACCTCTCAGTCTAATTCTGGCTCTGACCTCTCAGACTGATTCTGGCTCTGACCTCTCATACTGATTCTGGCTCTGACCTCTCAGACTGATTCTGGCTCTGACCTCTCAGACTGATTCTCGCTCTGACCTCTCAGACTGATTATGACTATGACCTTTCAGACTGATTCTGGCTCTGACCTCTCATACTAATTCTGGCTCTGACCTCTCAGACTGATTCTGGCTCTGACCTCTCAGTCTGATTCTGGCTCTGACCTCTCATACTGATTCTGGCTCTGACCTCCCATACTGATTCTGGCTCTGACCTCTCAGTCTGATTCTGGCTCTGACCTCTCATACTGATTCTGGCTCTGACCTCTCGTACTGATTCCAATTCTGACCTTTCATACTGCTTCTCGCTCTGACCTCTCATACCGGTTCTGGCTCTGACCTCTCACACTGATTCTGGCTCTGACCTCTCAGTCTGATTCTGGCTCTGACCTCTCAGACTGATTCTGGCTCTGACCTCTCATACTAATTCTGGCTCTGACCTCTCAGACTGATTCTGGCTCTGACCTCTCAGTCTGATTCTGGCTCTGACCTCTCATACTGATTCTGGCTCTGACCTCTCATACTGATTCTGGCTCTGACCTCTCAGTCTGATTCTGGCTCTGACCTCTCATACTGATTCTACTGATTCTGGCTCTGACCTCTCATACTGATTCTGGCTCTGACCTCTCATACTGATTCTGGTTCTGACCTCTCATACTGATTCTGGCTCTGACCTCTCAGACTGATTCTGGCTCTGACCTCTCATACTGATACTGGCTCTGAGCTCTCATACTGATTCCAGTTTTGACCTTTCATACTGATTCTGGCTCTGACCTCTCATACCAATTCTGGCTCTGACCTCTTAGACTGATTTTGGCTCTGACCTCTTAGACTGATTTTGGCTCTGACCTCTCAGACTGATTCTGGCTTTGACCTCTCATACAATTTCTGGCTCTGACCTCTCAGTCTGATTCATACTGCTTCTGGCTCAGACCTCTCATACCGGTTCTGGCTCTGACCTCTCACACTGATTCTGGCTCTGACCGCTCAGTCTGATTCTGGCTCTGACCTCTCATACTGATTCTTGCTCTGACCTCTCATACTGATTCCAGTTCTGACCTTTCATACTGATTCTGGCTCTGACCTCTCATATTAATTCTGGCTCTAACCTCTTAGACTGATTTTGGCTCTGACCTCTCAGACTGATTCTGGCTCTGACCTCTCATACTATTTCTGCCTCTGACCTCTCAGTCTGATTCTGGCTCTTACCTCTCATACTGATTCTGGCTCTGACCACTCAGACTGAATCTGGCTCTGACCTCTCAGTCTAATTCTGGCTCTGACCTCTCAGACTGATTCTGGCTCTGACCTCTCATACTGATTCTGGCTCTGACCTCTCAGACTGATTCTGGCTCTGACCTCTCAGACTGATTCTCGCTCTGACCTCTCATACTGATTATGACTGTGACCTTTTAGACTGATTCTGGCTCTGACCTCTCATACTAATTCTGGCTCTGACCTCTCAGACTGATTCTGGCTCTGACCTCTCAGTCTGATTCTGGCTCTGACCTCTCATACTGATTCTGGCTCTGACCTCTCATACTGATTCTGGCTCTGACCTCTCAGTCTGATTCTGGCTCTGACCTCTCAGTCTAATTCTGGCTCTGACCTCTCAGACTGATTCTGGCTCTGACCTCTCATACTGATTCTGGCTCTGACCTCTCACACTGATTCTGGCTCTGACCTCTCAGTCTGATTCTGGCTCTGACCTCTCAGAATGATTCCGGCTCTGACCTCTCAGACTGATTCTGGCTCTGACCTCTCATACTGATTCTGGTTCTGATCTCTCATACTAATTCTAGCTCTGACCTCTCAGTCTGATTCTGGCTCTGACCTCTCATACTGATTTTGGCTCTGACCTCTCATACTGATTCTGGCTCTGACCTCTCAGACTGATTCTGGCTCTGAACTCTCATACTGATTCTGGCTCTAACCTCTCATACTGATTCCAGTTCTGACCTTTCATACTGATTCTGGCTCTGACCTCTCATACCGATTCTGGCTCTGACCTCTCATACTATTTCTGGCTCTGACCTCTCATACTATTTCTGGCTCTGACCTCTCAGTCTGATTCTGGCTCTTACCTCTCATACTGATTCTGGCTCTGACCTCTCAGACTGATTCCGGCTCTGACCTCTCAGACTGATTCTGGCTCTGACCTCTCATACTGATTCTGGTTCTGACCTCTCATACTAATTCTAGCTCTGACCTCTCAGTCTGATTCTGGCTCTGACCTCTCATACTGATTTTGGCTCTGACCTCTCATACTGATTCTGGCTCTGACCTCTCAGACTGATTCTGGCTCTGAACTCTCATACTGATTCTGGCTCTAACCTCTCATACTGATTCCAGTTCTGACCTTTCATACTGATTCTGGCTCTGACCTCTCATACCGATTCTGGCTCTGACCTCTCATACTATTTCTGGCTCTGACCTCTCATACTATTTCTGGCTCTGACCTCTCAGTCTGATTCTGGCTCTTACCTCTCATACTATTTCTGCCTCTGACCTCTCAGTCTGATTCTGGCTCTTACCTCTCATACTGATTCTGGCTCTGACCACTCAGACTGAATCTGGCTCTGACCTCTCAGTCTAATTCTGGCTCTGACCTCTCAGACTGATTCTGGCTCTGACCTCTCATACTGATTCTGGCTCTGACCTCTCAGACTGATTCTGGCTCTGACCTCTCAGACTGATTCTCGCTCTGACCTCTCATACTGATTATGACTGTGACCTATTAGACTGATTCTGGCTCTGACCTCTCATACTAATTCTGGCTCTGACCTCTCAGACTGATTCTGGCTCTGACCTCTCAGTCTGATTCTGGCTCTGACCTCTCATACTGATTCTGGCTCTGACCTCTCATACTGATTCTGGCTCTGACCTCTCAGTCTGATTCTGGCTCTGACCTCTCAGTCTAATTCTGGCTCTGACCTCTCAGACTGATTCTGGCTCTGACCTCTCATACTGATTCTGGCTCTGACCTCTCACACTGATTCTGGCTCTGACCTCTCAGTCTGATTCTGGCTCTGACCTCTCAGACTGATTCTCGCTCTGACCTCTCATACTGATTATGACTGTGACCTATTAGACTGATTCTGGCTCTGACCTCTCATACTAATTCTGGCTCTGACCTCTCAGACTGATTCTGGCTCTGACCTCTCAGTCTGATTCTGGCTCTGACCTCTCATACTGATTCTGGCTCTGACCTCTCATACTGATTCTGGCTCTGACCTCTCAGTCTGATTCTGGCTCTGACCTCTCAGTCTAATTCTGGCTCTGACCTCTCATACTGATTCTGGTTCTGACCTCTCATACTAATTCTAGCTCTGACCTCTCAGTCTGATTCTGGCTCTGACCTCTCATACTGATTTTGGCTCTGACCTCTCATACTGATTCTGGCTCTGACCTCTCAGACTGATTCTGGCTCTGAACTCTCATACTGATTCTGGCTCTAACCTCTCATACTGATTCCAGTTCTGACCTTTCATACTGATTCTGGCTCTGACCTCTCATAACGATTCTGGCTCTGACCTCTCATACTATTTCTGGCTCTGACCTCTCATACTATTTCTGGCTCTGACCTCTCAGTCTGATTCTGGCTCTTACCTCTCATACTGATTCTGGCTCTGACCACTCAGACTGAATCTGGCTCTGACCTCTCAGTCTGATTCTGGCTCTGACCTCTCAGACTGATTCTGGCTCTGACCTCTCATACTGATTCTGGCTCTGACCTCTTATACTGATTCTGGCTCTGACCTCTCAGTCTGATTCTGGCTCTGACCTCTCATACTGATTCTGGCTCTGACCTCTCATACTGATTCTGGCTCTGACCTCTCAGTCTGATTCTGGCTCTGACCTCTCATACTGATTCTGGCTCTGACCTCTCATACTGATTCTGGCTCTGACCTCTCATACTGATTCTGGCTCTGACCTCTCACACTGATTCTGGCTCTGACCTCTCATACTGATTCTGGCTCTGACCTCTCAGACAGATTCTGGCTCCGACCTCTCAGACTGATTCTGGCACTGATCTTTCATACTGCTTCTGGCTCTGACCTCTCAGACTGATTCTGGCTCTGACCTCTCAGTCTGATTCTGGCTCTGACCTCTCAGACTGATTCTGGCTCTGACCTCTCAGACTGATTCTGGCTCTGACCTCTCAGTCTGATTCTGGCTCTGACCTCTCATACTGATTCTGGTTCTGACCTCTCATACTAATTCTAGCTCTGACCTCTCAGTCTGATTCTGGCTCTGACCTCTCATACTGATTTTGGCTCTGACCTCTCATACTGATTCTGGCTCTGACCTCTCAGACTGATTCTGGCTCTGACCTCTCAGACTGATTCTGGCTCTGAACTCTCATACTATTTCTGGCTCTAACCTCTCATACTGATTCCAGTTCTGACCTTTCATACTGATTCTGGCTCTGACCTCTCATACCGATTCTGACTCTGACCTCTCATACTATTTCTGGCTCTGACCTCTAATACTATTTCTGGCTCTGACCTCTCAGTCTGATTCTGGCTCTTACCTCTCATACTGATTCTGGCTCTCACCACTCAGACTGAATCTGGCTCTGACCTCTCAGTCTGATTCTGGCTCTGACCTCTCAGACTGATTCTGGCTCTGACCTCTCATACTGATTCTGGCTCTGACCTCTCAGACTGATTCTGGCTCTGACCTCTCAGACTGATTCTCGCTCTGACCTCTCATACTGATTATGACTATGACCTTTCAGACTGATTCTGGCTCTGACCTCTCATACTAATTCTGGCTCTGACCTCTCAGACTGATTCTGGCTCTGACCTCTCAGTCTGATTCTGGCTCTGACCTCTCATACTGATTCTGGCTCTGACCTCTCATACTGATTCTGGTTCTGACCTCTCAGTCTGATTCTGGCTCTGACCTCTCATACTGATTCTGGCTCTGACCTCTCGTACTGATTCCAATTCTGACCTTTCATACTGCTTCTGGCTCTGACCTCTCATACCGGTTCTGGCTCTGACCTCTCACACTGATTCTGGCTCTGACCTCTCAGTCTGATTCTGGCTCTGACCTCTCATACTGATTCTGGCTCTGACCTCTCATACTGATTCTGGCTCTGACCTCTTAGTCTGATTCTGGCTCTGACCTCTCATACTGATTCTGGCTCTGACCTCTCAGACTGATTCTGGCTCTGACCTCTCATACTGATTCTGGCTCTGACCTCTCAGTCTGATTCTGGCTCTGACCTCTCATACTGATTTTGGCTCTGACCTCTCATACTGATTCTGGCTCTGACCTCTCAGACTAATTCTGGCTCTGACCTCTCAGACTGATTCTGGCTCTGAACTCTCATACTGATTCCGGCTCTAACCTCTCATACTGATTCCAGTTCTGACCTTTCATAGTGATTCCGGCTCTGACCTCTCAGACTGATTCCGGCTCTGACCTCTCAGACTGATTCCGGCTCTGACCTCTCAGACTGATTCTGGCTCTGACCTCTCAGTCTGATTCTGGCTCTGACCTCTCATACTGATTCTGGCTCTTATCTCTCAGACTGATTCTGACTCTGAACTCCCATACTGATTCTGGCTCTGACCTCTCAGTCTGATTCTGGCTCTGACCTCTCATACTGATTCTGGCTCTGACCTCTCAGTCTGATTCTGGCTCTGACCTCTCATACTGATTTTGGCTCTGACCTCTCATACTGATTCTGGCTCTGACCTCTCAGACTAATTCTGGCTCTGACCTCTCAGACTGATTCTGGCTCTGAACTCTCATACTGATTCCGGCTCTAACCTCTCATACTGATTCCAGTTCTGACCTTTCATAGTGATTCCGGCTCTGACCTCTCAGACTGATTCCGGCTCTGACCTCTCAGACTGATTCCGGCTCTGACCTCTCAGACTGATTCTGGCTCTGACCTCTCAGTCTGATTCTGGCTCTGACCTCTCATACTGATTCTGGCTCTTATCTCTCAGACTGATTCTGACTCTGAACTCCCATACTGATTCTGGCTCTGACCTCTCAGTCTGATTCTGGCTCTGACCTCTCAGTCTGATTCTGGCTCTGACCTCTCAGTCTGATTCTGGCTCTGACCTCTCATACTGATTCTGGCTCTTATCTCTCAGACTGATTCTGACTCTGAACTCCCATACTGATTCTGGCTCTGACCTCTCAGTCTGATTCTGGCTCTGACCTCTCAGTCTGATTCTGGCTCTGACCTCTCAGACTGATTCCGGCTCTGACCTCTCAGACTGATTCCGGCTCTGACCTCTCAGTCTGATTCTGGCTCTGACCTCCCATACTGATTCTGGCTCTGACCTCTCAGCCTGATTCTGTCTCTGACCTCTCAGCCTGATTCTGGCTCTGACCTCTCAGACTGATTCTGGCTCTGACCTCTCAGACTGATTCTTACTCTGACCTCTCATACTGATTATGACTCTGACCTTTCAGACTGATTCTGGCTCTGACCTCTCATACTGATTCTGGCTCTGACCTCTCAGAATAATTCTGGCTCTGACCTCTCAGACTGATTCTGGCTCTGACCTCTCATACTGATTCCGGCTCTGACCTCTCAGACTGATTCCGGCTCTGACCTCTCAGACTGATTCCGGCTCTGACCTCTCAGACTGATTCTGGCTCTGACCTCTCAGTCTGATTCTGGCTCTGACCTCTCAGTCTGATTCTGGCTCTGACCTCTCATACTGATTCTGGCTCTTATCTCTCAGACTGATTCTGACTCTGACCTCTTATACTGATTCTGGCTCTGACCTCTCAGACTGATTCTGGCTCTGTCCTCTCAGACTGATTCTGGCTCTGAACTCTCATACTGATTCTGGCTCTAACCTCTCATACTGATTCCAGTTCTGACCTTTCATACTGATTCTGGCTCTGACCTCTCATACCGATTCTGGCTCTGACCTCTCATACTATTTCTGGCTCTGACCTCTCATACTATTTCTGGCTCTGACCTCTCAGTCTGATTCATACTGCTTCTGGCTCTGACCTCTCATACCGGTTCTGGCTCTGACCTCTCACACTGATTCTGGCTCTGACCTCTCAGTCTGATTCTGGCTCTGACCTCTCATACTGATTCTTGCTCTGACCTCTCATACTGATTCTGGCTCTGACCTCTCATACTGATTCTGGCTCTGACCTCTCATACTGATTCTGGCTCTGACCTCTCATACTGATTCTGGCTCTGACCTCTCAGTCTGATTCTGGCTCTGACCTCTCATACTGATTCTGGCTCTGACCTCTCATACTGATTCTGGCTCTGACCTCTCAGTCTGATTCTGGCTCTGACCTCTCATACTGATTCTGGCTCTGACCTCTTAGACTGATTCTGGCTCTGACCTCTCATACTGATTCTGGTTCTGACCTCTCATACTAATTCTAGCTCTGACCTCTCAGTCTGATTCTGGCTCTGACCTCTCATTCTGATTTTGGCTCTGACCTCTCATACTGATTCTGGCTCTGACCTCTCAGACTGATTCTGGCTCTGACCTCTCAGACTGATTCTGGCTCTGAACTCTCATACTGATTCTGGCTCTAACCTCTCATACTGATTCCGGTTCTGACCTTTCATACTGATTCCGGCTCTGACCTCTCATACCGATTCTGGCTCTGACCTCTTAGACTGATTTTGGCTCTGACCTCTCAGACTGATTCTGGCTCTGACCTCTCATACTGATTCTGGCTCTTACCTCTCAGTCTGATTCTGGCTCTTAACTCTCATACTGATTCTGGCTCTGACCTCTCGGACTGATTCTGGCTCTGACCTCTCATACTGATTCTGGCTCTGACCTCTCATACTGATTTTGGCTCTGACCTCTCAGACTGATTCTCACTCTGACCTCTCATACTGATTATGACTCTGACCTTTCAGACTGATTCTGGCTATGACCTCTCATACTGATTCTGGCTCTGACCTCTCATACTGATTCTGGCTCTGACCTCTCAGACTGATTCTGGCTCTGACCTCTCATACTGATTCCAGTTCTGACCTTTCATACTGATTCTGGCTCTGACCTCTCATACCAATTCTGGCTCTGACCTCTCAGACTGAGTCTGGCTCTGACGTCTAATACTACTTCTGGCTCTGACTTCTCAGACTGATTCTGGCTCTGAACTCTCAGACCGATTCTGGCTCTGACCTCTCAGACTGATTCTGGCTCTGACCTCTCATACTGATTCTGGTTCTGACCTCTCATACTAATTCTAGCTCTGACCTCTCAGTCTGATTCTGGCTCTGACTTCTCATACTGATTTTGGCTCTGACCTCTCATACTGATTCTGGTTCTGACCTCTCATACTGATTCTGGCTCTGACCTCTCAGACTGATTCTGGCTCTGAACTCTCATACTGATACTGGCTCTGACCTCTCATACTGATTCCAGTTCTGACCTTTCATACTGATTCTGGCTCTGACCTCTCATGCCAATTCTGGCTCTGACCTCTTAGACTGATTTTGGCTCTGACCTCTTAGACTGATTTTGGCTCTGACCTCTCAGACTGATTCTGGCTTTGACCTCTCATACTATTTCTGGCTCTGACCTCTCAGTCTGATTCATACTGCTTCTGGCTCAGACCTCTCATACCGGTTCTGGCTCTGACCTCTCACACTGATTCTGGCTCTGACCTCTCAGTCTGATTCTGGCTCTGACCTCTCATACTGATTCTTGCTTTGACCTCTCATACTGATTCCAGTTCTGACCTTTCATACTGATTCTGGCTCTGACCTCTCATACCAATTCTGGCTCTGACCTCTTAGACTGATTTTGGCTCTGACCTCTCAGACTGATTCTGGCTCTGACCTCTCATACTATTTCTGGCTCTGACCTCTCAGTCTGATTCTGGCTCTTACCTCTCATACTGATTCTGGCTCTGACCACTCAGACTGAATCTGGCTCTGACCTCTCAGTCTGATTCTGGCTCTGACCTCTCAGACTGATTCTGGCTCTGACCTCTCATACTGATTCTGGCTCTGACCTCTCAAACTGATTCTTGCTCTGACCTCTCAGACTGATTCTCGCTCTGACCTCTCATACTGATTATGACTATGACCTTTCAGACTGATTCTGGCTCTGACCTCTCAGACTGATTCTGGCTCTGACCTCTCAGTTTGATTCTGGCTCTGACCTCTCATATTGATTCTGGCTCTGACCTCTCAGTCTGATTCTGGCTCTGACCTCTCATACTGATTCAGGCTCTGACCTCTCGTACTGATTCCAATTCTGACCTTTAATACTGCTTCTGGCTCTGACCTCTCATACCGGTTCTGGCTCTGACCTCTCACACTGATTCTGGCTCTGACCTCTCAGTCTGATTCTGGCTCTGACCTCTCAGACTGATTCCGGCTCTGACCTCTCAGACTGATTCCGGCTCTGACCTCTCAGACTGATTCTGGCTCTGACCTCTCAGTCTGATTCTGGCTCTGACCTCTCAGACTGATTCTGGCTCTGACCTCTCAGACTGATTCTGGCTCTGACCTCTCAGTCTGATTCTGGCTCTGACCTCTCATACTGATTCTGGTTCTGACCTCTCATACTAATTCTAGCTCTGACCTCTCAGTCTGATTCTGGCTCTGACCTCTCATACTGATTTTGGCTCTGACCTCTCATACTGATTCTGGCTCTGACCTCTCAGACTGATTCTGGCTCTGACCTCTCAGACTGATTCTGGCTCTGAACTCTCATACTGATACTGGCTCTGAGCTCTCATACTGATTCCAGTTCTGACCTTTCATACTGATTCTGGCTCTAACCTCTCATACTGATTCCAGTTCTGACCTTTCATACTGATTCTGGCTCTGACCTCTCATACCGATTCTGGCTCTGACCTCTCATACTATTTCTGGCTCTGACCTCTCATACTAATTCTGGCTCTGACCTCTCAGACTGATTCTGGCTCTGACCTCTCAGTCTGATTCTGGCTCTGACCTCTCATACTGATTCTGGCTCTGACCTCTCATACTGATTCTGGCTCTGACCTCTCAGTCTGATTCTGGCTCTGACCTCTCATACTGATTCTGGCTCTGACCTCTCGTACTGATTCCAATTCTGACCTTTCATACTGCTTCTGGCTCTGACCTCTCATACCGGTTTTGGCTCTGACCTCTCACACTGATTCTGGCTCTGACCTCTCATACTGATTCTGGCTCTGACCTCTCATACTGATTCTGGTTCTGACCTCTCATACTAATTCTAGCTCTGACCTCTCAGTCTGATTCTGGCTCTGACTTCTCATACTGATTTTGGCTCTGACCTCTCATACTGATTCTGGTTCTGACCTCTCATACTGATTCTGGCTCTGACCTCTCAGACTGATTCTGGCTCTGACCTCTCATACTGATACTGGCTCTGAGCTCTCATACTGATTCCAGTTCTGACCTTTCATACTGATTCTGGCTCTGACCTCTCATACCAATTCTGGCTCTGACCTCTTAGACTGATTTTGGCTCTGACCTCTTAGACTGATTTTGGCTCTGACCTCTCAGACTGATTCTGGCTTTGACCTCTCATACTATTTCTGGCTCTGACCTCTCAGTCTGATTCATACTGCTTCTGGCTCAGACCTCTCATACCGGTTCTGGCTCTGACCTCTCACACTGATTCTGGCTCTGACCTCTCAGTCTGATACTGGCTCTGACCTCTCATACTGATTCTTGCTTTGACCTCTCATACTGATTCCAGTTCTGACCTTTCATACTGATTCTGGCTATGACCTCTCATACCAATTCTGGCTCTGACCTCTTAGACTGATTTTGGCTCTGACCTCTCAGACTGATTCTGGCTCTGACCTCTCATACTATTTCTGGCTCTGACCTCTCAGTCTGATTCTGGCTCTTACCTCTCATACTGATTCTGGCTCTGACCACTCAGACTGAATCTGGCTCTGACCTCTCAGTCTAATTCTGGCTCTGACCTCTCAGACTGATTCTGGCTCTGACCTCTCATACTGATTCTGGCTCTGACCTCTCAGACTGATTCTGGCTCTGACCTCTCAGACTGATTCTCGCTCTGACCTCTCATACTGATTATGACTATGACCTTTCAGACTGATTCTGGCTCTGACCTCTCATACTAATTCTGGCTCTGACCTCTCAGACTGATTCTGGCTCTTACCTCTCAGTCTGATTCTGGCTCTGACCTCTCATACTGATTCTGGCTCTGACCTCCCATACTGATTCTGGCTCTGACCTCTCAGTCTGATTCTGGCTCTGACCTCTCATACTGATTCTGGCTCTGACCTCTCGTACTGATTCCAATTCTGACCTTTCATACTGCTTCTCGCTCTGACCTCTCATACCGGTTCTGGCTCTGACCTCACACACTGATTCTGGCTCTGACCTCTCAGTCTGATTCTGGCTCTGACCTCTCAGACTGATTCTGGCTCTGACCTCTCATACTAATTCTGGCTCTGACCTCTCAGACTGATTCTGGCTCTGACCTCTCAGTCTGATTCTGGCTCTGACCTCTCATACTGATTCTGGCTCTGACCTCTCATACTGATTCTGGCTCTGACCTCTCAGTCTGATTCTGGCTCTGACCTCTCATACTGATTCTACTGATTCTGGCTCTGACCTCTCATACTGATTCTGGCTCTGACCTCTCATACTGATTCTGGTTCTGACCTCTCATACTGATTCTGGCTCTGACCTCTCATACTGATACTGGCTCTGAGCTCTCATACTGATTCCAGTTTTGACCTTTCATACTGATTCTGGCTCTGACCTCTCATACCAATTCTGGCTCTGACCTCTTAGACTGATTTTGGCTCTGACCTCTTAGACTGATTTTGGCTCTGACCTCTCAGACTGATTCTGGCTTTGACCTCTCATACAATTTCTGGCTCTGACCTCTCAGTCTGATTCATACTGCTTCTGGCTCAGACCTCTCATACCGGTTCTGGCTCTGACCTCTCACACTGATTCTGGCTCTGACCGCTCAGTCTGATTCTGGCTCTGACCTCTCATACTGATTCTTGCTCTGACCTCTCATACTGATTCCAGTTCTGACCTTTCATACTGATTCTGGCTCTGACCTCTCATATTAATTCTGGCTCTAACCTCTTAGACTGATTTTGGCTCTGACCTCTCAGACTGATTCTGGCTCTGACCTCTCATACTATTTCTGCCTCTGACCTCTCAGTCTGATTCTGGCTCTTACCTCTCATACTGATTCTGGCTCTGACCACTCAGACTGAATCTGGCTCTGACCTCTCAGTCTAATTCTGGCTCTGACCTCTCAGACTGATTCTGGCTCTGACCTCTCATACTGATTCTGGCTCTGACCTCTCAGACTGATTCTGGCTCTGACCTCTCAGACTGATTCTGGCTCTGACCTCTCAGACTGATTCTCGCTCTGACCTCTCATACTGATTATGACTGTGACCTTTTAGACTGATTCTGGCTCTGACCTCTCATACTAATTCTGGCTCTGACCTCTCAGACTGATTCTGGCTCTGACCTCTCAGTCTGATTCTGGCTCTGACCTCTCATACTGATTCTGGCTCTGACCTCTCATACTGATTCTGGCTCTGACCTCTCAGTCTGATTCTGGCTCTGACCTCTCAGTCTAATTCTGGCTCTGACCTCTCAGACTGATTCTGGCTCTGACCTCTCATACTGATTCTGGCTCTGACCTCTCACACTGATTCTGGCTCTGACCTCTCAGTCTGATTCTGGCTCTGACCTCTCAGACTGATTCCGGCTCTGACCTCTCAGACTGATTCTGGCTCTGACCTCTCATACTGATTCTGGTTCTGACCTCTCATACTAATTCTAGCTCTGACCTCTCAGTCTGATTCTGGCTCTGACCTCTCATACTGATTTTGGCTCTGACCTCTCATACTGATTCTGGCTCTGACCTCTCAGACTGATTCTGGCTCTGAACTCTCATACTGATTCTGGCTCTAACCTCTCATACTGATTCCAGTTCTGACCTTTCATACTGATTCTGGCTCTGACCTCTCATACCGATTCTGGCTCTGACCTCTCATACTATTTCTGGCTCTGACCTCTCATACTATTTCTGGCTCTGACCTCTCAGTCTGATTCTGGCTCTTACCTCTCATACTGATTCTGGCTCTGACCTCTCAGACTGATTCCGGCTCTGACCTCTCAGACTGATTCTTGCTCTGACCTCTCATACTGATTCTGGTTCTGACCTCTCATACTAATTCTAGCTCTGACCTCTCAGTCTGATTCTGGCTCTGACCTCTCATACTGATTTTGGCTCTGACCTCTCATACTGATTCTGGCTCTGACCTCTCAGACTGATTCTGGCTCTGAACTCTCATACTGATTCTGGCTCTAACCTCTCATACTGATTCCAGTTCTGACCTTTCATACTGATTCTGGCTCTGACCTCTCATACCGATTCTGGCTCTGACCTCTCATACTATTTCTGGCTCTGACCTCTCATACTATTTCTGGCTCTGACCTCTCAGTCTGATTCTGGCTCTTACCTCTCATACTATTTCTGCCTCTGACCTCTCAGTCTGATTCTGGCTCTTACCTCTCATACTGATTCTGGCTCTGACCACTCAGACTGAATCTGGCTCTGACCTCTCAGTCTAATTCTGGCTCTGACCTCTCAGACTGATTCTGGCTCTGACCTCTCATACTGATTCTGGCTCTGACCTCTCAGACTGATTCTGGCTCTGACCTCTCAGACTGATTCTCGCTCTGACCTCTCATACTGATTATGACTGTGACCTATTAGACTGATTCTGGCTCTGACCTCTCAGACTGATTCTGGCTCTGACCTCTCAGTCTGATTCTGGCTCTGACCTCTCATACTGATTCTGGCTCTGACCTCTCATACTGATTCTGGCTCTGACCTCTCAGTCTGATTCTGGCTCTGACCTCTCAGTCTAATTCTGGCTCTGACCTCTCAGACTGATTCTGGCTCTGACCTCTCATACTGATTCTGGCTCTGACCTCTCACACTGATTCTGGCTCTGACCTCTCAGTCTGATTCTGGCTCTGACCTCTCAGACTGATTCCGGCTCTGACCTCTCAGACTGATTCTGGCTCTGACCTCTCATACTGATTCTGGTTCTGACCTCTCATACTAATTCTAGCTCTGACCTCTCAGTCTGATTCTGGCTCTGACCTCTCATACTGATTTTGGCTCTGACCTCTCATACTGATTCTGGCTCTGACCTCTCAGACTGATTCTGGCTCTGAACTCTCATACTGATTCTGGCTCTAACCTCTCATACTGATTCCAGTTCTGACCTTTCATACTGATTCTGGCTCTGACCTCTCATAACGATTCTGGCTCTGACCTCTCATACTATTTCTGGCTCTGACCTCTCATACTATTTCTGGCTCTGACCTCTCAGTCTGATTCTGGCTCTTACCTCTCATACTGATTCTGGCTCTGACCACTCAGACTGAATCTGGCTCTGACCTCTCAGTCTGATTCTGGCTCTGACCTCTCAGACTGATTCTGGCTCTGACCTCTCATACTGATTCTGGCTCTGACCTCTCAGACTGATTCTGGCTCTGACCTCTCAGACTGATTCTCGCTCTGACCTCTCATACTGATTATGACTATGACCTTTCATACTGCTTCTGGCTCTGACCTCTCATACCGGTTCTGGCTCTGACCTCTCACACTGATTCTGGCTCTGACCTCTCAGTCTGATTCTGGCTCTGACCTCTCATACTGATTCTGGCTCTGACCTCTCATACTGATTCTGGCTCTGACCTCTCATACTGATTCTGGCTCTGACCTCTCATACTGATTCTGGCTCTGACCTCTCATACTGATTCTGGCTCTGACCTCTCAGTCTGATTCTGGCTCTGACCTCTCATACTGATTCTGGCTCTGACCTCTCAGACTGATTCTGGCTCCGACCTCTCAGACTGATTCTGGCTCTGAACTCTCATACTGATTCTGGCTCTAACCTCTCATACTGATTCCAGTTCTGACCTTTCATACTGATTCTGGCTCTGACCTCTCATACCGATTCTGGCTCTGACCTCTCATACTATTTCTGGCTCCGACCTCTAATATTATTTCTGGCTCTGACCTCTCAGTCTGATTCTGGCTCTTACCTCTCAGACTGAATCTGGCTCTGACCTCTCAGACTGATTCTGGCTCTGACCTCTCATACTGATTCTGGCTCTGACCTCTCAGACTGATTCTGGCTCTGACCTCTCAGACTGATTCTCGCTCTGACCTCTCATACTGATTATGACTATGACCTTTCAGACTGATTCTGGCTCTGACCTCTCATACTAATTCTGGCTCTGACCTCTCAGACTGATTCTGGCTCTGACCTCTCAGTCTGATTCTGGCTCTGACCTCTCATACTGATTCTGGCTCTGACCTCTCATACTGATTCTGGCTCTGACCTCTCAGTCTGATTCTGGCTCTGACCTCTCATACTGATTCTGGCTCTGACCTCTCGTACTGATTCCAATTCTGACCTTTCATACTGCTTCTGGCTCTGACCTCTCATACCGGTTCTGGCTCTGACCTCTCACACGGATTCTGGCTCTGACCTCTCAGTCTGATTCTGGCTCTGACCTCTCATACTGATTCTGGCTCTGACCTCTCATACTGATTCTGGCTCTGACCTCTTAGTCTGATTCTGGCTCTGACCTCTCATACTGATTCTGGCTCTGACCTCTCAGACTGATTCTGGCTCTGACCTCTCATACTGATTCTGGTTCTGACCTCTCATACTAATTCTAGCTCTGACCTCTCAGACTAATTCTGGCTCTGACCTCTCATACTGATTCTGGCTCTGACCTTTCATACTGATTCTGGCTCTGACCTCTCATACTGATTCTGGCTCTTATCTCTTAGACTGATTCTGACTCTGAACTCCCATACTGATTCTGGCTCTGACCTCTCAGTCTGATTCTGGCTCTGACCTCTCATACTGATTCTGGCTCTGACCTCTCAGTCTGATTCTGGCTCTGACCTCTCATACTGATTTTGGCTCTGACCTCTCATACTGATTCTGGCTCTCACCTCTCAGACTAATTCTGGCTCTGACCTCTCAGACTGATTCTGGATCTGAACTCTCATACTGATTCCGGCTCTAACCTCTCATACTGATTCCAGTTCTGACCTTTCATAGTGATTCCGGCTCTGACCTCTCAGACTGATTCCGGCTCTGACCTCTCAGACTGATTCTGGCTCTGACCTCTCAGTCTGATTCTGGCTCTGACCTCTCATACTGATTCTGGCTCTTATCTCTCAGACTGATTCTGACTCTGAACTCCCATACTGATTCTGGCTCTGACCTCTCAGTCTGATTCTGGCTCTGACCTCTCAGTCTGATTCTGGCTCTGACCTCTCAGACTGATTCCGGCTCTGACCTCTCAGACTGATTCCGGCTCTGACCTCTCAGACTGATTCCGGCTCTGACCTCTCAGTCTGATTCTGGCTCTGACCTCTCATACTGATTCTGGCTCTGACCTCTCAGACTGATTCTGGCTACTACCTCTCATACTGATTCTGACTCTGACCTCTCAGACTGATTCTGGCTCTGACCTCTCAGACTGATTCTGGTTCTGACCTCTCAGTCTGATTCTGGCTCTGACCTCTCATACTGATTCTGGTTCTGACCTCTCATACTAATTCTAGCTCTGACCTCTCAGACTGATTCTGGCTCTGACCTCTCAGACTGATTCTTGCTCTGACCTCTCATACTGATTATGACTATGACCTTTCAGACTGATTCTGGCTCTGACCTCTCATACTAATTCTGACTCTGACCTCTCAGACTGATTCTGGCTCTGACCTCTCAGTCTGATTCTGGCTCTGACCTCTCATACTGATTCTGGCTCTGACCTCTCATACTGATTCTGGCTCTGACCTCTCAGTCTGATTCTGGCTCTGACCTCTCATACTGATTCTGGCTCTGACCTCTCGTACTGATTCCAATTCTGACCTTTCATACTGCTTCTGGCTCTGACCTCTCATACCGGTTCTGGCTCTGACCTCTCACACTGATTCTGGCTCTGACCTCTCAGTCTGATTCTGGCTCTGACCTCTCATACTGATTCTGGCTCTGACCTCTCATACTGATTCTGGCTCTGACCTCTCAGTCTGATTCTGGCTCTGACCTCTCATACTGATTCTGGCTCTGACCTCTCAGACTGATTCTGGCTCCGACCTCTCAGACTGATTCTGGCACTGATCTTTCATACTGCTTCTGGCTCTGACCTCTCAGACTGATTCTGGCTCTGACCTCTCAGTCTGATTCTGGCTCTGACCTCTCAGACTGATTCTGGCTCTGACCTCTCAGACTGATTCTGGCTCTGACCTCTCAGTCTGATTCTGGCTTTGACCTCTCATACTGATTCTGGTTCTGACCTCTCATACTAATTCTAGCTCTGACCTCTCAGTCTGATTCTGGCTCTGACCTCTCATACTGATTTTGGCTCTGACCTCTCATACTGATTCTGGCTCTGACCTCTCAGACTGATTCTGGCTCTGACCTCTCAGACTGATTCTGGCTCTGAACTCTCATACTGATTCTGGCTCTAACCTCTCATACTGATTCCAGTTCTGACCTTTCATACTGATTCTGGTTCTGACCTCTCATACCGATTCTGGCTCTGACCTCTCATACTATTTCTGGCTCTGACCTCTAATACTATTTCTGGCTCTGACCTCTCAGTCTGATTCTGGCTCTTACCTCTCAGACTGAATCTGGCTCTGACCTCTCAGACTGATTCTGGCTCTGACCTCTCATACTGATTCTGGCTCTGACCTCTCAGACTGATTCTGGCTCTGACCTCTCAGACTGATTCTCGCTCTGACCTCTCATACTGATTATGACTATGACCTTTCAGACTGATTCTGGCTCTGACCTCTCATACTAATTCTGGCTCTGACCTCTCAGACTGATTCTGGCTCTGACCTCTCAGTCTGATTCTGGCTCTGACCTCTCATACTGATTCTGGCTCTGACCTCTCATACTGATTCTGGCTCTGACCTCTCAGTCTGATTCTGGCTCTGACCTCTCATACTGATTCTGGCTCTGACCTCTCGTACTGATTCCAATTCTGACCTTTCATACTGCTTCTGGCTCTGACCTCTCATACCGGTTCTGGCTCTGACCTCTCACACGGATTCTGGCTCTGACCTCTCAGTCTGATTCTGGCTCTGACCTCTCATACTGATTCTGGATCTGACCTCTCATACTGATTCTGGCTCTGACCTCTTAGTCTGATTCTGGCTCTGACCTCTCATACTGATTCTGGCTCTGACCTCTCAGACTGATTCTGGCTCTGACCTCTCATACTGATTCTGGTTCTGACCTCTCATACTAATTCTAGCTCTGACCTCTCAGACTAATTCTGGCTCTGACCTCTCATACTGATTCTGGCTCTGACCTTTCATACTGATTCTGCCTCTGACCTCTCATACTGATTCTGGCTCTTATCTCTCAGACTGATTCTGACTCTGAACTCCCATACTGATTCTGGCTCTGACCTCTCAGTCTGATTCTGGCTCTGACCTCTCATACTGATTCCGGCTCTGACCTCTCAGTCTGATTCTGGCTCTGACCTCTCATACTGATTTTGGCTCTGACCTCTCATACTGATTCTGGCTCTCACCTCTCAGACTAATTCTGGCTCTGACCTCTCATACTGATTCTGGATCTGAACTCTCATACTGATTCCGGCTCTAACCTCTCATACTGATTCCAGTTCTGACCTTTCATAGTGATTCCGGCTCTGACCTCTCAGACTGATTCCGGCTCTGACCTCTCAGACTGATTCCGGCTCTGACCTCTCAGACTGATTCTGGCTCTGACCTCTCAGTCTGATTCTGGCTCTGACCTCTCATACTGATTCTGGCTCTTATCTCTCAGACTGATTCTGACTCTGAACTCCCATACTGATTCCGGCTCTGACCTCTCAGACTGATTCCGGCTCTGACCTCTCAGACTGATTCCGGCTCTGACCTCTCAGACTGATTCTGGCTCTGACCTCTCAGTCTGATTCTGGCTCTGACCTCTCATACTGATTCTGGCTCTTATCTCTCAGACTGATTCTGACTCTGAACTCCCATACTGATTCTGGCTCTGACCTCTCAGTCTGATTCTGGCTCTGACCTCTCAGTCTGATTCTGGCTCTGACCTCTCAGACTGATTCCGGCTCTGACCTCTCAGACTGATTCCGGCTCTGACCTCTCAGACTGATTCTGGCTCTGACCTCTCAGACTGATTCTGGCTCTGACCTCTCAGACTGATTCTGGCTCCTACCTCTCATACTGATTCTGACTCTGACCTCTCAGACTGATTCTGGCTCTGACCTCTCAGACTGATTCTGGTTCTGACCTCTCAGTCTGATTCTGGCTCTGACCTCTCATACTGATTCTGGTTCTGACCTCTCATACTAATTCTAGCTCTGACCTCTCAGACTGATTCTGGCTCTGACCTCTCAGACTGATTCTTGCTCTGACCTCTCATACTGATTATGACTATGACCTTTCAGACTGATTCTGGCTCTGACCTCTCATACTAATTCTGACTCTGACCTCTCAGACTGATTCTGGCTCTGACCTCTCAGTCTGATTCTGGCTCTGACCTCTCATACTGATTCTGGCTCTGACCTCTCATACTGATTCTGGCTCTGACCTCTCAGTCTGATTCTGGCTCTGACCTCTCATACTGATTCTGGCTCTGACCTCTCGTACTGATTCCAATTCTGACCTTTCATACTGCTTCTGGCTCTGACCTCTCATACTGGTTCTGGCTCTGACCTCTCACACTGATTCTGGCTCTGACCTCTCAGTCTGATTCTGGCTCTGACCTCTCATACTGATTCTGGCTCTGACCTCTCATACTGATTCTGGCTCTGACCTCTCAGTCTGATTCTGGCTCTGACCTCTCATACTGATTCTGGCTCCGACCTCTCAGACTGATTCTGGCACTGATCTTTCATACTGCTTCTGGCTCTGACCTCTCAGACTGATTCTGGCTCTGACCTCTCAGTCTGATTCTGGCTCTGACCTCTCAGACTGATTCTGGCTCTGACCTCTCAGACTGATTCTGGCTCTGACCTCTCAGTCTGATTCTGGCTTTGACCTCTCATACTGATTCTGGTTCTGACCTCTCATACTAATTCTAGCTCTGACCTCTCAGTCTGATTCTGGCTCTGACCTCTCATACTGATTTTGGCTCTGACCTCTCATACTGATTCTGGCTCTGACCTCTCAGACTGATTCTGGCTCTGACCTCTCAGACTGATTCTGGCTCTGAACTCTCATACTGATTCTGGCTCTAACCTCTCATACTGATTCCAGTTCTGACCTTTCATACTGATTCTGGCTCTGACCTCTCATACCGATTCTGGCTCTGACCTCTCATACTATTTCTGGCTCTGACCTCTAATACTATTTCTGGCTCTGACCTCTCAGTCTGATTCTGGCTCTTACCTCTCAGACTGAATCTGGCTCTGACCTCTCAGACTGATTCTGGCTCTGACCTCTCATACTGATTCTGGCTCTGACCTCTCAGACTGATTCTGGCTCTGACCTCTCAGACTGATTCTCGCTCTGACCTCTCATACTGATTATGACTATGACCTTTCAGACTGATTCTGGCTCTGACCTCTCATACTAATTCTGGCTCTGACCTCTCAGACTGATTCTGGCTCTGACCTCTCAGTCTGATTCTGGCTCTGACCTCTCATACTGATTCTGGCTCTGACCTCTCATACTGATTCTGGCTCTGACCTCTCAGTCTGATTCTGGCTCTGACCTCTCATACTGATTCTGGCTCTGACCTCTCGTACTGATTCCAATTCTGACCTTTCATACTGCTTCTGGCTCTGACCTCTCATACCGGTTCTGGCTCTGACCTCTCACACGGATTCTGGCTCTGACCTCTCAGTCTGATTCTGGCTCTGACCTCTCATACTGATTCTGGATCTGACCTCTCATACTGATTCTGGCTCTGACCTCTTAGTCTGATTCTGGCTCTGACCTCTCATACTGATTCTGGCTCTGACCTCTCAGTCTGATTCTGGCTCTGACCTCTCATACTGATTCTGGTTCTGACCTCTCA
The DNA here is from genome assembly GCF_031893055.1 of Leptodactylus fuscus. NCBI lineage: Eukaryota > Metazoa > Chordata > Amphibia > Anura > Leptodactylidae > Leptodactylus > Leptodactylus fuscus. Next base: position 120,801,080 of record NC_134267.1, on the reverse strand, counting down.
TACTAATTCTAGCTCTGACCTCTCAGACTGATTCTGGCTCTGACCTCTCAGACTGATTCTTGCTCTGACCTCTCATACTGATTATGACTATGACCTTTCAGACTGATTCTGGCTCTGACCTCTCATACTAATTCTGACTCTGACCTCTCAGACTGATTCTGGCTCTGACCTCTCAGTCTGATTCTGGCTCTGACCTCTCATACTGATTCTGGCTCTGACCTCTCATACTGATTCTGGCTCTGACCTCTCAGTCTGATTCTGGCTCTGACCTCTCATACTGATTCTGGCACTGATCTTTCATACTGCTTCTGGCTCTGACCTCTCAGACTGATTCTGGCTCTGACCTCTCAGTCTGATTCTGGCTCTGACCTCTCAGACTGATTCTGGCTCTGACCTCTCAGACTGATTCTGGCTCTGACCTCTCAGTCTGATTCTGGCTTTGACCTCTCAGACTGATTCTGGCTCTGACCTCTCAGACTGATTCTGGTTCTGACCTCTCAGTCTGATTCTGGCTCTGACCTCTCATACTGATTCTGGTTCTGACCTCTCATACTAATTCTAGCTCTGACCTCTCAGACTGATTCTGGCTCTGACCTCTCAGACTGATTCTTGCTCTGACCTCTCATACTGATTATGACTATGACCTTTCAGACTGATTCTGGCTCTGACCTCTCATACTAATTCTGACTCTGACCTCTCAGTCTGATTCTGGCTCTGACCTCTCATACTGATTCTGGTTCTGACCTCTCATACTAATTCTAGCTCTGACCTCTCAGACTGATTCTGGCTCTGACCTCTCAGACTGATTCTTGCTCTGACCTCTCATACTGATTATGACTATGACCTTTCAGACTGATTCTGGCTCTGACCTCTCATACTAATTCTGACTCTGACCTCTCAGACTGATTCTGGCTCTGACCTCTCAGTCTGATTCTGGCTCTGACCTCTCATACTGATTCTGGCTCTGACCTCTCATACTGATTCTGGCTCTGACCTCTCAGTCTGATTCTGGCTCTGACCTCTCATACTGATTCTGGCACTGATCTTTCATACTGCTTCTGGCTCTGACCTCTCAGACTGATTCTGGCTCTGACCTCTCAGTCTGATTCTGGCTCTGACCTCTCAGACTGATTCTGGCTCTGACCTCTCAGACTGATTCTGGCTCTGACCTCTCAGTCTGATTCTGGCTTTGACCTCTCAGACTGATTCTGGCTCTGACCTCTCAGACTGATTCTGGTTCTGACCTCTCAGTCTGATTCTGGCTCTGACCTCTCATACTGATTCTGGTTCTGACCTCTCATACTAATTCTAGCTCTGACCTCTCAGACTGATTCTGGCTCTGACCTCTCAGACTGATTCTTGCTCTGACCTCTCATACTGATTATGACTATGACCTTTCAGACTGATTCTGGCTCTGACCTCTCATACTAATTCTGACTCTGACCTCTCAGACTGATTCTGGCTCTGACCTCTCAGTCTGATTCTGGCTCTGACCTCTCATACTGATTCTGGCTCTGACCTCTCATACTGATTCTGGCTCTGACCTCTCAGTCTGATTCTGGCTCTGACCTCTCATACTGATTCTGGCTCTGACCTCTCGTACTGATTCCAATTCTGACCTTTCATACTGCTTCTGGCTCTGACCTCTCATACTGGTTCTGGCTCTGACCTCTCACACTGATTCTGGCTCTGACCTCTCAGTCTGATTCTGGCTCTGACCTCTCATACTGATTCTGGCTCTGACCTCTCATACTATTTCTGGCTCTGACCTCTAATACTATTTCTGGCTCTGACCTCTCAGTCTGATTCTGGCTCTTACCTCTCAGACTGAATCTGGCTCTGACCTCTCAGACTGATTCTGGCTCTGACCTCTCATACTGATTCTGGCTCTGACCTCTCAGACTGATTCTGGCTCTGACCTCTCAGACTGATTCTCGCTCTGACCTCTCATACTGATTATGACTATGACCTTTCAGACTGATTCTGGCTCTGACCTCTCATACTAATTCTGGCTCTGACCTCTCAGACTGATTCTGGCTCTGACCTCTCAGTCTGATTCTGGCTCTGACCTCTCATACTGATTCTGGCTCTGACCTCTCATACTGATTCTGGCTCTGACCTCTCAGTCTGATTCTGGCTCTGACCTCTCATACTGATTCTGGCTCTGACCTCTCGTACTGATTCCAATTCTGACCTTTCATACTGCTTCTGGCTCTGACCTCTCATACCGGTTCTGGCTCTGACCTCTCACACGGATTCTGGCTCTGACCTCTCAGTCTGATTCTGGCTCTGACCTCTCATACTGATTCTGGATCTGACCTCTCATACTGATTCTGGCTCTGACCTCTTAGTCTGATTCTGGCTCTGACCTCTCATACTGATTCTGGCTCTGACCTCTCAGTCTGATTCTGGCTCTGACCTCTCATACTGATTCTGGTTCTGACCTCTCATACTAATTCTAGCTCTGACCTCTCAGACTGATTCTGGCTCTGACCTCTCAGACTGATTCTTGCTCTGACCTCTCATACTGATTATGACTATGACCTTTCAGACTGATTCTGGCTCTGACCTCTCATACTAATTCTGACTCTGACCTCTCAGACTGATTCTGGCTCTGACCTCTCAGTCTGATTCTGGCTCTGACCTCTCATACTGATTCTGGCTCTGACCTCTCATACTGATTCTGGCTCTGACCTCTCAGTCTGATTCTGGCTCTGACCTCTCATACTGATTCTGGCACTGATCTTTCATACTGCTTCTGGCTCTGACCTCTCAGACTGATTCTGGCTCTGACCTCTCAGTCTGATTCTGGCTCTGACCTCTCAGACTGATTCTGGCTCTGACCTCTCAGACTGATTCTGGCTCTGACCTCTCAGTCTGATTCTGGCTTTGACCTCTCAGACTGATTCTGGCTCTGACCTCTCAGACTGATTCTGGTTCTGACCTCTCAGTCTGATTCTGGCTCTGACCTCTCATACTGATTCTGGTTCTGACCTCTCATACTAATTCTAGCTCTGACCTCTCAGACTGATTCTGGCTCTGACCTCTCAGACTGATTCTTGCTCTGACCTCTCATACTGATTATGACTATGACCTTTCAGACTGATTCTGGCTCTGACCTCTCATACTAATTCTGACTCTGACCTCTCAGTCTGATTCTGGCTCTGACCTCTCATACTGATTCTGGTTCTGACCTCTCATACTAATTCTAGCTCTGACCTCTCAGACTGATTCTGGCTCTGACCTCTCAGACTGATTCTTGCTCTGACCTCTCATACTGATTATGACTATGACCTTTCAGACTGATTCTGGCTCTGACCTCTCATACTAATTCTGACTCTGACCTCTCAGACTGATTCTGGCTCTGACCTCTCAGTCTGATTCTGGCTCTGACCTCTCATACTGATTCTGGCTCTGACCTCTCATACTGATTCTGGCTCTGACCTCTCAGTCTGATTCTGGCTCTGACCTCTCATACTGATTCTGGCACTGATCTTTCATACTGCTTCTGGCTCTGACCTCTCAGACTGATTCTGGCTCTGACCTCTCAGTCTGATTCTGGCTCTGACCTCTCAGACTGATTCTGGCTCTGACCTCTCAGACTGATTCTGGCTCTGACCTCTCAGTCTGATTCTGGCTTTGACCTCTCAGACTGATTCTGGCTCTGACCTCTCAGACTGATTCTGGTTCTGACCTCTCAGTCTGATTCTGGCTCTGACCTCTCATACTGATTCTGGTTCTGACCTCTCATACTAATTCTAGCTCTGACCTCTCAGACTGATTCTGGCTCTGACCTCTCAGACTGATTCTTGCTCTGACCTCTCATACTGATTATGACTATGACCTTTCAGACTGATTCTGGCTCTGACCTCTCATACTAATTCTGACTCTGACCTCTCAGACTGATTCTGGCTCTGACCTCTCAGTCTGATTCTGGCTCTGACCTCTCATACTGATTCTGGCTCTGACCTCTCATACTGATTCTGGCTCTGACCTCTCAGTCTGATTCTGGCTCTGACCTCTCATACTGATTCTGGCTCTGACCTCTCGTACTGATTCCAATTCTGACCTTTCATACTGCTTCTGGCTCTGACCTCTCATACTGGTTCTGGCTCTGACCTCTCACACTGATTCTGGCTCTGACCTCTCAGTCTGATTCTGGCTCTGACCTCTCATACTGATTCTGGCTCTGACCTCTCATACTGATTCTGGCTCTGACCTCTCAGTCTGATTCTGGCTCTGACCTCTCATACTGATTCTGGCTCTGACCTCTCAGACTGATTCTGGCTCCGACCTCTCAGACTGATTCTGGCACTGATCTTTCATACTGCTTCTGGCTCTGACCTCTCAGACTGATTCTGGCTCTGACCTCTCAGTCTGATTCTGGCTCTGACCTCTCAGACTGATTCTGGCTCTGACCTCTCAGACTGATTCTGGCTCTGACCTCTCAGTCTGATTCTGGCTTTGACCTCTCATACTGATTCTGGTTCTGACCTCTCATACTAATTCTAGCTCTGACCTCTCAGTCTGATTCTGGCTCTGACCTCTCATACTGATTTTGGCTCTGACCTCTCATACTGATTCTGGCTCTGACCTCTCAGACTGATTCTGGCTCTGACCTCTCAGACTGATTCTGGCTCTGAACTCTCATACTGATTCTGGCTCTAACCTCTCATACTGATTCCAGTTCTGACCTTTCATACTGATTCTGGCTCTGACCTCTCATACCGATTCTGGCTCTGACCTCTCATACTATTTCTGGCTCTGACCTCTAATACTATTTCTGGCTCTGACCTCTCAGTCTGATTCTGGCTCTTACCTCTCAGACTGAATCTGGCTCTGACCTCTCAGACTGATTCTGGCTCTGACCTCTCATACTGATTCTGGCTCTGACCTCTCAGACTGATTCTGGCTCTGACCTCTCAGACTGATTCTCGCTCTGACCTCTCATACTGATTATGACTATGACCTTTCAGACTGATTCTGGCTCTGACCTCTCATACTAATTCTGGCTCTGACCTCTCAGACTGATTCTGGCTCTGACCTCTCAGTCTGATTCTGGCTCTGACCTCTCATACTGATTCTGGCTCTGACCTCTCATACTGATTCTGGCTCTGACCTCTCAGTCTGATTCTGGCTCTGACCTCTCATACTGATTCTGGCTCTGACCTCTCGTACTGATTCCAATTCTGACCTTTCATACTGCTTCTGGCTCTGACCTCTCATACCGGTTCTGGCTCTGACCTCTCACACGGATTCTGGCTCTGACCTCTCAGTCTGATTCTGGCTCTGACCTCTCATACTGATTCTGGATCTGACCTCTCATACTGATTCTGGCTCTGACCTCTTAGTCTGATTCTGGCTCTGACCTCTCATACTGATTCTGGCTCTGACCTCTCAGACTGATTCTGGCTCTGACCTCTCATACTGATTCTGGTTCTGACCTCTCATACTAATTCTAGCTCTGACCTCTCAGACTAATTCTGGCTCTGACCTCTCATACTGATTCTGGCTCTGACCTTTCATACTGATTCTGGCTCTGACCTCTCAGTCTGATTCTGGCTCTGACCTCTCATACTGATTCTGGCTCTGACCTCTCAGTCTGATTCTGGCTCTGACCTCTCATACTGATTTTGGCTCTGACCTCTCATACTGATTCTGGCTCTCACCTCTCAGACTAATTCTGGCTCTGACCTCTCAGACTGATTCCAGTTCTGACCTTTCATAGTGATTCCGGCTCTGACCTCTCAGACTGATTCCGGCTCTGACCTCTCAGACTGATTCCGGCTCTGACCTCTCAGACTGATTCTGGCTCTGACCTCTCAGTCTGATTCTGGCTCTGACCTCTCATACTGATTCTGGCTCTTATCTCTCAGACTGATTCTGACTCTGAACTCCCATACTGATTCTGGCTCTGACCTCTCAGTCTGATTCTGGCTCTGACCTCTCAGTCTGATTCTGGCTCTGACCTCTCAGACTGATTCCGGCTCTGACCTCTCAGACTGATTCCGGCTCTGACCTCTCAGACTGATTCCGGCTCTGACCTCTCAGTCTGATTCTGGCTCTGACCTCTCATACTGATTCTGGCTCTGACCTCTCAGACTGATTCTGGCTCCTACCTCTCATACTGATTCTGACTCTGACCTCTCAGACTGATTCTGGCTCTGACCTCTCAGACTGATTCTGGTTCTGACCTCTCAGTCTGATTCTGGCTCTGACCTCTCATACTGATTCTGGCTCTGACCTCTCAGACTGATTCTGGCTCCTACCTCTCATACTGATTCTGACTCTGACCTCTCAGACTGATTCTGGCTCTGACCTCTCAGACTGATTCTGGTTCTGACCTCTCAGTCTGATTCTGGCTCTGACCTCTCATACTGATTCTGGTTCTGACCTCTCATACTAATTCTAGCTCTGACCTCTCAGACTGATTCTGGCTCTGACCTCTCAGACTGATTCTTGCTCTGACCTCTCATACTGATTATGACTATGACCTTTCAGACTGATTCTGGCTCTGACCTCTCATACTAATTCTGACTCTGACCTCTCAGACTGATTCTGGCTCTGACCTCTCAGTCTGATTCTGGCTCTGACCTCTCATACTGATTCTGGCTCTGACCTCTCATACTGATTCTGGCTCTGACCTCTCATACTGATTCTGGCTCTGACCTCTCAGTCTGATTCTGGCTCTGACCTCTCATACTGATTCTGGCTCTGACCTCTCGTACTGATTCCAATTCTGACCTTTCATACTGCTTCTGGCTCTGACCTCTCATACCGGTTCTGGCTCTGACCTCTCACACTGATTCTGGCTCTGACCTCTCAGTCTGATTCTGGCTCTGACCTCTCATACTGATTCTGGCTCTGACCTCTCATACTGATTCTGGCTCTGACCTCTCAGTCTGATTCTGGCTCTGACCTCTCATACTGATTCTGGCTCTGACCTCTCAGACTGATTCTGGCTCTGACCTCTCATACTGATTCTGGTTCTGACCTCTCATACTAATTCTAGCTCTGACCTCTCAGACTAATTCTGGCTCTGACCTCTCATACTGATTCTGGCTCTGACCTCTCAGACTGATTCTTGCTCTGACCTCTCATACTGATTCTGGCTCTGACCTCTCAGTCTGATTCTGGCTCTGACCTCTCATACTGATTTTGGCTCTGACCTCTCATACTGATTCTGGCTCTGACCTCTCAGACTAATTCTGGCTCTGACCTCTCAGACTGATTCTGGCTCTGACCTCTCATACTGATTCTGGCTCTGACCTCTCATACTGATTCTGGCTCTGACCTCTCAGTCTGATTCTGGCTCTGACCTCTCAGACTAATTCTGGCTCTGACCTCTCAGACTGATTCTGGCTCTGAACTCTCATACTGATTCTGGCTCTAACCTCTCATACTGATTCCAGTTCTGACCTCTCATACTGATTCTGGCTCTGACCTCTCATACTGATTCTGGCTCTGACCTCTCAGTCTGATTCTGGCTCTGACCTCTCATACTGATTCTGGCTCTGACCTCTCAGTCTGATTCTCGCTCTGACCTCTCATACTGATTTTGGCTCTGACCTCTCATACTGATTCTGGCTCTGACCTCTCAGACTAATTCTGGCTCTGACCTCTCATACTATTTCTGGCTCTGACCTCTCAGTCTGATTCTGGCTCTTACCTCTCATACTGATTCTGGCTCTGACCTCTCAGACTGATTCTGGCTCTGACCTCTCAGCCTGATTCTGTCTCTGACCTCTCAGCCTGATTCTGGCTCTAACCTCTCAGACTGATTCTGGCTCTGACCTCTCAGACTAATTCTGGATCTGACCTCTCAGACTGATTCTGGCTCTGACCTCTCATACTGATTCTGGCTCTTATCTCTCAGACTGATTCTGACTCTGAACTCCCATACTGATTCTGGCTCTGACCTCTCAGTCTGATTCTGGCTCTGACCTCTCAGACTGATTCCGGCTCTGACCTCTCTGACTGATTCCGGCTCTGACCTCTCAGACTGATTCTGGCTCTGACCTCTCAGTCTGATTCTGGCTCTGACCTCTCATACTGATTCTGGCTCTGACCTCTCAGACTGATTCTGGCTCTGACCTCTCATACTGATTCTGACTCTGACCTCTCAGACTGATTCTGGCTCTGACCTCTCATACTATTTCTGGCTCTGACCTCTCCGTCTGATTCTGGCTCTTACCTCTCATACTGATTCTGGCTCTGACCTTTCAGACTGATTCTGCCTCTGACCTCTCAGCCTGATTCTGTCTCTGACCTCTCAGCCTGATTCTGGCTCTGACCTCTCAGACTGATTCTGGCTCTGACCTCTCAGACTGATTCTTACTCTGACCTCTCATACTGATTATGACTCTGACCTTTCAGACTGATTCTGGCTCTGACCTCTCATACTGATTCTGGCTCTGACCTCTCAGACTAATTCTGGCTCTGACCTCTCAGACTGATTCTGGCTCTGACCTCTCATACTGATTCTGGCTCTTATCTCTCAGACTGATTCTGACTCTGAACTCCCATACTGATTCTGGCTCTGACCTCTCATACTGATTCTGGCTCTGACCTCTCAGACTGATTCCGGCTCTGACCTCTCAGACTGATTCCAGCTCTGACCTCTCAGACTGATTCTGGCTCCGACCTCTCAGTCTGATTCTGGCTCTGACCTCTCAGTCTGATTCTGGCTCTGACCTCTCATACTGATTCTGGCTCTTATCTCTCAGACTGATTCTGACTCTGACCTCTCATACTGATTCTGGCTCTGACCTCTCAGACTGATTCTGGCTCTGACCTCTCAGTCTGATTCTGGCTCTGACCTCTCATACTGATTCTTGCTCTGACCTCTCATACTGATTCTGGCTCTGACCTCTCATACTGATTCTGGCTCTGACCTCTCATACTGATTCTGGCTCTGACCTCTCATACTGATTCTGGCTCTGACCTCTCAGTCTGATTCTGGCTCTGACCTCTCATACTGATTCTGGCTCTGACCTCTCAGACTGATTCTGGCTCTGACCTCTCATAGTGATTCTGGTTCTGACCTCTCATACTAATTCTAGCTCTGACCTCTCAGTCTGATTCTGGCTCTGACCTCTCATTCTGATTTTGGCTCTGACCTCTCATACTGATTCTGGCTCTGACCTCTCAGACTGATTCTGGCTCTGACCTCTCAGACTGATTCTGGCTCTGAACTCTCATACTGATTCTGGCTCTAACCTCTCATACTGATTCCAGTTCTGACCTTTCATACTGATTCCGGCTCTGACCTCTCATACCGATTCTGGCTCTGACCTCTTAGACTGATTTTGGCTCTGACCTCTCAGACTGATTCTGGCTCTGACCTCTCATAGTGATTCTGGTTCTGACCTCTCATACTAATTCTAGCTCTGACCTCTCAGTCTGATTCTGGCTCTGACCTCTCATTCTGATTTTGGCTCTGACCTCTCATACTGATTCTGGCTCTGACCTCTCAGACTGATTCTGGCTCTGACCTCTCAGACTGATTCTGGCTCTGAACTCTCATACTGATTCTGGCTCTAACCTCTCATACTGATTCCAGTTCTGACCTTTCATACTGATTCCGGCTCTGACCTCTCATACCGATTCTGGCTCTGACCTCTTAGACTGATTTTGGCTCTGACCTCTCAGACTGATTCTGGCTCTGACCTCTCATACTGATTCTGGCTCTGACCTCTCAGTCTGATTCTGGCTCTTAACTCTCATACTGATTCTGGCTCTGACCTCTCAGACTGATTCTGGCTCTGACCTCTCATACTGATTCTGGCTCTGACCTCTCATACTGATTCTGGCTCTGACCTCTCAGACTGATTCTCACTCTGACCTCTCATACTGATTATGACTCTGACCTTTCAGACTGATTCTGGCTATGACCTATCATACTTATTCTGGCTCTGACCTCTCAGTCTGATTCTGGCTCTGACCTCTCAGACTGATTCTGGCTCTGACCTCTCAGACTGATTCTGGCTCTGACCATTCTTACTGATTCTGGCTCTTATTTCTCAGACTGATTCTGACTCTGAACTCCCATACTGATTCTGGCTCTGACCTCTCATACTGATTCTGGCTCTGACCTCTCAGACTGATTCCAATTCTGACCTTTCATACTGCTTCTGGCTCTGACCTCTCATACCGGTTCTGGCTCTGACCTCTCACACTGATTCTGGCTCTGACCTCTCAGTCTGATTTTGGCTCTGACCTCTCATACTGATTCTTGCTTTGACCTCTCATACTGATTCTGGCTCTGACCTCTCATACTGATTCTGGCTCTGACCTCTCATACTGATTCTGGCTCTGACCTCTCATACTGATTCTGGCTCTGACCTCTCAGTCTGATTCTGGCTCTGACCTCTCAGTCTGATTCTACTGATTCTGGCTCTGACCTCTCATACTGATTCTGGCTGTGACCTCTCATACTGATTCTGGCTCTGACCTCTCATACTGATTCTGGCTCTGACCTCTCAGACTGATTCTGGCTCCGACCTCTCAGACTGATTCTGGCACTGATCTTTCATACTGCTTCTGGCTCTGACCTCTCATACCGATTCTGGCTCTAACCTCTCAGACTGATTCTGACTCTGACCTCTCATACTAATTCTGGCTCTGACCTCTCAGTCTGATTCTGGCTCTGACTTCTCAGTCTGATTCTGGCTCTGACCTCTCAGTCTTATTCTGGCTCTGACCTCTCACACTGATTCTGGCTCTGATCTCTCAGACTGATTCTGGCTCTGACCTCTCATACTGATTCTGGCTCTGACCTCTCAGACTGATTCTGGCTCTGACCTCTCATACTGATTCTGGCTCTTATCTCTCAGACTGATTCTGACTCTGAACTCCCATACTGATTCTGGCTCTGACCTCTCATACTGATTCTGGCTCTGACCTCTCGGACTGATTCCAATTCTGACCTTTCATACTGCTTCTGGCTCTGACCTCTCATACCGGTTCTGGCTCTGACCTCTCACACTGATTCTGGCTCTGACCTCTCTGTGTGATTTTGGCTCTGACCTCTCATACTGATTCTTGCTTTGACCTCTCATACTGATTCTGGCTCTGACCTCTCATACTGATTCTGGCTCTGACCTCTCATACTGATTCTGGCTCTGACCTCTCATACTGATTCTGGCTCTGACCTCTCAGTCTGATTCTGGCTCTGACCTCTCATACTGATTCTACTGATTCTGGCTCTGACCTCTCATACTGATTCTGGCTCTGACCTCTCATACTGATTCTGGCTCTGACCTCTCATACTGATTCTGGCTCTGACCTCTCATACTGATTCTGGCTCTGACCTCTCAGACTGATTCTGGCTCTGACCTCTCAGACTAATTCTGGCTCCGACCTCTCAGACTGATTCTGGCACTAATCTTTCATACTGCTTCTGGCTCTGACATCTCATACCGATTCTGGCTCTGACCTCTCAGACTGATTCTGGCTCTGACCTCTCATACTAATTCTGGCTCTGACCTCTCAGTCTGATTCTGGCTCTGACCTCTCAGTCTGTTTCTGGCTCTGACCTCTCAGTCTGATTCTGGCTCTGACTTCTCAGTCTGATTCTGGCTCTGACCTCTCAGTCTTATTCTGGCTCTGACCTCTCACACTGATTCTGGCTCTGACCTCTCATACTGATTCTGGTTCTGACCTCTCATACTAATTCTAGCTCTGACCTCTCAGTCTGATTCTGGCTCTGACCTCTCAGTCTTATTCTGGCTCTGACCTCTCACACTGATTCTGGCTCTGACCTCTCATACTGATTCTGGTTCTGACCTCTCATACTGATTCTGGTTCTGACCTCTCATACTAATTCTGGCTCTGACCTCTCAGTCTGATTCTGGCTCTGACCTCTCAGTCTGATTCTGGCTCTGACCTCTCAGTCTGATTCTGGCTCTGACTTCTCAGTCTGATTCTGGCTCTGACCTCTCAGTCTTATTCTGGCTCTGACCTCTCACACTGATTCTGGCTCTGACCTCTCAGACTGATTCTGGCTCTGACCTATCATACTGATTCTGGTTTTGACCTCTCATACTAATTCTAGCTCTGACCTCTCAGTCTGATTCTGGCTCTGACTTCTCATACTGATTTTGGCTCTGACCTCTCATACTGATTCTGGTTCTGACCTCTCATACTGATTCTGGCTCTGACCTCTCAGACTGATTCTGGCTCTGAACTCTCATACTGATACTGGCTCTGACCTCTCATACTGATTCCAGTTCTGACCTTTCATACTGATTCTGGCTCTGACCTCTCATACCAATTCTGGCTCTGACCTCTTAGACTGAGTTTGGCTCTGACCTCTTAGACTGATTTTGGCTCTGACCTCTCAGACTGATTCTGGCTTTGACCTCTCATACTATTTCTGGCTCTGACCTCTCAGTCTGATTCATACTGCTTCTGGCTCAGACCTCTCATACCGGTTCTGGCTCTGACCTCTCACACTGATTCTGGCTCTGACCTCTCAGTCTGATTCTGGCTCTGACCTCTCATACTGATTCTTGCTCTGACCTCTCATACTGATTCCAGTTCTGACCTTTCATACTGATTCTGGCTCTGACCTCTCATACCATTTCTGGCTCTGACCTCTTAGACTGATTTTGGCTCTGACCTCTCAGACTGATTCTGGCTCTGACCTCTCATACTATTTCTGGCTCTGACCTCTCAGTCTGATTCTGGCTCTTACCTCTCATACTGATTCTGGCTCTGACCACTCAGACTGATTCTGGCTCTGACCTCTCATACTGATTCTTGCTCTGACCTCTCATACTGATTCCAGTTCTGACCTTTCATACTGATTCTGGCTCTGACCTCTCATACCATTTCTGGCTCTGACCTCTTAGACTGATTTTGGCTCTGACCTCTCAGACTGATTCTGGCTCTGACCTCTCATACTATTTCTGGCTCTGACCTCTCAGTCTGATTCTGGCTCTTACCTCTCATACTGATTCTGGCTCTGACCTCTCAGACTGATTCTGGCTCTGACCTCTCAGTCTGATTCTGGCTCTGACCTCTCATACTGATTCTGGCTCTGACCTCTCATACTGATTCTGGCTCTGACCTCTCAGTCTGATTCTGGCTCTGACCTCTCATACTGATTCTGGCTCTGACCTCTCGTACTGATTCTGGCTCTGACCTCTCGTACTGATTCCAATTCTGACCTTTCATACTGCTTCTGGCTCTGACCTCTCATACCGGTTCTGGCTCTGACCTCTCACACTGATTCTGGCTCTGACCTCTCAGTCTGATTCTGGCTCTGACCTCTCAGACTGATTCCGGCTCTGACCTCTCAGACTGATTCCGGCTCTGACCTCTCAGACTGATTCTGGCTCTGACCTCTCAGTCTGATTCTGGCTCTGACCTCTCAGACTGATTCTGGCTCTGACCTCTCAGACTGATTCTGGCTCTGACCTCTCAGTCTGATTCTGGCTCTGACCTCTCATACTGATTCTGGTTCTGACCTCTCATACTAATTCTAGCTCTGACCTCTCAGTCTGATTCTGGCTCTGACCTCTCATTCTGATTTTGGCTCTGACCTCTCATACTGATTCTGGCTCTGACCTCTCAGACTGATTCTGGCTCTGACCTCTCAGACTGATTCTGGCTCTGAACTCTCATACTGATTCTGGCTCTAACCTCTCATACTGATTCCAGTTCTGACCTTTCATACTGATTCTGGCTCTGACCTCTCATACCGATTCTGGCTCTGACCTCTCATACTATTTTTGGCTCTGACCTCTCATACTATTTCTGGCTCTGACCTCTCAGTCTGATTCTGGCTCTTACCTCTCATACTGATTCTGGCTCTGACCACTCAGACTGAATCTGGCTCTGACATCTCAGTCTGATTCTGGCTCTGACCTCTCAGACTGATTCTGGCTCTGACCTCTCATACTGATTCTGGCTCTGACCTCTCAGACTGATTCTGGCTCTGACCTCTCAGACTGATTCTCGCTCTGACCTCTCATACTGATTATGACTATGACCTTTCAGACTGATTCTAGCTCTGACCTCTCATACTAATTCTGGCTCTGACCTTTCAGACTGATTCTGGCTCTGACCTCTCAGTCTGATTCTGGCTCTGACCTCTCATACTGATTCTGGCTCTGACCTCTCATACTGATTCTAGCTCTGACCTCTCAGTCTGATTCTGGCTCTGACCTCTCATACTGATTCTGGCTCTGACCTCTCGTACTGATTCCAATTCTGACCTTTCATACTGCTTCTGGCTCTGACCTCTCATACCGGTTCTGGCTCTGACCTCTCACACTGATTCTGGCTCTGACCTCTCAGTCTGATTCTGGCTCTGACCTCTCATACTGATTCTGGCTCTGACCTCTCATACTGATTCTGGCTCTGACCTCTCAGTCTGATTCTGGCTCTGACCTCTCATACTGATTCTGGCTCTGACCTCTCATACTGATTCTGGCTCTGACCTCTCAGTCTGATTCTGGCTCTGACCTCTCATACTGATTCTACTGATTCTGGCTCTGACCTCTCATACTGATTCTGGCTCTGACTTCTCATACTGATTCTGGCTCTGACCTCTCATACTGATTCTGGCTCTGACCTCTCAGTCTGATTCTGGCTCTGACCTCTCATACTGATTCTGGCTCTGACCTCTCGTACTGATTCTGGCTCTGACCTCTCGTACTGATTCCAATTCTGACCTTTCATACTGCTTCTGGCTCTGACCTCTCATACCGGTTCTGGCTCTGACCTCTCACACTGATTCTGGCTCTGACCTCTCAGTCTGATTCTGGCTCTGACCTCTCAGACTGATTCCGGCTCTGACCTCTCAGACTGATTCCGGCTCTGACCTCTCAGACTGATTCTGGCTCTGACCTCTCAGTCTGATTCTGGCTCTGACCTCTCAGACTGATTCTGGCTCTGACCTCTCAGACTGATTCTGGCTCTGACCTCTCAGTCTGATTCTGGCTCTGACCTCTCATACTGATTCTGGTTCTGACCTCTCATACTAATTCTAGCTCTGACCTCTCAGTCTGATTCTGGCTCTGACCTCTCATACTGATTTTGGCTCTGACCTCTCATACTGATTCTGGCTCTGACCTCTCAGACTGATTCTGGCTCTGACCTCTCAGACTGATTCTGGCTCTGAACTCTCATACTGATTCTGGCTCTAACCTCTCATACTGATTCCAGTTCTGACCTTTCATACTGATTCTGGCTCTGACCTCTCATACCGATTCTGGCTCTGACCTCTCATACTATTTCTGGCTCTGACCTCTCATACTATTTCTGGCTCTGACCTCTCAGTCTGATTCTGGCTCTTACCTCTCATACTGATTCTGGCTCTGACCACTCAGACTGAATCTGGCTCTGACCTCTCAGTCTGATTCTGGCTCTGACCTCTCAGACTGATTCTGGCTCTGACCTCTCATACTGATTCTGGCTCTGACCTCTCAGACTGATTCTGGCTCTGACCTCTCAGACTGATTCTCGCTCTGACCTCTCATACTGATTATGACTATGACCTTTCAGACTGATTCTAGCTCTGACCTCTCATACTAATTCTGGCTCTGACCTCTCAGACTGATTCTGGCTCTGACCTCTCAGTCTGATTCTGGCTCTGACCTCTCATACTGATTCTGGCTCTGACCTCTCATACTGATTCTAGCTCTGACCTCTCAGTCTGATTCTGGCTCTGACCTCTCATACTGATTCTGGCTCTGACCTCTCGTACTGATTCCAATTCTGACCTTTCATACTGCTTCTGGCTC
The DNA here is from genome assembly GCF_031893055.1 of Leptodactylus fuscus. Classification (NCBI taxonomy): domain Eukaryota; kingdom Metazoa; phylum Chordata; class Amphibia; order Anura; family Leptodactylidae; genus Leptodactylus; species Leptodactylus fuscus. The sequence continues at coordinate 120,785,328 of NC_134267.1, read as the reverse complement.
TGACCTCTCATACCGGTTCTGGCTCTGACCTCTCACACTGATTCTGGCTCTGACCTCTCAGTCTGATTCTGGCTCTGACCTCTCATACTGATTCTGGCTCTGACCTCTCATACTGATTCTGGCTCTGACCTCTCAGTCTGATTCTGGCTCTGACCTCTCATACTGATTCTGGCTCTGACCTCTCATACTGATTCTGGCTCTGACCTCAGTCTGATTCTGGCTCTGACCTCTCATACTGATTCTACTGATTCTGGCTCTGACCTCTCATACTGATTCTGGCTCTGACTTCTCATACTGATTCTGGCTCTGACCTCTCATACTGATTCTGGCTCTGACCTCTCATACTGATTCTGGCTCTGACCTCTCAGACTGATTCTGGCTCCGACCTCTCAGACTGATTCTGGCACTGATCTTTCATACTGCTTCTGGCTCTGACCTCTCATACCGATTCTGGCTCTGACCTCTCAGACTGATTCTGGCTCTGACCTCTCATACTAATTCTGGCTCTGACCTCTCAGTCTGATTCTGGCTCTGACCTCTCAGTCTGATTCTGGCTCTGACCTCTCAGTCTGATTCTGGCTCTGACTTCTCAGTCTGATTCTGGCTCTGACCTCTCAGTCTTATTCTGGCTCTGACCTCTCACACTGATTCTGGCTCTGACCTCTCATATTGATTCTGGCTCTGACCTCTCAGACTGATTCTGGCTCTGACCTCTCACACTGATTCTGACTCCGATCTCTCATACTGATTCTGGCACTGATCTCTCATACTGATTCTTGCTCTGACCTCTCATACTGATTCTGGCTCTGACATCGCATATATATGCGCTCATGCGGGTGTCCCATATATATATGTGCTCATGTATGTATGTATGTATATACATATATATATATATATATATATATATACAGGGTGTTCGCATATATATACTGGGTATCCCAAAAAAATCGCATATATATGGGACACCTGCACACATGTGCGCGTGCATTTTTTTGGGACACCCTCTATATATATATGCATATGTTTATATATATATAAATATGCGTGGGTGTCCCATATATATGCGCTCGCATATATATGCGCGCGCATAATCGCATATATATATATATATATATATATATATATATATATGCATATATAAATATATACATAAATACATGCATATATATAGATGGTGTCCCAAAACAATGCGCGCGCACATGTGCGCAGGTGTCCCATATATACGTTTATATATATATATATATATAAATATGCATGGGTGTCCCATATATATGCGCTCGCATATATATGGGACACCCACGCATATTTATAGATATATAAACATATACAGTCCTATGAAAAAGTTTGGGCACCCCTATTAATCTTAATCGTTTTTAGTTCTAAATATTTTGGTGTTTGCAACAGCCATTTCAGTTTGATATATCTAATAACTGATGGACACAGTAATATTTCAGGATTGAAATGAGGTTTATTGTACTAACAGAAAATGTGCAATATGCATTAAACCAAAATTTGACCGGTGCAAAAGTATGGGCACCTCAACAGAAAAGTGACATTAATATTTAGTAGATCCTCCTTTTGCAAAGATAACAGCCTCTAGTCGCTTCCTGTAGCTTTTAATCAGTTCCTGGATCCTGGATGAAGGGATTTTGGACCATTCCTCTTTACAAAACAATTCAAGTTTAGTTAAGTTTGATGGTCGCCGAGCATGGACAGCCTGCTCTCAAATAATCTGAAAACAAAGATTGTTCAACATAGTTGTTCAGGGGAAGGATACAAAAAGTTGTCTCAGAGATTTAACCTGTCAGTTACCACTGTGAGGAACATTGTAAGGAAATGGAAGACCACAGGGACAGTTCTTGTTAAGCCCAGAAGTGGCAGGCCAAGAAAAATATCAGAAAGGCAGAGAAGAAGAATGGTGAGAAGAGTCAAGGACAATCCACAGACCACCTCCAAAGAGCTGCAGCATCATCTTGCTGCAGATGGTGTCACTGTGCATCGGTCAACAATACAGCGCACTGTGCACAAGGAGAAGCTGTATGGGAGAGTGATGAGAAAGAAGCCGTTTCTGCAAGCACGCCACAAACAGATTCGCCTGGGGTATGCAAAAGCACATTTGGACAAGCCAGCTTCATTTTGGAAGAAGGTCCTGTGGACTGATGAAACAAAGATTGAGTTGTTTGGTTATACAAAAAGGCGTTATGCATGGCGTCCAAAAAAACAGCATTCCAAGAAAAACACTTGCTACCCACTGTAAAATTTAGTGGAGGTTCCATCATGCTTTGGGGCTGTGTGGCCAATGCCGGCACCGGGAATCTTGTTAAAGTTGAGGGTCGCATGGATTTCACTCAGTATCAGCAGATTCTTGAGAATAATGTTCAAGAATCAGTGACGAAGTTGAAGTTACACCAGGGATGGATATTTCAGCAAGACAATGATCCAAAACACCGCTCCAAATCGACTCAGGCATTCATGCAGAGGAACAATTACAATGTTCTGGAATGGCCATCCCAGTCCCCAGACCTGAATATCATTGAACATCTGTGGGATGATTTGAAGCGGGCTGTCCATGCTCGGCGACCATCAATCTTAACTGAACTTGAATTGTTTTGTAATGAGGAATGGTCCAAAATACCTTCATCCAGGATCCAGGAACTGATTAAAAGCTACAGGAAGTGACTAGAGGCTGTTATCTTTGCAAAAGGAGAATCTATTGAATATTAATGTCACTTTTCTGTTGAGGTGCCCATACTTTTGCACCGGTCAAATTTTGGTTTAATGCATATTGCACATTTTCTGTTAGTACAATAAACCTCATTTAAATACTGAAATATTACTGTGTCCATCAGTTATTAGATATATCAAACTGAAATGGCTGGTGCAAACACCAAAATATTTAGAACTAAAAATGATTAAGATTAATAGGGGTGCCCAAACTTTTTCATAGGACTGTATATGGGACACCTGTCCTATACAGGTTGTCCAAAAAAAATGCGCGCGCACATGTGCGTGGGTGTCCCATATATATCCAAACCAAACAATCCAGACTTTATAGACAGACCAAAAAACATAGACATCCAAATCCTCCTAGAGACATGGACCCGGGCAGAAGATGAATCCCTAACACCCATGGGCTACAAGGATTTCTCTGTCGCTGCCTGGAAAAGCAAGACTACCAAACTAGGCCGCCACTCAGGAGGCATACTAATATGGTTCAAGGAGGAGCTTAAAGAACATGTGAAAGCCATCAAACGCGGTGACAACCACATGTGGATAAAAATAAGCAACTCCATCCTCAACGGCCAACACGACATCTATCTCTGTGCAGTATACATCCCCCCATCAGAGTCCCCCTACCACAACCCAGACATCTATGAGGTCCTACAAAGGGAATCTGCCCAGTTCCAGTCCTAAGGCAGAGTGCTGATCTGCGGCGATCTAAACGCCAGGACTGGCACAGAGATAGACTTAAAACAAAAGAAAAAAATGCAGCCCACTTACTAATGAATCTTCATCTAATGTCCTTACTGGGAGTTCTGTGAGATCCCATGGATCTAGGGACGGAAGAAGCCCGGAATTCAACCCCACCGGCTATGGGTCATGTAGCAAAGAAATCCAATAGAAATAAAAGATTCCAGCTTTCATCCACGGTCCTTATAAAACGTAGCGTTTATTCCAAAGTTAAAAAACACACATGTTCACAAGCAGTATCGTCTCGTAAGAATTTCCATCCCTTACATAGACTCGCTGACACGTTTCGAAGACATATAGTCCTCTTAGTCGTAGGCTAAGAGAGACGAGGGAAGCCTACAACAATCTATGCAAGCAATACAAGGGCACCCTCAGAGAGAAGAAACCGAGGTACCTCTCCCACAAAATAGAGCAACTAGAGGACTCCCTCCAGGACAGCTCATTCTGGGAGACCTGGCACCACATGGGCACAAAGCCCAAGAAAAACTCTCTCCACAACCAAAATGGCAATATCTGGCTCAACTACTTCAGAGGTCTCTACAAAAAGATCCCAGAAGAAGACCTAACTCCAGAACAGCAACAGATCACCAAACTGAGGGACATGGAGAAAGTCATCAAAGACTTCCAGAACCCTCTGGACTCGCCAATCACCATAAAAGATATACAGGAAAGAATTGTCCTGCTGAAAGACAAAAAGGCCAGTGGCCCTGACGGCATCCTACCAGAGATGATCAAATACAGCCCTTCAGCAATACACGCGGCACTGGCAAAGCTATTCACCCTCGTGCTCAATGCTGGACACTTCCCTGAAGACTGGAACAAAGGCCTCATAACCCCCATCTACAAGAATGGGGACCATTATGACCCCAACAACTACAGAGGGATCTGCGTCAGCAGCACGCTGGGGAAACTGTTCAACAGCATCATCAATAACAGAATCCTCACCTTCCTCACACAACACGGGGTCCTCAGCAAGAGCCAAGCAGAGTTCATGCCAAACCACCGCACCACAGACCATATCTACACCCTGCACAGCCTCATCAAGACGCACGTCCACAACACCAGAAGAGGCAAGATATTCACCTGCTTTGTGGACTTTAAGAAGGCTTTTGATTCAGTATGGCACCCAGGCCTGCTCCTGAAACTCTTAGAGAGTGGAATAGGAGGAAGAACGTACGACGTCATCAAGAGCTCCTACACCGGAAACCAGTGCAGTGTGAAGGTGAATGGGAAAAGGACAGCATACTTCCAACAGGCCCGAGGGGTCAGACAAGGCTGTAGCCTGAGCCCAACGCTCTTCAACATCTATATCAATGAACTGGCTACAGCCCTGGAGGCCTCACCAACCCCAGGCCTCACCCTGAACGACTGGGAGGTGAAGTTCCTGCTATACGCCGACGACCTCCTACTCCTGGCCCCCACAGAGAAAGACCTCCAAGAAAGCCTGTCAGTGCTGGAAAAATCCAGCACCACATGGGCCCTACCCATCAACCAGAAGAAGACCAAAGTCATGGTATTTCAGAAGAAGGGCCACAATAAAGCCCCCACCCCACAATTCACACTGAACGGCTCCACACTGGAGAAAAACAACAGCTATATCTACCTGGGGCTGGAGCTCAGCCAATCAGGAAGCTTCAAAGCAGCAATAGAAACCCTGAAAGCAAAAGCCTGCAGAACCTTCTACGCCATCAGAAGTCAACTGTACCACCTCAAACCACCGATGAGGGTCTGGCTGAAGATATTTGACACTGTCATCTCTCCGATCCTTCTCTATGGCAGTGAGGTTTGGGGCCCAGCCACCTACCCAGACCAGTCAAAGTGGGATTCCAGCCCAACAGAGAACTTCCACCTGGAGTTCTGAAAATACCTGCTCCATGTCCATCGCAACACCACGAACATGGCCTGCAGGGCAGAGCTAGGCAGACTCCCCCTATGGCTCACCATACAGAAGAGGGCGCTAGCTTTCCAGGCACACATCCAGGGGAGCAAGCCCGACTCCTACCACCACCAAGCATGACTAAGCCACCTGAGCAAACCAGACACTCACCAACCAAACAACAGCCAACCACCAAACCAAAAACACTAACAGATGATAACCAAGGCCGAAATAAAGGCGACCACAGAGGCAAACAGAGAGCGGTACATTGAAGATTGGAGAAACGAAATAAATAACTCCAAGAAACTCACCGTGTACCAATCCCTACAAAGGGACTACACCATGGGCACCTACCTGGAGAGAATATGCCACCCCAAGCACAGACAGACCCTGAGCCGGTACAGACTGAGCGCCCACAACCTAGAGATAGAGACGGGGCGATACAGGCAGATGTACAAGCCACGGGAGAACAGACTGTGCCAGCACTGTGACCAGGGGGCCCTAGAAGACGAGACCCACTTCCTGCTACACTGCACCAAATACTCAGCTGTGAGGGCCGTCTACTACCAAAGACTCTCTGCCCACATCCCAGACTTCATATCTGCAGATGAGAAGAGGAAACTCTACATCCTACTGGGAGAAGAAGAGGCCACTGTGGAGATCGCTGCCCAATACGTGTTCAGCTGTCACCAAATAAGAGGAAGATGAGACTCCATGGACTATTATATTTATCCCAATACACCCGCCCCATAAAAGAAGAAAGATTACTGGAAATGTTTCAACGAAGTCCAAGAAACTCTTTGCGGCAAGCTAGTCGTGAGGTAGGGATTTCAAACTCATCAGTTCATCGCATCATGAAACGTTGTCAGTGGAGAAGTTACATTCCAAGATTAGTCCATGCTCTTAATGACGATGATCCAGACCGAAGAGTAAGATGCACACTTTCCCACAAAGATTGTGTGGAGTGATGAGGCCACATTCAAATTAAATGGTTCGATTAACAGACACAATTGCACCTACTGGGGACCTGAGAATAACACATGGTAGTGTGGAGATGCCCCATCTTTCTTCTGTTATGGGGCTTGTTGAGGTGCGTGGTCTTCCGGAACGCTTCTTGTGTAGTAAAGTAGCCTATTGTGCAATCCTGTGTAGTAACTATGTTTGTGGAAAATTTTAGCCAAATCGGTGGAGCGGGTTTTGCGTGATTGACCGCCAAACATCCAAACCCACAAACATTTCACAATTATAATATACTAGCTGGTACCCGTGACTTCGTCTGCGGTGATTGTAGAAGTGGGTAGATACAGTCGGGGGTAAGATTTTCGTAGTGTGTATAAGGTATGGGATATGAAATGTAAGTTTGTATCTTGTTTTTGCTATAATTCAGAGAATACGTGAGACTTTTGTGTTGAAGTTAATTTGTATTTGAGCTGCTATACGGTGTTGTGAGAAACTTTACATAGTGACTTTGGGACAGAAGTATTTGAAGTTAACCCTTTCCCGCCGATGGCATTTTTTGATTTTCGTTTTTGACTCCCCTCCTTCTAAACCCCATAACTTTTTTTTATTTCTCCGCTCCCAGAGTCATATGAGGTCTTAATTTTTCCTGGGACAAATTTTTCTTCATGATGCCACCATTGTTTATTCTATATAATGTACTGGGAAGCAGGGAAAAAATTCTGAATGGGGTGGATTTGACGAAAAAATGCATTTCTGCGACTTTCTTACGGGCTTTGGTTTTACGGCGTTCACTGTGCAACCAAAATGACATGTCCCCTGTATTCTGTGTTTCGTTACGATGCTGGGGATACCAAATTTATATGGTTTTATTTACTTTTTGACCCTTTAAAAAAATCCAAAACTGTGTTAAAAAAATTTTTTTTGAAAAGTCGTCATATTCTGACAGCCGTAACTTTTTTATACGTCCGTGTACGGGGATGTATAGGGCGTCTTTTTTTGCGGGGTCTGGTGTACTTTTTAGTTCTACCATTTTCTGGAAATGTTATTGCTTTGATCACTTTTTATTCAAATTTTTATCAGAATCAAAACAGTGAAAAAACAGCGGTTTGGCACTTTTGACCATTTTTCCCGCTACGGCGTTTACCGAACAGGAAAAATATTTGTATAGCTTTGTAGAGCGGGCGATTTCAGACGCGGGGATACCTAACACGTATGTGTTTCACAGTTTTTAACTACTTTTACACTCACTGGCCACTTTATTAGGTACACCTGTCCAACTGCTCGTTAACACTTAATTTCTAATCAGCCAATCACATGGCGGCAACTCAGTGCATTTAGGCATGTAGACATGGTCAAGACAATCTCCTGCAGTTCAAACCGAGCATCAGTATGGGGAAGAAAGGTGATTTGAGTGCCTTTGAACGTGGCATGGTTGTTGGTGCCAGAAGGGCTGGTCTGAGTATTTCAGAAACTGCTGATCTACTGGGATTTTCACGCACAACCATCTCTAGGGTTTACAGAGAATGGTCCGAAAAAGAAAAAACATCCAGTGAGCGGCAGTTCTGTGGGCGGAAATGCGTTGTTGATGCCAGAGGTCAGAGGAGAATGGCCAGACTGGTTCGAGCTGATAGAAAGGCAACAGCGACTCAAATAGCCACCCGTTACAACCAAGGTAGCCAGAAGAGCATCTCTGAACGCACAGTACGTCGAACTTTGAGGCAGATGGGCTACAGCAGCAGAAGACCACACCGGGTGCCACTCCTTTCAGCTAAGAACAGGAAACTGAGGCTACAATTTGCACAAGCTCATCGAAATTGGACAATTGAAGATTGGAAAAACGTTGCCTGGTCTGATGAGTCTCGATTTCTGCTGCGACATTCGGATGGTAGGGTCAGAATTTGGCATCAACAACATGAAAGCATGGATCCATCCTGCCTTGTATCAACGGTTCAGGCTGGTGGTGGTGGTGTCATGGTGTGGGGAATATTTTCTTGGCACTCTTTGGGCCCCTTGGTACCAATTGAGCATCGTTGCAACGCCAAAGCCTACCTGAGTATTGTTGCTGACCATGTCCATCCCTTTATGACCACAATGTACCCAACATCTGATGGCTACTTTCAGCAGGATAATGCGCCATGTCATAAAGCTGGAATCATCTCAGACTGGTTTCTTGAACATGACAATGAGTTCACTGTACTCCAATGGCCTCCACAGTCACCAGATCTCAATCCAATAGAGCATCTTTGGGATGTGGTGGAACGGGAGATTCGCATCATGGATGTGCAGCCGACAAATCTGCGGCAACTGTGTGATGCCATCATGTCAATATGGACCAAAATCTCTGAGGAATGCTTCCAGCACCTTGTTGAATCTATGCCACGAAGAATTGAGGCAGTTCTGAAGGCAAAAGGGGGTCCAACCCGTTACTAGCATGGTGTACCTAATAAAGTGGCCGGTGAGTGTATATGTGTTCTAGGGAAAGGGGGGTGATTTGAATTTTTAATCCTTTTTATTTGTTTTTATATTTTTTTTTACTTTTTTAAACTTTTTTTTTTTTGCATTTATTAGACCTCCTAGGGGTATTGACATGGGTGGGCGGTGTCGCGGATTGTCAGAGCGGTGGGGGTCGGCAAACATGGCTGCTCCGGAGCGTTAAAGAGAACCTCCTGGAGTATCGTTAAGGTGAGGGGCAAAGTGGTAAAGTATATGTATATGTGATTGTGTGGGGTTAGGGGCGAGGCTGTAGAGGGTAGAGGGTAATATGAATTTTGTGGCTTGCTATGGTCCAAAGTGTGTGAGATTGCAGAGATGGTGGTGTGAGTTTGGGTTTTGTGGGGGTCCTGACACAAACGTATGTGCGTTATTGTGACGAAAAGTAGCCTATTGCGCAATCGGGTGTATTAACTATGTTTGTGGAAACTTTCAGCCAAATCGGTCTAGCGGGTTTTGCGTGATTGAGTAACAAACATCCAAACACACAAACCCACAAACATCCAAACTCACAAACTTTCACAGGATGTATCTATGTCCAGGAATGTGTATTTCCTGTATTCTTATTGATAATCATATACATATACAATGTCTCTCTTGGCCAGTTATGGCTCCTTCCTATAGACACTCCACTCTACCGTAGCTGCTCCTGTAGTGAGGTGACTAGATTGGAGTTTCTGGCGGCAGCTCCTATTAGCAACTCCATTCTAGTCACTTCAGTACTGAACAGTCTACAATGGAGTTGATTCTAGTAGCTCCTGCCTCCAGCAACTCCAATCTAGTCACCTCACTAGTGAATTGTCTAGTTTGGAGTTGCTCCTGGTAGGTCCTCCCTACAGTAACTCCATTCTAGCCCATTCACTAGTGAGGTGACTAGATTGGAGTTGCTGGAGGGAGGACCTACCAGGAGCAACTCCATTCTAGACACAACCCTGTTGTAACTGCGATAAGATCGGGGGACAGCTTGAAGGACCTGTGGATGAAGGACCTTGTGTGACATCAGCCGTCACATGACTAGGTGGGCGTGTCTTTTTAGCCCGTACAGTCCTGCAAGCGAAGAAGAGAAGGAGAGATGTGCTGCTAGGTACTGAGGGGGAGGGATTAATGTGAGATGGAGAATGGAGTGTGTGTGTGTCTGTGTGTGAGTTTGTATGTATGTGTGTTGTGGAGGAGGTGAGAGGACAGTGTCCTGATATCTGTGTATTAGGAGGAGGGGGAGGTGAGTGTCAGTAGATGGATCAGCAATCTACACATTGTTTGTATTCAGACTTGCTTGCAATTGCTGTTACTAATGACTGTCTAATAGTAGTCAGGGGGCGCTCTGTGTATTGTATTGTATTGTACTGAAGGGGAGGGGGATGTGAGATGCAGAATGGAGTGTGTGTGTGTGTGTGTGTATGTATGTGTGGTGTGGAGCAATTGAGGAGCAACTGTAACCTAGGGGCAGAGATGGAGGGAGGACATGAAAATGGGGGTAGAGATGAGGGGTGCATGAAACTGGGGGCAGATGGAGGGAGGACATGAAACTGGGGGTAGATGGAGGGAGGGCATGAAATGTCATGTGACATCCGTGCGTTATTAAAGATGGCCAACACTATCAAAGACTGCAGCGGAGCCGGAGACAGGTAAGTAACTTTTTCTTATGTCTGTATCTCCCCTCGGTCTCCGATTATTATACTCTGGGGTCTGAAAATACCCCAGAGTATAATAATTGTTCATTGGTGTTCATTATGGGGCATAATCCTGTGTGCAGGGGCCACAATGGGGTATAATACTGTGTGCAGGGGCCACTGAGGGACATAATAGAGCGTGCAGGAATGCGGCGTGGGAGGGGGGGGTCGGTCGGTCAAGGTCTTCGGTGTCGGTCAGGAAGGGCCCCCCGCCATTCCTAGTTACGCCACTGCAGACACCTCTGCATGGCACTATGGCATGGCAGCCTATAAAGTTATGTGTTTGTCTTGCATCTATAGTAAGTTTATGTATTGGGCCCTCCGTGAAGTATAAAGATGTGATGCATTTTATAGTAAACGCATCAGCGTGCTATAAATTGCAACACACCACTGCCTTCTTTGATACCTTAGTGGTCAATCCAAATCCTTAAAGGTTCCCCATTTAACATGTACAGTTTATAATTGTGTTATTTTTCTGCTTCCCTCATAGCAATGGCCCTGAGCTATGTTGCAGTGGAATATTGTTTGTCCACCCACAAATATTAATGCAATATCTGCTTCTCTAAAATGATACCAGGTAACATTAACACATACTGATTTTATTAAATGATTTTCCCCCAAATACCTGCTGAATAGAAGCACATACAAAGCTAATGTATATCATTAAAATTGACAGCTTTTACAAAATCCAGAATATGTATTAGCAATACGATAATATCATATTTTGTGACCAGTCACATGAATCGAGGTTGTGCAGAGATTGTGCCCACATGTGGTTGTCTTATCAGTATTACTGAATCTTCCTTTGATACTGTAAAATAGATTCCTGCAATATATTTCAATTTGTATTTCCATTTCCATGTGTCTTTTCTATGCAGCCACAGCATACAGTGCAGGAAATTGCTAACATTCAAAATATGTGTGTGTACAAGATTTCAGATATCTACTTTTTTTTTGTACCAAGGAGGATATTTCAAGCTTTCCTGCTACTGTAAAATAATAAGTTTCATTTAGAAACATCTACTTAACATGATCTGTTTCCCTTACCCTTTTCAATGTAATTTTAAAGCCAAAACGTTCACGTAACCCAAGGTCAGCATTGTGCCAAATGGCTTGTTAGAGCAGATAAGGACTGCCATGGTGGAAGGACTTGTAAGGGTAACCTTGTTTACTTGGGGAATTCTTGTGTGTATTGAAGAGTGTTGATTAAAGGGATTTTCCCATCTCTATTTCAGCAATGTGCCTGCAGTCTGTTCTTCTCACTTTCTGTATTTCTCACTCCCCCTTCCCCAGTTGACACTATCACAATGCTATGCAGATCAGATAATATGCAGATGCTTGTACGGCATGGACTCAGTGTTATCTGTGTGTTTGCATAGAGAGATAGAGAGATAACAGACTCAGCTTTATCAGCAAACTGCAATTATCTGAACGGCTTGTCCTGCCGGAACTGAGTAAGTAACGTCACTTGTCCTATCTCACATGTCCGGGGTTATAGCAACGCTGTGTAAACTATGGGAAGAATAAATTCACATAGACAAACAAAGAAGCGTTTCTAAAGCAATATATTTAAGAAAATTCTTCAATTTACATAAGGCACCAGTATAGATAGGATCCTTGAGATGGGAGAACACCTTTAAATAGTCTTTCCTCCTGAATAGGATAGTGTCAACTTAAACTCTGCTACATCTGTAAACATGTTATCCTAAGCTTTAAGTATTGAGCCAGCTTTTCCTACATCTGTTAGGCTTCATGCGCACATCCAAGTGTGCCATCCAAGGGAGTGTCTTAGGGATTATTCCATTCTGATAAAAAAATAGGTCCTATCTTCTCGTTTTTATTAGAACAGAGAGGATTGGAAGCCCCCATAGAGATAAGTGCATAACAGAATGAGTATCATCTGACCGCATTGTGCTGCTAAATTGGCCACAACTTGAATGCACACTCAGTCTTGTACTCGAGGTCTTACTTCCAAAATCACAATTATATGAAATTGCTGGAGAGAGAAAAGGGTACATGTAAACAGCACAAATAGGACTGTCAAGAAAGCCAAGGGTGAGCTTGTATTTTTGGAGAAGACTGTTACCTGCTCCATTCTCTGTGCATATGCTGCTGAGAATCGCTAATCGATAAAATCTTTAGGATAGGTCATCCCGGAAAATTCCTTTAACGCATTCACAGATTTATAAAAATTGCAAATAAAGAATATTCAATTAAACATGTTAATATAATTAAGATAATCACTAGTGAATTATTCAACATTGGATAGAATGGAATAAGACTATGATGCTATAAATGTAGTACAGCAGGCAGTGTTGATATTTCCTAAAAAAAAAAAAAAGTCATTAGTATTATGGGCAAACAAAGCACAAGTAGAATCTTCATTATACATACAAATAATTTAGTAATTTTAGTCTAGCCCTGCATACCCCATTAAACTGTTAATTCGAGATAAGCAAATAATGTAAATTTGGAAACAATCCCCAATTGTACTTGGAGTAAATATCCCTTTGTATTTTCAACCTGAAAGTTCATGTATTGAATCTAGTTTACACATAAGGAAAATGGCAGCACAGATGTGTTAATTAGCTATGCACAGTTGACAAAGTCTCATCATGCATTTTAGTAGCTAATGGAAACAAATGGTGCTATTGAAGTTCATTAATTGTAACAGCTTCAGTCTGTTCTCTACAAGCATTGTGCAGAGTTCAGTTTGAGCAATTTCTAGGGAATTAACAGTTTATTAAATAACCAATCAGATTACTCAGGTTTAGACGGGATTGTGCTTGGCTGAGAATAATCTGATCATTCTTTAAAAGGTCCTCAAGAAAACAATCACAGAGTTTATATTTCTAGTTTGAGGATAAGATGAGTAATGATGATATTTTAGAGGACGTTCATACTTGCACTCGTATCCCCCTGATGGGTCTCCGTCCTATTCCCCTGTCCTGCATTTCCGTCTTTGTGTGTGTCCGGGCAAAAAAAAAAAAACGGTCTCCCCGCGGAGAGGCTGCAGGTAGACACCGGCGGTTTGTTTTTAAAACCTACACAAATGAATGTGATATAAAACTGACCAGGAAGCCGTCCTCTATCCAGATTCACCGGGGAATAGGACAGAGACCCAGTGGGCAGACACGGGGGCAAGTGTGAATGCACCCTTACTGGTATGCAGGACCAGAACTGTAAACTTATGGTTATTAACAAGACACGGGACAACATTTACTAATAGATAGACAGTGTGAACTTCCATTTATCATTGCATTGGATGATCCTTGATCTTTAGACTGCTAGACTAAGTTTATATGATTTATTAGTTGGCTTACTTTGAGTTAGAATTTGATGCCAGTTTTTTTCTTCGTTTGAGTGCAGATATTAAAGGAATTTTCTGGACACAAAAACATTTTTTTTTTTTTTTAAAAAAAGGTATGTTAATAGGTTAATCAGTGCACCCATAACAATTGATCAGTATGAGCGCTGTCTGGAAAGACCCCACCGATCACCCACCACTGATATTGATGACCTGTCTTTCTAAGGAGGCTGCACTCCTTTAAAGGGGTAGTCCTATCACAAGGATCCTATCTATACTGCTTGTTAATGTGAATGTAAGACTTTTCCTAAATACATTGCTTCAGCAAAACTGCTTTGTTTGTCCACTATCTTACTTTATTCCTTTTTTTTTTACACCTCGCTTGACTTATCTAGTCATAAGTCAAGTGATGTATCTGCTGCTCTGAGAGGGGAGGGAGGAGGGGCTAAGTGCACGGGAGTGAGCCTGGAGGGGGGGGTAGTTTACCCTTTGGGGGAAGGGGCCGCCAATGCAGACCCGGCATCTGCTGTAATAGAGAGGCGGATGCCAGGGACGGTTAGACGCCAGCACAGATGCCTGCAACATCGCTATGCTCCTGCCCTGCATGAAGCCAGCAGCTGCAGGAGTGATGCTGCTATTCCAGGGGGGGGGGGGGGGCGGAACAACAGCATCACCGCTGGCTTTGTATATGTAACCCTGCCCACCAATGAAACAACAAAGCCGGAAGAAAGAAGAATTTGCAGCAATGAAGACTGGTGAGTATGCGACGTGGGAATACCCCTTTAATGTATACAGTAAAATGCTAGAGATCTTCTATCACATCACGATAGCAGCCACAAAGTTCTTTGCAGCCTATGGGGGGGGGGGTGCCATAAAAGAGGGGGACAGACAGAGCTACTTTTGTCACTAGCTGCAAAAACTCTGTCAAGTTCACCAATCGGATCTCCGAGACCACTGGACCACTGCAACTCCTCACATTGCAAGTGTTGCAAAACTATACGACACAAACAACTAATGGTTACCAGCCGCTTTACAAATGAGACTACAAATGAGACTCCTTATGTGCACCTCTTCATTTGTCATCTGTGTATGGGAATGTTTGTTTTGCCTTCAGTATATTGGTCACACTTCTAGAAACCTAAGAGAGAGTCAATAAACCTAGGTCTAATATTCTGAAGGTTTCCCAAAATATAGTGTCTCACACCACGGAGCCACCCACCCTAATTGTGATTTCCGGCACTTTACTGTTATCTATATTGACCAAGTCCCAGAAAAATACCTTATATATATGGTACCATATATATTTTATCTTTTTCGCCGTATATACATTATTCCATTGAATTAATTTTTTCTATTTTTATTTTATAGTATATCAATTTATCCCCCTCCATTTGTTCTAGTTTATCCCTACATCCCTATGCAACCGTCACTAGCCATATCCTTATAGTTTCCACCGGCTATATTTGTCCTTACTGGAGGCATAACATAGGGTCCATCATTGATAATGGTCACAGCTACCATCACAGAGCCCCTACACATCACTCCTACATAGAAGTCAATGAATTATTTCTGATCTTTATTCTGTTCATGTGGCTGCTGTAAAGCAAATTATTGGAACTAGAGTTCTCAGCTATGAGCTCTGACAGGATGGCTGCCTCGAAAAAATGGAATAAAGAATATTCAATCACAAACTAAAAACATATTAGAAGAAAAATAATATTTTTAACTAGTAAGAAAACCTCCTTCAAGCAGCTGTCGAAAACGTCTTCTAACCTAGAAATCTGTAAATGGAATAAAAATCTCCTGTCTGCAGCACTTTCTTTGACTATTTGTCATTTAACAGCTGTATTAATAATAAATGCACAGTTCCAGAAATCTTTTCTCCAATTTTACTGTAGAGGAAGGTTGCAGGTCAAAGAGAAATTTCACAAGGGCTCAAACTGTTCCATCAGATGCAAATGCAATAACCTCAATGTTAATTAAAATGTAATTTTATAAAACCTAAAAATGAAATATTAATTTGTATTTCTTTTTTATTTATTTTGTGACAAAGCTGACTATGGCAGTCCAAAATAAAAGCTTTGCATGGAGTGAGCTACCATCACTCCTAATCGGTTACCTATTATCAGTCTTTATTCATATCCATATTTTGTTCAGCTTTTTGCTTCATTATTTATAAGCCAAAAGCAGTTAGGGGCCCAAAACAGGTAGGGGCCCAAAACACAAAAAAAGGTAAAACTTTTTACTCAGTCTTTGTAAATTATATTCCTGATTTTGGTATACAAATACTGATGGTGATGAGATTTGGAGCAACCACAGAGCACCTGCCATCGGTGCTGTCATGTAGCTATACCACAATTCAGTGCAGTTATAAGTTGATTTTTGAAGGGGCTCTATCATTGGGAAAAGTCATTTTTAACTAAGCACATCCTTGCATAGCCTTTAGAAAGGCTATTCCACACATACCTTTTGTTTGTAAATCGCCTCAGTAGTTTTTGAATGAGAACATTTTTATTCATATGCTAATTAGGTTCCAGCCAGCACAGGAACTTCTCAGTGAGCACTGTGTGCTGTGTGCTGTGTGTGAGAGCTGGGAGATGAGTCATCAGCAGCAGCCTGTGCTGTACACACAGCAGACAGTGCTCGCTGAGACTCCCGGGTGCACGCAGGAGGCTAATTAACTAGAGATGAGCGAACAGTGTTCTATCGAACTCATGTTCGATCGGATATTAGGCTGTTCGGCATGTTCGAATCGAATCGAACACCGCGTGGTAAAGTGCGCCATTACTCGATTCCCCTCCCACCTTCCCTGGCGCCTTTTTTGCTCCAATAACAGCGCAGGGTAGGTGGGACAGGAACTACGACACCGGTGACGTTGAGAAAAGTAGGCAAAACCCATTGGCTGCCGAAAACATGTGACCTCTAATTTAAAAGAACAGCGCCGCCCAGGTTCGCGTCATTCTGAGCTTGCAATTCACCGAGGACGGAGGTTTCCGTCCAGCTAGCTAGGGCTTAGATTCTGGGTAGGCAGGGACAGGCTAGGATAGGAAGGAGAAGACAACCAACAGCTCTTGTAAGAGCTAAATTCCAGGGAGAAGCTTGTCAGTGTAACGTGGCACTGACGGGCTCAATCGCCGCAACCCAGCTTTCCCAGGATCCTGAATGGAATACACTGTCAGTGTATTCCCGTATACCCGATATATACCCCGATACCCGTTCCAACGGTGTGCCCCCCCACCTTCACCCCAGAAATACCCTGCAAGTCCCCTAGCAATAGAATTGGGGCTATATACACCCACAATTTTTACTACTGGTATACAGTGCCATTGTCTGACTGGGAATTCAAAGAATATATTGGGAATACAAATACCCTCATTTCTTGCTACTGCCATATAGTGCCAGTGTCTGACTGGGAATTCAAAGAATATATTGGGGTTACGTGCACCCACAATTTTTACTACTGGTATACAGTGCCATTGTCTGACTGGGAATTCAAAGAATATATTGGGAATACAAATACCCTCATTTCTTGCTACTGCCATATAGTGCCAGTTTCTGACTGGTAATTCAAAGAATATATTGGGGTTACGTGCACCCACAATTTTTACTACTGGTATACAGTGCCATTGTCTGACTGGGAATTCAAAGAATATATTGGGAATACAAATACCCTCATTTCTTGCTACTGCCATATAGTGCCAGTGTCTGACTGGGAATTCAAAGAATATATTGGGGTTACGTGCACCCACAATTTTTACTACTGGTATACAGTGCCATTGTCTGACTGGGAATTCAAAGAATATATTGGGAATACAAATACCCTCATTTCTTGCTACTGCCATATAGTGCCAGTGTCTGACTGGGAATTCAAAGAATATATTGGGGTTACGTGCACCCACAATTTTTACTACTGGTATACAGTGCCATTGTCTGACTGGGAATTCAAAGAATATATTGGGAATACAAATACCCTCATTTCTTGCTACTGCCATATAGTGCCAGTGTCTGACTGGTAATTCAAAGAATATATTGGGGTTACGTGCACCCACAATTTTTACTACTGGTATACAGTGCCATTGTCTGACTGGGAATTCAAAGAATATATTGGGAATACAAATACCCTCATTTCTTGCTACTGCCATATAGTGCCAGTTTCTGACTGGTAATTCAAAGAATATATTGGGGTTACGTGCACCCACAATTTTTACTACTGGTATACAGTGCCATTGTCTGACTGGGAATTCAAAGAGTATATTGGGAATACAAATACCCTCATTTCTTGCTACTGCCATATAGTGCCAGTTTCTGACTGGTAATTCAAAGAATATATTGGGGTTACGTGCACCCACAATTTTTACTACTGGTATACAGTGCCATTGTCTGACTGGGAATTCAAAGAGTATATTGGGAATACAAATACCCTCATTTCTTGCTACTGCCATATAGTGCCAGTTTCTGACTGGTAATTCAAAGAATATATTGGGGTTACGTGCACCCACAATTTTTACTACTGGTATACAGTGCCATTGTCTGACTGGGAATTCAAAGAGTATATTGGGAATACAAATACCCTCATTTCTTGCTACTGCCATATAGTGCCAGTTTCTGACTGGTAATTCAAAGAATATATTGGGGTTACGTGCACCCACAATTTTTACTACTGGTATACAGTGCCATTGTCTGACTGGGAATTCAAAGAATATATTGGGGTTATAAATACCCTCATTTCTTGCTACTGCCATATAGTGCCAGTTTCTGACTGGTAATTCAAAGAATATATTGGGGTTACGTGCACCCACAATTTTTACTACTGGTATACAGTGCCATTGTCTGACTGGGAATTCAAAGAGTATATTGGGAATACAAATACCCTCATTTCTTGCTACTGCCATATAGTGCCAGTTTCTGACTGGTAATTCAAAGAATATATTGGGGTTACGTGCACCCACAATTTTTACTACTGGTATACAGTGCCATTGTCTGACTGGGAATTCAAAGAATATATTGGGGTTATAAATACCCTCATTTCTTGCTACTGCCATATAGTGCCAGTTTCTGACTGGTAATTCAAAGAATATATTGGGGTTACGTGCACCCACAATTTTTACTACTGGTATACAGTGCCATTGTCTGACTGGGAATTCAAAGAGTATATTGGGAATACAAATACCCTCATTTCTTGCTACTGCCATATAGTGCCAGTTTCTGACTGGGAATTCAAAGAATATATTGGGGTTACGTGCACCCACAATTTTTACTACTGGTATACAGTGCCATTGTCTGACTGGGAATTCAAAGAGTATATTGGGAATACAAATACCCTCATTTCTTGCTACTGCCATATAGTGCCAGTGTCTGACTGGGAATTCAAAGAATATATTGGGGTTACGTGCACCCACAATTTTTACTACTGGTATACAGTGCCAATTTCTAACTAGGAATTCAAAATGCGCAAGGCTCCCGGAAAGGGACGTGGACGAGGCCGTGGGCGAGGTCGGGGGAATGGTTCTGGGGAGCAAGGTAGCAGTGAAGCCACAGGGCGTCCCGTGCCTACTCCTGTGGGGCAGCAAGCATTGCGCCACTCCACAGTGCCAGGGTTGCTTGCCACATTAACTAAACTGCAGGGTACAAACCTTAGTAGGCCCGAGAACCAGGAACAGGTCTTGCAATGGCTGTCAGAGAACGCTTACAGCACATTGTCCAGCAGCCAGTCAGACTCTGCCTCCTCTCCTCCTATTACCCAACAGTCTTGTCTTCCTTCCTCCCAAAATTCCGAAGCTTTACAGAACAATAACCCAAACTGTCCCTGCTCCCCAGAGCTGTTCTCCGCTCCTTTCATTGTCCCTCAACCTGCCTCTCCACGTCACGATTCCACGAACCTAACAGAGGAGCATCTGTGTCCAGATGCTCAAACACTAGAGTCTCCTCCATCTCCGTTCGATTTGGTGGTGGATGACCAGCAACCCACCCTCATCGACGATGATGTGACGCAGTTGCCGTCAGGGCATCCAGTTGACCGGCGCATTGTGCGGGAGGAGGAGATGAGACAGGAGTTGGAAGAGGAAGTGGTGGATGATGAGGACACTGACCCGACCTGGACAGGGGGGATGTCAAGCGGGGAAAGTAGTGTGGATGTTGAGGCAGGTGCAGCACCAAAAAGGGTAGCTAGAGGCAGAGGCAGAGGTCAGCAGCTTAGGCGAAGCCAGGCCACACCCGGAATCTCCCAAGATGTTCCAGTTCGTACCCAGCCCCGAAAAACTCCCACCTCGAGGGCACGTTTCTCGAAGGTGTGGAGTTTTTTCAAGGAATGCGCCGAGGACAGATATAGTGTTGTCTGCACAATTTGCCTCTCGAAATTGATTAGGGGCTCTGAGAAGAGCAACCTGTCCACCACTTCAATGCGCCGTCATTTGGAATCCAAGCACTGGAATCAGTGGCAGGCAGCAACGGCAGGACAAAGGCCGCCTGCCGTTCACGCCACTGCCACTGCCTCTGCCACTGCCTCTGCCTCTGCCACTGCCACTGCTGACTGTGCTGGCGATGCACTCCAGAGGACGAGCCAGGACACCACTTCATCTGCCTCCGCCACTTTGTTGACTTCTACCTCATCCTCCCCTGGTCCTGTCTTATCTCCTTCTCCTGCACCATCAAAGGCACCATCAGGCGTTTCTTTACAACAACCCACCATCTCTCAGACATTGGAGCGGCGGCAGAAATACACTGCTAACCACCCACACGCGCAAGCCTTGAACGCCAACATCGCTAAACTGCTGGCCCAGGAGATGTTGGCGTTCCGGCTTGTTGAAACTCCCGCCTTCCTGGACCTGATGGCAACTGCGGCACCTCGCTATGCCGTCCCTAGCCGTCACTACTTCTCCCGGTGTGCCGTCCCCGCCTTGCACCAGCACGTGTCACTCAACATCAGGCGGGCCCTTAGTTCCGCGCTTTGCACAAAGGTCCACTTGACCACCGACGCGTGGACAAGTGCATGCGGACAGGGACGCTACATTTCACTGACGGCACACTGGGTGAATGTAGTTGAGGCTGGGACTGCTTCCCAAACTGGCCCGGTGTACCTCGTCTCCCCGCCTAACATTCCTGGCAGGGACACGAGAAGAACACCCCCCTCCTCCTCCTCCTCTACCGCCTCCTCCTCCGCCACCGCCTCCTCCTCCGCCACCGCCTCCTCCTCCGCTGTTAGATTGACCCCAGCTACGAGTTGGAAACGTTGCAGCACTGGCGTTGGTAGACGTCAGCAGGCTGTGCTGAAGCTGATCAGCTTGGGGGACAGACAGCACACTGCCTCCGAGGTGAGGGATGCCCTCCTCGATGAGACGGCAATATGGTTTGAGCCGCTGCACCTGGGCCCAGGCATGGTCGTTTGTGATAACGGCCGGAACCTGGTAGCAGCTCTGGAGCTTGCCGGACTCCAACATGTTCCATGCCTGGCCCACGTCTTCAACCTAGTGGTGCAACGTTTCCTAAAGAGCTACCCCAATGTTCCAGAGCTACTGGTGAAAGTGCGGCGCATGTGCGCCCACTTTCGCAAGTCGACAGTAGCCGCTGCTAGCTTAAAATCTCTCCAGCAACGCCTGCATGTGCCACAACACCGGCTTTTGTGCGACGTCCCCACACGCTGGAACACAACGTTTCAGATGTTGAATAGAGTGGTTGAGCAGCAGAGACCTTTGATGGAATACCAGCTACAAAACCCTAGGGTGCCACAAAGTCAGCTGCCTCAGTTTCACATCCATGAGTGGCCATGGATGAGAGACCTTTGTGACATCCTACGGGTCTTTGAGGAGTCCACAAGGAGGGTGAGCTCTGAGGATGCGATGGTGAGCCTTACAATCCCGCTCTTGTGTGTTCTGAGAGAATCCCTGATTGACATCAGGGATAACTCAGATCACACAGAGGAGTTAGGGATAGCATCCGATCCGTCACAGCTGGAGAGTAGGTCCACACATCTGTCCGCTTCACTGCGTTTAATGGAGGAGGAGGAGGAGGAGGAGGAGGAAGAAGAGTTGTCCGATGATGTGATGGTGATACAGGAGGCTTCCGGGCAACTTCGAATCGTCCCATTGTTGCAGCGCGGATGGGTAGACATGGAGGATGAGGAGGAAATGGAGATTGAACTTTCCGGTGGGGCCAGAGGAGTCATGCCAACTAACACTGTGGCAGACATGGCTGAGTTCATGTTGGGGTGCTTTACAACCGACAAGCGTATTGTCAAAATCATGGAGGACAACCAGTACTGGATCTTTGCTATCCTTGACCCCCGGTATAAAAACAACATCTCGTCTTTTATTCCGGTAGAGGGGAGGGCCAATCGCATCAATGCTTGCCACAGGCAATTGGTGCAGAATATGATGGAGATGTTTCCAGCATGTGACGTTGGCAGCAGGGAGGGCAGTTCCTCCAGTAGGCAACCAAGTTCTCACCGGTCCACACAAACGAGGGGCACACTGTCTAAGGTCTGGGACACCTTGATGGCACCCCCTCGCCAAAGTGCCGCCACGGAGGGTCCTAGTGTCACCAGGCGTGAGAAGTATAGGCGCATGTTGCGGGAATACCTTTCCGACCACAGCCCTGTCCTCTCCGACCCCTCTGCGCCCTACACGTATTGGGTGTCGAAGTTGGACCTGTGGCTTGAACTTGCCCTATATGCCTTGGAGGTGCTGTCCTGTCCTGCCGCCAGCGTCCTATCTGAGAGGGTGTTCAGTGCAGCCGGTGGCATCATCACTGACAAGCGCACCCGTCTGTCAGCTGAGAGTGCCGACCGGCTCACTTTGATAAAAATGAACCACCACTGGATAGAGCCTTCATTTTTGTGCCCACCTGTGTAAAGCACCCCAACATGAAACTCCATGTCTGTACTCAACCTCTCCAATTCCTCCGCATCCTCATACTCATCCACCATAAGCGTTGCACAATTCTGCTAATACTAGGCTCCCTCCAACATGATTTCCCCCAACTCTGCTGGTTAGAGGCTCCCTCCACCATTAATTGGTCCAAACTGGGCTGGTTAGAGGCTCCCTCCACCATTAATTGGTCCAAACTGGGCTGGTTAGAGGCTCCCTCCACCATTAATTGGTCCAAACTGGGCTGGTTAGAGGCTCCCTCCACCATGAATTTGCCCAAACTGGGCTGTTTAGAGGCTCCCTCCACCATGAATTTGCCCAAACTGGGCTGGTTAGAGGCTCCCTCCACCATGAATTGGTCCAAACTGGGGTTTTTAGAGGCTCCCTCCACCATGAATTGGTCCAAACTTGGCTGTTTAGAGGCTCCCTCCACCATGAATTGGTCCAAACTGGGGTGGTTAGAGGCTCCCTCCACCATTAATTGGTCCAAACTGGGCTGGTTAGAGGCTCCCTCCACCATTAATTGGTCCAAACTGGGCTGGTTAGAGGCTCCCTCCACCATGAATTGGTCCAAACTGGGTTTTTTAGAGGCTCCCTCCACCATGAATTTGCCCAAACTGGGCTGTTTAGAGGCTCCCTCCACCATGAATTGGTCCAAACTGGGCTGGTTAGAGGCTCCCTCCACCATGAATTTCCCAAAACTTGGCTGTTTAGAGGCTCCCTCCACCATTAATTGGTCCAAACTGGGCTGGTTAGAGGCTCCCTCCACCATGAATTGGTCCAAACTGGGGTTTTTAGAGGCTCCCTCCACCATGAATTGGTCCAAACTTGGCTGTTTAGAGGCTCCCTCCACCATGAATTGGTCCAAACTGGGGTGGTTAGAGGCTCCCTCCACCATTAATTGGTCCAAACTGGGCTGGTTAGAGGCTCCCTCCACCATTAATTGGTCCAAACTGGGCTGGTTAGAGGCTCCCTCCACCATGAATTTGCCCAAACTGGGCTGTTTAGAGGCTCCCTCCACCATGAATTTGCCCAAACTGGGCTGGTTAGAGGCTCCCTCCACCATGAATTGGTCCAAACGGGTTTTTAGAGGCTCCCTTCACCATGAATTGGTCCAAACTTGGCTGTTTAGAGGCTCCCTCCACCATGAATTGGTCCAAACTGGGGTGGTTAGAGGCTCCCTCCACCATTAATTGGTCCAAACTGGGCTGGTTAGAGGCTCCCTCCACCATTAATTGGTCCAAACTGGGCTGGTTAGAGGCTCCCTCCACCATGAATTGGTCCAAACTGGGGTTTTTAGAGGCTCCCTCCACCATGAATTGGTCCAAACTTGGCTGTTTAGAGGCTCCCTCCACCATTAATTGGTCCAAACTGGGCTGGTTAGAGGCTCCCTCCACCATGAATTGGTCCAAACTGGGTTTTTTAGAGGCTCCCTCCACCATGAATTTGCCCAAACTGGGCTGTTTAGAGGCTCCCTCCACCATGAATTTGCCCAAACTGGGCTGGTTAGAGGCTCCCTCCACCATGAATTGGTCCAAACTGGGGTTTTTAGAGGCTCCCTCCACCATGAATTGGTCCAAACTTGGCTGTTTAGAGGCTCCCTCCACCATTAATTGGTCCAAACTGGGCTGGTTAGAGGCTCCCTCCACCATGAATTGGTCCAAACTGGGTTTTTTAGAGGCTCCCTCCACCATGAATTTGCCCAAACTGGGCTGTTTAGAGGCTCCCTCCACCATGAATTGGTCCAAACTGGGGTGGTTAGAGGCTCCCTCCACCATTAATTGGTCCAAACTGGGCTGGTTAGAGGCTCCCTCCACCATGAATTGGTCCAAACTGGGCTGGTTAGAGGCTCCCTCCACCATGAATTGGTCCAAACTTGGCTGTTTAGAGGCTCCCTCCACCATGAATTGGTCCAAACTGGGGTGGTTAGAGGCTCCCTCCACCATTAATTGGTCCAAACTGGGCTGGTTAGAGGCTCCCTCCACCATTAATTGGTCCAAACTGGGCTGGTTAGAGGCTCCCTCCACCATGAATTTGCCCAAACTGGGCTGTTTAGAGGCTCCCTCCACCATGAATTTGCCCAAACTGGGCTGGTTAGAGGCTCCCTCCACCATGAATTGGTCCAAACGGGTTTTTAGAGGCTCCCTTCACCATGAATTGGTCCAAACTTGGCTGTTTAGAGGCTCCCTCCACCATGAATTGGTCCAAACTGGGGTGGTTAGAGGCTCCCTCCACCATTAATTGGTCCAAACTGGGCTGGTTAGAGGCTCCCTCCACCATTAATTGGTCCAAACTGGGCTGGTTAGAGGCTCCCTCCACCATGAATTGGTCCAAACTGGGGTTTTTAGAGGCTCCCTCCACCATGAATTGGTCCAAACTTGGCTGTTTAGAGGCTCCCTCCACCATGAATTGGTCCAAACTGGGGTGGTTAGAGGCTCCCTCCACCATTAATTGGTCCAAACTGGGCTGGTTAGAGGCTCCCTCCACCATTAATTGGTCCAAACTGGGCTGGTTAGAGGCTCCCTCCACCATGAATTTGCCCAAACTGGGCTGTTTAGAGGCTCCCTCCACCATGAATTTGCCCAAACTGGGCTGGTTAGAGGCTCCCTCCACCATGAATTGGTCCAAACGGGTTTTTAGAGGCTCCCTTCACCATGAATTGGTCCAAACTTGGCTGTTTAGAGGCTCCCTCCACCATGAATTGGTCCAAACTGGGGTGGTTAGAGGCTCCCTCCACCATTAATTGGTCCAAACTGGGCTGGTTAGAGGCTCCCTCCACCATTAATTGGTCCAAACTGGGCTGGTTAGAGGCTCCCTCCACCATGAATTGGTCCAAACTGGGGTTTTTAGAGGCTCCCTCCACCATGAATTGGTCCAAACTTGGCTGTTTAGAGGCTCCCTCCACCATTAATTGGTCCAAACTGGGCTGGTTAGAGGCTCCCTCCACCATGAATTGGTCCAAACTGGGTTTTTTAGAGGCTCCCTCCACCATGAATTTGCCCAAACTGGGCTGTTTAGAGGCTCCCTCCACCATGAATTGGTCCAAACTGGGTTTTTTAGAGGCTCCCTCCACCATGAATTGGTCCAAACTGGGCTGGTTAGAGGCTCCCTCCACCATGAATTGGTCCAAACTGGGGTGGTTAGAGGCTCCCTCCACCATTAATTGGTCCAAACTGGGCTGGTTAGAGGCTCCCTCCACCATTAATTGGTCCAAACTGGGCTGGTTAGAGGCTCCCTCCACCATTAATTGGTCCAAACTGGGCTGGTTAGAGGCTCCCTCCACCATGAATTTGCCCAAACTGGGCTGTTTAGAGGCTCCCTCCACCATGAATTTGCCCAAACTGGGCTGGTTAGAGGCTCCCTCCACCATGAATTGGTCCAAACTGGGGTTTTTAGAGGCTCCCTCCACCATGAATTGGTCCAAACTTGGCTGTTTAGAGGCTCCCTCCACCATTAATTGGTCCAAACTGGGCTGGTTAGAGGCTCCCTCCACCATGAATTGGTCCAAACTGGGGTTTTTAGAGGCTCCCTCCACCATGAATTGGTCCAAACTTGGCTGTTTAGAGGCTCCCTCCACCATGAATTGGTCCAAACTGGGGTGGTTAGAGGCTCCCTCCACCATTAATTGGTCCAAACTGGGCTGGTTAGAGGCTCCCTCCACCATTAATTGGTCCAAACTGGGCTGGTTAGAGGCTCCCTCCACCATGAATTTGCCCAAACTGGGCTGTTTAGAGGCTCCCTCCACCATGAATTTGCCCAAACTGGGCTGGTTAGAGGCTCCCTCCACCATGAATTGGTCCAAACGGGTTTTTAGAGGCTCCCTTCACCATGAATTGGTCCAAACTTGGCTGTTTAGAGGCTCCCTCCACCATGAATTGGTCCAAACTGGGGTGGTTAGAGGCTCCCTCCACCATTAATTGGTCCAAACTGGGCTGGTTAGAGGCTCCCTCCACCATTAATTGGTCCAAACTGGGCTGGTTAGAGGCTCCCTCCACCATGAATTGGTCCAAACTGGGGTTTTTAGAGGCTCCCTCCACCATGAATTGGTCCAAACTTGGCTGTTTAGAGGCTCCCTCCACCATTAATTGGTCCAAACTGGGCTGGTTAGAGGCTCCCTCCACCATGAATTGGTCCAAACTGGGTTTTTTAGAGGCTCCCTCCACCATGAATTTGCCCAAACTGGGCTGTTTAGAGGCTCCCTCCACCATGAATTTGCCCAAACTGGGCTGGTTAGAGGCTCCCTCCACCATGAATTGGTCCAAACTGGGGTTTTTAGAGGCTCCCTCCACCATGAATTGGTCCAAACTTGGCTGTTTAGAGGCTCCCTCCACCATTAATTGGTCCAAACTGGGCTGGTTAGAGGCTCCCTCCACCATGAATTGGTCCAAACTGGGTTTTTTAGAGGCTCCCTCCACCATGAATTTGCCCAAACTGGGCTGTTTAGAGGCTCCCTCCACCATGAATTGGTCCAAACTGGGGTGGTTAGAGGCTCCCTCCACCATTAATTGGTCCAAACTGGGCTGGTTAGAGGCTCCCTCCACCATGAATTGGTCCAAACTGGGCTGGTTAGAGGCTCCCTCCACCATGAATTGGTCCAAACTTGGCTGTTTAGAGGCTCCCTCCACCATGAATTGGTCCAAACTGGGGTGGTTAGAGGCTCCCTCCACCATTAATTGGTCCAAACTGGGCTGGTTAGAGGCTCCCTCCACCATTAATTGGTCCAAACTGGGCTGGTTAGAGGCTCCCTCCACCATGAATTTGCCCAAACTGGGCTGTTTAGAGGCTCCCTCCACCATGAATTTGCCCAAACTGGGCTGGTTAGAGGCTCCCTCCACCATGAATTGGTCCAAACGGGTTTTTAGAGGCTCCCTTCACCATGAATTGGTCCAAACTTGGCTGTTTAGAGGCTCCCTCCACCATGAATTGGTCCAAACTGGGGTGGTTAGAGGCTCCCTCCACCATTAATTGGTCCAAACTGGGCTGGTTAGAGGCTCCCTCCACCATTAATTGGTCCAAACTGGGCTGGTTAGAGGCTCCCTCCACCATGAATTGGTCCAAACTGGGGTTTTTAGAGGCTCCCTCCACCATGAATTGGTCCAAACTTGGCTGTTTAGAGGCTCCCTCCACCATGAATTGGTCCAAACTGGGGTGGTTAGAGGCTCCCTCCACCATTAATTGGTCCAAACTGGGCTGGTTAGAGGCTCCCTCCACCATTAATTGGTCCAAACTGGGCTGGTTAGAGGCTCCCTCCACCATGAATTTGCCCAAACTGGGCTGTTTAGAGGCTCCCTCCACCATGAATTTGCCCAAACTGGGCTGGTTAGAGGCTCCCTCCACCATGAATTGGTCCAAACGGGTTTTTAGAGGCTCCCTTCACCATGAATTGGTCCAAACTTGGCTGTTTAGAGGCTCCCTCCACCATGAATTGGTCCAAACTGGGGTGGTTAGAGGCTCCCTTCACCATTAATTGGTCCAAACTGGGCTGGTTAGAGGCTCCCTCCACCATTAATTGGTCCAAACTGGGCTGGTTAGAGGCTCCCTCCACCATGAATTGGTCCAAACTGGGGTTTTTAGAGGCTCCCTCCACCATGAATTGGTCCAAACTTGGCTGTTTAGAGGCTCCCTCCACCATTAATTGGTCCAAACTGGGCTGGTTAGAGGCTCCCTCCACCATGAATTGGTCCAAACTGGGTTTTTTAGAGGCTCCCTCCACCATGAATTTGCCCAAACTGGGCTGTTTAGAGGCTCCCTCCACCATGAATTGGTCCAAACTGGGTTTTTTAGAGGCTCCCTCCACCATGAATTGGTCCAAACTGGGCTGGTTAGAGGCTCCCTCCACCATGAATTGGTCCAAACTGGGGTGGTTAGAGGCTCCCTCCACCATTAATTGGTCCAAACTGGGCTGGTTAGAGGCTCCCTCCACCATTAATTGGTCCAAACTGGGCTGGTTAGAGGCTCCCTCCACCATTAATTGGTCCAAACTGGGCTGGTTAGAGGCTCCCTCCACCATGAATTTGCCCAAACTGGGCTGTTTAGAGGCTCCCTCCACCATGAATTTGCCCAAACTGGGCTGGTTAGAGGCTCCCTCCACCATGAATTGGTCCAAACTGGGGTTTTTAGAGGCTCCCTCCACCATGAATTGGTCCAAACTTGGCTGTTTAGAGGCTCCCTCCACCATTAATTGGTCCAAACTGGGCTGGTTAGAGGCTCCCTCCACCATGAATTGGCCCAAACTGGGTTTTTTAGAGGCTCCCTCCACCATGAATTTGCCCAAACTGGGCTGTTTAGAGGCTCCCTCCACCATGAATTGGTCCAAACTGGGGTGGTTAGAGGCTCCCTCCACCATTAATTGGTCCAAACTGGGCTGGTTAGAGGCTCCCTCCACCATTAATTGGTCCAAACTGGGCTGGTTAGAGGCTCCCTCCACCATGAATTTGCCCAAACTGGGCTGGTTAGAGGCTCCCTCCACCATGAATTGGTCCAAACTGGGTTTTTTAGAGGCTCCCTCCACCATGAATTTGCCCAAACTGGGCTGGTTAGAGGCTCCCTCCACCATGAATTGGTCCAAACTGGGGTTTTTAGAGGCTCCCTCCACCATGAATTTGCCCAAACTCTGCTGGTTAGAGGCTCAATCCACCCTGATTTTCAAAACAAATGTTGGTGCCAACCTCAACTTACTACAAGGGCCAAATTCACTGCTGGTGACAAGCTCTCCTCACTGCAAGTGCCAAATACACATGTTTCAAGGTGTTTTCCTACTGTCAGAGAGGTGGTATTGAGTGTGTAAAGTGTGTAGTTGTTAGGCTGTGATGTTGGGGTAATAGAGGGTCTTTGGTGTGTTAGATGCCCCCAGACATGCTTCCCCTGCTGTCCCAGTGTCATTCCAGAGGTGTTGGCATCATTTCCTGGGGTGTCATAGTGGACTTGGTGACCCTCCAGACACGGATTTGGGTTTCCCCCTTAACGAGTATCTGTTCCCCATAGACTATAATGGGGTTCGAAACCCGTTCGAACACACGAACATTGAGCGGCTGTTCGAATCGAATTTCGAACCTCGAACATTTTAGTGTTCGCTCATCTCTATAATTAACGTATGAATAAAAACAGGTTCATTCAAAAACTACTGAGGTGATTTAGATACAAAAGGTATGTATGAAATAACCTTTCTATAGACTTTCCATAGACATTTCCCAATGATAGAGCCCCTTTAAGCATGTCTTTTTATTTAAAAACTAAAAACCATGCAGTTGTTAACAATCAGTTTTAAAACCTTGGCAATTTGGTGTCCTTTAAGAATTTCTATCTAGCTATCTATCTATTAATATCTATCAGTATGATGAACTGAGTGCAATAAACAGTGCTACATTCCAATAGCATACAAATGTCATATAAATGACAAGCGTAAGTATATAGTTTATGGCTGTGACGTACATTTTTACATATAAAGATTAATTGCCACATTTTAAAACAATAACAGTGAGTTGATGATAAGCAATATTTCAGAAATGTAAACTAACATATGGATATAAAGTAATTGCAATATCAATCATTCCCAGAGCATACAAAAGGAATACATTCATATTGAAATGCTCATAGTTAGTTATTATGTTTGTATACAGTGGGGCAAAAAAGTATTTAGTCAGTCACCAATAGTGCAAGTTCCACCACTTAAAAAGATGAGAAGCGTCTGTAATTTACATCATAGGTAGACCTCAACTATGAGAGACAAAATGAGAAAACAAATCCAGAAAATCACATTGTCTGATTTTGTAAGAATTTATTTGCAAATTATGGTGGAAAATAAGTATTTGGTCACCTACAAACAATCAAAATTTCTGGCTCTCACAGACCTGTAACTTCTTCTTTAAGAGTCTCCTCTTTCCTCCACTCATTACCTGTAGTAATGTCACCTGTTTAAACTTGTTATCAGTATAAAAAGACACCTGTGCACACCCTCAAACAGTCAGACTCCAAACTCCACTATGGTGAAGACCAAAGAGCTGTCAAAGGACACCAGAAACAAAATTGTAGCCCAGCACCAGGCTGGGAAGACTGAATCTGCAATAGGCAACCAGTTTGGATTGAAGAAATCAACTGTGGGAGCAATAATTAGAAAATGGAAGACATACAAGACCACTGATAATCTCCCTCGATCTGGGGCTCCACGCAAAATCTCACCCCGTGGGGTCAAAATGATCACAAGAACGGTGAGCAAAAATCCCAGAACCACGTGGGGGGACCTAGTGAATGAACTGCAGAGAGCTGGGACCAATGTAACAAAGCCTTCCATCAGTAACACACTATGCCGCCAGGGACTCAGATCCTGCAGTGCCAGACGTGTCCCACTGCTTAAGCCAGTACATGTCCGGGCCCGTCTGAAGTTTGCTAGAGAGCATTTGGATGATCCAGAAGAGTATTGGGAGAATGTCCTATGGTCTGATGAAACCAAACTGGAACTGTTTGGTAGAAACACAACTTTTCGTGTTTGGAGGAAAAAGAATACTGAGTTGCATCCATCAAACACCATACCTACTGTAAAGCATGGGGGTGGAAACATCATGCTTTGGGGCTGTTTCTCTGCAAAGGGGCCAGGACGACTGATCCGGGTACATGAAAGAATGAATGGGGCCATGTATCGTGAGATTTTGAGTGCAAACCTCCTTCCATCAGCAAGGGCATTGAAGATGAAACGTGGCTGGGTCTTTCAACATGACAATGATCCAAAGCACACCGCCAGGGCAACGAAGGAGTGGCTTTGTAAGAAGCATTTCAAGGTCCTGGAGTGGCCTAGCCAGTCTCCAGATCTCAACCCTATAGAAAACCTTTGGAGGGAGTTGAAAGTCCGTGTTGCCAAGCGACAGCCCCAAAACATCACTGCTCTAGAGGAGATCTGCATGGAGGAATAGGCCAACATACCAACAACAGTGTGTGCCAACCTTGTGAAGACTTACAGAAAACGTTTGATCTCTGTCATTGCCAACAAAGGATATATAACAAAGTATTGAGATGAAATTTTGTTACTGACCAAATACTTATTTTCCACCATAATTTGCAAATAAATTCTTACAAAATCAGACAATGTGATTTTCTGGATTTGTTTTCTCATTTTGTCTCTCATAGTTGAGGTCTACCTATGATGTAAATTACAGACGCCTCTCATCTTTTTAAGTGGTGGAACTTGCACTATTGGTGACTGACTAAATACTTTTTTGCCCCACTGTATTTAGTACCAATCCCATGAAGAGGTTGTACACAAGCACTGGTGACGG
Organism: Leptodactylus fuscus; assembly: GCF_031893055.1. Taxonomy (NCBI): domain Eukaryota; kingdom Metazoa; phylum Chordata; class Amphibia; order Anura; family Leptodactylidae; genus Leptodactylus; species Leptodactylus fuscus. Next base: position 120,753,424 of record NC_134267.1, on the reverse strand, counting down.
CTACTCACTGTTATCCATAGATGTTCAATTCTTAGAACTAAAAGGCATCTCTAGCTAAGAGGAGGCTTCCATTTTAAAATTCCATTTTTAACTAAGTACACATCGGAATAGCCTTTAGGGGGAATTCACACGGAGTAACGCCGGGCATGTATTACAGCCGTACACGCCGGCGCTACGGCAGGCTGCCGAACACTTCCCATTCACTTCAATGGGAGCACTCATAACAGCGGCGTTTACGAGCGCTCCCATTGAAGTGAATGGGAAGTGTTCGGCAGCCTGCCGTAGCGCCGGCGTGTACGGCTGTTATACACGCCCAGCGTTACTCCGAGTGAATGCCCCCTAAGAAAGGCTATTCTTCTCTTACCTTTCTTTTACTAATCCACGCCATCATTCCTGAGAAATTTCTTATTTCTTCGATGTGTAAATGTTTTTTCAGAGAGCACAAGGGGTGTTCCCCTTTGCTGAAACAGCATAGGAGGCATCCCCTGTGCTATCCGAAAACTCTCCAGCATCACGCCTGTCTTCTTCTCCAGACTGCCTCCTCGCCAAGTCATCGGCTGCATCTTCATTCAAAAGCGCCGACTGCGCATGTCCGTCGGCCATTTTCCTGTGTCCTCTTACATGAGTAGTGTACAAAGGATAAGGTATTACCATCAATTTAGATTTGAACTTGGGTAACCCTGAACAAACAAGTAATAAAACATGACTTTTATTATATAAAAAATAAAAAACATGGGGCTTGTCCCTAAGGTGAATAAAAACTTAACATTCGGACAAAGATTCACTTGATACAGGATACCCGATCTTTCTCCTGTATTATTCTATGCAGGTATATAGTCACCCACCCCTTCTCCTTTAAAACCCTTTCTATTCCCAATTCAGGTATTTATGGGTTTATGCATAGACGGATTACAAAGGGTTAATTAGACTTTCACTGGGTTAACTCTTCCTGCTGATAGCCAAAGTTTCCTCCCTGTTAGTCTTAGAGGGCCATGGTCCTAGACCTAATTAAATTGCACCCATTCACAGTGTATATTGAAGGGGAATAGGGCTAGGGTAATAAATTCTGCTACACTGACTCCTCTGTGTCGTATGGTAGTCAGCTCATGATTCAGTGTCTCTGGGTCAGACTGTTTGAGATCCCCAGTCCCTGGTCAGTTACCCTCCCCCTTGCAGATGCAGTGGTGTGCTTAGGTCAGGTCATAAACAGAGCCCTATAGTTTCATGGATGTTCAAATTCTCAACACACGTTTCGCTAACTGAATTAGCTCATCAGGAGAGATTATAGGTTGGGAGATAAATAGCACAATAGATAAAGATGTGCGGTTAAAACCGCATTTCCTGTGACCTTAGTGGACTTGCTGGAGTACTGGGACCTACCACTGAGCTGCCAAGTCATATCTGTGGTGGTGATGATGATGATGATGATGATGATTATTATTATTATTATTTGCTTTGTCTCTCTTTATGTCTCTCTCTCTCTCTCTCTCTCTCTCTACATACCCTGTTTCCCCGAAAATAAGGCACCCCCCCCCCCCTTCACCTTTTGGATCACATACAACTTGCAGTCATGCCGACGCTCGGCTAAGGAAGCATCAGCATGACTGCCGATTGTTCCCCGCTCCAGCCACTGCATAAGACATCCCCCGAAAATAAGAAAGGTCATATATTTCGTTAGATAATTAATTATAAGAAACTGTCTTATTTTCGGGGAAACAGGCTATATATATATATATATATATATATATATATATATATATATATACAGTCTACCAATAAGTATTTGGGCACCCATGCAAATTAAGATATCTGCGGTAGTGATGTACGTCATGCCTTCCACCGTTAAATAGGTAGATGCTTGTAGCAATGCAGGAAACAGACGAGACACTGGATTGCACATAGGTTTAGGCTTTATTCACATGTAACGTATACACTGCTTTTGCAAAGCCACAAGATAAACAAAACAAACACCTTCTCGGCTGAGAAAACTAACTTATACGGAAGGAAACTTCTTCCTGACTATACAGGAGACTGGCTACCAGTCTTCCACCTTAGAAACAACAACGGGTGGCACAGTACCTGCTTTGGAGGTCCGGTCTGGACAGTTCAACTCTGTCAGTATAGTGCCACCCTGCTAGTCTTCACACTCTGACTGTTATTAGGGCCTGATTAGTCAGCTGACCTCCCTGGTGTGAATCTTTACCATACACCCTTTAGCTGCCTGGCTGAGATGTACCTGTCTTCCCAGACCACACCCTTCACTCTCTCCCTCAAAAAAAAAAAAAAAAAAAATACTTTATTTGTTGACCATGTGGCTGAAGCAAGCCATACGTACAGTTATGGTTTCTTTGTATAGTTGTTAGCTCAGACAAGCAGGATTTGTATTATTACTTTTTGCCTGAAGTTAAGGTTTGTTTATTTTCTGCCAGTTTTTGTAAAATAAACATTGGGGAAAAACCTGTTTGAACTTGATTTTTGTGTCTGTCTCTAACTGTCTGGGTCCACTGCTGATATATATGAGGGGGTACCCAAAAGTTTCCAGAAAAGTAGTTTTTGAAGTGTGTATTTATTTTTTTGCACAAAATTCCTTCAATCTCCTTCAAGTACTCTCCTTTAGCGGTAATACACTTGTCAAATCTCATCTACTTTGATTTGTGCAAACCCCTCCATCGTTTTCCTCTTCACCTCCTCCACGTTGGAGAAACGCTTCCCCTTGAGGTTCCTCTTCATTTGTGGGAATAAAAAAAAAGTCACTGGGAGCCATATCCGGTGAATAGGGTGGGTAGGGCAAGACAGCCATGCCGTTTCTTGCCATGAAAGTGGTCACAGAGATGGCGGTGTGGGCTGGGGCATTGTTGTGGTGGAAAAACCAATCAACAGACTGCCACATTTCGGGCCTTTTTCGCGGCACACTGTTGCGCGACTCACTCCAGACAACTCTTCAAGTTCCTCAATGGTTCGTCATCAATCCTCACGCACCAGCTTGTTGATTTTTTGGACACTTTCGTCCATTAATGGACGTCCAGAATGCGGTTGATCATCAATTGACATTTCACCATTATTAAAGCGGGTGAATCACGAGTAAACTTGAACTTGACACATAGCGTCATCCTTGTAAGCAGTCTTCAACATTTGAACGGTTTCTGATGCTCATTTTGGATAAATACACGTGTAAAGAATACATGTTTAAAGATAAGACTCCCATCAACTTCAATGACATTTTTTACACAGGTAAAAAAACGTGCCAAAAAACGAGACGCGTTTTTTGATGCGTTGTTTGGTAAGTTTTTTACTCGTGTAAAAAATGTCATTGATGTCAATGGGACTCTTATTTTTACACGTGTATTCTTTACACGTGTATTTTGCCAAAATGAGCGTGCGTTTCCTCTGTGTGAGTGGACCCTTAAGTTGTACCAGGTTATGTTACTTTTGGTGCAGTCACTGCTGTATCACATATCCAACCAATGGAGAATATCTAGCTGCCATTATTTCTCTAGAAATAATGCTTGATATTGCCATGTTGGCCTCTTTGAATACTTCCATGTGGGTAAAGGTGCACTCCACTGTCTACATGTGGAACAGCATTTATGACAGTGACAATACAAAGTTTTCATGGTCAGTGGGTCAATGATTTGAGCAGCAGTAGTCACTGTCCAGAAGTGTATTAAGGCCAGATAGAAGTATTGATATCACCCGATGGGTACAGGCCAAGTTTCAAAACCCATCCTACTCCTCCAGTTTCTTCTCACTGGACCATTTTATCATCCTCAACTTCAACCAGGGCAAGCAAGTACTTCAACTTCTCCTTCTTCACCTCATGGCTGTAAGGTGATACGGTGGCACATGCTGTAAGATGGTGAATAATAATTACATGCAGCAAACTTCAGAGACAATGTGCTATTTTAAAATCCTCCAATGAATCCTCATAAGGGAAGTGTATTGCCTTCTGAAGCACTTTCAGAGACGAGTTCAGCATTAGCGATGTCATCCCTTTGATATATATCTTATAGGAAACATTTACGAGAGGTGGATGAAGAATAACAACTTTTTTTTTTTTAAATGTAGATTGTGAGCCCCACATAGAGCTCACAATGTACATTTTTCCCTATCAGTATGTCTTTGGAACATGGGATAGAAATCCATGCAAACACGGGGAGAACATACAAACTCCATGCAGATGGTTTTATGCCCTTGGCGGGATTTGAACACCAGGACCCAGCGCTGCAAGGCTGCAGTGCTAACCACTGAGCCACCGTGTGGCCCCTAAGAATAGCAACTTCTGTAAATTGTCACTACGGCAAAAATATTTTGCTGTGATATTTGTGATATTTGCTCCCATACAGGGTTGTCCTTTTTATCTTCTGGCTGTTGTTCTCCTTAGAGATAATATTACAGCTTTTTAGCTAGCAGGCCAAAAATGCTGACAGTGTTGTGCAAATTTTTCATGGAAGTCTGTAAATTGTCATTCGACCAACGATATGTCGCTGTGATATTTGCTCCCATAAAGGGATAACGGGCAGGGCCGTACTTCTTCTCTTTTGGCTGTTGTTCTCAACAGAAAACATATTGCAGCTTATTAGCTGGTAGGCCAGGAACAATGGCAGTTTGCCAGAAATTCTTCTTGAAATTCTGTAAATTGTGACTCTGCCAACACTCAGTTGCTGTGGCATGTACTCCCATAAAGGGATGATAGATAGGTCCAGTCCAGGTTCTCTTGTGGTTCCCAAGTGTTTTTTCAGCTGGCATTCCAGGCATGTTGACAGTGTGCCAGAATTTTTTCTCAAAATTTCTTATTGAACATAAGAAGGCTAAAGACAGGAGAAATGCAAGGAAGAAATTATTAGAATATGTTTAAAAAAGGGTTAAAAAAGACCCAAAATATGAAAATGATTAGGATATTGCAGGTGAATATGTGGTGTTATGTAACCAACAACTATACCACAAACTTAAGGCACATAGTGAGAAGGATGAGTAATATAACAAACACCGATTCAACTGGCCGGTTTTGTGTACCATGTGCCAATAACCCCCACAATGTGTCTAGTTGTCAAAAATATGCATCATATGGACTACTAGGATGAATACATTAGTGAACAGCATCACCCTAGGTCAGCACTTCCTGTAATATAAGACCTAGATAGATATTATATAAATTATATAATATAATATTACTAAATGCAGTAACAAGTTTGGTTATCAATATACTGTATATACAAATCATATCGCAGGTATGCTGTGTCTCTATTTCATGCAAACCCTGTGTGCTGTGCAAACCGAGGCATGAAATACTTAGGCCCCCATTGTAGAGACAGCCAGGTATCGTATCTAAAATAAACCCATTTGCATATGGTAAATAGTTTACATAAACCAAGCAGCTGTGTTGTCGCTGCAGCCTGCTATGCCAGCAGGGGGATCCCAAAAACAGCAAGCGATGTGCTTGGTGTCAGTAACACTACATTGGCTGCAGAGAGAGAGTCAGGGCAGCCATGCTGATAACAGGCTGGGAAGAGTTTCATTTAAAGTGGTGCAGTACTAAATTTACGATAATTGCAGAGAATATCTGATGGAACAGTTCAATGAAGGTGAATAGAAGTAATGATTCTAAGATGTTACATCATAGCATGCAAGTGGTAGAATCCTGTCAGCAGCCCAGCCGACCCAGATCCAGGTCGAGGTCTTCGGTGTTGGTCGGAGGGGGGGGGGGCTCATGTCAAAAGTTCGTCACGGGGCCCCGCCATTCCTAGTTATGCCACTGCTACTTGACTAGTACAAAAAGAGAAATAGCCCCCACTTAATTGGAATTATATCCACTTATTAAGTTCATTGTGGGAAAATAAGACAAGACAAAACCTGTATGAATAAATGCAGCTCATCATATATATCATAAACATATATTTATTGGCACTTCTCTACAAGCTTTTCTGGAGATAAAATTCAGTTTATTCGATTCTTCATTGCGGTTTGTTCCAGGAACCTCTCATAAAAAGTACACTAGCAATGAAATATATTTCCTTGCTCAGTGAACTTGGTCACGTCTTGTTCATGACAGTGCTCATTGTCTCTGGTGCCATCATGTACATGCAGTATGACTCATGAAGGCATACCCCAGGGAATACTGTTCTCTCATTCCACTGTATATTATCTTAGTTGGATAAAATGTGCTGAAAGTGATTTCTATCTCTTATGGAATAGACAGTCTATATTCTCTGCTGTTATATGAATATCTATAAACTGAAGGTGAACATATAAATGATTAGATGATTTTATTGAATTCATATATTATCTATTTTATGATATGAATTTAATAATAGACAAATGGCAATCCACAAATGTCTTCTTTTTACCTTACATCTGTCAGTTTTGTGTTTTATGAGCCCAAAATATCAATTCTTGGTTTTTATTTCATTAATTCTGTTAAACAATCTGAGGTAAATTACCAAATATGCAACAGTACTAGGAGAATATTTTTATACAGTAGTACTAAGTAATAACTTAAGTCAGAAGTCGAATGCTGTTAGGGGTCAAGTTACCAGAAAAATGTACTGCATGTTGTTGTTACTAATATATATATATATATATATATATATATATATATATATATATATATATATATATACCGCATATACGCAAGTATAAGCCAACTTTTCCAGCACAGTTTTTATGCTGAAAAAGCCTTCGGCTTATACTCAAGTCAGGGTCCCAGGCCCGACTATTAATCCTCCTTGGTTAATCCTTAACCAAAGCATTTGTATTGGCAAAATGAGGCACGGAGCACAAGGACCTTCAAGGACCTGCATAAATTAAACGAAGGGGGAGTGTCCTTTAGTGCTACAGTAATGATGTAGGACACTTTCCCTTCTCTAGCAAGACAGATGAAACCCTGGGAGGCCCCTGCTGCTGTGTCTGCATCCTGCAGAGGAGAGGAAGCTCCGTGTAACAAAGTGAAAGTAAAACACACAGGTACATGCTGAAATTACTATGCTTATTAATGTCAGGCATTTGGGGTTATTAATTTAGTTTCAGTAACTCCATGTGCCTCACACTAATAGCAGTTAACCCCATCATGTCCCTCATATTAACTCCTGTGTGTCCCATATTAGGGTTGCTAATATGTGAGACATATAGAGGTTATAATATAGTGCCTTAATAATGTTTAATGTAATAATTATTACCTCCATGTCTCACACATATCAGTAACCCTTATGTGAGTCACACAGGGGGTTAATGTGAGGGACATGATGAGGTTAACTGCTATTACTATGAGGCACATGGAGTTACTAAGCTGTAATGCACATCACTTGACTTTTTATCTGCAATAGTGGATAAAATTATGGACAATTAGATTTCAATTAGCCCGTACACATCTCTTTTGTGGCTGTGTGTCTGGGCCAAATTGAAGAGCTGCAACTTATGACTAAGCTTATACTCGAGTCAATTGTGGTAAAATTAGAGGACTCGGCTTATATACGGTCGGCTTATACTCGAGTGTATGTAATGTAACATTCGCACCCAGGGCCAAGAAGTGTCCAATGAGCTTTTTTTTTACGTTTTACATTATTTTGTAAAAATAAACCAGTTTTATGAATGACACATTGTAGGAGGGATTGTGCTACATATTTTGTAATGGGACACTAGTGCTTCATATTTCACCTCTAGTCATCATAATTAATGAATGTTTTTGTGTTTTTTTGAAATTACAGACTTTGCCAAACTTCTATTTTTTCAAATGCTCTGCTGCTCTTCAGTCTCCAGAGTATAACAGTTTGAGGCTCAGGGGAGGGGTAAAAAAATAACAAAACATTTATACTCCCCTTCTCTGACATCTAATGGGCCTCCTTATGGCATCCAGCCCTTTCTTTCGCTCCTCTTTTTCTGGGTAACATCATGCATTATTGGTCATTGCGGAGGCCTTTGATTGGATCTCAACGGTTACATGGGGTGCACCAAGCATTATTTACAACATCATTTTGGTGCATTTTGGCTCCCTTTAAGGGGTATTCCCTTGAACATAACCATTTTTAAATTTGTAGATAATTAAAAGTTTAACATTTTTGAACATATAAGAAATTAAACATTTTGCAGAATTTTAAACATTTTCTCTAAATATTTTGTTGCCACACATTGTTATCTTGATCGGTTGCCAGTGGATATGACAATGAATGCAGGAACTTACTAAGGTCAGAAAATCAGCCATAATTTCCTTATTGCGGCCGGGATATCTTCTCTTACATGTAGTGTCCCTTCATAATAACCGAGTTACAATAAGAAAACCATGACTGACCACAGAAAGTTTCTGCATTTGTGGTCGTATCCATTGGCAACCGATCAAGATAACAGACTGTCACCACTAAGAAAGCTAGAGAAAATCTTTAAAACTTTACAGAATTTTTAACTACCACTTATATTTACAAAAATGCTGAAGTTTTGATTATCTACAAATATAGATATGATTATGTTAATGGGAATATCCCTTTAAGCTCACTTAGTTCCTTTTCCTTAGCCATTCAGAAAAATTTTAGATCCAAGTAGATGTGCCAAGAGGCCACATTTATGCCAGTGTCTAGTCTTAACCACAATAATAAATCTGGGCCATTGTAGCAATTCAATTCAGCCATGTGGTGGCTGTTTTTTTACATGGCTGACTTTCACTGTTGTGTAAATACAGGGTTAGTCAGTAAAGTAGATTATATTGTGAAATCTATTGTCTAATACTGTACCTTTATACCACACAGATTTTAGACTGAAGTTTTTAGAATACATTGGAGAATAAATCAGGATGCGATCTATTACCTGCTGTATTGTGTCAGTATTCAGTCTCAGATACATTGTTTCTAGTGGAGAACACGGTGTCATATGCTTCTGGCCTATCAAATTTTTCAACCAAATAAATAACCCACTATAAGCTACGTGTAACTTTCATGCCTCTAGTAAAGTTATAATTGTGTGTATGTGTACTAATGGTGTGATACTTATTCAAAATTTTGAGAATATTTAGAATATGAAATATCCTATTGTGTGATGTATGATAACCTCACATACTAAGGTGTGTCTTCTATTCCAATGTGTTTATAGACAGATATTATTTCAAGTAGTAAATCCTCCATATACAACATTAACCTTCTGTGCCCTGTTGTTTAAACAAGGCCAGAAAATCTGCTGGGTCTCAGCTGGAAGTCTGTGTACATCTTCACGGAAGATGCTTTTATGTATTCACTATGCAGGTTTCTTAATCTACAGAATCTATTGACTCTAATATGTTGCCTCTCATAAGGTTGCAAATATCTAAATAGGTGACAGTCCAGACATCCAAAAAATAGGAATTCTATCATCCATGTAAAAGTATTACGCAATGAAATAAAAACAACATATTTCAAGATCAAATTGACTGCAACAAAATTGCAATAGGAAAATCTATGGCAAATTCTCATTTGATAGGACAGAAAAAAAAGTAATGAAACACTCAGTAAGGGTGAAGCGGCCGGTTCACATTACAGTGGTAATAAGTGCTGTGAAAGGAACAGAACATTTATAAGGAATTTATCACCATATCTTATGCATTAAAATACGTGAAATACATTACTTTTGTTATTATGTGTTTTTATAAACACAATGTAGAGTTTCAATTCTATACATGATTCAGTACATGATTATTGGGGAGGTTGTCTTGCCTGAGCTTCTCTATTAACAACATTTAGTGATATACTTTACAGCATACACATAGACAGAATCTCTTGGCTCTAGGTAGCAATGGAATGGAGCTGACTCATTGAGGTCTATAGAAGAGATTTCTAGATATGTTCTGTGCAGGAAGCAGTGGTAGATAAACTGTGACATCATCAATTGTCTCTTTTGGATGCAGTGATATGTCAGTGATGTTATCTTCTATTGTAATCCTGTGTGTGCTGCAAAAACACTCCCTAAAGAATTGCCAAGTATAATTATATTATTAGGCTTAGTGGCCAGAGTGAAAATTACCAAATTTAGTGATTTTTATTTTGAAAAAATGTTCATGTTCGCCTTCCATTACCTGTTTTGGGCTTCCTCGCAGCATCCGGCACTCTTTGTTTCCTTGTTGAAATCATATTATGCACCCTGGGTTACTGTTGAGGCTGGTGATTGGGCCTTAGCAGTGAAATGATCATCAGCGGTGACCCCGGACACATGACGTCAGCGGGAGAGCATCAGTCACCACAAGGAGGCCCAAAAGAGTAAATGAAAAATGAGTATTTTTATTTTTAACAACTGCAATACACATGTTTCAAGTTCCCTAGTAGGACATTTAAAAAAATTTAAAATATGAACTCCATGAAAAAAAAAAAAAAATGGAATTTTTTTTTCTCTATCTCATCTCACAAAAATATGATCAAAAAGTAATATGTACCCCAAAATAACACCAAGTACAGTTCATCCAACAAAAAGTAAACCCTTAAAAAATTCTGTCAACAAAAAAATAAAACTGCTATGTCTCACAGAAGATGGCAATGCAGAAACAAGTGATTTATGTCCTCAAATGGGTTTTTGTTCAGAAAAATTAGTAATGCATAAAAAACACTATAAATTAGGTACTGTTGTAATTGTACTAACCCATAGAATAAAAGTGATGTGTTACTTATGCTGTACTCTGCATAGTAAAAATTTTTAAAGGTAAAAAGAAATCCCAGAATTGATGTTGTTTTTTTTTTAAATCCACCACCAAAGAGTTAATAAAATTTAGTCAATAAATTATAGGTACCCCAAAATGGTGTCAGTACAAAAAGTATATCATCCTTCAAAAAACAAGCCTTCATATAGCTACATCACCATAAAAATTAGCTTGCACGATTTGAAGACTAAAACCCCCAAAATTGCCAAATCATTAGGGCAAAATGGGCTGCGGCAGGAAAGGAATGTCTATGCTGTGGCAGCATATATCAGGGTACACCCCAGATTTAGAACTTACGCGGGAGAAGACACCAGAAGTGATCCCCAGAGTGACCCCCCAATTACAGTTTTCAAAATGGGGTCACTAGGGGATTCGACTTTACCAGCACCTTAATGGCTCTGCAAACATGATATGGTGTCCAGATACAAAACAACTAAATCTGTGGTCCAATAGTTATATAGCAATCCTTCACATCTGCACCCTGCTGTGTGCCCCTACTGCAGTTTATGCCACATGTATGACACTGGTGTACCAAGGATAATGTACTTAACAATGTTATATGTGGGTATAAACGAGTGATTATGAAGATAATCTTGTTTCCCTAAGTCCTAACAGCGGCACAATGTGGGGTATTTCTGCCCCTGTGTGCTGGTAGGACAGGCGGATATTTAATTAGCCAATAAGATGCGTGGCAGGCCCTATAAGAGGGCACAAGAACCTCCCCTCTGCGTGTAAATACAAAAGTACCTCCATAATATTTATATACAGCTTTTAGACATAAGATATGATTCCCAGGGTGGGAAATCTTGTGCCGCTGTTAGGACTTAGGGAAACAAGATTATCTTCATAATCACTCGTTCCCTGTCGTCCTCAACAGCGGCACAATGTGGGGATATAGCAAGCAGGTCCCCAGGATGGGTGGGATTAACTCATAACCGAACTTAAAACGGTATGGGCAAAAGCAGTGGAACCTGCCACTTGGTCCTTCAGGCGATAATGCCGGATGAAGGTAGATTCCGACGCCCAGGAGGCCGCTGCACAGATTTGATCCACCGGCAAGGCACTCTTCTCTGCCTGAGAGGTAGACACTGCCCTGGTTGAGTGGGCATGAAGAAATGCTAGAGCCGACAAACCTTGGGTGGTATAGGCGATTTTAATAGTCTCGGTCACCCACCGGGATATTGTGGCTTTAGCGGCTTTGGCGCCCTTGTTTCTCCCCGTGTAGCTGACCAACAAGTTTTCAGTTCGCCTAAAAGGGCGAGTGCGCTGTAAGTAAATCTGTAGGCATCTGACCACGTCCAGTTTATGCCATCTCTCTTCTTCAGCAGAAGAAGGGAAAGGAAAAAATACCGGAAGGGAGATTATCTGGTTTCTGTTTACAGCGGATGGAACCTTGGGACGAAAACCCGGGAGGAACCTAAGCTGCACATGGTCAGAGGAAAAGGTGGTATATGGCTCCTCAGCGGACAAGGCTTGTAGTTCACCAACCAGTTTGGCAGTTGTTACTGCCAATAGTAGCGCCATCTTGCCGGTTAATGACTTGAGGGAGCTTTCCTCCAAAGGTTCAAATGGATGAACACATAAAGCGTTTAGGACCGGAATAAGGTCCCATTGGTGGACAGGGGTGTTTACCACCGGTCTCAGCCTAGTTGCCCCTTTAATAAAGGTGCTCACTAAGGAATCTTGAGACAAACGCCTCCCCAGATAGGCGGACAGGGCCGCAACGTGTACTTTGAGTGTGGCCACAGCGAGACCTCTGTCTAGTCCGTCTTGAAGGAAGTCCAGGATCGCCTCTGTAGGGGGATCGGTGGAGTCCACTTGATGCTGTAGACACCAGGCATTAAAGATGTTACTTATTCGACGGTAGTTCTTGTTAGTCGAATCTGCTCTGGCGCTGGATAGGGTCTTCAAGACGGCTTGTGACAGTCCTCTATTTCTCAATAGGGACTGGTCAACCTCCAGGCTGTCAGGTTGAGTCTCCTCAGATCCTGGCATCTCAGCTCTCCTTGGGTTACCAGGTCTGGGAGTGGGGGAAGCCTCCAATATATGCCCTGACTCATTTGTATGAGCTGAGCAAACCAAGCCCTTTTTGGCCAGAACGGGATTATGGCTATTCCCGAGGCTTGGTCCTGTCTTATTTTTATCAATACCTTCGGTATGATTGGAATTGGAGGGAAAATGTAAAACAGCCTGAACCTCCAAGGGATGGACAGGGCATCCACTGCCAAAGGATTGTCCTCCTGGTACAGGGAGCAGAAGGTCCCTACCTTGGCGTTGAGTCGGGTAGCCATAAGATCGACCTCCGGGAGACCCCATCTCTGGACGATCTGTTGAAATACGTCTGGATTGAGAGACCATTCTCCTGATACGGTAATACCCCGACTCAGCTGATCCGCTACTATGTTCAGGGAGCCCTTTATGTGAACAGCGGACAACTGGACCAAATTCTTCTCTGCCCAGGTGAATATGAGCTTCGTCTCTCTCAGCAAGGTTGGTGACCTGGTGCCCCCTTGTTTGTTTATATAAACAACCACCGTCGTATTGTCTGACCAGATCTTGACTGACTTGCCTTTCAATTCCGGGGCAAAGTGTACTAGGGCCAGGTACACTGCTCTGAGTTCCTTGAGATTGGATGACCCCAGCTCCGAACATCTCCATCGTCCTTGTACAGTTTTGTCTTGACAATGGGCTCCCCATCCCCACTGGGATGCATCTGTTGTCAACAGGGTCCACACTGTCGGGACCGTGGACCTTCCGTCTTTCAGGTGTATCCACCATCTGAGGGAAAGACGGGTAGCGGGAGAAAGGCAGATCTTCTTGTGCAGTCCCCGTGGAGACCTGTTCCAGGTTCTCAACACTTCCATCTGTAGGGGACGCAAATGCCATAAAGCCCAAGGGACCGCCCTGGCCGAGGATGACATTAGGCCCAGAACTCTCATGGCGGTGCGGATAGTTACCTGCCGAGTGCGCAATAGGAATCGTGCACTGGCTTGGATCCTTTCCTTTCTTGGACGGGAGAGGAAGATCTGCATCGCTTCTGAATCCACTAAAAAACCGAGGAATTTCCTTCGGGTGGATGGAACGACTTCGGACTTCTCCCAATTGATAATCCATCCTAATTCTTGTAGGAAGTTGATGGCAAGATTGAGCTGCTGGAGGAGGGCAGCAGGAGACTGAGCTTTCAATAGCCAGTCGTCTAGATAAGGGACGATGAAAAGACCCTGAAGTCTGAGGGTCGCAGCGACCGGAGCGATCACCTTGGTGAATACCAGTGGGGCGGATGTGATGCCGAAAGGCAGAGCTGTGAACTGATAGTGCTCCCTGTGGCCTGCCATAGAAACGGTAATCCTGAGGAACTTCCTGTGGGAAGGAGCAATAGGGACATGTAGATAAGCGTCCTTCAAGTCGAGGGTAACCATCACCTCTCCTGGTTGAAGAAAAACAGCTACGGAATCCACGGTCTCCATACGAAATGACCTCTTCCTGATAAACTGGTTGAGGTACCTCAGGTCTATTATCATTCTCCAGCCCCCGGTGGCTTTGGGGACCAGAAAGACGGGGGAGTAAACTCCCAGGCCGTGATCTGAGGTTGGTACCTTCTCCAGGGCGCCCTTGGTAACATGATCGGCGACCGAGGCTTCCAGACTGGACTGCTGAGAAGGTGGAAGGATTTGGGTGATGACGAACCGATCTGGAGGAGGAAGGTGAAAATCGATGTGATACCCGTGCTGTATAATCTTCAACACCCAAGGGTCTTGAATGTGGGTGGACCATGCTTTGAAAAAGGAGGCGAGACGTCCTCCCACAGGAAGAGGGGCCACAGGGAGCTGCCCCACGTCAAAACTCAGGCTTCCTCTTGGCATCCTCCTTGGGAGCGCCACGTCCGGCACCCCTAGGGCGGTATCTAGAATGCCGCTGCTGAGCCGGGCGTCTATAATTAGAGGAAGAACCTCTGCCTCTAGAGGGAGCATGTCTGCCCCTGGATGCTTGAGGTAGGGACCTTCCCCTACCTTCAGCTAAACCCTCCATAATGGCATCCAAACTTTGGCCAAACACTCTTCCCGGTTCAAAGGGGAGAGCGCAGAGAGCTGCCTTAGATGCAAAATCTGCACGCCAAGGCTTTAGCCACAGGGGTCTACGGGCAGCGGTGGATAACGCCATAGATTTGGCGGAGATCTTCAATTGATGGCGGGAAGCTTCCGCCAGATAATCTGCGGCCCTATGAACTCTCTTCATAGAGGACAGAATTTCGTCTCTATCCACGCCCGCATCTATATCCCGCTCCAAGGCGGCTAAACGGTTGCGCAGAAAGTCGCCAACCGTGGAGGAGGCTATGGCCACAGAGGCTTGTGCAGAGGAAGCGGAGTAGATCTTCTTTAGAGCAGAGTCCGCCCTGCGATCCAGAGGGTCTTGAAGATTGGAACCATCTTCTAGGGGCACCAGGGTTCTGCGGGACAGCTTGGCAACTGCCAAATCCACCTTCGGGGGAGGCCCCCAGGAATCCCACTGGGCAGTGTCAACAGGAAACACGGTCTTGAAAATCCTGGAGAGAGTGTGTCCCTTCTCTGGCTGTTTCCACTGCTGTGCCATAAGGTCGGACAGCGTGGCGTCCGCATGGAAGGCAATATGTCCCCCAGAGGCAGACGTGGAGGCTTCCCCGTCAACATCTCGGCCCACTGTAGACCGGATGGACTTCAGCAGCCTGCCTGTTTGTTCATAGTGGAACACAGGTCTGCCGGAAATTACTGAGTCGTCCTCAGAAGAATCATCCTCTGCCACCCGCAACAGTTCCAAAGGTGGCAGGGAGGAGGAACGGTGCTCAGGGCATGGTCTTTTGGTAAGCTGAGACAAGGTGGCATGAATTCCTTTGAGGGAATCGTCCTGCAAAACAAAAGGAGAAAACAAGCAAGGGAAAACCTATTTACCCAAGCGATGCCCAAACTCACCATCTCCTTGACCCAGGCCATCATATCTCTGGGAGAGGGCTCCTCAGGTGGAGGACCTCTACACCCGCGACAACGGGCCCATTCATAGCCTAAAAATAATAGGCAAGTTATAGGACCACACTACATGAAAGGGACCAACCCCTTAAGCCGCTACCTACCATCAGGGAGCGGTGTGTCGCAATTAAAACAGGAAAGGTGTTTCCTCTTGGCAGAGGATTTCCTCCTACCATCCCCAGGAGGGGTAGTAGAGGATGACATATCCTGCAATAAAGAGATAATAGACCATGCAAACTGTCACCATGCATCATACATTGCACCTTTTTTTTTTTTTTAAAAAAAGGGGTAGATCTTACCAGGTTCAGAAGACCGGATGAGTAAAGGTGACAGACAATAACCAGACTCGGGTTAACAACGCAAAACGCAATGCCAGTGAGACCAATAGGCAGACTCACAATAGCACAGCCTTCCAGATGCAGCAGGAAGGTACAAGTGACACGGCCGGCCTGACCTTTAACCTGGCCGGCTGGAAATGGGAGGAGCTAAACGCTCCCATCCACTACCCCAAACAGGGGTTAATAAGGCTACTGTCTCCCCTCCCCAGCAATCCCCAAGCCAGGGGAACACTCACCCTCTCCTCCGCTGGGGCTCCGAACACTGGAGTGGAGCCTGAAGTGTAGTGAACGATAGTTCAGCTGGCCCGCCGGCCGGCCTGCTAACCCGCGCCGCGAACTTCCGGTCAAAACCGGAAGTGCGCGCAAGCAAAGTGCGGCCGCCGCGAATGCAGCCATACAGAGCGAGTTCCAGCTGCCGCACGGACCCGCCGTAACCACGCAGTGGCGTGGTGCGGCTCTGAGGATCAGCGCTCAACAGAGCTGAAAGGGTAGGGAGGAGAGGGGGGGGAGCGGGGGAGGAGAAGGAGGATTCAGGGGAAAAAGCCAACGCAGGCTAACCAGCACCCTCTCCATAGGAAAGAGGGTGCTTGACAAAAACATCAAGCTCAACAGCTGAGCCCTGTAAGAGGACACAAGTCCTCACACCTGTCCTCTGTCCACACAGGACAGAAAAAAACACGCAGAGGGGAGGTTCTTGTGCCCTCTTATAGGGCCTGCCACGCATCTTATTGGCTAATTAAATATCCGCCTGTCCTACCAGCACACAGGGGCAGAAATACCCCACATTGTGCCGCTGTTGAGGACGACAGGGAACTGCTATTTGAGCACATCCAGGCACAGAAGGGAAGGAGCACTCGAGCCTCCACTTATACTTTGGGTTAGTTTGTGGGTAGTAAACACCAAAAATATGGGGTTCTGCTGAACACTGTAGTGGCCACTGAGGAAAATTATACAATATGAAGGGACCGCTATGGGACATTATATCATGTGAAGGGACTGGTATGGGACATTATACCGTGTGAACGCGCCACTATGGGACAATATACTGTGTGGAGGGGCCACCATGGGACATTATACCATGTGGAGGGGCCACTATGGGAAATTATACTGTCTGGAGGCCACTATACTACATTATACTGTGTGAAGGGTCCACTTCACAGGGGACATTAGAGTGTGTGTTATTCTGTGTGGGGGCCAGGGATTGGGGTGCTATGCCATGTGTGTGCGGAGCTAGGGGGACAGAGTTTGTTAGCTACGCCCCTGTCTATGTGGGGTCTTGGTGTCCGATATGGATAGGTCATCAGTATGAAAGGTCATTTTGGGGCTGCACAACCCCTTTAAACTATATGACCTTTGGCCATATGTAGACTATACTTACTTTCTATATTTTTACTTCCACATTTCTAAGTGGAGCCTTTGGGTAACACTGTTCAGCATTATTACTGAAATACTGGCTCACCTTAGGAGAATCATAACTGAATCTTTGAAAGACAATTTCTTTTGGGAGTAGATAAATTCACAATTGTTCATAAACTAACTCTGTACACTTTCCAAAATACATAGCTCTACATATTTGCATGAGATGTGTGTTGCATTCTAAATGTGTATAAATAAGTAAAGAGATGCTGGGGTGTTTGCAGATAAGGAGATAGTATGTGTTCAGACGTCCTTTGGTTGATGTAATCTATGACTGTTGTAATTAAATGGAATATGCAAAGGAGTGGAACGGAAAAGCATGAAATGCACAATATTGGTACTTTCTGTGCTGTTTGCCACTTGCATATGTTTAATTTGTATGGAAAATTAGCTATTTACACTAGCAGCACAAGCAGAAGTTAACAATACACATGGGAATTGCAGAACATAATTAGAAAGAAAAGTTTTGTACAAAATATATCTGTGCAAAGAAAATGAACTAACATGGTTGCAAATTTCACAGAGATGTAAGATACAAAAAATGCCATTTTATATATTTTAATGAATTATTCTGCATAAATCATATTACCGTAATATAGTCATGAGCTGTATTCATAGTTCTGCTGCTAGTTTTTGAAATTTGTAAACCGTGATCAACAAAAAAATCCTGTACAAGTAGATGAACTGCTGTTATGTAATGGGATCGGGGCCAGTATAAGGGGTGGCAAACTGCAATTTTCTCGGTCCTTTTTTTCCAAGAAGGTCAAAGAGACAGAACGCAAGTATAATAGCTGAGAATGCAAAAATACTTCACATTACTGTCAAACCAATTTCTAAGTGTGATCTGTTCAACTGTAGAAATTATAGTATGTTTTTGAAATCGCAACCACACAGAGTTCTTGTCTCCTGCTTGGTACTTATCTGTCTGATTTAGAGGTGAGAGACAGATCTGTTATTTGTTGCAGGTCTGTTAAGGTGAATATTCCACAGAGTCACTATTCATATGGTGAATTAGCCTTGAGGCCTCTCCAACCACAGGAGGTGCTCTCTTGTCTTACATGAACAAATTACAGCAACAATTAGGAATTCCAAAAGGTGATTCACTCCTACAAATGAAGATGAAGGAAACCACAGTCACCAGAGTAGAATAACATACTGTAGCACTGATAAAATATCTACACAAAACATAACATTAAGGGTACGTTCAGACGGGGTTTTTGAACTGGAGCCTGAAGGCCGGTGCACTGCACAGTCATCCAGCCGTGCACTCCGCTCCGGATTAGGCCCAATAAATGGGCCTAGTCCAGAGGAGGGGGCTAGTCCAAATCACGAGGTGAAATGACCTGAAGAATGAGCACCTCACTTCTTTTTTCCGGAAAAAACTGCTGAGCGGCTCCCATTGATTTCAATGGGAGCCGTCTTTTTGGTCAGGATTTTGAGGCGAATATGGCCTCAAAATCCTGACCAAAAAACTCAGTGAACTTACCCTTAATCTACACCCCTAAAAACCATATAGGTGCAATATGTGAAGATACTGCTAAAATATAGCTCCATAGACAAAAGAGGAAACAGCCGATGAATACATCACAGAATATGTATAAGAGGTTGGTTCGATATTACCCCATCTGATGTCATCAGTAGGTAACAGGACACCTCAATTTCCCTATGCTCATCCTGGGAAACTTTGCCTGTGAACCCCAAGTACTCCCGCCCTTACAAGGGCAGTACCAAGCTGTAACCTCACAAAACACATTCTCCTGGGGCCACACGGTGGCTCAGTGGCTAGCACTACAGCCTTGCAGCGCTGGAGTCCTGGTGTTCAAATCCCGCCAAGAGCATAAAACCATCTGCAAGGAGTTTGTGTGTTCTCCTCGTGTTTGCATGGATTTCCATCCCATATTCCAAAGACATACTGATAGGGAAAAAATGTACATTGTGAGCTCTATGTGGGGCTCACAATCTACATTTAAAAAAAAAAAAAAAAAAAACATGTTCTCCCTATCACTCCCAACGCATTTTATTCGACCGGACACAAATTCAGACATTCAGGAGTTTTTGGCCAGCCAAGAAAAATGGTTTCACCGTTGAGAGGCCGCAAGCGGACACCGGCAGTCACCTTTAAAAACCCATGAATGGGTTTTAAAGCTGACCGCCATGAAGCTGTCCAGTTTCGACTATGCTGAGGATGGAAACCCAGCAGAGAGGCACAGAGCAGACACAGGGTGCAAGTGTGAACGCCCCTTTAGATGCAGTTTCTCAGGAATAAATAATTTCCATTCTTTCAATCCTTCTCCAACACAACTATTTGTTCTTTTATTTTCAGTTTTTTCCTCCCCATATTCCAAAAGCCATAATCTTGTTGTTTTTTTTTTTCATTAAAGATTTTTATTAGGTTTTCATAAGAGAAGTAACATAGATAGAACCAAAAATAGTAAAAGTCTGGAACAGGGTTGGGGAAGAGTAAAAAAGAGTGCAGGGAATCAACGTGGGGGGAGACAACACTTGGAAAACAGTAATCAGGATAGGGAGAGGAACAAGAGGCTCTGTCACAGCACAGCTGTACATCATGAGGGCAACACAAGCTCAAATACATATCTAATAACTGGGGAAGGTGGGTCACCCGGGGGGTCACCCCTCCACCAATGATATATGAATCGGAAGGTAGTCAAGAATAGTAGGGAAAGGGTTATATGGCAGAGATAAAAGGATGGAGAACTGGGAAAGATTGGAGAAGGAGGGCTTCAGCATAGGAAGAGGATCTAGGAAGAAGGGGTAGGAAAAGCAGAGTGGATGACGACTTAGTAGTAAAAAGCATTTCAAAAGAGCCATACTTGGTGTGCATTGTCATCCTGTTTAAGTGCAGTGTAGACCCTCCAAGACATCAAATAGGGAGGGTAGGTGGACCAATACTATTGTGCTTCTCTCGATGTTTCTATATTTTACAAATGGCACAAATAATTTCAATTATATTATAGGGTCAGTCTTATAGGGACAGTTCCTACACATTTAATCATACATACAGCAAATTGCTTATATTTAGATAATGCAATCCTCATAGGCCTGTATGCTATTTACCTACCCAAAACAAACTCCATTGTTTGTTTTTTAAGTGTTTTTAACTTCACATGCCTAATAAAGATTTATCATATTTTTGTTGTTATATGGGTTGACTGTCTTGAATAGGCCTGCATCTTTTTTCTTTTTTCTTTTTAAACCTGCTGTTCTAATTGCATTTACTATACACTTGTACAGTTTCAGGTCAATATGACCCGACGTATTAAAATGTGGTTTTAGCTACTTGTGTTTTTTTGAAATAGCTATTTCATTATTAAACTGTAGGTGAAAATGGTTGAGCATAAACAAATGAAAGATGAAATTAAAACTTAGTTTTTATTAGAGATGAGCGAATATACTTGCAGATGATACGAAGATAGGAGGAATAGCCAACACTAGAGAGGAGAGAGAGTGTATTCAAAAGGACTTAGACACACTGGAACAATGGGCTGAGGCCAACAAAATGGTATTTAACAGGGACAAATGCAAATGCAAGTTCTACATCTGGGTAACAGAAATGTAAAAAACATATATAGTATGGGAGGAATAGAACTAAGTGATAGCATAGGGGAAAAGGACTTGGGCATAATAGTAGATCACAAATTCAACATGAGCCAACAGTGCGGTGCTGCTGCAAAAAAGGCTAATAAAATTCTGGGATGTATTAAGACAAGCATTAAATCTAGATCAAGAGAGGTCATTATTCCGCTGTACTCTTCCCTGGTCAGACCACACCTGGAATACTGTGTACAGTTCTGGGCGCCTCAATTCAAGAAAGACATCGATATATTGGAGCAAGTCCAGAGAAGAGCAACCAAAATGGTGGAAGGTCTGCAAACCATGTCCTATGAGGAGCGGCTAAAAGAACTGGGACTGTTTAGTTTGCAGAAGAGAAGGCTGAGGGGAGATTTAATAGGAGTCTACAAATATCTGAAAGGTAGTCACAGTGCAGAGGGATCTACCCTATTCTCATTAGCACAAGGAAGTACAAGAAGCAATGGGATGAAACTAAAGGGAAAGAGATACAGATTAGACATTAGGAAAAACTTTCTGACAGTGAGGGTAGTGAGAGAGTGGAATAGGCTGCCACGGGAGGTGGTGGGCGCTCCATCAATGGAAATCTTCAAGCGGAATCTGGATAAACATATAGCTGGGATGATTTAGGAAAACCTGCACTCGCAGGGGGTTGGACCCGATGGCCCTTGAGGTCCCTTCCAACTCTACCATAAGAATAAGAATAGGAATAGTACTCGATCGAGTAGGTATTCAATCGAATACTACGGTATTCGAAATACTCGTACTCGATCGAGTACCACTCGCTATTCGAATGGAGAAGTTTGATGCAGAACCAGCATTGATTGGCCAAATGCTATACAGTCGGCCAATCAACGCTGGTTCTTCTCCTACCTTTAGAAGTCTTCTCCGTGCAGCTTCCCCGCGGCGTCTTCTGGCTCTGAATTCACTCTGCCAGGCATCGGGCCTGGGCAGAAACGACTGCGCATGTCCGCTTGTAGTGCGGACATGCGCAGTTAGCTCTGCCCAGGCCCGGTGCCTGGCAGAGTGAATTCAGAGCCGGAAGATGCCGCGGGGACGCTGCACGGAGAAGACTTCTCGGAGGATCCAGCCCGACCCTCACTCGTGGACTTGGTAGTATAATTTGATCGAATGTTGCCTACCCCTGAAACGAGCATTTTCCCCCCATAGACTATAATAGGGTTTGATATTCGATTTGAGTAGTCGAATATTGAGGGGCTACTCGAAACGAATATTGAATCTCGAATATTTTACTGTTCGCTCATCTGTAGTTTTTATTTATTTATTTCATAAAAAGGTTACACGGGATGATTGCAATTGTTCACTTTATAGTATTCTGCACCTAAATAACAAACATGCTTAAGATTTCTATTACTATAACACGAAATCTAACTAAATATAACTTTGTGTTAAGATTTTATAACACAACTAATGATACAGGTGTATGTTGATATTGCTTGACCTAGTGTATCAACTGCCCCTTTTGTGGCATTATAATCTAATATCATGTCCGCCTTTCTGTCGTCTCGATTACTTATTGCATTGTCATGGTGCATTGTGCACCATGAATTACATGTTTATTTTTTGGGGAACGTAAGACATAACTTTTATATCTCCAGTAAAGTAAAAAGTAGAACTATACACATCTCTTTTACTAAGGATACCTTGTAGCACGTCTGACTTGTTTTTCCTTATAGTACCGAGCATGGTAAGTTGTCTTTTTCGCAACATCTGGCCAAGTTGGTAGGATGTGAAAAAGTTGTCACATTTGACATTTTGTCCTTTTA
The DNA here is from genome assembly GCF_031893055.1 of Leptodactylus fuscus. Classification (NCBI taxonomy): domain Eukaryota; kingdom Metazoa; phylum Chordata; class Amphibia; order Anura; family Leptodactylidae; genus Leptodactylus; species Leptodactylus fuscus. Next base: position 120,730,653 of record NC_134267.1, on the reverse strand, counting down.
GTCCATGAGTCAAATCAAGAACAACTCGGATATATCCTGATTTTTTTCAGCTCTTTCTGCAAGGTTTATTCTTGTATACACTTGAGCATTTCCAATGTATGAACTTTTGCTGTCACAAAGTGTCCAAATCTTGATACCATACTTTGCTGGCTTACTCAGTATGTATTGTCTGAACGGGCACCTACCTAGGAATGCCACCAGTTGTTCATCGACAGTTACAGCTTCATCAATATTATATAATTTTGATACAATCTTTACCCATATATTCCAAACATTTCTAATAGGGGCTAGTTAATCTTTAACTCTTCTTTCATTTCGATCATTGATCATTTTGAGAAATGACTGGATAGTACTTGCTCACTGAGAAGAACAGTGAAACCTCCACCCTTTTGAAAAAGTAAACAAAATAAAAATAACACTCACAGTAAGAACCCCCCAAATGAGGAAAAGTCATTAATCAAAGTTTCAGATCCGCATAATAAATTATCTGCAGGGTCTCAAATTTCATTTCAGGTCATATTGACCCGAACAGAATAGCAGGGTTAAGCAAACGATGGACACTATTGATCTCGAGGTGGGTATCACTTGGACGGCCAGTGAAGATGCCAGTGAGGGTAGGAATGAGGTCAGAGGATAAAGTAGTTTCCAGAAGACCACAAATCCTAATATTATTGCAGCGGTTATGGTTTTCAATGTCATCAACATGATTTAGTTTTTTACGACATTGAGTGGTGTTGGAAGATGAGAACTGCTGCAGAGATTGTATTGGAACATTTCCAAATCGTCCACTTGCTGTTGCAGATTCATTATATCAGTCTTAAATACCTTAAGGTCTTGGTGCCATGCCCGTTTCAAATCAGAGGCAAGGTCCATATCTCTTCTGCTCATCCATATCTCTTTTGCTTAGGAGAAGAGCAAGCAGAGCTTGTAGTTCAGAATAGTCCTGGGTAGTGTGGTCAGCCTCTTCAGATGGAGGAGGTTGAGATACAAAAGGAGATTTTGCAATATGATGGATGGTGTTGGTGAGGGTCCACATCTGGAGTCTGCTCTTGAGTCTGTGGCAGGTAGTGTGTGGGGGGTTGATTTTGTCACCAGAGGATGTATCATGGAGTGGTTGAGGCAGTTTTGATGAATGACCCCTATGTGTTGGGGAACAGAATAGGGAATTTTAGTGGGGTGCTAAGACCACAATATGAGTCTCTCATTTGGTCAGGTTTATGGAACGAAGGGTATTTAAGAGCAGTGGAGTGACCAGGGCACCCTGAGGCAGAGTTTTGTCATCCTTGCTATCATTGTTCAGTGGTGGTAGAGTGGGAGCCAGCACTGTCGGGGCTTCTGGCACTGCAGTCTTTCTTGTGAAGAAGAGGCAGGGAAGATGGCCGCCAGCTTCCTACACTTGGCAGAGGAGGATACCATTCTCTGGTGCCAAATACTCACCACAGGGAATAATTAGCTGTGGGTTTCCAGCTGTGGGACCTATGGGACATCCAAGTGAAGCAAGAGACATCTGGGGTGCTGAGACTTGCGGGAGCTAGTAGTTGCACGCACCCTTTATGTTGCGGCTATGCCAGGGCTTTGGAGCCTGTGTCATTGTCTGCAGAGCTTCGTGCTTCTCCCAGTAGGAGAAGGGCACCAGGGAGGGTACGGGGCCTCCCACAGTTCTTTTGGTCCTGGTCTTGCCCATGGTGTGGCAAAAATAACTTACCTTTCCCTTTAATAACTTACCTTTAGCAAGGGCACAGAGAAGAGCTCTCACAGTATACGTCCAGCATGCCTGGCAACACACCCCTAAAATTATAACCTTTTTATGTGTCTGTTTGTATGTTCACAGAGTTGTATGAAAGTTAAATTTTTGTGGGGCAGTTTGTACTTACAATGAAACATAATACATTATGATCTTATTGGTTTATGTACTGGTATAAAAATTTATGCAATGAAGATGTGTGCGCTTAATAAGAAATTATGAAGAGTGGTTAGAAATTATATATTTAAATTAAAAAAAAAAAACTTTTTCCCCAATATTCATGTCTGTGTCACCAATGACACCTAGTGGATCATTTCAAACAAGATCACAAATAGAAGTATTATAGAATGTATATATAACGTTTCATTATGCAATGATTAATTCATTACACAAGTTCAAATATAATCTCAATTATATTTCTTGTTTATTCCATGAGATTAGAGATAAGTGAACCGATTTCTAATGAACTGGTTTTAACCTAAATTTTCCAAAATTTCAATCTTTAACAATATCAAAACCTTTGTTATTTGTTTTAGGCTAACTAAAATGGCCGCAGCAACATGTAATACACTGTTAAAATGCAGAGGCGAAGGTGGATCACACGGCCTTTGTGACTTAGGTAGGCCTCTCAGCCAAAATACCTTCATCCAGGATCCAGGAACTGATTAAAAGCTCCAGGAAGCGACTAGAGGCTGATATCTTTGCAAAAGGAGGATCTACTAAATATTAATGTCACTTCTCTGTTGAGGTGCCCATACTTTTGCACTGGTCAAATTTTGGTTTAATGCATATTGCACATTTTCTGTTAGTACAATAAACCTCATTTCAATCCTGAAATATTACTGTGTCCATCAGTTATTAGATATATCAAACTGAAATGGCTGTTGCAAACACCAAAATATTTAGAACTAAAAATGATTAAGATTAATAGGGGTGCCCAAACTTTTTCATAGGACTGTATGTCTTCTCTAAATGTAGAAGGCAAGACATGTGGCACTGCATGATAGGGATGGCTTTATTGTGTGTTTCAGAACATGTCCATTGTACAATCCATGGTACTAGGATAATGTTACATCTCACCAGCATTTACCTCCTTCATGTGTGAAAAGAGCAAAATGTGAGCTGTCATGGGTGATATTGTCTGCTAAGCCTCCGTATCTAAGCCTGCCATGTGTAATACCATCTGCTGAGTGCATGTAAAAGCCATTGCTTCTTTTGAAAGCATTGTGTGTTTATAACACCCACAGGCATCTGCCCCCAAATTGATACTCTTTGGTCCCTTTTTTAATTTTAAAAACAGTAAAAAAACAAAACTGACATTGTGTGTGCAGGCTGTTTGTTACCACCATATACCATCCATTTTCCCAGTTTTATCTGTTGCTGTCACTTTGCTGTGTTTTCACTAAAAAGCAAGAAGGGTGTTAGATACAGTTCTTGAAGACCTTAGAATTTCATACATGGCTTTTTAATGAAATTTGCAATCTTATGGCACTTCAGGTTGGCAACAAACTGTTCGCACCATATCACATTTTTGGCTTATAGCAGAATACAAGGAGAGGGGAGTAAAATAGTGTTACTAGAAATACAGATCAAGACATCTACACATACAGAATAGAGCATCTTTCTCAGATGCAGATTTTTTTCATACTGCAGCATTCCAGAGTGCTCCTGCTTATATTTTGTCTTTTTGACTCTGGGTTGTGTTTGTATGTCCTGTGTTCTGTGTCCCATGTTACATGTACATTTTTTTGCAGCTTTGCCCATATTGTTTTACCTTTAGTTCCGTCATCATTCAAAAATCCTACAATTAGTACAGTGCTGGCCTATCACAGGCCGCTGGGTGGGGTCTGAGGAGACTTCTGTCTTCAGGGGAATCATTACAGTTCAGTGCTGGGAAGTGGGAAGACAGGGTATAGTAGCTCTAAATACCAAGGTGTTAGGGAATAGCCAGATGATAATTCCCCAGAAGCTGCTGGTGAACCCTGGAGGGAGGGGCACAAGGGACAGTGAGCCCTAAACTGAAGCCCCCCGCTTTCCCTTCCTATTGCCAGACCCTATCCTAGGTGATAGGTGACAACCACGAGGACAATCCCTCCCTGAATACGTGAAACACAAAACGCAGACAAGACGTACAACAACAAAGGGAGGTCAGGTAGCCAGGGTTCGGTAACAAGAGAGCGATGCAGTGCCAAATCGGAGTCAAGAGAATAGTCAGTAGGAAAGCCAGAGGTCAAGGATTAGCATACAAGTAAATAACAGCAAGCGATACCAGAAAGCAAGGGCAATAACCGGCACCAGTGTGACTGAGCCAAGACTAAATAGGGAAGGAAGAACCCACCCAGAACCTGACAGGAAGAAAAGCTGTCAATCACAGGCAAGACAGATTAACCACTTAATGAACAGAGGCAACCTTGGCAGAAGACGGGTGTGGTGCAAATCCAATTAAGGACTAGAGCCGTGTTCACACAGTGCAACTAAAAACCTTAAGCAAATTGTCAAACTGCCATAGTGCGGGCACCGAACTTTCGCGCATGCGCAGTACGTTCGGCAATCTTCGCCGAACAGAGAGCATACTGCGCAGGCATCCGACAGATGCTGAAGAGGCAAGGGGAGGACACTGAAGACCGGAGACGCGGCGCTGCGGTGAGTTTTCGAGCTGCAATGGGGACGCCCCCATCGCTGCTCCTGCGATGGGGACGCCCCCATCGCTGCGAGAGAACTCATTAGCATACCGGTACAAACCGGTATTTTGAACGAACGGCTCGGTGGAGAGCACTTCCACAGGTAAGAGACGAATAGCCTTTTTAAAGGCTATTCCGACGTGGTAACTAGAAAAAAAAGTGTTTTAGTGGTAGAATCCCTTTAACACAAAAGAAAGCACTGTAGTGTTACATATGATTCCGGGCAGAAAGTTGGCCAGAGAAGGAACCAATTAGGTTTAATATTGTTAAATTTATGGTAATGCATATGGAAATGGGAGGAAAGGTGAAAAACATGCCAAGATTATTTACTAAATGGGATTACTTACTTAACACTGGGTAATGACATGGAAATGGACTTAGAAATTTTAGTTGACAGTAAACATAACTGTAGCAGCCAGTGTCATATATTTGCTATCTAGGCAAATAAGATCATGGGATGTATGGATGCAAATGGCACAAACATAGTTCTGCCAATTTGCAAATAACATAATGACATGCATATGTTATATTATGTTCAGTTTTGGGCACCTGTACAAAGGAATTATATAATTGAGCTTGAGCGGGTTCAAAGGCAGGCAACCAAAATAATAAATGAAAAGGGTGGACCACAGCACTCACAACACTCACAGCACCCATAGCACTCAGAGTACTCACAGCACTCAACGCACTCACAGTACTCACAGCACTCACATCACTCATAATACTCACAGCACTCACAGGTCTCATAGCACTTACAGTACTCAAAATACTCACAGGCCTCATAGCACTCACAATACTCATAGCACTCACAGCACTCTCAGGTCTCATAGTACCCACAGGTCTCATAGCACTCACAGCACTCTCAGGTCTCTTAGCACTCACAGTACTCATAGTACTTACAAGTAGGGTTATTTAGAAAAAAAAGACAACTGAGGGACAACCTAAAAGAGTTCAAGAAAGGTTTGGATCCCTTTCTTGGGATTTATAACCCATATTACAGGTTATAATAATTCTGTTTTGGTTTTGGGCTGTTCATCTATGGTTATATAATATTCTGATTGCTGAGTTAAGAAGGATTTTTCAAAGATTTTCCACATTCCAAAGAGGCGAAGCATGCACAGGATTTCAAGAATGGTGGACTTCAGAGTGGTGCTGAATTGCTAGTCATGACATTAGCATGAAGACAAGAGGGAAAGCTGTACTATAAGGAGTGGACGGCGCATAACGATAGACTAGCAAGATTCAAGTAATGATGCAGCTGTGATCTATGGCTAAATTATATGCCCCCTATAATCTCTGACGATGCTACAACTAAAGAAGAAAAGTGACTTTGCTGAATATCTACATGATGCATCTTAAAAAATTAAGGTACTTCTGGAATAGCCTTTATAAAGGTGACAGTACATGGTGTTTATTCAAAAAAAAATGTTTGTGCCAATGATAAATTCCTTTTAAGCTTGAATATAAGTGAGGCTATGTTAGTTCTCAAAATAATTTCAATATATACATTAAAGGGGTTATCCAGTTTGTAGTAGCGATGACCTATCCTTAGGATAGACCATCAATATTAGATCTGCAGGGTTGTTGCGAACGCCACAGACAGCATGGCTCTCAGTAGTGTTAACATACCTCGAATTGTCCTGCCATCTTGCCCTACAAACTGCACACAGCAGCTCTGTCATGGGTGTTGACCTCTTCATATCTAATATCTATGGTCTATCCTAAAGATAGGTCAAAAATACTACAAACTGCATAACCTTTTTAAGGCTTGTGTCCTATTGTTACCTCTTTTCTAGATTTATGAAACTGTAAAAAAAAAAAAAAAAAAAAAGTTTTCTAGATTATCTAACTATTATCTCCTATTCTATTTTCAGCTCATTCTTTGGTGGGAGAAGATAATAGTGCCATTATATGAGGCTTTCCTATGTCTTAGAGTTGAGGTAAAGTATACTGTATGGCAGTGGTTCTTAACCAGGGTTCAATCAAACCCTAGGCCATATGTACAGTTTATTTTGTGTACCATCAAAAAACATATACCTATGTCTTGACTTTGGAAAAAAATCATATTTGATTTATCACTAAAGAAGGATTCAGTGAATGTGCATATGAAACTGGTGGGTTCGGTACCTCAAACAAGGTTAAGAACCACTGCTGTATGGGGATAGCACAGAAAATGGGGGCTCACCACTTCAGTGCTGAAGAGATGAAAGTTCTTTATTTTTTATGAGTGGAGATCACACAAACCAATACAACCAGCTTGTAGGCTAGTCACCCTTGTCCTCTCTCAAGACTTGTATTCTGTATTGCGGAGGAAGACTGTGTGACGAGTCTCCATTCCTGGGGATTTGTAAGGCCAAGTAAATTTACATGCTAGCAGTTAACTGATACAGCTAATCCATGATCGCTCCGGATATGCAAATTTCCTATTTTTGGGGGGTGGGGGGATTATTATTTTTCTATACATCTAACCACTTTTTTATGTACTCTGCAAAACATAAACAAGTCTAATAATAATTTATAAGTCTTCTATTTAGCGATGGAAAAGTAATTAGTTTTTCATAAATGTTGTCAACATCCACTCGAAGCTCTAATGATTCCTAGCTCCAGGGCACAAGAAGTTACACTGAGAAACAGCTTGTGTTCTTGGAAAACACTACCAAGCAGGAAAGTGAGAACTATAAATTGCTGGATGTATCCATGTTGTACTGCAAAGTAACAATATCATGTATCATTGCAACCCAGCTCCTGTTTATTAGAACAAGTCTTATTTATTGTGCATGGACACACATTTACTATTGAGGTTATGATACAACTTTGACATTAAATGCACCAAAACATGGCACGTCTCGGTGTATTTCAGCTCATTTTGGCACTTCTTGGAATATTTTGCTGCATCTCTTTTTAATAGTATTAAATAACATGTTTCTGGCTAGGACAGCAAGGAAGCATGGTATGGTGTGGATTCGAATGTAACAATGTGTGCCCCAATTATGGCAAAATTCCAGCTGAAAAATCTGTCTCAACCAATTCAACCAATAGGTAATATGTCCATTAGTTTACAATTTCTTACTATTTGTAAATGTGCTCATAGTGCTTTGTTTTATGTATTGCCTGCTTATACTTTTTGCACACTGCTTTTCTCATCATCATCATCATCATCAATTAATAATTTTTTTAAATACACATGGGTATGTTAGAAGCAAGACTGATGGTCCATTGAAATGAGTTTCACTAAGTGGGTACAGCACAGGAGGTGTCCAGCACATGGGAGCGAAAGGATGTCATAAGGAAAGATGAGAATCGTTGGTCATCAGTTAAGCGAAGCCATAAATTATGGATTTGGCCAGAAGCACACAGTCAGGTGCACACCACTGAGATCCCTCTGCCCTCTACCAGTCAAGTAGCGATGACACTCCTGTGCTAAATTTGCATATAAGGAATATTGATTTATTTCAACACTATAAGAAATGCATATTTTGGACTGCATGCTGCTTACCATTCCATAGTGTATGATTTCACTTCTTGGAAATGAGGTCCATCTCATGTCATAGCGAGTTAGGAATTCTTGGTACATAATTGCAGATGCTGCTTGACGAAGGATGCTGAATCTTCTGAAGTAGATTGTTCCTTACAATATATTCCTAATATGCACGTGAGCAATGAGGAGTCTTTTTGGGAGTGAGGGCTAGCCTAAACAGATAGATTATAGAAATTGACATGAGTCATTGATAGACCTTTACCTTCAGAACTGACTCCCTAGAAGTGACTTACATGTGGGCAAGATTAAACCATTGTTTATCTGTTTAGTAATATGATATTTATGTGTTTATACACTTATGTGTTATTTTCCTACCCTGAGTGAATTGAGATATCTGTGGGCTTCTTTGACATGCTTGTTTTTAAATTTGGTTGTCCATTATCTTATCTAGATTTAATTGACTTTGAGTAAAAAATAAGTTTAATATTTGCACCAAAAAATCCAAAATAATTATAGGAACAACACTTATAGTCAATACATTATAAGACAAAATTTATTACAGTAAAATACATATACAAAACATATAAAATCATATCAAACAAAGAGTACAAAAAAGGGAAGTCCTGAGAATAACACCTACATAGGTATAGCTAGTGGAAGGGCAGAGTTGTGGGCCGACTGACACTGTGGGGTTCACCCCAGGGCCATCATTAATGCTTTACTTTTGTCTGCAGGCACTGAACTAGTTAAAACCCATCTTTGTCTTGTAAACCACAAGGCAATACAGTCCTGTGATTTACAAAACATCAAGAGCAGAAAAATCACATCTGCTCTCAGCACAGGCCGGAGCAATGATATGATCGCACCTCCAGCTTTGGAACGCAGATGTCCTACGCATAGACCCTGCACGTTGAACAGAGGAGGACAGAAGAGGAGGCAGTGGAAGCTCCATATAGAAAATGATCACAGATTAGTGAGCATAACTTTTTTTTAATTTATTTATTTTTGTTGTTGTTGTGGGTGTAGTAATAGTATAAGGGGAGGGGAGGAAAGTAAATACACAAAATTAAAGGGTGGACTTTAGCCAGTATATGAAGCCTTTTTTTACAGTATGTGATATTGCATAAGTTAAACAGAAAACAGAAAAAATCATGCTGGCAACTTTGACAGATAATAGAGCTATTAAGAACATTGATATGACTACCTATCGAAAAAAACTTTTGGGTAACATTACATTACATACAGTTGTGTCATGGTTTTTATCTAATTTAATTGATAAAAAGTATATTGAAAAATTGAATAACGTTTCATTGTACAAATAACATTACTTTGCTGAAATTGGAGAACCCCTTTAACAATTTCTTACAAGCCTCATACAATTTCTACTAGCCCATGTGCAATCACATAGGGTGACAAGATTGTGAATGTAATGTAATATTACCCACTAAACAGTTTTGATATATGGCTATATCAATGTTTTTAATTTCTCTATCTGACAAAGTTGTCAACATTTTTCTTCTGTCCTCTGATTTGCTTATCCAAAATTCACAGTTGGCTGGTCACATTAGAAAACTGTAACAACACAAAGTTAGAGGTGATGTCTATAGGTCAAAATCCTGTTATTTAGAGCTCAGTAGCATTTACTATGAACTGTCATATTTGATCGCTTTGTGTCAAAAAATTCAGTAGTGTAGGTATTGGCTAACAGGAACATTACATTTACAAGCTTTCAAAGTGCAGAGGCTCCTTCTTCAGGCATTTACAAGCATAACAGTCTCAAGGTGCTACACAAAATCAATTAGTTCATGAGGTAAGTAAGATATGGTAGGGAAATACAGGGATCTGAAGTCAGTGTAACAGAGGGGGTGAATTGTGTCCAAGTCAAATTTTGTCCATAAGGGTATTATTATTATTATTATTATTATTATTATTATTATTATTATTTATTTATATAGCACCATTAATTCCATGGTGCTTTACATTTGGGGGTTACATACAATACACAGAATATACAGGTAGATATAATACTAACAATGACTGACTGGCACAGTGGGGTAGAGGGCCCTGCTCGTGAGGGCTTACAATCTATGAGGGAAGGGGGTAGAGACAGAAGGAGAGGGGGAGACTGTACAGATGGGGGTGCGGTGATAGTGTTATTGGAGGTTGTAGGCCTTCCTGAATAGATTAGTCTTCAGCGCCTTCTTGAATCCTGTGATTGTGGGGGTCAGTCTTATGTGTCGTGGTAAGGAGTTCCAGAGTATGGGGGATGCACGAGAGAAATCTTGCAGACGGTTGTGTGAGGAGCGGATGAGAGAAGAGCGGAGTAGGAGGTCATTGGAGGATCTGAGGTTACGTGTGGGCAGGTAGCGGGAGATTAGTTCAGAGATATATGAAGGGGCCAGGTTGTGGATGGCTTTGTATGTTAGCGTTAGTAGCTTGAACTCAATTCGCTGGGCTATAGGTAGCCAGTGGAGGGACTGGCAGAGGGGAGCAGCTGATGAAGATCGGGGGGTGAGGTGGATTAAGCGAGCAGCGCAGTTTAGGGTGGACTGGAGGGGGGCGAGGGTGTTTGCTGGGAGTCCATGGAGAAGGGTGTTGCAGTAGCCTAGGCGGGAGATTATGAGGGCCTGGACGAGCATCTTGGTAGTTTCCTGGGTGAGGAAGGGGCGAATTCGGTGGATGTTCTTGAGTTGGAGGTGGCAGGAGGTGTTGAGGGCTTGAATATGTGGCTTGAAGGATAGTTCAGAGTCCAGGGTTACCCCAAGGCATTGGGCCTGTGGGACAGGGGTAATTGTGGTTCCATTAACTTTGATAGATGGGTCAGGTAGTGGGGCCATACAGGATGGGCTGAAGATGATAAACTCTGTTTTCTCCATGTTGAGTTTGAGAAAGCGGGAGGAGAGGAAGGAGGCTACGGCTGCTAAACAATCTGGAATTCTGGCCAGCAGGGAGGTAATGTCTGGTCCAGAGATGTAGATTTAGGTGTCGTCGGCATAGCAGTGGTACTGAAAGCGTGAGATTCTATGAGTTGGCCCAGGCCAAGGGTGTAGATGGAGAACAGGAGGGGTCCTAGGACGGAGCCCTGGGGGACACCTACAGAGAGAGGGCGAGGTGAGGAGGTGGTGTGCGAGTCGGAGACGCTGAATGTGCGGTCGGTGAGGTATGAGGAGATCCAGGAATGGGCCAGGTTTGAAATACCAAGGGATGAGAGAATTTCTAACAGGAGGGAGTGGTCAACTGTGTCAAAGGCAGAGGAGAGGTCAAGGAGGAGGAGGACAGAGTAATGGAGCTTGCCTTTGGCGGTTAGCAGGTCATTGGTGACTTTTGTTAGGGCAGTTTCAGTGGAGTGCCGTATCATATCATTAGTACATTTTCCTTTTTAACATCAAAGTATGAAATACTGCATGATTTTTTTTTCTGGCTCAAATGGTACTACATTTTAGCCTGTATACTATAACGTGTAGAATTCTTGGACAGTTGGCAACTTGTTACCCTCAGAATCAAGTTCAAAACCTACACCGCTTGCAGCCATTACAAGATATGCAGTATAGCACCTCTGGGAAAAAATTACTTGGGTCACTCCTATCAAATATTTTTTAGCAAAGGTCAAAAAAAGTCCTAAGGATACTGATGATGATGATGATGAATGCATGAAGTCTTTTCCCAACCAGAGTGTTGCGGCCCATGGTACATTTCCAAGGCACCCATGGTTTCTGCTTTACTACTGTTGGGATTCATTGCAATATGGCATAGTACTACTTACACGAACTATGGCTATGCTCGCAAGTACCCAATGTTAAAGGGATTGTGCCAGTATGGAAACTTATACCATATTCTGTGCACAGGGGATAGGTGTCTGATCAATGGGTTCTGAATGCTGGATTCCCCAGTGATTGAGAACCATTGCACTTGTGTGACCAGCACAACAGTCACTTCATTGGGGCTGCTGGGACTGTAATCTCCATTGAAGTTAATGGATGTGCCAGTCACACAAGTGTACTTTCACTCCACTCATAAGAAAGCTTTATGGGCATATAAGTCCCCCATCCTTTTGATCATTAGGGAACCTGGCGTTCGAGCCCAAGCAATTGGAAATGTACCCCATCCTGTAGATAGGTGATATGTGTCCATACGTATCCATACAACCCCTTTAAGGCTAAGGCCTCAAGTTGCTGAACTGCAGATTTTGCAGCAGTTTTTTGCACCAAAACTAGGAGTGGATTAAGCAGAAGGGAGAAGTTAAAGAGCTCCCCTTATATTTTCTATTCCCTCTGTATCCACTGCTAGGTTTGTTACAAAAAAGCAACAAAATTTGCAACAAAAAAACAGTGATCAAATCCCAAGTACAGCAGTTTTTTAATACACAGAATCTGCCACAGAATTTGAAGAATTCCACTAGGCATCTTATAGCATACCATTCTCGTGAAGACTCAGAATCAACTACCTGTAGTTCAATATAGGTACAATATTTTGCTTCTCCCTCTTTGTTGGAGGTGCCTGTTGATTCAAAAGAATTGGCAGCCAGCACCTGCAGTGAATACGTCACCTGTCTATTGATGAGAGGGTGCCAGATGTTGCTACAACGTCACAGTGAGATGCATCTTCTTCTGTGCCTTATCCAATAGCTATGTGCAAAACTTGGGATGATGTGTGCAGTGTCTTGATTCTCTAAGTTAGCTCATATAACAATGGTATTAATTTGGACTTCAATACTGTAATACTTACTTACTGAGTGGATTATACTCACAGAAAATGTTGCCCAACATGGGGCCGGAGGTGGCTTGCTATTCACCAGTATAAGTGGACAGGGGGACACCCAGACAGGTGGAAAATGGGAAACTTGTCTAAAACATAGCTGCAAGGTAAAGAGCATTATTATCACCATTTGTAATTCTGGAGTGTGTAGAAGTTCTAGAGTACTGAATTTACTTCTATGGTTTCGTATGAATAAACTGCTGACACTTTAAAAACTTTGTATTTCAGGTTTACCTTACTGGGCCAAATTGTTTTACAGGACGGTATGAGATGCAGTGGGAAGAAAACAGCTGTGTGTGATAAGAAAAAATATGAAACTCTGCTGGATACAGTATATTTGTCTTTGAAGAGAAACTGCTTGTTTTTCACTCCCACTAGATTTAAGGGAAGAGGTATTTCTGCTGATCGCAGAGCAAGAATAATTTGCTTTGATACATGAATATAATGGTTTATAACTTAGAACATTGAGACACAAGGTTTAGAAAATGTAGAGGACGACCTGATTCTTAATGCAGATTTTGAGTTTGGATATACTGAACTATAAGTTCATTCTTGAAAGCATATGAGACACTAGGAGTGAATATTATTGTCAGTATAGAGGTGCTGGCAATGTTTAATTGCCTTTTTGCTAGTGTTCGAGGGAACCTATGAATACAGGTCTGGAAATAATCAAACAAAGCAGGAAAAGAAGCCACCAAAGGACATGCATGGCATATTGTCCTGAGGTCCAGCCCAAGCTCATTTCAATGGCTAGAAAATTCAGTAGAATAGTGTGCCTTACTTATACCCCCTAATGTTACCTTTACACAATACACAACACTCAATCCCTTTACCCTGTTACCAATAGATTCAGAGGGGAAGGAAGGACAACAGTCAAAAAACCTACTCACACATGTATTTTCTGATGGCGATATAGAACACCATGATTGCATACAACTGAAGAAACTATAGGATTTCATCATGTAAATTATGAACCTATTGCAATCACTAATTTTGAGTTCTTTGTAGATAGCTCTAGATTTGGAAAGTATGCAAAATCTATACAGGTTTTGTCACTGAACATTAGGTAAAACAAGCAGAGCCATTACTGACACATGTCTCAGCTCAAGAAGCTGAACTGAAAGCACTCACTGAAACGTTTAAAATGGCTGAGGGTAAGCGCACTACGCCCTTGGTATAGCACATTACTAGTGTCCAATCTGGAAAGCTTTCCTTACATCTTATGGTAAGTCTACAAAGGATTTCCAGGCTGTTCAGGAACTGATGGAAACCCTGATACAAAAGAAAGCAGAAGTAACTCGATGCTGCCACCAAACTAGCTGCAGATAGGCCTAGGGAACATGCCTCAACACAAGTGATTACCATACTGGACCAAAACTCTCAGCTTTCTTTTCAGGTTCTAAAAACACTGCAGGACCAAGCCAGACCATAGAAAACAAGACTTGGGAACAGCAAGGAGCACAAAGGGATGAAACGGCCTGATGGCCAGTGGTAACAGAGTATGTTTACTGAGAGCATTGTTCCCTATGATGGCGTAAGCTGCTCATTCTAAAGTACACCACTCAAAAACAGTCATGTGTGACCTGGTGAACAAATGATTGGTAGTTCCAAGTTTTAGCACCATTGCAGTCACATATGTACAAGCCAGCATAACGTGCCAAGCACAATGTAGGCTAGAAAGTGAAGATTCCTCAGAAACATACCCCAAAGCCATTGTTACCATCCCAGAGATTGCAGGTTAATAATCTATAAAATCTATAAGTATATAGTTAGGAAGACTGAGCTGTGTACTCATCACAACTGTGTTAAAGGAACTGTCTGCTTTCAGTAGCCAGCGACAGAAGTTTCTTCTCCTTCCCATTGAGAGCTTGTGTGGAATAGACTATCAAACAGGAAGTCAAACTGACTTTTCATCCTGCTTACATTTTATCAGGTCAAAGTAAGGGAGGGTTCACACGGTGTAATGTGCCGCGTGATGTGGCTGCAACATCACGGCCGCAAACTAGCGCGGCGCATACGATCCCCGCTCCCATTGAAATCAATGGGAGCGTGTACGGCCCGCAAAGGGTCCCGCGGCGTAGACGTGCCACATCACGCAGCACGTTACACCGTGTGAACCCTCCCTAAGAGTCACATGACCTTACAGAAGAGAAAGATTCAGAAAGAAATAACCAAATAAGGTAATACTGGCTAAATTATATATGATAGAGAATAGGTATATAATGAATAAGTGAATAAAAAAAAAAATACTGGAGTGTTTTTTTTAAACCTCTTGTTTCTCATAAACTACCATCAGGAGAGAGATTTTTTTTTAATGAAAAAACAATATGCTGGCTATAGCTATGCAATGGATGGAAGTTTCTTTGCTGACTCTTAATACTGTGTTTAGCAGTGGAATATTTAAGAGTCTGACAGACTCCATAACCTGATAGCGGTCTAATCTGTGGCTTATTTTCAGTTGATGCTGATATGCTTTATTTTTCAACATTTTGGCAGCAAATGTCATGGCACATTAGGTTAACATGGAAATAGAGCATTTCGATTTCTTTGCCATAGTGTAATTTGTGACATATTTTGAACTGACACAGATTTTTCTTTCATTTTTCAACATTTCCCATGCTGTAAATGTCAATGCACATCAGAATCTGATAACAACGGAGTATTTACCTCCACCAACCAAGCTCAAAGACATCTCCAAAACTCTGAAAATGCCTGAAAAAATGGTTCTTGTCCCTTGATCCCCTGATGTAATGGGCTGTGTCACAGCCTGATATAGACTGCCATGTGTCTTCTCAAAGTGGATAATTTGTCTGATGAATGCCTTTAGCTTACTGCAAATTTCCATGGTAAGCATGTTTTATTCTACATTTAAGAGAAACTAGCTCTTATTATTTATGATCTGTGTCAGATTAATCCTGGTACTGTTTGTGGGGAAGATTTGTCTTATTTAATGACTGGAAATTGTTTTATAGCCACAGACAAGGTTAGGAGTTTATGTGAAGTCCCATATAATGTGATCACACAAGTACTGTAGCACCTAACTTTATCTTAAAGCATCCCCTTTGGTACACAGCTTAAAGTGTTAAACTTACAAGTTATTTATTATTGGATAAAGAAATACTTGAGTCTTCCTTTACAAGTATGATATCATAAATAGAAGTATATGAACCATCGGTCACATACTTTAGCTCCATTCACAAAGAGATCTAAGGGGAAATAGGTCTAAGGAAGCATCTAATTAACATTTTTTTAGCAGACCATTCACTCCAGCGCCCAGGAAGTTCCAATTGTAACACGTCCCCAAATGGGACTTGTTTTTTATATTCCACAAGCATTAGGACTAATTTTGGTTCTGAAAACTGAAAGGTATATAGTTTATTTGGTCATAAAAATGGCTACATTGTATTTGTTTAAAAATTGGATTTAATGCTCTAAAATTTGGAAGTTAGAAAGGTTGAATCTTTGTAAAGAATCATACAGTGTATCAACAAGTACATTTAGAGAAGCATTAAACACCCTAACTTGAAGTGTTGATAACTGGTAAGAAGAGTTCATTGCTTCATGCAACTTGTACAAAATTCTGATCCTCCTATCAGCATGGTGCAGCATAAATCTAAATTTATATGACCAAGTGATGATTTCCACTGCTCAGTGATCCAATTTGTGTGATGTTTTGCCCACTGAAGTCTTGTTTTTCTATTTCTATTTGAGTGGCACTCAATCTGTCATTTGCTGTTATGTGCTAGAGAACACTAAACAGTGCATTGAGATATGTTGGCTGGAGCATTAGCTTTCTACTTCCTGCAGTTTGCTTGACTGTGCACCACTTATACATATAATTCTAAATGTCCTTTTCTGACCACTTGTGTCAAAGACTTGTTCATAAAGACAGAATCCCCTTTACTGGATGTTTTCTCTCATTTAGACTATTCCCATTATAGAGTTGACATCATTGCATAATAAAACCCTACCAAGATGGTATTTTTTAAACACATTCACCAGCTAGACTAGCACTGATGACCATGCCCAGAACTACATGGGAGGACCTGGTCAATGACCTGAAGAGAGCTGGAACCACAGTCTTCAAGATTAAAATTAGTAACACTCTACACCATCATGGATTAAAATTCTGCAGGGCACGCAAGGTCTGTCTGTTGACGCCAGCACATGTCCAGGCCCATTTGAGTTTTATGCTTTGATGAAGAGATGTAATATCTCGAAACGCGTTAGCAGCGTTTTTTTAAAGGGGGTTTTTCTAATATGTTTTTTTGTCACTTGGAAGATGTATTTTAAAATTGAAAAGTAAAAGTTAAATTTTATGAATTTGGAGTGTTGCCAGATTCCTTCAAATTTTTTGCTCCCATTTGAGTTTGCTAATGACCATCTAGATGATCCAGATAAGACCAAAATAGAACTTTTTGGTATCAAGTTGACTCGCCATGTTTAAAGTAAGAAGAAGGATGACTACAACCCCAAGAACATCATCCCTAATGTGAAGCAAGGGGGTAGAAACATCATATTTTGGAAGTGCTTTTCTGCAAAGGGGACAGGACGACTGCACGGTATTGAAGGGAGGATGGAAGGGGCCATGTATCGCAAGATTTTGGACAACAACCTCCTTCCCTCATTAAGAGCATTGAAGATGGGTCATGGCTGGATCTTCCAGCATGACAATCCCCAAAAACACACAGCAAGGACAACTACAGAGTGGCATAATAAACATAGGCCTGCCAGTATCCAGACCTGAACCCAATCAAAAATCTTTGGAGGGAAATGCAAGTCAATGTAGCCCAGTGACAGCATCGAAACCTGAAAGATCTGGAGAAGATTTGTATGAAAGAGTGGACCAAAATCCCTGCTGCAAACTTGGTCAAGAACTACAAGAAATGTTTGACCTCTGCAAACAAAGGTTTCTGTACCACATTTTAAGTTCTGTATTGTATCAAAGATTTATTTCATGCAATAAAATGCAAATTGATTATTTAAAAATCATACAATGTGATTTTCTGGATTTTTTTTTTACATTCTGTCTCTCACAGTTGACGTGTGCCCACAATAAAAATTACAGACTTCTCCATTCTTTGTAGGTGGAAACATTTGCAAATTCGCCAGTGTATAAAACACTTATTTTCCCCACTGTAGCTGCCCAGATCACTTTTTTCTTTTCCTTTTTAGGCCTCCTTCACATGTAAACATATTACATTCTGTATATCACACTTTTCACAGGCACTATATGTACCCTTTCAAGTAAAAGTGTTTATTCAAATATCAGTGTTTTTTTTTTTTTGCAGAAGTTACAGACCTAGAGATGTACTATATATAGAAAATGGATACAAAAAAAGTTTATGCACATAACCAACGGGGCACAAAACCACACTCGTGGGGAGGAGTTTGGATAAAGATACTGATACTGACACAGAGTCAGTACACTGGCTGGAGTCTCGACCGTGTAATTTTCAATAGTTGATTGTTTAAAAGCACTATGCGTTTCCGGCTAAGCCCTTTATCAAGTGCATAAAAAACTGGCTGGTGGAATTTTCCTAGAGAGTTGCAATATTTATAAAGTTTGTTCTGTAAGTAAAGCTTTATTATGTTCTCTTTAGATAACACTATGTGTGACTTAAACATAGAAAGGATTTTTCATGTTCCTTATCGAAAGTCTCTAGTTGCAAGGTATTTTCATAACATTTGTTTTTGATGGCATCCGCTGCTCTTCCATGTTGGGCAAATTACCTCTGAAGTAACTACTCCTGGAAGAACGAAGTGTTAGTGTCAAAGGTAAGACAACTTTAAGCTTTCCCTCTTTTCACTAATTATCTGATATGATGAAACAACAACAGCAGATGTCTATACCTCCTCTGGCTGTTAAGATAAAAACAGTTAAGACAGCCACAAGCTGCCTCTCATTTCCGGATAATTATTGAGGAATGTATAGTCAGAGCATCTCCAGAATTACTGGAGGGCTGCCATAGTTTCTGTCTATTTTCCTCATAACATTTTAATTGGGAATTCGATTCTTTGGGGGTAATGTTGTTAGTGGAAATGCGGCATACAGATACATTAATATGTATGCTCATATTTCAGAATGAATTAAAGTTCAAGAAACGGTGTAAAGTACAGCTTAGCACAGCATTTCACTAAGTAGTCAGATGGTATAGGTTAGTAAATATGATGAAGTATTGGTAATGCCTTCAATGAAGAAATGAGATGTCACTGTGAACTTGAGTTAATAACAATTTTTCACCTTGATCTAGGCCAGAGGTCTCAAACTCAATTTACCCGGGGGCCACTGGAGGTAGAGTCTGGGTGAGGCTGGGCCGCATCAGGTTTTCCACAAGCTATGTGCGCTGCAGCAAATTTAGCTCCGCCCACTTTTGTGTTGACTCTGCCCATTCCCATTCATTTTTCATGTGACTCCACACAGTATAATCCTCCTACACTCACCCATACATTATATGTCCCCACATTATAATGTTCCCTTCTAACTGTCCTGCAGTATTAAAGGGATTCTACTATGAAACTACCTTATTTTCTAATTACCACGTCGGAATAGCCTTAAGAAAGGCTATTCGTCTCCTACTTTTAGACATGGTCTCCGTCGCGCTGTTCCGTAGAAATAGTCCCCCTCCATCCGGCAGTGGCCATTTTTGGGTAGCCGCTCTTGCAGTTCAATACAAGAGCCGTCCGGCGGCCATTTTGGGGTAGCCGCTCTTGCAGTTCAATACAGGAGCTGGCCGGCAGGCATTTTGGGGTAGCTGCTCTTGCAGGAAAGAGCTCTCAGGCAGCAATGGGGATGCGCTCATCGGTGTTTCAGCGCTGGGGCCCGCCCTCATTGCTGCGGAGAGCTCATTTACATACCAGTTAAAACCGGTATTTCTACTGAACGGCGCGGCGGAGACCACGTCTAAAGGTAGGAGACCAATAGTCTTTCTTAAGGCTATTCCAACGTGTTCATTAGAAAAAAAGGTAGTTTAATGGTAGAATCCCTTTAAGTCCCTCTCTTGGTGCCCCAGTTTAAACTGGGGGAAACTAGAAGGGACATGAAACTGGGGCAGCTGGAGGGGAACATTAAACAGTGTGGGTAGATAGAGGGGACAATAAATTAATATCAGCTGAAGTGGGATATTAAACTGGGGGCAACTAGAGGGGGGCACTAAACTCGGGCAGCTAGAAGCAGACATTAAAACGTAGGGGTAGTTGCACGGTGACATTAAACTGGGGGCTACTAGAGGCAGACAGATCCCCCTAAAGTTATTCCTATGGTTTAATGCCCCCTCCAGTTGTCCCCAGTTTAAGTGCCCCCCTTCATCTCACCATTTCTCCCCCCAGTTTCATGTCCCCCCTCCATCTGCCCCAGTTTCATGTGCCCCCTTCATCTGCCCCCAGTTTCATGTCCCCCTCCATCTGCCCCCAGTTTCATGTCCCCCTCCATCTGTCCCCAGTTTCATGTCCCCCCATCTCTGCCCCTGGTTTCATGTTCCTCTTCCATCTGTGGCCCTAGTTTCATGTCCCCCCCCTCCATCTCTGCCCCCAGTATAACATTCCCCTTCCATCTGTGCCCCTAGGTTACTGAGAGACACACGGACACACACACATGGAGACACAGACACACACACAGAAACACACACAGACACAAACACACAGACACACACTCACCACTCTGCATCTCACATTCCCTCCCCTCTCAGTACTTTTAGATGGCACATCCCTTCATCTTCCGGCCGGCACACTAAGACTAGTGGATGTAATTTAATGATGTTATATTGGATAGTCCATTTTCTTTAGGGCTAAATTATGACCAGGAAAGCTGGTATCACATTGAAAGCTATAGAGAAAAAAGCAGCCCATTCATTTCTAAGGGGAGCGCACGTATACTGGCTCCCATAGAAAGCAATGGGATCTGTTTTAACGCCGCTGATACGGAACGTGTTACATGTTCAAAATCAGCGAGCGTATACTCCGTGTGAAGGGGCCCTCAGATTAAAAATATCCTGAAATTAAGATTTTTGCACAACACTCTCTGCAAACTTCCTTCCCTTCCTAACACCATGTGGCATATTTATGAAGACTGTTACTCAAGAAAATACCTGCGAATTTCGATTTTGTTTGGTTTTGTAGGTTCTCATCTAACATACAATTAAAATGCCTGTTGTTAAGACTGGGGTCTCAGATTTACCTGTCAAGTCTGGCTAAAACTGACATACATATATCATGTGTAATAAAAGGTGGTAAATAGATACAGTCACGGCTGAAAGTGTTGGCACCCCTGAATTTTTCCAGAAAATGCAAAAGCATTTCTCCCAGAAAATTACTATACATACACATGTTTTGTTATACATATATTTATTTCCTTTGTTTGTATCTGAACAACACAAAAAAATGAGGAAAAAAAGTCAAGTTAAATAATCTCAAACTCCAAAAATACTGGCACCCTCAGCTTAATATTTGGTCGCACAACCTTTTGAAAAAAAAAATAACTGAATCCAATCGTTTCCTATAACCACCAATAAGCTTCTTACACCTACTACTAAAATTTTGGAACACTTTTCTTTTGCAAACTGTTCTAGGTCTCTCGTATATGAAGGGTTCCTTCTCCCAACAGCAATATTAAGACCTCTTCACAGGTGGTCAATGGGATTTAGATCTGGACCCATTGTTGGCTACTTCTGAACTTTCCAGCACTTTGTTTCCATCCATCTCGGGGTGCTTTATAAAGTATGTTTAGAGTCATTGTCCTGCTGGAAGACCCATCACCTAGGACACAAACCTAGCTTTCTGACATTGAGACCCAAAAGCCTTTGGTATTCTTCAGATTTCATGATATCTTGCACACAGTCAAGGCATCCAGTGCTGAAGGCAGTAAAACAACCCCCACCCTTCTTTGAACCTCTACCATATTTGACTGTTGGTACTGTGTTCTTTGCTTTGTGGGGCTCATTCCATTTTCAGTAAACAGTAGAATCATGGCCTTTACCAAAAAGCTATGTCTTAGTGTCATAAGACACTCTCCTAGAATGATTTACTCATGAAGATTTTGGCAAACTACAGTCTAGCATTTCTATGTCTCTGTGTCAGCAGTGGGGTCTTCCTGGGTTCTTCTGCCATAGTGCTGTCACTGATGTACCCCGAGTCTGCAGGGCAGCTAAACTTGATTGGGGCTGCTTATCCGTCATTGCAATCTTTCATCAATTTTTCTCTTATATCCATGTCCAGGGAGATTAGCTACATTGCCATGGGTTGTAAACTTATTGATTATGTTACACCATGGACAAAGGAACATTAGGATCTCTGGAGATAGACTTGTAATTGAGATTATTGATGTTTTCCCACAAATTTGGTTCTCGAGTCTTCAGATAGTTCTCTTCTCTTTTTCCTGTACTGCTTGCTTTTCATCTGTTGACCACCCGTTTTCACATATCGAACACAGACTATTGGTGAATTGTGAGAAATGGACAGAAATAGGACATTTCCTATATTTTTTGGATGGGTTGTTGATATGATCCATGAGAAAAGCAAACCTATGAATAGTCCCAATTTTCATTATTCTGAAAATGCTACATGGCTATGTTTCGTGTGAATAGAGCCTCAGACTGCATAAACTTAGGCAGTCTAAACATTTAAACTCTTATATATGGACTGCAGGAATGGATTAATGGTACCGTCGTGAGCCTCAGGCTGTTCAGAAAGTGCGCTCCTCTCTGTCCCACAGTAGCCCCTAGACACAGTATAATTTCCCATAATGGTCCCTTCACACAGTACAATATCTCATAGCAGCTCTCCACATGGTATAACGTCCCACAGAAGGCTCTCCAGACAATATAATGTCCCTGAATGGCCCCTATGCTAAAAAATCACATACATAGGGATAACTGAACCAGTTATTGATACAAATTTTCCAAATGAAAATATTGTCTAAAGTATTTAATAAATGTAGCGCTCAGTTTTTTTAGCGCAAATTGGGACAGAATTATGGCCCATTTACCTTAGTTATTCCCTGCCAATGTGTTTGCCTGCTTATGCACAATGGCTAGTTCCTAAGGAGACATTGGCATATTACTTTCTCCAATATTTCCAGTGACATAATTATTATTGGCTATATTTATACCAACAAAACAAAACTTCTCAAGTAATCCTGAGCTCCATAATAAGATTAACACATGTAAAATGTGCATATAAATATGTAAATAATTCCTAATGAATCCATTTCATATGCTAATCCATAAAATTGCCACTCATTCATATTCCTTAAATTTAGGTGCTATAATTTGCTCATCCTTTTCATTTCTCAGCTCATACAGCCCATATCTTCATACTGCTGATTTCTTCCTCCTAACGTTGAGAAAATCCATCCACTTATTTATTTCTTCACTTCTTCACACTTATCTGCTTTAGCAGTGAAGTAAAGCCGCTATTTACAATATCAAAGACATTCTAATACTGAGCGGAATAATATACATGGATAAGTGAAGTGTTTATACTTAAATATGTCCTTCATACTTGGCATTTAAAACTCTGCAGCCACAAGAAGAAATAAACGGATCCTATACCTTACAAACACTCGTGTACTAAACGTATTAAACCATAACACATAATCTTAGGATTTGGAATCCTACATGTAGTTTGCCACACATGAAACCATCTTTTCCTACGTTAGTCTGTATATAGTTTATTGAATGACAACACAAGTGAAAATTACATGGTCATAGCATTTACAGTCCACAGTGAAAAGGACAGCACATGAGCATTACAACATTGGACATAACTACCCAGGCATCAACACACTGCCAAAATTATAAAGGGGATGTTGTAGGTGAAATGAGGAGCAGAAGTGGGAAGCAAGATGGGGGGAACCTATTGAAAAGGTTGATACATGTGAATAATTGTGAGAAAAGAGGTATGTAAGTTATCGCAAACATTATGCATCTGAAAAGACCCCACAGTATATTAAGGGGGAGTTCACACGGAGTAATGTGCCGCGTGATGTGGCACGTATATGGCGTGTGAGACTTTGGGCAGCGTAAACGCTCCCATTGATTTCAATGGGAGCCTGGATCATATATGCCGCATTATTTTGCATCCGTGATTTTGCGGCCGCAAAATCACAGCTGTAAAATAATGCGGCGTATACGATCCTCTCTCCCATTGAAATCAATGGGAGCATTTACGGCATTTCCCTTGCTCTCCTCCAATTACACTTAGGGAGGGAAACTTGTGCCGCTGTTGGGACTAAGGGAAAACAGGTTATCTACATAACCAACCATTCCCTGTCATCCCACCAGCGGCACAATATGGGGAGATAGAAAGTAATCCCCTTAGGGTGGGTTTTGCCGCTCAACCGAGCTTAACACCGTAAGGCCGAAAGCAGAGGCCTCTGCCGCACGGCTAGATAGCCTGTAGTGTCTCACAAAGGTAGAGACTGAGCTCCATGCAGCAGCAGCGCAAATCTGTTCTAACTGCAAAGCGCATCTCTCAGCCCACGAGGTTGCCACTGACCTCATGGAGTGGGCTCTTAGGAAGGCAAGTGGAGGCAGACCTCAGGAAAAAAATGAAATATTAATGGCCTCCTTCACTCACCTAGATATAGTGGGTTTAGAAGCCCCCAGGCCTTTTAGCCTTCCCAAGAAATTTATGAGCAGGTTTTCTGCTATTCTAAAAGAGCGGGTGCGCTCTATATAAATCCTCAGGCATCTTGATAGGTCCAACGAGTGAAATTTAACCTCTTCCGCCGTGGAGGGGGGGTGGATGAAAAACTGGTAATGTAACCAACTGACACCTGTTGGAGACGGAGGGTACCTTGGGCCTGAATCCAGGGAGGTACTCTATCCTCGAAGAAGATGGTATAAGGCTCTTCGGAACAGAATGCCTGCAACTCACCCACCCTCTTGGCCGAAGTTATGGCCAGGAGGAAAGCCACTTTATAGGTGAGGAACTTTAGTTCTGTCTCTTCTAGAGGCTCAAATGGTTTTTCACATAGTGCTGACAGGACCGTGCTGAGGTCCCACTTGTGGACGGGAGCAGTCACTGCTGGTCTCAACCTCCCGGCACCCTTCAAGAAGGTGCTTACTAGAGAGTATTGAGATAATCGCCTCCCTAGATAGGCGGACAGAGCGTCTACGTGTACCTTTAGGGTAGCGACCAAGAGCCCCCTGTCTAGGCCGTCCTGAAGGAAGCTCAGGATCGCCTCCACTGGGGGATCCAAGGAGTCCACCTCGCGCTCCTGGCACCAGGAATTGAATATGTTATCGATCCTTTGGTAATTCTTATTAGTTGATTCCGCTCGGGCAGACGACAACATATTCAGAACGGCTCTTGAGAGTCCACTATTCCTTAATAGGGACTGGTCAACTTCCAGACTGTCAAGTTGAATCTCCTCAGATCCTGGCAGGTCAACTCTCCTTGATTTACCAGGTTTGCGCAAACCAAGTCCTTTTCAGCCAGAATGGGATTATGGCGATATCTTGGTCCTGTTTTATCTTCATCAATACCTTAGGTATGATGGGAATTGGATCGGAGATGTAAATCAGCCTGAACCTCCAAGGGATGGACAGGGCATCCACTGCCAAGGGATTGTCCTCCTGATAGAGGAAACAGAAGGTTTCCACCTTGGCGTTGAGTCAGGTTGCCATGAGATCAACCTCTGGGAGACTCCATCTTTGGGGAATCTGCTGTAACACTCCTGGATGAAGTGACCATTTTCTGGATATGGTAATACCCCGACTCAACTGATCTGTTACTATGCTCAGGGAGCCCTTGTTCGTCTCTGCCCATGCGAAGATTAAGTTTGTGGTTCTTAGAAGGGCCGGAGATCTGGTGCCGCCTTGCTTGTTTATGTATATCACTGTCGTCATGTTGTCCGACCGGACTTTGACCGCCTTCCCCGGAAGAAGTGGCACAAGGCAAGGTACACTGCCTGAAGTTCCTTCAGGTTGGAGGATCCTTCTTCTGGATGACTCCAGTAACCGTGTATAGTTTTGTCGTTCAGATGGGCTCCCCATCCCCTGTGGGATGCATCTGTGGTCAGCAGGATCCACTCTGGTGGAACCGTGGACTTTCCGTCTTTCAGGTGTATCCACCATCTGAGGGAAAGACGGGTACTGGGAGAGAGACAGATCTTCTTCTGCAGTCCCCGTGGAGACCTGTTCCAGGCGCTCCACACTTCCCTCTGGAGGGGACGCAGATGCCATCAAGCCCAAGGTACCGCCCTGGCTGAGGATGCCATCAGGCCTAGAACCTTCATGGCGGTCCAGATGGTAACACGCCGAGTTTTGAGGAGTAACCGGGTGGCCACCTCTATCTTCAGTTTCCTTGGGCTGGAAAGAAATATCTGCATGTTCTGGGAATCCAGAATAAACCTGAGGAATTTTCTTTGAGTGGCTGGCACTACTTCGGACTTCTCCCAGTTGACCACCAATCCTAACTTCTGAAGGAAGGACACGGCGATCTGAAGATGATGTTGAAGCACTGAAGTAGACTGCACTTTTATGAGCCAGTCATCCAAATAAGGAACCATGAAAAGACCTTCTAATCTCAGAGCGGCGGCGATGGGGGCGACCATCTTGCTAAAGATGTATGGGGCTGATGAGATGTCGAAAGGGAGGGCGGTGAACTGAAAGTGCTCTCTGTGGCCAGATATCTGGATGGCTATTCTTAGATATCTTCTGTGTGGAGAAAATATAGGAATGTGTAGGTAAGCGTCCTTGAAATCCAGAGTTACCATTACCTCGTCCTGTTGAAGGAAGGCTGTCACGGAGTCTATGGTTTCCATTCGAAAGGGTCTTCTTTTTAGGAACCGGTTGAGAAACCTTAAGTCTATTAGCATCCTCCAGTCCCCGGATGGTTTGGGGCGAGGAAGACTGGGGAATAAACACTGTGGCTTCTTTCTTGAGAGGGTACCCTTTCCAGGGCCCCTTTTAACATATACTCCAGGACGGCTGCCTCCAAGATGTTCTGCTGGGCAGGAGGTAAGATGCGGGTTGAAATAAACCAGTCGCAGGGGTAATGATTGAACTCCAGGGCGTAGCCCTGATTCACCATCCACGAAACCCAAGGATCTTCTATATGTTGACTCCATACGGTGGCAAAGTGGATAAGACCGCTTCTAACAGGGTGTTTGGCCACAGAGAGCGGCGCACCTTCAAAAGGTTGGCTTCTTTTTCGGCTCCTCCCTAGCACGCCCCCGGCCTGCCTCTAGAGCGGAATATGGCTCATCTCTGAGGTTGGGCTCTGGGAGAGGCCCCCCGATCCCTAATTGGGGGAGGTCTTCAATTCCTGGAGGCTTGAGGTAAGGATCTTCCTTTATCATTGCCAGACCCTCCATGAGGTCGTCCAGCCCGCGCCCAAAAACTTTGCCAGGTTGGAAAGGCAAACCACAGAGCGCATATTTAAAGGGCAGATCTGCTCTCCAAGGTCTGAGCCATAAGGGTCTTCTTGCGGCCGTTGTCTGGGCCATGGTCTTGGATGACGATTTAAGCTGCTGTCTTGCGGCTTCACCCAGGAAGTCTGCTGCTAAGTGGACAGAACCTATGGAGGCCAGTATCTCGTCTCTACCCACACCTGCATCGATGTCTTGTTCTAGTTTCGCTAGGTGGGCATGGAGGAAATCCGAGACTTCGGCAGAGGAAACAGCCACAGCCGACTGCGCCGATACAATGGAGTATGCCTTTTTTAGAGTGGAATCGATCCTTCTGTCCAACAGGTCCTGAAGGTTGGACCAATCCTCCAGTGGAACAATGGTATGCCGGGACAGCTTCACAACTGCAAGGTCCACCTTTGGTGGAGGACCCCAGTGGTTGAGTTAGGCTGAATCAACAGAGAACTTATTTTTGAATACCCTGGAAGCGTCACGCGCCTTTTCTGGAAATTTTCATTCCTGCTCCATGATACTAGATAGAGCGGCGTCTACAGTGAAGGCCCTCTGCCCACCAGAGGTAGACACGGAGGCTTCCCCCATTCCGTCTTGGTCCCTTGACCGGATGGACTTCAGAAAAACTGATGTTTTATCCCAATGAAATATGGGCTTGCTGGTAACACTCGACTGCTCTTCAGATTGGCAGGAGTCATCCTCAACCTGCAATCTGTCCAGGCAAGGAAGAGAAGGAGAGCGCCTCTTGGTGTGTTGCTTTTTGGAGAGCTGGGCGATGGAGCTACAGATGTCGTTTAGCGACTCATCCTAAAAGAAAGGAGGAGGATGCTTACCAGAAGTGAGGAAACCACTTTTCCACTTATTATTCTGTACCGTACTCACCATATACTCCTTTACCCAAACCACCATGTCTCTAGAGGGAGGTTTCTCAGGAGGCGGGCCTCTGCAGGAGCAGCAGCGAGCCCAATCATATCCTAGGAACACATAAGATCTTTCAGAATCCCAATTGGGATGGACTGTTGTTATGGTCAGCAGGGTTTATTAAAAAAAATAAAACAAAACAAACCCTACGGAGCCCTCTGGGCCACTGACTACTAACCAACCTGGTGTGAACACAGGCTAACAGTTCCTGTCACTGCCAGCTAAATTAAACCACCAGGTGCACTCTGTTAACATTCACAGAGGCCTGTGCAGTCAGAGCAGCCGCACAAATAAACAAACTGGCTAGCCTGAACTCCAGGACTAGCCAGAGACCAAGTAAACCCTGTGTGTGGTAGTTCCACCCAACCACCCAGGCAACTACTGCCAAGCCCACTCCCAGTCACCCTGTCTGGGAAGTTTTGCTAGCTGACCCTACTGACTTTTACCACACACACAAGGCAGCATGTGTAGCGCCCCACAGAGTGGGTCACTACAAATGTCATCTTATGTGATCTATACTGTGTACTGTGAAGGTATAGTGAGATCCAGTCAACCTGTTAGCATACACAAAGTTCCACAGCCATTATCTCTTTAAGAAAAGGGGTGGAGCTACAGACTGGAAGAGGGTCTCTCTCTTTTTCAGTTCCAGTTCAGGGGGTGCAGGAGTGTGTAGGAGAGAGGAGCAGGTGTGTTGAGGTGCAGGGTATGCTGCAGCCTCATGGTGTGATAGCACAGGAGGCCGGAGACCTGCAGAGGTGAGATGAGACCTCACAGGCACGGAGCTGCAGTTATAGGACCATCAATTCCTAACTAGTGTGTGAAACACTTAGAATATTGAGAGACTCACTGGACCCAGGCCTAGTGAATGCAGTATTCCTGGAGGCTCAGTAACATACAGAGTTGGGGTGAGTGTCTGCATCCAGCATCCCAAAGAACTCGCGTTACCTGCTGTCCAGAAGGGGGATCTACCCAGTTGTAATTAACCTTTGAGCTCCTGGAACCCAGGACCAGAGGAAATCTATTAGAGAGTTTGAGCAGCAATGGAAGGCTGAATCATACTAGTGGTAAAAGGGAAGACTGGCATCTCACTATACTGGAGCAAGGTGAATCCTCCTGTAACATCTGTTATCTCCTGCTGACTACAGAAGTAAACTGTAAGTGTTTGGTTAACCCCTGTCTGAACTGTATTCTTTCATCGATCCTCTGTTACTCCTCCTGGAAATCATCCCTTCCTCACCTATATCATCTGGCCCTGGGACCTGCCCTGGTTGGGGAGGGTATAACATCTGGCACTGCATCACCACCTATTCCAAGAGGCCCTATCTACAGTGCCCGGCTTCACCTCAAGCCGAAACCCCAACTGGCGTCACGACAAACTTTTATTTTTCTTTATTTTTCTTTAATCCATTTTTGCTTAAAACTCCCCTTTTTCAAGGCGCTGCCGCCCCCGGTGTCGGGCCTGCTCGCACCGTGAATCTACATAGGCCGAGCTGGGGCGACTCACCTTTTTGGCGTCACGAACAGGATAGCGAAAGTGCGCAAAACTTTTATTTTTGTTCAAAAAGACTGTTGCATTTTTCAAAATTTTCCCTGCTTTCCAAAATAGCAATGAACAGCAGTTGTATGATTCAAGTTACACTGAGCTGCAGGGTTGGTGTCTCTTTCTTGCAAGCCACACTGAGTGCAGAACATGTGACATGCCTGTGCAAGAAGCAGTGAAAGATACAGATTGCATCATCCCCAATTGCAGTCTACCCCTGCCAACTGTAGAAGTCTCTGTAGCAGCCAGACCAGCATCAATCCATCCATCCATCCATCCATCCATCCGGATCAACGCTTCACAGTATCAAGTGCGGTGAGTGTGGCCTTGCTGGGGTTAACAAGGGGGGGGTGATGTATCAAGTAAGTGGATCCTCATCTTCATCCCCAGGCCCCTCTGATTCCCCCATAGACTCTAACCGTGGTCACAACCAAGTAACTATGGTACCTATATTACCCTTAACAATGCCATACATTCCAGGTGCATCCTGGCTGCCCCAATATACAGGCGAGTCCCATAGCCTCAGAGACTTTAAAGAAAAGCTGAGTAGCCTGTTTGACCTATACCCTATGACAGAGGAGCAAAAGGTCGCAATATTAATAAGTCAACTTGGTGGTGCAGCACAAAGGGAAGTGAAATCCTGGCCATTGAATGATAAAAGATCTGTAAAGGACATTTTTACCAAACTCAGGATCACCTTTGACACCCGCACCACATCAGAGATAAAGATGCGGTTTTTCAGCTGTAAGCAAAAACCGCAGGACACTGTGAGAGATTTTGCCCTTAATCTACAAGAAGCCTTATGGGCTATTAAACAAGTAGATCCAGATAGTATTCAGGATGAGGACAGGATGCTAAAAGAACAGTTTGTAGAAGGCCTATTGTCAGAATCCAGTAAGGCCCAACTGCGCATGATGGCGCTGCAGAATCCTGATATGAGCTTTATTGAATTCAAGGACAGATCCATCCGTATCCTGAGGGAACCTGTCTATCCATGCGGACAGACGGAGGAGCAACAAGTTGCTCTCCACAGGCAAACACCTGTGAGCCCTGCAAATGCTGCACCTTTTCCATCTACTGTACAGTGTGCACAGATCCAATCTGATGATGCTGCAGAGCTGCGGTTACAAATGACTGAACTAACTAAGCATGTAGCTGCATTAACCAAAACTGTTCAAGATCTCCAAGTTTCGTCTCCAGCAAAGATCCAGCTTGCTTCCAGCCCAGAGGATCTACCTTGGAGACGTTCAAGAAGAACATTGTTTCCTCAACAGCGACTGACGCGCAACGGCAGGAGGACCACTGACAAGTTTGACCCCTCTGGCCGACCCATCTGCAGACGGTGTGATAAGGTTGGTCATGTTGAGAGAGAGTGTCCTTTAAATGGGCAACTCCTGGAGTAGAGGACCAACCTTCAGGAGTAAGACGATTTGGTCCAACTAGCTGGAAAAGCAGGTATGTAGGTGGACGTCCTATAATTCCAGTTACAATTGATGGTATCCCTTTCACAGCGCTACTGGACACTGGTTCACAGGTAACCACTATTCCTCAGACTTTGTTTCGCAGGTACTGGACTGATGCTGATATTACCCAACATCCAAATGGGGACTTAGTACTAATTGCTAGTAATGGTCAGCCCCTGGCCCAGGTGGGATATAAAGAGGTCACCATGAGAGTGGGTGGCACGGATCTTAAATCCCAAGGTCTAATAATTGTTGATGTGGATGAAGGGGAATTTGCTAATATGTTAACATTGGGGACTAATGTGTTGGAGAATTGTCTAGATGAGGTAATTGCCATCTTACAGGACGCATTGAGATCTACCCCCTACCAAGAAAGATATGCTCTGAATAAGGAGATTAAAGCCCTTGTCCAGCGTCAACAAGTGGAGTTAGCAGGTGGAGAGATTGGCAGTGTGAGGGTAAGTGACCCCAATTCCATCATGCTTCCCCCCAGGAGTGAAATCATTGTCTGGTGCAGAGCAGCAATAGGCATCAAAGGGCAAGACTACCAGGCCCTGATGGAACCTGTCTATTCTGACTGTAGACCCACTGTTATGATAGCTAGAGGGATAGTTAATGTGAAGAAGGGCAGAGTACCAGTGCGCATATTGAACTGTGGGGAGGAGGAGGCTTGCTTACCCAGGTATGCCACAGTAGCTAAACTGTTCACTGTCAGTAACAATGACATCCAGCCAACAGAGCCCTTGACTTCCTCTGATCAGACAGATGTTAATGATTCCCCAAAACAGTTAGAGGACTGGTGTCAAGCAATACACATTGGCACTGACAGCACTCCTCAATACCAAAGGAATGGGGTTGTGCGGTTAGCACAAGAGTATGCAAGGGTATTCAGTAAGACTCCCTTGGACTTTGGGCAGGTGAAGGTAATACAACATACCATCCCCACAGGAGACCATCCACCAATTAAAGAAAGGTATAGGCCCATTCCACCCGCACATTATCAGTGTACTAAGGACATGATTAAGGACATGAAGAGTGCTGGGGTAATCAGGGAAAGCCATAGCCCCTGGGCAGCACCCTTAGTGTTAGTTCGCAAGAAAGATGGGACAATGCGCATGTGTGTGGATTATAGAAAAATTAATAATATCACGCACAAGGATGCTTACCCTTTGCCGCGCATAGAGGAGTCACTAGCAGCGCTCAGGACGGCTAAGTACTTTTCTACCCTGGACCTAACCAGCGGGTATTGGCAGGTTCCTGTAGCAGAGGCTGATAAGGAGAAGACTGCCTTTACGACTCCCATGGGTCTTTACG
The DNA here is from genome assembly GCF_031893055.1 of Leptodactylus fuscus. Taxonomy (NCBI): domain Eukaryota; kingdom Metazoa; phylum Chordata; class Amphibia; order Anura; family Leptodactylidae; genus Leptodactylus; species Leptodactylus fuscus. The sequence continues at coordinate 120,698,395 of NC_134267.1, read as the reverse complement.
AATTTAATGTCATGCCCTTCGGCCTATGCAATGCGCCAGGAACCTTTCAAAGGCTGATGGAGTGCTGCCTAGGACACAAGAATTTTGAGACAGTCTTATTGTACCTAGACGATGTGATTGTTTATTCCGGAACATATGAGGATCACTTGCAACACCTGGCTGAAGTCTTTGAGGCCTTGTCCAACTTTGGCCTGAAGGTCAAGCCTTCCAAATGCCACCTCCTGAAACCAAAGGTACAGTACCTAGGACATGTGGTCAGTGCAGAAGGAGTTGCCCCAGACCCAGACAAGGTGACTGTGATCAAGGACTGGAAAGCCCCAACTACCATCAGAGAGATCCGCCAATTTCTAGGGTTAGTTGGCTACTACAGACGATTTATCAAGGACTTCACTACCCTAGCAGCCCCCTTGCAGGATCTCCTTGTCGGCCAATCCAACAAGTCTAAAGGCAAGAGCCCCCTAGTGGAGTGGAACCCCCAATTGGAAGACTCTTTCCAGAAGCTAAAGCAAGCCCTCACTGGAGAAGAGATCCTAGCCTATCCTGACTACAGTCAGCCCTTCATACTGTACACAGATGCAAGCAACAATGGACTTGGAGCTGTCCTCTCTCAAGAACAGCAAGGCAAAGAGAAAGTCATTGCTTATGCAAGTAGGAAGCTTCGTCCTTCTGAGAGGAATCCAGTCAACTATAGCTCCTTCAAGTTGGAACTTCTAGCAATAGTATGGGCAGTGACAGAGAGGTTCAAGCATTACCTGGCTTCTTCAAGATTCACAATCTACACCGATAACAATCCCTTGACACACCTGGACACTGCTAAGCTTGGAGCTCTGGAGCAGAGATGGCTTGCCCGCCTATCCAATTTTGAATTTGTCATCAAGTACCGAGCTGGCAAGAAGAACCTGAATGCAGATGCCTTGTCCCGCATGCCAAACCCTCCTGATCCAGAGGAATCTGATGACTTAGAGGAGGTAGAAATGCCAGCCTTCTACAACAATCGAATGGTCCATAACTCTGGCTGTATGACTGGAAGAAGTCTAGCAACTCAAGAGATCTCCCTGAATCCATTACCTCATCATGGCTGGGCCGAAACACAAGAGAGTGATCCAGCTGTGCACCTTGTCAAAGAACTTCTTGGAGTAGAAAACACCTCTTTACCTGTGGATGCACCACCAGAAGCTCAACAGCTCTGGAAAGAGAGGAAGAAGCTCTTTGTTTTTGAAGGGAAGTTGGTTCGAAGAGCTATCAACCCAAGGCCCCCCTGCAACCTATCCAGACAAAGCAACCCTTGGAGATAGTGGCCTTAGACCACGTACAGCTGACTCCCAGTAGATCAGGATACACCTATGCTCTTACCATTGTGGATCATTACTCCCGCTTCCTGGTTGTTGTTCCAGTTAAGGACCAGACTGCAAAAACAGCTGCAAAAGCATTCCAAGAGCATTTCTGTCGGCCCCATGGTTATCCTGACCAAGTCTTGACTGACAGAGGTCCAGCATTTGAAGCGGAGGTATTCAAAGAGTTCTGCTCCCTCTATGGATGTAAGAAGATCAGAACAACCCCATACCACCCTCAAGGGAACGGACTTTGTGAGAAAATGAACCACCTGGTCATCAGTTTGTTACAGACCCTGCCTTTGGAAGAGAGAAACCAATGGCCTGAAAAATTGCCTGACTTAATTGAAATGTACAACCATGTCCCGACTAGCTCCACAGGCTATTCTCCAGCATACCTAATGCGTGCCAGACCAGGTAAACTTCCAATTGACTTGGAGATGGGAGTCCTAAATCCTGAGGAAGTGCCCAACTCACCTGATCTTGATTGGATTGCTGAAAGACAGTTGCAGTATAAAAAGGTTCAGCAGTGTGTAGAGCAAAGCCTTGACCAAGCTAGGCAAAGACAAGAGAAAAGCTACAACCAACAAGCTCCAGCTTCCCCTTTACCAGTTGGTGAGCAAGTATTGAAAAGAAAGAGAAGGCACCACAAACTAGATGATCAATGGGAATCTGAACCCTATACTGTCCAACCATCTAACAGTGATAACAGCAAAGTATGTAAGATTTCCAAAGATGGCGGAAAGACTTGTATGACTGTATCCAGAGACAATCTGAAACTATGTCCGTCTCAATTACGTGAGGAAGCAGGGAACAAAGTGGAAGAAAATCCTCGACAATCAGTGAAAACTGCGACAGAAGTTCAGACCATACTTGGGCCGTTTCCTAGTTCTTGGCCGCAAATTGAAGGTGCTTTAGTAGTACCAGTAATGCTGTTCCCACAAACATCCTCTCAGGAGATAGCAGATCATCAAGAACAGCCAATCCCAGTTCCTGATGATGTACCAGAGCAAATTCCAGTAAGCCCGATTCCTAGTGAAAGTATGTCTACCGTTTCCCTGGTGACTCCAGTAAGTAGGAGAAGACTGCCAGGAATCCCATTTTTGCGTAGATCTCAGCGCAATACACAGGGACAACTCCCCATACGTTACAGGGACAATAAGTAGAGGCATACTAACCCAATATGTTTACAGATAGTTGTGTTGTATTTGTATATGTTCAATTCAGTTTATGCAACGTTAAAGGTTTAATTTAAGTGCTGGCTCCCTAACGGATTGCACTAATAGGTGAGTCAGAAATATGAACTGTGCATTAATACTTACTCTCCTGAGCATGGCATTACCAAGAGAGAATGGACTAAAGGAACTGTGCCAGTGTTTAACATGTTTAGTTTTTCAGGGTTCCTGCCACAATAACTTTCTTGTGGTACTGAAACTTTTAAAACTTCCATTTGCCTACCAACCTCTTCAAGTGCATGGAATGCAATTTATGCAGGTGCACCAACGCTCCCGGGGTTTGGGGGATGTTTCAAATTTGGCGGCCTGTCGGATAGGAGCCATCAAAACAGCTTGTGCAGTGAAGAATTATGAATGTTACAAAATCCTCCGCAGCTGCACTCGGAGTTAAGGAGGTGGACTAAGCAGTTTGGGGCTGTAATCCGCAAGGAAAGCAATGTTGCTGGGTTGTAAGGAATACACAACCAGAGACTAACGGGTTACAGAAATTGTGTTTAATTGAACATTTTTTTTGTGAAAGTTTACAATGATCTTGAGTAAGTTGCACTTTTCTCCTTAGGGAATTTACTTACATATGAAGTTTACACTTGTATGTAATGTTCTTCAAACACTATGGTGTTCATGTTACCGTCTACCAACCCTCTTCTTAGTTCATCGAAAGGGTAGCCCGAGACGTGCTACTTTTAACAAGGGGGGAATGTAGCGCCCCACAGAGTGGGTCACTACAAATGTCATCTTATGTGATCTATACTGTGTACTGTGAAGGTATAGTGAGATCCAGTCAACCTGTTAGCATACACAAAGTTCCACAGCCATTATCTCTTTAAGAAAAGGGGTGGAGCTACAGACTGGAAGAGGGTCTCTCTCTTTTTCAGTTCCAGTTCAGAGGGTGCAGGAGTGTGTAGGAGAGAGGAGCAGGTGTGTTGAGGTGCAGGGTATGCTGCAGCCTCATGGTGTGATAGCACAGGAGGCCGGAGACCTGCAGAGGTGAGATGAGACCTCACAGGCACGGAGCTGCAGTTATAGGACCATCAATTCCTAACTAGTGTGTGAAACACTTAGAATATTGAGAGACTCACTGGACCCAGGCCTAGTGAATGCAGTATTCCTGGAGGCTCAGTAACATACAGAGTTGGGGTGAGTGTATCCAGCATCCCAAAGAACTCGCGTTACCTGCTGTCCAGAAGGGGGATCTACCCAGTTGTAATTAACCTTTGAGCTCCTGGAACCCAGGACCAGAGGAAATCTATTAGAGAGTTTGAGCAGCAATGGAAGGCTGAATCATACTAGTGGTAAAAGGGAAGACTGGCATCTCACTATACTGGAGCAAGGTGAATCCTCCTGTAACATCTGTTATCTCCTGCTGACTACAGAAGTAAACTGTAAGTGTTTGGTTAACCCCTGTCTGGACTGTATTCTTTCATCGATCCTCTGTTACTCCTCCTGGAAATCATCCCTTCCTCACCTATATCATCTGGCCCTGGGACCTGCCCTGGTTGGGGAGGGTATAACATCTGGCACTGCATCACCACCTATTCCAAGAGGCCCTATCTACAGTGCCCAGCTTCACCTCAAGCCGAAACCCCAACTGGCGTCACGACAAACTTTTATTTTTCTTTATTTTTCTTTAATCCATTTTTGCTTAAAACTCCCCTTTTTCAAGGCGCTGCCGCCCCCGGTGTCGGGCCTGCTCGCACCATGTATCTACATAGGCCGAGCTGGGGCGACTCACATGCTGCCTGACTAACTGTGGAATTGCTAGCTCAGGGGTCATTTACTAACTAGGGCAATTCTAATAATATTTCAGGCAGGAACCCAAGCACACACACAACACACATCATTTCAGGTTTGGAAAGAGATCATAGAGCGCCGGGCATCCAGACCAGCCCCCTTATATAGGCAAGGGGCGGTCACCAGCAAATAGCCCAGCTGCCCAATCCGAGCGTCCATTGGTTGACACACATGTCGCTCAACCAGTCGACCACGCCCGGCTGTTGCAAGGCAGGTTAACTCTTGCAACCCTGGATTTTGCAGAGGAACAGACAGCGACGCCCATATCATGGCCGCAGTCTCTGCACAATCCTAACACTACCCCCCCTCCACGGCGCAACGACGCCATGCGTCTCCGGGTCGGGGACGAACATGGCGAGGAGTGAGCCAGACACGATCACTTGGGGACAACTCCATCCCTGACCTATGTCTGATGTCAGCTGTTGCTCTGCTCCTGGCCTTGGCCTGACTCATGGCAAAATAAACAGGCTGTGGAACTTTGCCATTTGGTACAGGACTTGGCAAGTCAGGGGAGTAAGAAAGTCCAGTCCTAATATCCTGCCCACATACCGTGCCTACACTCAGTTTAGAGTTTGGTTTTTTCCCAGCTTTCCCTTGCGGGCACAAACCCTGGCTGGCACCTGATGGCAGGGGACAATGAGACTTTATTGCAGATTTACGTCTTCTGCTTCTGCCTTGAGGCGGCGTTGCCCTTGGCAACAGGTCAGTGGAGTAGTTTTGAGACCTATGCTCTGGCAGAGTCTTAGTAATTTTTAAAGCAAAGATCTCTGCAGGCTGAGGGGCTAAGTCCTCCTGCTTTGAAGGCCTCACAGGAGGGATGGCTGATGGTATAGCCTCCAAACACCTTCCCTTGCACTCAGGACTCCACTTAATAATTTCCCCTTGCCTCCAGTCTATGACTGGTGAGTGCCGGCGTAACCATGGGAGACCTAGCATTACTGCATCAGATAAGCCCTCCAAAATTTGGAAAGAGAGCTCCTCTGTATGCAGTGTTCCAATCTGCAGAAGCAACGGTGGCGTCTCAAATCGGATCTGTGGCCGAATTTGAGACCCATCTACCACCGTAACGTTAATGGAGGTCTTAAGAGCTCTCATGGGAATACCATTTTGCTGGGCGAATTTGGCTGAGATGAAATTCCCCATGCCCCAGAGTCTATCATTGTTCTAGTATTAACCCAACCGTTACCCAGTTTAAAGACTACTGGGAAATGGACACGATTATGGGACTTTTGTGTACCAAGTAACCCACCCCCGATGGACACTTGGCTAGCTTTCTTTTCCAGTGGGGTCGAGCATTGAGGAGCAATATGCCCTGGCCTGTTGCAACGATAACAAATCACCCCCTTAATTTTCCTACTCCTGCTGCCACCAGGAGTGGAAACACGGGAGGTGTCCATAGGTTCCGTGGACTCCACAACGGGCGAGGCAGAGGTAGATTTTATGACCCCCCTCTGTGACATAAGATTATGCTCAAGCCCCCGCTCCACTCTCCTATCAGACAACTGTGTATCCACACGAGTAGCTGAATTTATTAGGGCAGAGAGGGAGGTAGAAGGCTTTCGGCCTGCTAGTTTGTCCTTAATATTTGAGGACAAACCTTCCCAAAATATTGCCACTAGTACCTTTTCTGGCCAATCCAGCTCAGATGCCAAGGTTCGAAACTCAATAGCAAAGTCCGCTACTGAGCTCTGGCCTTGCTTTAAACGTAAGAGCTGCGAGGCAAAGGTGGACTGGGGCACTGGACCATGAAACACCAGGCGTAGTGCTTCACACAGTGCGGCTAGTGTAGCCAAGTCCGCTGCGTCCCGTTCTTTTAACGGGGTGACCCAGGCCAATGCTCTCCCAGTGAGCAAGGAAACTACAAAAGCCACTTTAGATTTCTCATCTGGGAAGAGACTGGGACAAGCTTCAATGTAAGTTTTACACTGGTATATGAATCCCCGACATCCCTGCGGCTCACCTGCATACCGCTCCGGAGGCAGGAGTGGACACGGTGACGCTGCAGGGGTCGGCAGACTACCAACCAACTGAGCCATAGCCTGAACTAACCCTTGAGATAGGTCAGAAAAATTAATTGGGGCAGCAGGTGGAGATTGCTGCAAGTGTTGCTCCACCGCTCCCAGGCGTGTATTCAGGCTCTCAACAAGATTCACTAAATGCGTTTTTGAAGCCATTTTGCGGCGGGGCTCTGGCTCTATGATACTGTTATGGTCAGCAGGGTTTATTAAAAAAAAATAAAACAAAACAAACCCTACGGAGCCCTCTGGGCCACTGACTACTAACCAACCTGGTGTGAACACAGGCTAACAGTTCCTGTCACTGCCAGCTAAATTAAACCACCAGGTGCACTCTGTTAACATTCACAGAGGCCTGTGCAGTCAGAGCAGCCGCACAAATAAACAAACTGGCTAGCCTGAACTCCAGGACTAGCCAGAGACCAAGTAAACCCTGTGTGTGGTAGTTCCACCCAACCACCCAGGCAACTACTGCCAAGCCCACTCCCAGTCACCCTGTCTGGGAAGTTTTGCTAGCTGACCCTACTGACTTTTACCACACACACAAGGCAGCATGCTGCCTGACTAACTGTGGAATTGCTAGCTCAGGGGTCATTTACTAACTAGGGCAATTCTAATAATATTTCAGGCAGGAACCCAAGCACACACACAACACACATCATTTCAGGTTTAGAATGAGATCATAGAGCGCCGGACGTCCAGACCAGCCCCCTTATATAGGCAAGGGGCGGTCACCAGCAAATAGCCCAGCTGCCCAATCCGAGCATCCATTGGTTGAAACACATGTCGCTCAACCAGTCGACCACGCCCGGCTGTTGCAAGGCAGGTTAACTCTTGCAACCCTGGATTTTTCAGAGGAACAGACAGCGACGCCCATATCATGGCCGCAGTCTCTGCACAATCCTAACAACCGTACAGTATACCCCATTGTATACGATTACCATCCGGCAGGGGAATGTCACACTCTCGGCAAGAAAAATGCTTTCTCTTTGCGAAGGACTTCCTTCTCTCCCAATCACCCGGTGGAGGATGACATGGAGACGGAAGAGTAGCGACCACTACAAGCTCACCTAAGAGCCAAATTACTGGGTAATAAGGAGTTACCAAAACACACTTTGAATAACAAAGAGATCTCTTACCAGGATGAAGCGTTTTCAGGCTCAGCAAAATGTCAGCATGAACAACAACAGTTGTAAACCAGTAGTCTGTGGAACACCAACTAGGAGCCCCACCAGAGAAACCAGGAAGGCAGGGAACTGAGCCACCGGGACAGCCCCAAAACTCCCCCCTTCCCCACAGAACTGCTATGGAAACTGGTGAGGGGGGGGGGCGTACTAACCCCTCATCTAACATCCCCCACATTAATCCTGGAATTTTTTAGAAATTTTCTTACCTCTGGCCACCGGCTACAACTGAACATCGATCTCCCCAGCAGGTAGGAGACGCCGAGGTCGAGCCAAGACGGAGGGGGGAGGAGGGGGGGGGGAAGGAACAGCGTTCACCTCTCCTCTCCTTTTACAGATGGAAAGGAGCAGTGGAAGAAGCTGAAAAGCAGGCAAGGGACATCAGGAACCAGGTAAGTCCCAGTCCAGGTCCCTATAGGAGGACACCAAGTCCTCCCCACCTGTCCCCACACAGGACAGAAAAAAACACACGGGAGGAGGGGTTTGATGCCCTCTTATAGGGATCAGCCAGGTGTTCAACTTGGCTAATTAAAATTCCGCCTGTCCTACCAGCACCCAGGGGCAGAAAATACTCCATATTGTGCCTGGTGGGACGACAGGGAATGTACATTGTGAACCCTATGTGGGGCTCACAATCTATAAAAAAAAAAAAAAAAAAAAAGAATGACCCAAGGATAGGTTAACCCCATAATTGAATTTATGTCATCTATATATCCCTTACAATGGCATACAACTCATGGCGGCAAGCCATAAATGCTCAGTGCACACTTACCAGTAATATATCCTATTCCTGTGCACTGGTTGAATTGTGAGACTTGATCACAGTTTTATATTTACCTCCCACACTGTACTTGCGTTATTCAGCCTTAAAAACTTGGACTGCCTAATATATATGGCTATAAACATATGCCTTATAATTTAGCAGCTACATTCACCATTATTTGAGCTGGAGATGTATATTAATCCAGCTCATGAACTAAGAGAAGTTATACGCTATCAATCTTGACAATCAGTTTTGATAGTTAGTAAAAATCGCAGCAACTAACCTCATAGTGTGAATGAGTTTAAAGCCCTGCTAATTTGCACATGGCTAATTATACATCAATACATGGGCATGGTTGAGATTTCCCCTACAATGATATATAAATCATGGCAGCTCTTTGAGCTGGAGGTATATATGTTACCCTAACTCATGAACCAGGGGAAGCTCTATCTACACACTATAAATATTGACAATTAATTTTCGCAGCAATTAACTGAATAGTGTGAATGAGTTTGAGGCTAAAGACCCACGTTGTAGAAATGCAACAGTTTTTGAGAAATATATAGGAAGTTTTAAAAAGTCAACCTTCCGCTCAATCCACTCCTGGCTTTGGCTACAAAAAATGCAGCTAAATCTGAAACAAAAATGCTGCTTTTGTGCAATGTGGTGTCCCCTGCCACCTCTATTATACCCCACAGTTGCCCACCTAACTATTATGCCTCACAGTTTCCCACCCAACTCTATTATGCCTCAAAGTAGCCCACCCCTGAACTATTATTATACTCTGGGATATTTTCAGACGCTGGAGTATAATAATCAGAGACCCAAGGGAGGTGAAGTAACATAATAAATACTGTTACTCACCTCTCTTGGATCTGTTATTACTCATAGTAGGCTTCGGGCCTGTATGGTAATGTCCCAGATGTCACGTGGTCTGGGACATTACCATAGAAGCCCGAAGCCAACTAGGATTAACACCAGATCGAGGCAAGGTGAGTAGCAGTGTTTATTATGTTCCCTCACCTCCACCGGAGCTCCGATTATTATACTCGGGGGTCTGAAAAGACCCCCCCGAGTATAATAATAGCTGTAGTGGGAGGTTGTGGCCTGGGCCCTAGCCTGCTCACAGCCACCCCCTATAGACATGAGCGGTCCCAGGAGGTAGGGAAATAGGCTGCTACCTGTGGGGCCTATTAATTTTTTTTTAAAAAAGTGTTTAGCTACCTACCTTGGGATCCCATGCCGCTTCTCCTGCTGCTGCCGCCTCTTCTTCACCCGACAAAAGATTTCTGCGTCTGAGCACAGGCAACGTGATGACGCCTCCTGTGCTCAGACACAGAAGTCCAAACTAGCGCAGGATAGAGCTGCTCGGTTTGTTTTCAGAGCGACTCTGTCCTGGAATAGTTTAGTTTATAAAAAAATAAATAAATAAAAGTCCCGTGGCTGCCTCCCCCTCTGAAAGTGCCACTTGAGCCAGCCGCCTCACCTCACCTCATTAGAGGTGTGGTCCTACATTCACATTGTTCAGCACTGGATCTGTAGCAATGGTTTATATAGATATTGCTATGGACAATCCTTTTTTTTTTTAGATTGTTGGTGTGCTCTGTATTTCTTCTGTGAACTCCCGATAAGTCGCATGTGATAATGTTTTGAGGATGCTTTCTAGCAACACGAAAAAAAGTTTCTGTAGATATTAACAGCTGAATTACAAAGTGCAAAGTTGTGAATGTGTGCTTGTTTGGCAGAAAATTATTCATGGACTGCTGTTGTATTCCATTTGTGTTGAGAGAATGTGTGGTTCTATTTTTACTATACGACGCCGAACACAGATTTAGATTTCCTGTCCCACATTGACTTTGACCTTGGTGCTATGACACTAAAGTTTGATTTAATATCTCTACTGAATGTGGTTTACACCAAAATCTTTCTTTTCTCGCTTCCTCTCCCCTCATGCAGATTTAGTGTAGGTGTTTTTGACTTGTTAATGCCAGTTCTCAATCACAATCTCAAGTTTGTAGCACAATGTTTCAGGCAGACTGAAATGCAGATGGTGCTGTAGAAAGAAGTTTTGCAAGATTTGTCAAGCAAGATGTGACAAAATCAGACTGCTGAAACCAGTCATGCGGCAAGTAACTGATAATAAAGGAAACAGAGTGCCATCAATAATAAATTCATGTACTTGGCAACTAGTTTGTTCATTGTCCTCACAATGCATTGCCATTTTCTCAAAGTTCTTGAAACTACTCTCTCAATATGACAACCCCTGTCTAGGAGTAATGTGTGGCCGGTGCTTGGGTTCACCATCTATCGGCCATAGCAGAGTTGTTTTGCATTATTGCTATTTACAGTCATGTAATACAATTCTCCTACAGCATTTGCAGGGAAAATGCTCTAGCTGCCAAGTCATCATATCAATACATATCAATATATTTATCAATGAAAACTACAGCTATAATAATGAAAAAAGTTGAAATTTTGAAGATATTCTGAGTTTATTAAACCCCTCATTCAAATGAGTATTTCACTTTAACCTAATCATTATGGAGACACATGGGCTCTCCAAAATTCAATTGTGGCATATGTAAAAACCAAGTGGCTAACTGTTAATGTTGTGCACAGAAGGCATTAATGTGTTTGGACCACATAGTAAAAATGTTAAAAATGCATTAGATGACAAGTAGTCTTGCAGACATATAACTAAATTGTTATAGCATTTGCAGTTCAAAACAAATGGCTACCATCAACTCCCCCTTCTTCGTCAAAAAGAGCAATTGCTGATCTCAATGAAGTGTTGTTGAAAATTCTGATTTGCAGAGTGCAGATTCCTGAGTTGATCTTTGCTCAAACTTTAGGATATTTAATCTTCAAAATGTATAGGAACTCTTCCCTACATTGGTCTTCATAGACACCTTGGAGGTATGTAACTGGGTCATGACCCCCACTGCATTCAGGAATCGCCTCAGTGTGGTTATGCAGTTGGACAACACTTTGCCTCTTATTAAATAAGGCACTGAATATTAATGTGTAATTTTGCTCAGTATGGTAAATTTTGACAAGGACTTAGAAACATGAAAGGCGAGGAGATGGATACTTTCAGATAATTAGATGTTACATAATGCTGATTAGTGATTGACATCATGTTGGGACTGAATCTGGACACAGATAATGTGTGGAGAGCACATGTTATTATTGGTAAAATTGAAAGACAAAGAAGATTTCTTTCATGGCTGGATACAAGTAATAATCACTTAAATGGGCATTCAATGCAATATAATGTGCTTTTCAGGGTACATCAACTGCTTGTTTTACTGAATTCACTTTTCCCTTTGGTATGACAATAATGGAATTGCTAACTAAAAGGGGTTATTCAGAACTATGATATTAAGCCCCTTCCTCTCCTCTGGATGTGACATCACATCCCTTGTTCACATGGATATGCTGCTGCTCAGTTGCATTCAAATCAATGGGACTGAACTGTAGCATGGCATTGCGACCAAGTGATGTCACTTCCTGAGAAGAGGATGTAAAGCTCAGTAACGTAGTCCTGGATAACCCCTTTAATGATGAAATCTGAACTTTTGTATATGAATATTAGTTAAAGGAGGGAATGTAAAGTCAAGAGATTTTTTACACTTTGTGTGTCACTCAATGGTTCAGTGGTCACTACTTATGTATTGTAGCATATGGCCACGGTTTGACTCAATGTCGTATGGTCTTCCCATGTGTGGGTTTTCTCCAAGTACGTTGGATGCCCCATTGTGTTTGAGATATGAAATATGACACACTAATTATGTTTCTTGAAATAAGTTTAATTACAGTCGAGTATAAATAAAATATGGTATGGCAGTTTTACACTGGAATTAGTACAGAAATACACTTTCCTACAGAGAGTGGAAATACTTTAAAAGACATTTATACTAGTACTCATGTACATTGGTTGAAACAAATTACTGAACAAAAGATATCGTAGCAGTTACACAGGGTGTTACCAGCTGAACAAACATCAAATTACACAATATTCTTCTCAAAGGAAGTTTAATGTTTGAACCACAGACAATATTGAATAATCTCCATAAATATGAAGAGTGAAGCAAGCCATTGCAGCTCGGCCCTGCCTTTCTGATTCTACATAGGATTCAGGACTGAGAACTGATATTGCTTCTTCACCCTCAATGAACCCCACTCAATGTACTTACTGTAGCTGTGAAAATAGAAGTTGGGCGATTTTTATGTTTATTTCTATTAACTGAATAACAGGCTTTGTTTTATGAGCACTTTAGCAGGTCTACAAGATACAACAATTCAGAAGACTGCAACAATGCTTCTCAACCCAAAAACTGGATATTTTGTTTAGAATGAACTTCTTGGTCATCTGGATCAGTCAACATATGTTTATCATATTTACATACATTCAGTCTTGTGAGAGCAGATGACCATCTTGTCCACCTTAAACCATCCCAACAGGTTTATCAAAAGGCCGGTGTAAGAAAACATTTACAGCAATTGCAACAACAAGATAATCTCTGTATGATACAAATATACAATTCTTTTTATTTTCCAAATATATATTTATACATCATATGATCATTTTGTATGGACAGTCAACACTTGAGTAGACAAGACAATAACTATTACATTTCACTGATTGGAATGAAGGGTTGATGATGGATATAGTGAGATGTACTAAGGAGGTGTACTCATTCTTACCGAATATCAAATATATTCTTATACTACATTGAGATGTAGCCAGTCACAAGCTTATCATAGCTGATATTTAGCATAATCGTACTGAATAATGTCTATTTTACCCTTCAGTCTATACTTCATGTGCTGCCATCTTCTACACAACGTCACATACTTATAAGCTGGATGTGAATTATTTTTTATAAAAACTGAAGTACCAAACTTTGCTTCAAAACAAAAAATCGAAATCAAATTCTAAAGAGTCAAGAAATAACTTTTTAAACTTTTATTTAATAAGATTGTGATGTCACCATTGTAGCAGTAATGTTTTTGTGTTTGCGTCCATGTTTTAGCAGATAATTTATCATATTTTCTTTATTCCACGTAATGGGTTTTCCATTTGCTAGTTTAAAACTCAATGTCGGCATGTCATTGTAAACAATGTTGACCATTACCGTGGTCATCTATAAATATTTTTTGGGATTGTAACATGTCTACCAATGAAACAACCACTGCATATAACAGTAGATACTATTAAAGGGGTTTTCCCACCTCAGTGTTTTAGCGGTCTGGCTGCAATCTTTTCATTTCACTTCCTCTATTTCTCCTCACTCCCGTACCCTCTTGCTAAACGGACTGGAGAAGTTTCACAAAACTTATACAGATCAGATAATATGCCCCTGCTTGTACAGAATGGACTCAGTGTTATCTGATTGTTTACATACAGTGATAACAGATTGAACTTTATCAGCAAACTGCAATTATCTGAACGACTGTCCTTCCGGCAATAGCACTGAGTAAGGGAGCGTTCACACTACCGTCGGTGTCCGACATGTAGTGTCCGCTCCTAGTGTCCGCTCAAAATCTGTCACGGACACTAGGAGCGGACACTAGATGTGTCCGTGACACCTGTCATTCACTTTAATGGGCATCGGGTGCGTTCTTTTGCACTCCGTGCCCGTCCTTTCCTGTCCGCAAGAGAAGATGTCCGACTTCTCAAGCGGACAGAGGAACCCTGCATGCAGGGTTTTTCTGTCCGCTTGAGAAGTCGGACATCTTCTCTTGCGGACAGGAAAGGACGGGCACGGAGTGCAAAAGAACGCACCCGATGCCCATTAAAGTGAATGACAGGTGTCACGGACACATCTAGTGTCCGCTCCTAGTGTCCGTGACAGATTTTGAGCGGACACTAGGAGCGGACACTACATGTCGGACACCGACGGTAGTGTGAACGCCCCCTAAGTGACGCTACTTGTCCTATAGGACAGTAGTTATAGTAACACTGTGTAAACAATGGAAGGGATAAGGTCACAAAGCAGGAGAACAAAGCAAAATTTCTAAAGCAATATATTTAGGAAAAGGCTTCAACTTACATAAGCTACCAGTATAGAAAGGATCCTTGAGATGGGACAACCCCTTTAAAAAAAGCTGTCGTTCAGTATTTTTGCAATATATCTAGCATAAGTGAGCTGTTTGTAAGAATATTTTCTACATTCTATGTACAAATGGGTTAAGTGACTCAAATGGTTAAGCCAAATTTTGCATGTAACAACCTGTAAATCTAGAAAACATGTTTCATCTTTGATGAAACTGATTGAAAAATTGTATTATACTATTAATTGGGTTATATATATATTAGAACCTGACACTTCAAATCCTAAGACCTATAGCCTGTACAAAGCAAATGCAATGTGTTTTAGTGTTTTATTTGGCTTGACATGAATGTATGAACTGGGAAAGAGTATACAGTATATGGTTACCGCTTATGAGTTTAAGACAAAGGCAGGATGTCACATAAGTTGACTGAATATTATTTAATTTATAGGCAATTTTAATCCTTTATGTAAAAATCAGCACACCTTCATGAAATGTCACATCAAATATACCAACTTAACACTGAAATAATAATAAAAACAGTCATAACTTAGGTGAGAAGGGTGTTGCATAAGGCCCAGTATATAAAACTAAATTTATAAACAATATTAGAAAAATGACTCAAAAAACACTATATAGAGTCCACACAAAACACTACAACTTGAGTTAGGTACTGTAGCTGGTTTCTTAGCATAACACTAGCTTAGTCCCAAAAAGATTTGGCATGGAAATGAATCATGAAGAGATGTCAATATATTTCACACAATACGATTTGTCACATGATCGAGCACTAGATAAAGTGCCAGACAGCCCCATTGTCCCATGATTTATTTAAATCGTAGTTATATAAAACAACCTGTAAAAGTTTTGTTGCATGTACAAGAAGACAGTTTCAAAACCAGCTCTATATGCTGTACAGCTAGCGGACAACGAAATCTATCATTGTCAATGTCCTTATGGGCAAGATGTTTTATTACTTGTTTAATCTTATATGGTGCGACTTGTTTTATATCTTAACTATTCTTGAAGTTCTGATATGCATAGATCAAATGGAACCAAAAATATCAACATATGGGGTGGTAAAATTCATAATGTACTTTGTATTATGGTTACACTCCTTTAAGTAATGCTAGATAGGCATAGTAAGCAAGGATCTAGAGGTTGCTGATACAGTGATATAAACAGTTCAGTAAGTATTCATTAGGAAGTCCTTCAGATTCCAAGGAATATTATAATGAGCTCTATGTGTAAAGCAGCACATGGATAAGATCAGGTCAGAGAAAATATTACATGGTTTATTACAGCTGTGGGGTAAAGGTTGGAATCAGTGTTGGTCGCAGGTCATCATTGATGGCTATCAGCCTGATGTACTGGAATTAAATGTATGTATATTTTTTATAGGTTTTTATGTGTCAGATATAGTAATGTTGGACTGAAAATCGACTTTATGTCTGTTTTTATCATTTTACTTTATCATATCATGTTTGTTGGATTCTATTTGATGAGGCTTTTGATAGTACTTGATATATGTTTACATTTAGTTACATGACATTTGTGTGTGTAGAAATATTGTAATCTGTGGACTGCTTTGGGGGATGAAAGATTGAACATATCATCGCTGTAAGTCCCATATAACATATTTGGTGGATCTCTTGGTAAGGTACATAGAAAATCTAACTAGAGTTTATGTTATTTCAGTAGCTGAATACATTGTTATAATCTTACTATTAAATGTGCTGGGCCACTACACAGGTAGACAGTGGATGATGGCGGGGCTGACTGCCATAAGATCGTATTTAGGCTTTTAAGAACAGTACTGTCTGTACAGCCATATTTGCAATGCTAGAAAGGGATGATAGACTATTTGCATCTGATTAACTTCACTAGTTTAAAGCAAGGTTCACACTAGTGTCGGTGTCCGACAGCTAGTGTCCAATGTTAATGTCCGCGGACAATTTTAGCATCAGACCCTAGCTGTGTCCATTTGCAATCAGCATGATTTTAAGTGGGACATCATGTAGTGTCCTTTACTGTCCGTGGGTGTCCTTAAGTGTCTGTTTGCAAAGATGTCTGATTTTTCAAGCGGACAGCAAAATCCTACATGTAGCATTTTGTCCACAAAGGATATATACTATGTAAATGGGCATGTGCTTTAAGGACTATGATTAGGTATGATGTGGAAGAAAGTGTGATCTTAGATAAGGGTATCCATGAGGTCATATGTACATGTGGCTGCTATGACTTCTTTGTAAGCAGGTCTGTTTTCAGACACACCTGATGTACAGTAAATGTCACCCCTTTAATTCCTATTTTTGGAGCAGAGTTGGCTGTTTTAAACTCTAAGCATAATATTTGCCCCTATAAGTTTTAGCATATAAATAATCTATGCCACTTTAAAGCCTTTGAGAGTTAGAACATTAGAACCTTTTTTGTTAGTAAACTAGTAAATAGCTGTTTTTTTAAAATAAACATTATATAGCTAAGTACATATAAATGTTCTACCAAAAAATATGTTTCTAACATATTAAATACAGTGAAATTTCTTTAAATCAATCACCTAAAATTGATTTGAAATGGACATAATGCATAGTATGTACTTGAACTAAAATGTGTCTTAGGAAATCTACTCTAGATACCATCAAAAGAGATGAACTTTTGATGGTTTTTCAGTATAAATGACAAATACAGTGGGGGAGATTTATCAAGACCGGCATTGTCTACACCACTTTTGCACAAAAATATGTGTTCAATTTATGACAAAGTAAGCATCTTATCATAAATTCAGCAAATTGTTCAGCAGTCTGTATGCCTAGAATGAAATCTATGCTGGCTATGGGCACCAGAACACTGGTATACATGAAGATAAAGTAGCCAGGACCAATGTTGCCACCCACAAAACATATCTTGCATGTCCCCTTTTAATAAAGTGGTGATGGGCTTTTAAAAAATGCCACTTCTGGTGTAGGGGGTTGATAAATCTCCCCCACTGTGTTGTCAATAGGAAATCCAGATATCAATATATGTATACTGAATGAAATTACAAGCATTCTAAGAGTCTAAGTGCAAACTGTTTTTTAGAATTAAAATTCTGTTCAAATTCTTTATGGTACATTTTAGTTTAATTATTGTTATTAGTGTCACAAGGGCACAATTAACGAAAATAGTCTCATGCACCTATAACCTCATTTAAGCCATCGCACTTCCTTTAATGTTTCAGTTTTCCTCCAAATAAAATTAACACTATAGACTTTCCAGTATTATAGAAGTAAAAAAAAAAAAGCGCTTCGGTGAAGAGAATGAGTAAATACATAAATATAATTCTGTAAGTGCATAAAGATCAAATGAAATGTTCCTGTGGTTAGGATTTTTCTACAATGCTGGTTTTGTAATGTAATTTTAACATATGTGTAATGTCTCTGCCTGTTCGGGTTTCTGAGCCACCCTCCGCTCACACACTGCGGCGCAGGAAGAGTGTTCAGCTTGATTCATTGCTTAGTGTTTTTTTGTTGCTCTGTGTAATTGACAGCCTGTCTTCCAATCAAGTCTAGGGCTGGTCTTGGGCTTTCTATATACAGGACATTCGCCCACACTGACTCGCTGGCTATTGAGACTCT
Source organism: Leptodactylus fuscus (assembly GCF_031893055.1). Taxonomy (NCBI): domain Eukaryota; kingdom Metazoa; phylum Chordata; class Amphibia; order Anura; family Leptodactylidae; genus Leptodactylus; species Leptodactylus fuscus. Next base: position 120,680,405 of record NC_134267.1, on the reverse strand, counting down.
GTCCTTAGACCTTGTCCCTGCTAAGCTCCTCTGTCTGCTGCTACTGTATTACTGACCTCTGACCTCTGGCTTACCCTTTGATTATTCTATTGGATTTTGATTCTAGCTGACCTTTCTTTGTTGTTGTTTGTCTTCGTTCTGTGTTGTTACTTATATAGATAGGGCCCGTCGACCAGTTGCTACCTATTACTTAGGATAGGACCAACAATAGGAAGGGGCAGTGGGGGGTTCAGCTTAGGGCTCACTGTCTATTGTGCCCCCCCCCCCGGGTTCTCCAGCAGCTACTGGGGAATTGCTCCTATAGCAATTCCCTCACAATATGATTTACAATATGATATTGCAAGTTTCTTCAACCTTCATGTGTAATGCAATGAATTTCTTTGAATTGTTCATCACTGATGATTTTAGGAGTATAGACCTGTCAATCATTCTATCTATCTATCTATCTATCTATCTATCTATCTATCTATCTGTCTGTCTGTCTGTCTGTCTGTCTGTCTGTCTGTCTGTCTATCTATCTGTCTATCTATGCACACTATGTAGCTTTCTTTCCTGTAGAGTATTAAGATTATTACCTATGACATAATACTAGTAAGGTGCCATCTTAAAAAATAAAAACTAAAGCAGACATGGCACACGGAAAATGCAATCTCATCTGCAGGCGGTATGTTACAGAGTAGGTGGAGCTAGATTGATATATATATATATATATATATATATATATATATATATATATATATATATATCAGAATTCAATGAATAAAAGACAAATTATACCGAAAGTTATTACACAAAACTTTATTAGTCTGTTTGGCACTCCCTGTTCTATAACACGCTGCCAGCAAATAAGACTGAATTTCCTATATGACAGGTTCCCTTTAAGGATCTATTGACTTATTATGAGGTCCACCAAAAACAGAACCACAGACAACAGTATTCGGGCAAAATGTGTGTAATATTTCTTTCAACGCCATTATTTTAGGGGTACCGTTTCTCCTTGGGGAGAGTGTAAGACAGATGTCAAGAGTCATGTAAAAAAGTAGGCAAATTAGTTCTGTTTTTTTTTGTTTTGTTTTTTTTTTAAAGCTGGGTCTTTAATGAAACCTGTTGGAAAGTAACCCTTTAAAGAGGCCTTGGTATATGACTTGAGGCATCAAAAATTCACCTGCAGAAAGTTGTTTCAGGCCCTGACACATATTTTTTTTTTGCAGATTTTGTTGTGTTTTTTTGAGCCACAGCCAGAGTGGTTTGAGCAGAAGGAAGAAGTATAAGAACTTCCTATGTATTTCCAATTCCTTTTGTAACCATCTTAAATTTGGCTCAAAAAACGCAACAAAATTTGCAACAAAAAAGCATCATTTCCACAACGTGGGGCCTCAGCCTCAGGGTTACTGCCCTTCATCAGGGATAAACGGAAGAGGAAAAAAAACAATATTATGCTCCGAAGCTGTAAAGTATTACTCTGTATGCCGTAGATGGTGACAATTTTTATATAAATGGTTAATGTAATGTTACTATCTATTAAATAAATCATACTGACCATTAATAAAATAATCATAAGCAGTCACATGTAATCTGATGTTGATGAAAGGAATGCTGTTATTCCCAGCACTGGGAGACTGTGCAAGAGTGCTGAATTAATACAAAGATATAAAAATAGGTATTATGATGTAGTGCTTGTGTAAATTGTATCACTAAACTGGATACTGTCATATTAAAGTGCAGATAAAGATTTATATATTACCAAAGGCAAATATTCTTCATTATGCGTGTTCTAATGCTGCCAATTTCCAAAATAGTTGTAAGGGTTTACGATAAATTTACCATATCTAGGTTGTGCTCACGTTATAATGTAAGAGGAAAAAAACCTTACCTGTAATATTAGGGGAATATTAATGTGCTTTTTATTTTCAGGCAGAACAAAGCAATTTTTCACAAAATATTGTTGTTCTGAGGTTTTAATAACTAATACGGGAGAATTACAATGTAATCCTCAGTCATATTAATACCTCATTAGAACTCAATTTTAGAAACTGAATTCATGTGCAAATAGTGCAACAAGAGCTATAAGTTATACTTAGTCATAGTAGAGGTCATTGTTTTATATGATGACCTAGTTCATTATTTACAGATAGACATGCACATTACACTGACTTATACAAACAAAACACACATCATTGTGACATTAGAATAAACCTACTCAAAGGTTGTAGTTTTTTGTAATAGATTACATGAGATATTCTGTACAAGTACACCATATGGGATATCAGTACTCTATATTACTGATGCTAACCTACGCCTAAGAAAACTACATTAAATTCACAACAATACCATTGTACACTGTATTTCTGTGCACAAACTGAATGGCCTTCATTGTATTTCCTGCAGGAGCCATCGATTTCCTCCCTTATGAAAAGAAAATGTTCTAAGACAAGCCCAGATTTTTTTTACCAATGGAACGTTACTGTAAATCAGCTATCGGCCCACACGTCTTGAAATAAAGAGCGTTATCCTAAGGCTCAATGTCAAATTGTACTCCAAATTCCTTAACAAGCCCAAGTACATACCAAGGTTGCAAGTAAAGTAAATCAAATCTAGTTTTACTAGAAGATTATCAATAATTTTTTGAACTATTCGGGGTAAATTTTGTACAATTGATGAAAGGTATTAAAACGTCCTCCAGTATTTTTTCCTTTTCTTTTCGACAAGTACAATACATAAGTAAAGGTCCAGAAGGACAACACAGATATTCAAAAGACTACAAACAATGCTTTAAAAAAATGTAAATCTATATCTGAATGGTTAAGTCCACTTTTTGTTTTCAAAATAAATGAAACTATATAATTAAAAAATATTTTTGTATAATAAAATTAGTGCTCTTTTTCTAAACTAAGAAGAGTAAGGTAATTAATTGTAAATGGCGTTGACATTATATCATTTCTTTCCCGCCGTGTATACTTCGGATTTTTTTTTTAATAGATAGAAGACATCCTGTACTACTGTTTATCTTTCACTGAAATTTACCACTTAAAGGGGGCAGACTTTTCCCTAGTTTAGTTCCTATCACTACGACTGACTTATACTGCCTCTGCAGTTGTATCTGTGGACACAGACATGGTCACTTTGGCAATCTTTACGGTGCTTTTAATGCAGCTTTCAGCTGCTCTGTGGACATTAGTGTTATTAGCATGTCTATTCTGACAGTCTGACTCCATGCTGTTATCAAGAGGTTGTGCAGTCCCTTCACATGAAGGAAACATGCTACAAAATGCATTTCTTAAGTCTTTGCTTCGAAGGGCATAGATGATAGGATTCACAGTTGAATTAAGCAAGCAAAGCATGCTGCAGAAGGCAAACACTGTCTTTACTGTCTTGTTCATCTTCCCAAAAACATCATAAACCATAATGGCAAGAAGAGGACCCCAACATATGATTAACACCACTAGTATTAGGACCAGTGTCTTGGCTAACCTAATATCCATTCGAGTCTGGTCCGGTCTAGTGATGTGCACCTTGCCATCCTCTGATGTGTGAACTATGATGCTTTTCTGAGTGCCACGCTGCAACATTCTCACGGCATGGTTGTGAGCTTTCCATAATATATACATATATGCATACACTATAAACAGCAAGAGAACACTGGTTACCCCAATCCAAAACATCAGATATGTTTCATCAATAAGCGGGAAAATATCTGAGCAAACAGATTTTAGCTTTTTGCAATTCCATCCTAACAGAGGCAGAACAGCTATGACTATAGCTATGGTCCACATCATACAGAACGCAATGACCGCTTTTGTCCTCGTGACTATTCTTTTATAAGATAAAGGTCTGTGTATAGAGATGTACCTGTCTATTGCAGTAAGGAACAGACTGCCAACTGAGGCTGTAAATGAAGCAGTGACGCCCCCTAGTTTGAACAGAAAAACATTAGGACTGTCTATTCGATGAAAAACATGAAAATCAACAAAACTGTAGACAAAAATGACACTGCCTAGAAGGTCAGCCACTGCCAAGCTGCCAATAAAATGGTAGGAGGGTCTGCATCTCAGACTACGGGAGTGTAAAATGACAAGTAGCACAAGCATGTTCTCCAGGACAGTAAATGTACCCAAGGTTATAGAAAGAGCAGCAATCACTAGCTGTTGACTTGGAGTAAGAATCATGAAGCATTCCATGTCCATGAAGTTGTTCCCGCACTGGACATTATCTTCACCGTCTTTAAGAGAAGTAATTGTCTTATTGAAAAAATCAGTTCCATTAAATGGATCCAGATGTTGAGTACTTTGACCATCGATTATTTTTTCTTGAAAGGAGGATAAAGCCATTTTCTGTGGGAAATACCCCAGTTTTGCGATATCATTCTTTGTGTCTTCATAATGAATTTCATTTGGTCCCATATATAAAAGGTCAGTAGTAATTGTTCTGAATGTAGTGTCCGCCAGGCCATCCAAGATAGACTTCATTACCTCGGACTTAAGTTAAAATTCTCCCAGAGGATAGAATGGAGGGGGTGATCACCACCTGTGGTAGACAACATAAATCAAGGTTAATGGATATAGTAATGTGAATAACGGCAAATACAATTGCATTCTATTGTTTGGTAAACACTTAATGTGGTATCCCCTTAACCAGTAGGCTGACAAGGCCTCATTGTTTTGATTGTTTTCACCATTGCTATCCAAAAGTCTAAGGCTAGGTTAAGACAGGGTATATTGGACCGGAATTTGACACTGAGGCCGCCTCAGGTTCTGGTCCAAAATACAGGTAGCCACAGCTGGATGCTGGTGCAGTGCACTCTGATCTGGATTAGGCCCAAATGAATTACCCTAGCTGGGAGTAGGGAGTGTCTTAATACGAATCCACCTGAAGAATGAGCATAGTACTTCTTTTTTCCGGCTCCCAGAAAAAAGAACTGACCGGCTCCCATTGATTTCAATAGGAGCCATTTTTTTGGTCAGGATTTTGAGAAGGATTCGGCCACAAAATCCTAACCAAAATACCCAATGTGAACACAACTTTACACTTTTTATTTTACTGATAATATATGAGAGCTTTTTTCCCATGAGGCAAGTTGTTTTTATCAGTGGTACAATTTTTGGACACATAATATATAATTTAGAAAAAATCGTTAATTTCACCCTTTTTTTTTTTGCTCTTAAGGTTTACCATGTGATGACATGGACATATTAACTTTATTTAACATGTTGTTATGAATGCCATGATACCAAATAGGCAGAAAAGTTTTCCCATTTTGGTAATTTTGCACAATGAAAACTGGATTATAGGAAAAAAGTTATATTTATGTCGCTGCATTCCATGACCCATAAATTTTAATTACACTACAATGATGTAGCTATATCAGGGATTGCTTTTGGTGGGATAAGTTACCTTATATTGGTACCATTTTGTTTATTATTTTGTTTAAAAAAAACTGAAAATTCTCCATTAATTGTTTCTATTTAATTTTCCATAATTTGCTATTTGGTATTTAAAAAGTAATGTATGGCTTTAAAGGGATTGATATTATTGTATACTCTAGGTACCATATCTTTTTATTCTTAATGGTGAACATTAGCTTATGTAAAGTCAACAGTTTTCCGAATTACATTGCTAAAATCCTCATTTATCTCCTTGATCATTGATGTTAGTTACATTGATGTTTCTATATATCTTGGTTTAGAACATGAAAATAAAAATAGCTGTCATCAATACTGTAACTGGAATAGGAGACAGCAGAAGAAAATAAATGTCATAAATGTTTGATCAATACGTTACAGATACTACATACGGCAGATCACTTTTTAGCTCAGTAATTTCCAGTAAAAATGACCTTTGAGGTTTAGATGCGAGTTATTTTTTAAAATCATAAAAAAGTGTGAAAAATACGTATTATACTTTTGGACAAAAACCTGCAATTCTAAGGATCAGTTCCATTAGTATTTGATGCCTACTCTATTTTTTTTTGCACCTTACTGCCACTTTAACCATTCGCACCTTACAATTTTAGACTTGTGAGATACAGTTCCATTACAAAAGGTCAAACCTCATGTCTCTTGTAAATATCTTTCTCACATGCATCTGAAATAGTAAAAAGAGGTATTTCTAGCTCTGTGGATATAAGATAATCAAGTAATATGAAGAAGGGTAAACTCAAAGAAAATTTTTTTAAAAAAAAGATATAAAGACAATGAGACGCAATTCTTTTCCAACTCAACAAAACCTGGTAGATCACCAATACTGTCACTCTGGCTCTCTGGCTCTACTTTCTGGACATGTGCTATAGAAGCAGTACTCAGAATCCTGAGGGACCTGGGAGGCATCAGAATTGGGGCAAGGTTAGTATGACTTTTTTTTTTTTTTTTTGGGGGGGGGGGGAGAATTTAAAAGATATTAGAACAATTGCTTTCCAGACTGGATTTCCCCTTTACAGATTTCATCTTTAGGAGATATGACAAGTAAGTTTAATTCTTGTTGGGGGTATAACAAAATCTACATGTGTTTCTGTTCATCCTTTCCCTGGCAAGTCAAAGCTTTGATTCTATGATACATTACAGTCGAAGAAGGTATGCACTAAGCCAATAAAACCGGGCAACTGAAATGTTAAGAAAACTAAAAGGAGTTAGACGTGACACTAGTACATTCATGTGTCGTTATTCAACCATCAGTCAACATGGTGGAGGAATAGTACAAGTTTAAAGATTCCACAGCAAGTGGTAGCCCCAATGTTACAAAGATTGGAAAGTACTTAGAAATCTAAATGACTAAACATTGTTAAAGAAGAATGGACATTTCACTAAAAACAGAACTTCTAAAAATGGAAGCTGTAATAAAAGCAAAGGATAGAAGCAGTGAATGATTTTGTAATAATACTGTGGGTGTTTGGGTAAACCACAAATAAGTTATGTGAAATAAATGGAAATGTTGATTTTTTTAATCGACATTACTCAAATTACCAAAAGACTGGACTGTAGCTGTTAACTGTTATAGCTTGCATCAAGTAAAATTCTACAACAACCATTGAATAATGCAACAGCATATAAACTGTAGTGAACTCCTACAACTATTAGCATCCTCTGACAGCCTCGAATTCCCAATATGAAGGAGATAAAACAACCAATGACCATGGAGCTCACACATTATTTACTTATACTACAGTCTATGCCTACATTTTAGGCCTGACAGTAAGTGCAGGAGTACAATCTATCTCTCGGCAAAGTTGCAGAATTGCTGCATAGTACATAGCAATTATTGTGGAATAAGTGCACTGATCCTTGAAGGGTATGTAGAGCTTGGCAACCATTTTTCAGCCACTGCAGGGAAAGAATATTACTTACGTTACTGTACATGTCGGCCATGCAAATGAATTGGCATCTATGTAATACATGTACGGACTGAGACAGCCAAAGCAAGTGCTACTTTTTGTTCTTCACAATCTGTATGCTATGTAAGTTTGCTATATACCTGAAATTATATTCTGCTTGAAAAGTTTAGTATCCTGTATCCTCTGAGATCCATAATATATATCTTGCTATTTGATGTTTAGTAAGGTTTGTACAAAAGCTATAACATATCATCTGCTTTGGCCGACTGCTGAGAATGTAAGTATGCATGCCTGGAGTCCTCACAATCAGATTTATACTAGGCTTCTTCTTCGGTGTTCTCTACAGTGTTTCTATCAGAGTTTCACAATGCTTGTTTTTCAATGCTCTCCATAGTGTTCCTAACAGACTTGCATTATGTTTGTTCTTTAGTGCTCTCTGTGGTTTTCCTATCAGTGAGGTGTGCATCACATGCATAGTCAATAACCTAGATGAATGTGCTGTGTACCCTTTTATCCACATGTATTCTCTAGCATACAATAAGTATTGTACTTACTGTACATTACAAACCAAAACCATAGGTCCTGCGCAGTATGACTCAGTAATTATTTAAGAGATCCAAAGTCTCTACTGCTAAAATATTCATAAACTTTCATGCTGCATTTTTGCCCATTAGTCTGTACACCATTCATCAAACATTGTTTTGCAGCAAAACCACATTTAAAATGTCTATTTCAAGGAGGTAAGACAGAGGATAACACAGATGTCATAAAGAATTGCCGGTAATATATGTGCTATGAATCTAGACATGTCTGTAACATGTGAATTGTACAATCTTAGACATACCAGTGATGCTGTTATATAATATAACCAATGATTTATCTTCTGAGTTGTAAGGAGGGGCTACATATAAACAGCAACATTGTCAAGAGACTTCATAAATATAGGTCTTTAAAGGGTGCTTTCATTTGCATTTCATTTGCATATCCTGATAAAATGGCAGGATAAAAGAAAAAAAAAAAACAATTAAGAAATGGTACAAAAGTTGACCCACTCTACTAGCATCATTGGCATTTGGTAATAGATTTGGCACAAATAACTGCCATCAAAAACTGCACATAAAATAGTTCACAATAAAACATTGTAGATGTAGCACTAAATAGCACTTGGCACCAGAATTAAATGCGTCCCTACCAAATAATATTATATATTATTATTTTATGCATATATATTCTACATTACCGTTCCCCTTGGCAGTGTGTTTCAAGATGAACAGATTTTCAAAGCAATGTGATTCAGCAAAATTCTGCCATAAGATTTGTATCCTTTGTGTCTTCAGTAAGTGTGGCTTCCAAAGGTTTTGTTAGTATATTGTAATATTGTATGCAGTTAGTTTCATGGGATTTCGGAGTCCTGACTCAAATTCAAGCTAATGCAAGGGTTTTTATAATGGGTATAGATTTCTGATACTTTAATGTATTATGCACAATATATCAATTATACTATTGCGAGTGTGTTACTCGGGAGAAGAAATAATTCCATTGTTATTGATACAGAATATGTAGATATCTGCTTTTAATTGTTTTTTTTTAAGTGTTTTTGTGACCCCCGACTATCCATATTTAGAACACCATCCCCAGGAGGATACACATGCCCTCCAGTCAGCTCTCCACCTTTCCATTCAATTATTTGATACAGCAGGTAATAACTCTTCATATAACTATCAGATAACCTTAACCATGCCTCTCTATCCATCTTTCCTTATCCTGTCTTTCTTATTTACCTAATGCTGCCACTTTTTTTTTAAAGTCTACTTATTGGATCAATGTTTTTTTCCCCGCTGTTTTGCCTCTAAAAATTTGACTAAAAAGTGATAAAAACATTTTCCAAAATGGTATTAATAAAAGTTACATCTGACCCTGCAAAAAAAAAAAAAAAAACCTTATGGAGCCCCATATACAGAAATATAAAAAAGTTAGTATATCAATTTGGTATTGCCGTGACTGTAACAACCAGAAGAATATGGGTAATGTAGCTGGACATTGAACACTATAAAAACAAAAGCCAAAAGAAAATGGTGCAACGCTAGTTTTCTCTAGTTTCACCCCATTCTGAACAAGGTCACCAGTATATCTATAATTTACCTGTATTTACCCAAAAATGTACCCAAGTGTGGAGTTACTTTCAGGACTAAATGCTTTCTACATATGATCATGATATATTAAACACTTTTATGACTAGACATATATTAATAAAAAAAAATTCTAAAATTGGATCCAATTAGTCCATCGAAATTATGTGCTTTTATTTATCCCCAGCCAAGTCCCCCTAAGTATGTACAATATATGCATCATACGTGTGACATGTACTTTTTATTACCTATTATTTTTACTTTAGAAATTGTACTTTTTAGATAAAATGCGAGTATAGTTCCATATTTTGTAGCATCATCATATAGACTGCATTTTAGAAGTTTAGAGAAAATAATGTGATTGCTGGGAAAAATATTTGGAAGGTATACAGTAAAAAATGACAAGCTGGTGACATGTACCTTATGTTAATGTGGTGTTACTTTTGACTATCCAACATTACTTGACAGCTGTGTCTTGTAAAAGAAAGCTACAAGTTTTCAAGCAACTACCTGTTGTGTGTATATATATGGATTGTATACATACAGAAAGTCTACAGATAGTGAGTATTATAAGGGTCAGTGCACACAATAGAGTTCTATTGGGAGGCTTTTTTGGAGGCTAATTTTGAGGCCAATTCAGCATCAAAATCAGCACCAAAAACTCTGTGTCCACTGACCCTTATAGGTAGTATTTATCAGTTTTAAGTTTCTTCCCAATACTTCTGTAAAACAGTGTGTTATTGTTCGCCAGAGTCCAACAAATACAGGCACCTTATGATCGCAGAGCCAACAGAAGGAGGTCACAGAATCTAAGGGGTTAAATGGCCGAAGACTGAATAAAGTTCCAATCCTACCGTCTACTGCTTCTCATAGCTTCTGAGTTACAGGGGTATTCCCACCTCGCATACTCACCAGTCTTCACTCCTGACAAATCTTCTTTTTTCCTGGTTTCTTGCATCATTTGGTGGGCGGGGTTTCACGTGCAACCTGCCATTTAGCTCCGCCCCCAAATTCACGTGTAGCTCCGCCCACCCACATTGGACTATGAAGTACAGGCAGCAGCAACTCCATTCTGTGTTACATACAGAGACTGCCTGTCTCTGCCATAATGAACACAATTGAATTAGCTAGCCTGATAACTGGGAGAACAGAAGAAATGAAAGCAGCTCCCCTCCTCTATCTGAGTGCAGGACCTAGGTCACGTGGTGTAGACACAGGAATAGCTAGAAACACAGGCTCGCTCCCGTGCACTTAGCCCCTCCTCCCTCCCCCTGAGAGCAGGCTGATACATCACTTGACTCATGAGCAGCTAAGTCAGGGCTGTGGCCACAAAGAATTGAATAAAGTATGATAGTGGACAAACAAAGCAGTTTTGCTGAAGCAATGTATTTAGGAGAAGTCTTACATCCACATTAACAAGCAGTATAGATAGGATCTTTGTGATGGGACAACCCCTTTAACACCATCTCAGCATTGTAACTGTATTGTACAGTGCATGATGTTGCTGCAAAGTTCCAAGTACAGTTACCTTAAGGTGCAGGAAGGAGTTAAACCAGACCATTAAGGCTGCCCTAGGTGCCTGCCTGAAGGGGAAGAAAAAAGACTTAGTGCATACTGTGCTATAATTCTTAGCTGCAATGTGTATTTGTGTATTGTGTACAGTTCCTGGTCTTGTTTTATTTGAAAACTTGCTTCTGTTTTGTCTGTTACTACCAGAGGATCCACCAGAGGGTCCAGGCTCTAATTCAATAATGGGCCATCAGAAGACAACTAAAAAGGGTACTAAGGTCTATTTCCTATGAGTTGTACGGTTGGCCACAGAATTATTTTATCTGATGTGCCCAAGAAGTTCAGTCAGACACTAGTTATGTCATTTCCTAATCTCTGTTAGACCTGGCTTCTGTATATTATATTCCAGTGCAATATCCCTGTCTGATTTTATGCTCTGCACTTGTTCGTCCTGGTTTTAATCTGTTTTCAGATTCTCCTGTTTCTGTGATGTTTTGCACCACCGTTTTGTCCTGCTTGGTCAGCTGCAACCAAACAGAGATCTCCTCAGAAGCCTGGTGGACTCCCCATAATGAAGAGTAGATCCCCATCTGGAGATTAAAGGGGGAAGACCGAGACTTCTGCAAGGACCCTTTTAGTTGACTAAAAGCCAAACCGATATGGTAGCACAGTATGCCCACCATTCGCTGCCTGTGCAAATTACAATTGGGCATCCATAGAAGCCCAAATTTTGGGTGAAAACAGTTTGCTGTAATGATCATTATGCAGTACACTTTGATGAACTGTATCTCTATTTCTAGAAATGACATCATTGATTGAAGGAGTGTTAAATGTGTAGCTACAAAAGAACCCACCGTATCAGCAAACCAGCCACCAGCAGATAGATATCTTAGGGTCTCCCGAATCAAACAAGTTTTTCTTTAGTGAATTGCTGTCTCCATTGCCGAGATATTGCGGTGTTTTGTTAATATGCAAATGAGCTCTTTGGAGCAACAAGGGCTTTGCCATTGCTCCAAAGAGGTAAGAGGCAACAACCTTGCTGCTCCAAGAGCTCATTTGCATATAGACAAAATGACAATATCTCACCAATGGAGGCATGAATTCACATGGGCCAAACACCATTTGATTTAGGTGACCCAATGCTATCTGAGGAGCTAGGTTGATGTGCTAGGATCTGGTGATAGAATTCCTTTAAACCTTCATCATATGTATACAGTGCATAGCCTAGGAGCCTGCACTAGGAGCCTTAACATCTATAAACATATTAAATATATTTCAAATAATTAAATTGGCAACATTGAATCACTTCTTAATTGTGTAGAAATGTGTACAGTAGTCAAATAAATACCCTCCAATTGTCCACAGTAGAACATGATTCACTGGAGTACTATTGTCTGCCCTTAGAACATTTTCATTGCTTTCATAATAAATATTCCTTTGAAAAGTCCAATATCAGAGTGTTTTTATACAAGAGCCTGATATTACACGACATTTGTGCTATTCAAAGCAAGAGCTAGCAAATAAAGTCATTTTGATAAAACCATTGCTTCTATAAACTAAACCTGGAACAATACTCAAGGGGACGAGTGCTTTTCATAGCCAAATTTAGACTAGATGAATGTGGATGAATATTCCTCATACATTCAGAACTTAACTTGGATGCTCTGTGCACTTTCAGATAAAACAAACCACCATCTTTTTTTTTTTAGCACCAACATTTATCATAGACTGCGATCTATTCATTCTTTAAAGGGATTCTACCATTAAAATCAATTTTTTTCTCGCTGACACATAGGAATAGCCTTAAGAAAGGCTATTCTTCTCGTACCTTTAGATGTCTTCTCTGTGCCACCATTTGGTAGAAATCCCTGTTTCTGTCAGTATGCAAATGAGTTCTCTCTCAGAACTGGGGGTGAGCCCCAGCGCTCAAACAGTACTGGGGGCATCCCCAATGCTGTGAGAGAACTCTCCAGTGCCGCCTCCATCTTCTTCAGGAACAGCCTCTTCATGCGTCTTCTTCTGGTGCAGGTGGTCAAACTTCTAGGCCTCGGGGAGAGCCGTCTGTGCATGCCCGTGGTCACAAGAAAAATAGCCGCTTACACAGTAAGTAAGCAGCCATTTTTTTGTGGCCTAAAGACATGCGCAGTCGGTTCTGCCCTAGGCCCTAAGCCTAGAAGTTTGACTGCCCTAACCGGAAGAAAACACGTGAAGAGGCCGTTCCTGAAGAAGATGGAGGTGGCGCTTGAGAGTTCTCTCGCAGCATTGGGGACGCCCCCAGTGCTCCAAGAGAACTCATTTGCATACTGATGAAAACCGGGATTTCTACCAAATGGTGGTGTGGAGAAGACATCTAAAGGTAGGAAAAGAATAGCCTTTCTCAAGGCTATTCCTATGTGTCAACGAGAAAAAAAATCGATTTTAATGGTAGAGTTCCTTTAAAGGGTATTTGGTCAAATGAAACTTGTGAAACTGATGCTGATGTGTTTTATCTGTGCCTTGTATGCAGAGGTATAAGTAAAGCTCCAGCACAGGAAAGGAGAGATGGGAAAAATACATCTGAAGTGCCCTCAACCCAGGTATACCCCTAAAAGGGTCCAATTTTGCAGCTTTATAGATGCGTAGTATGTTTTCAGCTTTATGTTGGATACTGAGGAATTAATCCACCATTCCTGTGAATCAAGCTTTCCTGAACTTTCTATAAACTGAACATCTGTATATTGTCAAGAGTCATTGGAGAGGTGGACTAGGCTCCAGAGGTTGCTATTTTGGAAAGGGTCTTTGAATTATGGAAGGGGTGAACACCAATAGCCTCTCCTGTCTGTGTATCTAAAGTGCTAGATGTGTGGCATCTGCTGCTGGAAGAGAATGTACCTCCATGTTGCTTTGTAACTGGATGAGTCAAGTCAACTGACCTAAAGATATGCCTGTTTCAACTGTCAACCTACCTCCTGTATCTTCATTCTATCCTGATAACAAAGACACCCTGAAACACCGCAACATTGGATACTAAAGTCACAGAGAAGTGCTATTTACTTTCCCAAATATTAAAGAAGGTTCACAGAAAGGAAAAGTCACCAAAAGAAATTTGATACACCAATAGAAAATAAATAAAACATAACTTTTATTGAAAATTTGATTAAAAATTGCATCCACAAATGATAAAGTATTCCACCTATGGTGGGTATAAACAACAAACCTATCCAAGTCAAGAAGAGGGAGAAGCAAGAAATATCTGGTCAATATCTCAGAGCCAGTAACAACCTAAGGAGAAAGTGTTGCCCCTTTAAGGTCTATTTTGGCTATGCTATCCTTTTAAGACTCGTTTTGGAGAGCGTCCATATGATCAAGTGGCATCTGCTACAGATCTGGCAGAATGGAACTCAGAACGCTCTTTATTTTACTTTTCTCTTCAGTGAAAGCACACTGGAGACTAGTAGGAGGAAGTGTCCCAGGGGACTTTTCACCATTACCACCACAAGTGGGAACCCAACATCAGCCTAGGGCCTGTAACACAATTTGGAACAAAAAACAACCATGACTAGTGAGGCTGCCATCTTGGGCCTAATTTTAATTACACAATCTCCACACTGCTGTGCCTGGGGCTGCTGGAACTGTGTCCACAGAGATTGGTGTAGTATGTTTCGTTGGACAAGTGAATTATTAAGAGGAACAATTGTTTTGTGTCTATATTCTGCTTAGCACTAGTGAGATTTTTTTTTAATTCTGAGTTTATTTTACACATTTTACAAGGTAAGAACATTGCAGTGGTACAGAATAGTTGCAAAATCATGAAAAGGTGCAATCAACATTGCTGCCGTTAACAATATAGAAGTGTCAATAACACATGTGCAAGGCACAATGAAAGGGCGGAGATAGAAAGATAGAAAGCTAACAGTCCCTGTCAGAGACTTGGTATATTTGAAGCTGGTAAAGCCAGAGCTAAGGAAAATAGAGAAAAGGAAAAAGAGGAGGTGGGGGAGGGGGGAGAGAATGATGGAAGTTAGAGTAGGTATGTGAGAGAATGGAGATGGACAGATGTCTCGCAATCAAATTTCAGAGGTTAGTTAAGGAATAGTAATGCATCTGCTTCACATTGGAAAGATCCAGGAGAACCACACACTTAATAAAGATTGTGTCTTCTATCCACCCAATGATCAGATCATCATGTTCATAGTGAGAGAGATGCTGTAACCTACTATGATGGTTATTTGATCCGTTATTTGTGTACAGAAAGCCTGAATGATTTCACAAGACCACCAAATGTGAATTAAAGTTCTCTTTTACTTGTGACATCTCCAGTAAATGTTTGAGTTGGCTAAGGGCTCGTTCACATCTGCGTCGTCGGTCCTTATTGCAGGTTTCCGTTTCCTGCATAAAACAGATGCAGGAGACGGAAGCCTGCAGGAGACTTTCTCACCCATTCATTTGAATGGGTGAGAAAGCTGTCCGGCCGTGCGCGGCAGTGAGCGTTTTGCGCTCTCCGCCGCGAAACCGGGTTTTATAATCCGGACACAGAGTCGGACATGCAGTACTCTGTGTCCGGATAAAAAAATCCGGTTTCGCGGCGGAGAGCCTAAAACGCTCACCGCCGCGCACGGCCGGACCCGATCTATGGTTTCCGTCTTCTGCCATGCAGAAGACGGAAACCATAGTACGGAGACCCCAGACGCAGTCTGGAGTCAGTCTGGGAATTTGTACCATCTGGAAGGAAGCTTGTAATGCGATTCATGTAATCTTATGCAAGTCAAGAAGCCATGGGAATGACAGAGGATGAAGTTGGTGACTTCTTCTGACAAAGTGAGCTGGAGCTTGGGAGAACCAAGACAGAAGGAATGTAGATTTGGAAAAATCCAGATTTAAGTAGCTTAGAGACACATTTGTTGAAAAGGACTTGATGGAGAAAGTTGAGTGGAACCTCCAGGTTCAATTATAGCAGGTTTTGCTGATTCAATGTTTTACCATCTACTATCAATTCGCGTAACTCATGGTGTCTTACTTTAGGCCACAGATCTTCTAGGTGGTCTTGTGTAGGGTTGAGGAGGTGAGGGAGGAGACACACTGGTAAGATCAAAGACAGGGAGGGAGCCAGTGTATCTCAAAGTTGTTGTCACACTTTATAGGGACCTTGTAGGAGTTAATCAAAGCCAAGTCTTCAGGTCAGGTAACCACAGGTTCTCCAAGAGTGTGGGTCCAAGGTGGGTTTTAGCTAGTGCACCGATAATGGTGCAGCGGACCAGTGCCACTAGGGTAATCCACCAATTGAATGACTCCATAATAGGTTAGCATGTTAGGTAAGGCGACACCACCCTCCTCTCTTTTCTTTGCAGTTTGACAGGTCACTGTAAAAAGATAACAGCGATGTGATTTCAGGGAGTCCTCAATAAAGGGTCTGTTTACCTAACCTGAAAGCCTGAATGAGAAGGTTCTGGTGCACTACCTAGAGTAGCATCTCAAGGGTGAGTATAAACAATGTTGAGGATAGCAGACACCCCTGATGGGTGCCATTGGTGATAGAGAAATAGTAAGATAGGGTGCCATTGACTTTCAGGCAGGCATGATGTTGAGAATATAAAGGCCTAAACCACTTTATAAAATGCCTTTTTGGTGTCTACTCCCAACAACACAAGAGAGGACTTGGTCTTATTTGCAATAACAGTAGAATAGAATAACAGTACCGCTGACAATGCCTGCTTGCACATTATGAAAAAGGTTTGGGACAATATTCCATAGTCAGAGGGTGAGAACTTGGCCCAAATCTTCAAAACTTGGTTTAGTAGTGATATGGACCTATAACTGACACACAGATGTTGGTCATTTCCTTCCTTCACAATGAGGGTGATGTGTGCCTCTAGGGTCTGATGGGGCATGGTATGTCCTTGAAGTAAATTTTTTAAGAATTTGGTGAGGTGGGGAATCTTTAAATTTTATAATATGTGAGGGTGAGGCCATTTTTGCCTGTCGGAAAGCTATTAACCACAGTCATTATTTAGTCCAGTGAGATATCTTACAGATACGTATAGATGGTAGGACAAGGGTTTTCCTGAGGAATAAGCAAGTGGCTTGTCTGATTTAAGTTCTAAAGATCATAATAAAATGCCTGGAAGAAGTCTGCTATTTTGTGGGTGTCCTGCTCTAGGGTACTGGATTAATTTTTCATGGCTGCGATGTGGGATTTGGCCCTTAACCTTTTTTTTTTTTTTTTTTTTTTATGTAGATTGTGAGCCCCACGTAGAGCTCACGATGTACATTTTTTCCCTATCAGTGTGTCTTTTTTGGAATATGGGATGGAAATCCATGCAAACATGGGGAGAACATACAAACTCCTTGCAGATGGTTTTCTGTCCTTGGCGGGATTTGAACGCCAGGACTCCAGCGCTGCAAGGCTGCAGTGCTAACCACTGAGCCACCGTGTGGCCCCCCTGGCCCATAACCTTTTCATCATAGATGACATAAGTTTGTTGCCCTTGTTGCCAAGGGTTTACAGGTTAACGCAGAGTGCAGTATCTGCTTGGCACAGATTGAGAAATGACCTATAACGTAAGTTTTTCTAGTAGGGTAGTAAGATCATCATGCACTCTGATCAGGACTAAGCCAAAGGAGTACAACCAAGAATATTGTATATTTCTGACTCTGAGTTCCTCCAGTAGAGGTTTCAGCATTCAGGTACAGGAATAGTTCCACATTGTCCAGAGTGATTGTCAATCTATTCCTTGCTGCAGGCAAGATGGCTGCCATGTCAACATAGGAGAGCAGGCCACAAATATCATCTCGCAACAGGTCTCCCTGCTTAGGGAGAAGTCTCAGTGCCCTGTGAATCTGTTCTATGACCAGTTTAGAAGCATGGTTTGGACCCAGGATATCACAAAAGAGTTGTTTCACCATTTTAGGAAGTTCCTTGGGAAAATAAATTTCAGGAAGGCCTTTCAACCTTATGTTTCATTTCCGACTTCTGTTTTCCTGATCCTCCATCAAAGTAAGGGAGAGATCAATAAAGTCTTTATGATACTGTACTTGTTCCAACACAGTTTCGGCATGGGTCTTTATTGAGGAATATGCATCCTTTAGAGCTGAGGCTTTATGGCCTACAGACTGAATTTCAGCTTTAACGTCAGCAAGTTCAGTAAGTATAGGACTCCACGTTCTGGCCAATGCTTTTTGCAGGAAGCATCAGGACATATGCGACGGGCCACTATCTGTCTGGTCGCAAACTGTAGCGCTATCTGCTTCTGGTTCCTCCCTGGTCTTTTGCTCCTTTCTGGCTTCATGTGCCATCTTAAGGACAATTTGTGGTGAATGAAGATTTTCCTTTTTCAAGAAATGCTGATGTTAAGCTACTCTCAGTGTGCTAGGAAAGTCATCACTAGAGATGAGCGAACAGTGTTCTATCGAACACATGTTCGATCGGATATCAGGGTGTTCGCCATGTTCGAATCGAATCGAACACCACGTGGTAAAGTGCGCCAAAATTCGATTCCCCTCCCACCTTCCCTGGCGCCTTTTTTGCACCAATAACAGCGCAGGGGAGGTGGGACAGGAACTACGACACTGGGGGCATTGAAAAAAATTGGAAAAAGTCATTGGCTGCCGAAATCAGGTGACCTCCATTTTAGACGAATAGTGGATTTCAAATCCGGGTCATATGAGAATGTGAACTTTGTGACTATGAGACAGGGATAGCTGTACAGGCAGGGATAGCTAGGGATAACCTTTATTTAGGGGGGAATGTTATTAAAAATAACTTTTTGGGGCTCTATCGGGTGTGTAATTGTGATTTTTGTGAGATAAACTTTTTCCCATAGGGATGCATTGGCCAGCGCTGATTGGCCGAATTCCGTACTCTGGCCAATCAGTGCTGGCCAATGCATTCTATTAGCTTGATGAAGCAGAGTGTGCACAAGGGTTCAAGCGCACCCTCGGCTCTGATGTAGCAGAGCCGAGGCTGCACAAGGGTTCAAGCGCACCCTCGGCTCTGATGTAGGAGAGCCGAGGGTGCACTTGAACCCTTGTGCACCCTCAGCTCTGCTACATCAGAGCCGAGGGTGCGCTTGAACCCTTGTGCACACTCTGCTTCATCAAGCTAATAGAATGCATTGGCCAGCGCTGATTGGCCAATGTATTCTATTAGCCTGATGAAGTAGAGCTGAATGTGTGTGCTAAGCACACACATTCAGCTCTACTTCATCGGGCTAATAGAATGCATTGGCCAGCGCTGATTGGCCAGAGTACGGAACTCGACCAATCAGCGCTGGCTCTGCTGGAGGAGGCGGAGTCTAAGATCGCTCCACACCAGTCTCCATTCAGGTCCGACCTTAGACTCCGCCTCCTCCGGCAGAGCCAGCGCTGATTGGCCGAAGGCTGGCCAATGCATTCCTATGCGAATGCAGAGACTTAGCAGTGCTGAGTCAGTTTTGCTCAACTACACATCTGATGCACACTCGGCACTGCTACATCAGATGTAGCAATCTGATGTAGCAGAGCCGAGGGTGCACTAGAACCCCTGTGCAAACTCAGTTCACGCTAATAGAATGCATTGGCCAGCGCTGATTGGCCAATGCATTCTATTAGCCCGATGAAGTAGAGCTGAATGTGTGTGCTAAGCACACACATTCAGCACTGCTTCATCACGCCAATACAATGCATTAGCCAGTGCTGATTGGCCAGAGTACGGAATTCGGCCAATCAGCGCTGGCTCTGCTGGAGGAGGCGGAGTCTAAGGTCGGACCTGAATGGAGACTGGTGTGGAGCGATCTTAGACTCCGCCTCCTCCAGCAGAGCCAGCGCTGATTGGTCGAGTTCCGTACTCTGGCCAATCAGCGCTGGCCAATGCATTCTATTAGCCCGATGAAGTAGAGCTGAATGTGTGTGCTTAGCACACACATTCAGCTCTACTTCATCAGGCTAATAGAATACATTGGCCAATCAGCGCTGGCCAATGCATTCTATTAGCTTGATGAAGCAGAGTGTGCACAAGGGTTCAAGCGCACCCTCGGCTCTGATGTAGCAGAGCCGAGGCTGCACAAGGGTTCAAGTGCACCCTCGGCTCTCCTACATCAGAGCCGAGGGTGCGCTTGAACCCTTGTGCAGCCTCGGCTCTGCTACATCAGAGCCGAGGGTGCGCTTGAACCCTTGTGCACACTCTGCTTCATCAAGCTAATAGAATGCATTGGCCAGCACTGATTGGCCAGAGTACGGAATTCGGCCAATCAGCGCTGGCCAATGCATTCTATTAGCCCGATGAAGTAGAGCTGAATGTGTGTGCTAAGCACACACATTCAGCACTGCTTCATCACGCCAATACAATGCATTAGCCAGTGCTGATTGGCCAGAGTACGGAATTCGGCCAATCAGCGCTGGCTCTGCTGGAGGAGGCGGAGTCTAAGATCGCTCCACACCAGTCTCCATTCAGGTCCGACCTTAGACTCCGCCTCCTCCAGCAGAGCCAGCGCTGATTGGCCGAATTCCGTACTCTGGCCAATCAGCACTGGCTAATGCATTGTATTGGCTTGATGAAGCAGTGCTGAATGTGTGTGCTTAGCACACACATTCAGCTCTACTTCATCGGGCTAATAGAATGCATTGGCCAATCAGCGCTGGCCAATGCATTCTATTAGCGTGAACTGAGTTTGCACAGGGGTTCTAGTGCACCCTCGGCTCTGCTACATCAGATTGCTACATCTGATGTAGCAGTGCCGAGTGTGCATCAGATGTGTAGTTGAGCAAAACTGACTCAGCACTGCTAAGTCTGCATTCGCATAGGAATGCATTGGCCAGCCTTCGGCCAATCAGCGCTGGCTCTGCCGGAGGAGGCGGAGTCTAAGGTCGGACCTGAATGGAGACTGGTGTGGAGCTATCTTAGACTCCGCCTCCTCCAGCAGAGCCAGCGCTGATTGGTCGAGTTCCGTACTCTGGCCAATCAGCACTGGCCAATGCATTTCTATGGGGAAAAGTTAGCTTGCGAAAATCGCAAACTGACAGGGATTTCCATGAAATAAAGTGACTTTTATGCCCCCAGACATGCTTCCCCTGCTGTCCCAGTGTCATTCCAGGGTGTTGGTATCATTTCCTGGGGTGTCATAGTGGACTTGGTGACCCTCCAGACACGAATTTGGGTTTCCCCCTTAACGAGTTTATGTTCCCCATAGACTATAATGGGGTTCGAAACCCATTCGAACACTCGAACAGTGAGCGGCTGTTCGAATCGAATTTCGAACCTCGAACATTTTAGTGTTCGCTCATCTCTAGTCATCACATCTCTCTTTACCCATTATGACCATGATAAGTTGCGAAAACTAGAGTTATGCTAGGTTCACACCTGCGATCTGGTCTCCGTTCTGTGGTTTCCGTCTTCTGCATGCAAGAAGACGGAAACCACAGACCGGGTCCGGCCGTGAGCGGCGGTGAGCATTTTATGCTCTCCGCCACGAAACCGTTTTTTTTAATCCGGACACAGAGTACTGCATGTCCGACTCTGTGTCCAGATTAAAAAACCCAGTTTCGCGGCGGAGAGCATAAAACGCTCACTGCCGCTCACGGCCGGACAGCTTTCTCACCCATTCAAATGAATGGGGGAGAAAGAATCCTGCAGGTTTCCGTATCGTGCTCTGTTTTATGCAGGAAACGGAAACCTGCATAACAGACTGCCGGGCGCAGATGTGAACGAGCCCTTAGCAGTGCTGCTCAGGCTCAAAGTGATGGAGCTTTAAAGAGATGTGTCCATCACATTACATGGTCAGGCTCCACTTCCCCCTAGCATTAGTTTTTATAGTTAAAATTATTACCAATTATCACACAGGGGTATACAAACAATATGTGCAACATATGCAACCACTCAAGGGTTCAATATGTAAGAGGGTCCAATGACATTCAACCATCATCATAAAAGTAGGTTCATACTATTAGATTTCATATATGGGACTGAGTTAATGAATCTCATAGCTCACAACTGCCAGCAGGCTGTTAGAAACACATAAGAAGGAATGAGGGTGCAACCGCGACCGGGCCCAGCAACTCAGGGGTTACACACAGCAGACACTGCACATAACAGCACAGCAAAGCAGAAGAGGCTTTCTTGCCTGGCTCCAAAACTCCAAAGGGCAAGCCAGGTAATTGCAACACTCTTCACTCAAACTGTCCAGCAATCTTTCCCCTACCCCCCCCCCCCTTTCCCGAGAACAGATAAGGCTTCCCAAGTAACTGCTCACCAGCCTGCTTCCTCTACAATGACTCTGCTATGTATATGCTGTACCCTTCACTCATCTGAAATAGGTCAGAGATGTCTTGTGTCTCCTGCTTGAACCTTGATACAGAGAAATCAGTGGTAAATTTGTGGTGCTAGCAAAGAAGGGGTCCTCCGACCCATGTAATCATAGGAAGATTTATCTTCCTGCTTGAACCTTGACCCCAGAATGTATCCTTTCCTTTGTCTTAACGGTGTACTTTTTTCCATTAACTCTTTTCTTTACTCCATCTCTTCCCCCTGCTCTTTTACTAATGGCTCGCCTTTACTGCTTTCCTAGTATTGGACAACAGGTTGTGAATGCTTGTCCAGACCCCAACTGTCTGCAGTATAGGTCAGTGCAATATATGTAATGTATAAACCAGTGTGTGTATATAATGTGTTTGTGTGAGTACAGTATGTAAATGAGTGTGTAAATATCTATTCTAGGGAAATGGAATTGATTTGAATTTTTATTTCTTTTTAATTGTGTTATATATATGTGTTACTGCAATTATTAGACCCCTAGGGGTTTTGAACCACAGGGGGACTGATCATTAATGCAATGCATTACAATGCAAATTATCCACACTTGTATTACAAAATTCACTGAAGGGAGAGTAATCCCAAAAACAAGTACCAAAAATAAAAATAAAACTTCACCTTTATTTTTTTGCAGATAAAAAACAACAAAAAAGGTAAAAACACATCTCCGGCAGACCAGGCAATGGAAGCGCCAGATAATTACTGGGTGTGCACTAATCTTTGTGCCACATCCCCTCGGAGGATAGGAAAAGTATGGGCGAGTAAATGTGGTATAAATTCATCTATTCAGCCCTTTCACTAAGAAATCCTACCTCCCTAAAATATACAAAGTATGTCCGGAGTATATTGGAACTGAATTCACAATAGTATCAACCTCCAAAACCCAATATTATAATACAAATAGTGGGAGTATCCACTTCCTCCCTGAGGATACTGGCCTAAACGCCACACCAACAGGAAGGGATAGCGGAAAAACTACACCACTGGGTATGGAGGATTCAGTCCATAGCTCCCAGACATACATATAACTACTGCAACTTTTTCCCTACGCGTTTCGTCTCATACGAGACTCCTCAGGGGTATATAGTATGTCAATTTGTTGCAAAAAAGTGGCATAAGCCACACGATAGTGCAAGTGTCTGGCGGTACGATGCACTGACCGCCGGCAGGACCGCTCCACAGACAGCGGTGAAGTGCCCTGTTACTGCCGGTCTTTTTATATCAGTAACCACGCCCCCCGATATACTGCTCAGCCAATCTGGCATCGCCTATCATGACACACCAATAGCTCCATATGTTAATAGAGTACACACCCCCTCCTTGAATGGCTACGTACTGACAGGTACCTCCCTCCTTTTCTCTTGCCATATTACATCGCGGCATTGTCCGCAAACAATTGTCCAGCAGTTATCTTGTATCAATCGTCCTCATCTTGAATGATAAAAATTCATTCGATGCACATGTAATGCTACAGATATTATCGTAATCCTCCCAAAATATATTGATAGAGGACTACACATAAACATGTTTACACAGGATGACATCACACGCATGCGCCAAAACTTAGTCTAGAGCCAAGATTGTATAACAAATGACTTAACATGCATGCACGGGACTTTATTACGGAACCATTAGGTAAGTCGACTCGTAATGGCGGAGGTATTGCATCCAAGCCTGTCACCATTCCCAATCCTTATCATGGGGGTGTATAAGCGAGACTTGGTGAGTTATGCAATCGGGGACTATACACGTATACTGAAAATACCAAGACAAGGGATATATTCACCAGGTATTTGCATGCTTACAATACAGCATTACTGAGTATCAAAAAGTAAATCGCAGTACGGAGCGGACAAAGAGGTATAACCCAATGTATCAATATGTGTGACATCTAGTTTACCCAACACAAAACAAATGTATCGAGATACCAATAAAGAAGGCTACAAAGAAGAAACGGAGCAATCGTTTAGAGGTATTACAGCCAAAACAGGGAAAAGACATGGACAACTATATAGGTAAGTCAAAACAACCCCCCATATTTTTAAATGAAACAAGAAAAGTCCATTTGTTCATTCAGTCCCTTAGGGGATACTGTATCCAATCTATATATCCATTGTGTCTCTTTTTGTAAAATGAGACGGTCCCAATCCCCTCCCCGCCTTGGTGGTCTAATCACCTCGATCACCTGGACCTTTAGACCTGTCACCAAACCTGCGTGACAGGTATTAAAGTGACGTGCTACTGGTGTGTCCCTTTCATTAAGCACATCACATACATGGTCTCTCACTCTCCTTCTTAGCTGTCTAATAGTTTTTCCTACATATACCATTGGACATGGACAGCTAAGGAGGTAGACGACCCCCATGGTCGCACAGGTGGCAAAATCCCTACAAAAAAATGTTTTACCTGTTTGTTTATTCCCAAACTCCTTATTCCTATCAATGAATGGACATGCTGTGCACCTCCCACAGCTATGTGTACCACCCCTCCTACCACCGGAGAGCCAGGTCTCCCCTCTAGGAATTTCAGGAAGTAGGCTATGGACCAGCCTGTCCTTGAGGTTTCGACCTCGTCGAAATGTTACATCGGTTTTGTCACCCAACAAGTCACCTATTTCAGCATCAGCTTTAAGGATGCCCCAATATTTTTGTAGCAGGGATCGTATCTCCTTATGACAAGAATCAAAAGTGCCAATCACCCTGCAACTTTCTGACCCTTGTATACGTGGTTTTGGGACCAGGAGTGTTTTCCGTTCTGTCTTTTGTGCTTTTCTAAATGCTCCCTGAATCACTGGTCGTGGGAATCCTCGCTCCTCAAACCTCTGTGACAATTCCCTTGATTCTCGAATAAATTCCGAATCTGAGGAGCAATTACGCCTTGCCCTCAAAAATTGTCCTACAGGGATCCCTCTTTTAAGGGGGGTTGGATGAGAGCTCCCCCAATTTAGAAGGCTATTCGTTGCAGTAGGCTTACGAAAGACAGTTGTGGCTATCTTCCCATCCTGCATTTTTTCCAACCTAAGGTCCAGAAAGGTTATAGAGTGAAAATCAAACTCCGCCGTAAATCTCAACCCTAGTGTATTGATATTAAGTTGGCTAACGAACCGTTCAAACTGTTCTTTAGACCCCTTCCACAAAATCAACACGTCGTCGATGTAACGACACCAGAGGTCAATATGTTCAGTCCACCAACTGTCATCGTCCGAGAAAACCACGGTTTCCTCCCACCAGCCGAGGAAGAGATTGGCGTACGTGGGAGCCACAGGGCTCCCCATCGCCGTCCCCCTCAGCTGGTGGAAGGTCCGCCCCTCAAACAAAAAAATATTTCTCTCAAGGACGAAAGCCAGCAACTTCATAACCAATTCGTTATGAGGTTGTAGCTGAACCCTTCTGGACCTGAGATAATGCCATACTGCCTCATATCCCTTTGCATGTGGGATCGAGGAATATAATGCCTCGACATCCAGACTGGCAAACGCACTCCCTTCCTCCATCACCACACCATCCAATTTCTTTAGGACGTCCTAAAGAAATTGGATGGTGTGGTGATGGAGGAAGGGAGTGCGTTTGCCAGTCTGGATGTCGAGGCATTATATTCCTCGATCCCACATGCAAAGGGATATGAGGCAGTATGGCATTATCTCAGGTCCAGAAGGGTTCAGCTACAACCTCATAACGAATTGGTTATGAAGTTGCTGGCTTTCGTCCTTGAGAGAAATATTTTTTTGTTTGAGGGGCGGACCTTCCACCAGCTGAGGGGGACGGCGATGGGGAGCCCTGTGGCTCCCACGTACGCCAATCTCTTCCTCGGCTGGTGGGAGGAAACCGTGGTTTTCTCGGACGATGACAGTTGGTGGACTGAACATATTGACCTCTGGTGTCGTTACATCGACGACGTGTTGATTTTGTGGAAGGGGTCTAAAGAACAGTTTGAACGGTTCGTTAGCCAACTTAATATCAATACACTAGGGTTGAGATTTACGGCGGAGTTTGATTTTCACTCTATAACCTTTCTGGACCTTAGGTTGGAAAAAATGCAGGATGGGAAGATAGCCACAACTGTCTTTCGTAAGCCTACTGCAACGAATAGCCTTCCAAATTGGGGGAGCTCTCATCCAACCCCCCTTAAAAGAGGGATCCCTGTAGGACAATTTTTGAGGGCAAGGCGTAATTGCTCCTCAGATTCGGAATTTATTCGAGAATCAAGGGAATTGTCACAGAGGTTTGAGGAGCGAGGATTCCCACGACCAGTGATTCAGGGAGCATTTAGAAAAGCACAAAAGACAGAACGGAAAACACTCCTGGTCCCAAAACCACGTATACAAGGGTCAGAAAGTTGCAGGGTGATTGGCACTTTTGATTCTTGTCATAAGGAGATACGATCCCTGCTACAAAAATATTGGGGCATCCTTAAAGCTGATGCTGAAATAGGTGACTTGTTGGGTGACAAACCCGATGTAACATTTCGACGAGGTCGAAACCTCAAGGACAGGCTGGTCCATAGCCTACTTCCTGAAATTCCTAGAGGGGAGACCTGGCTCTCCGGTGGTAGGAGGGGTGGTACACATAGCTGTGGGAGGTGCACAGCATGTCCATTCATTGATAGGAATAAGGAGTTTGGGAATAAACAAACAGGTAAAACATTTTTTTGTAGGGATTTTGCCACCTGTGCGACCATGGGGGTCGTCTACCTCCTTAGCTGTCCATGTCCAATGGTATATGTAGGAAAAACTATTAGACAGCTAAGAAGGAGAGTGAGAGACCATGTATGTGATGTGCTTAATGAAAGGGACACACCAGTAGCACGTCACTTTAATACCTGTCACGCAGGTTTGGTGACAGGTCTAAAGGTCCAGGTGATCGAGGTGATTAGACCACCAAGGCGGGGAGGGGATTGGGACCGTCTCATTTTACAAAAAGAGACACAATGGATATATAGATTGGATACAGTATCCCCTAAGGGACTGAATGAACAAATGGACTTTTCTTGTTTCATTTAAAAATATGGGGGGTTGTTTTGACTTACCTATATAGTTGTCCATGTCTTTTCCCTGTTTTGGCTGTAATACCTCTAAACGATTGCTCCGTTTCTTCTTTGTAGCCTTCTTTATTGGTATCTCGATACATTTGTTTTGTGTTGGGTAAACTAGATGTCACACATATTGATACATTGGGTTATACCTCTTTGTCCGCTCCGTACTGCGATTTACTTTTTGATACTCAGTAATGCTGTATTGTAAGCATGCAAATACCTGGTGAATATATCCCTTGTCTTGGTATTTTCAGTATACGTGTATAGTCCCCGATTGCATAACTCACCAAGTCTCGCTTATACACCCCCATGATAAGGATTGGGAATGGTGACAGGCTTGGATGCAATACCTCCGCCATTACGAGTCGACTTACCTAATGGTTCCGTAATAAAGTCCCGTGCATGCATGTTAAGTCATTTGTTATACAATCTTGGCTCTAGACTAAGTTTTGGCGCATGCGTGTGATGTCATCCTGTGTAAACATGTTTATGTGTAGTCCTCTATCAATATATTTTGGGAGGATTACGATAATATCTGTAGCATTACATGTGCATCGAATGAATTTTTATCATTCAAGATGAGGACGATTGATACAAGATAACTGCTGGACAATTGTTTGCGGACAATGCCGCGATGTAATATGGCAAGAGAAAAGGAGGGAGGTACCTGTCAGTACGTAGCCATTCAAGGAGGGGGTGTGTACTCTATTAACATATGGAGCTATTGGTGTGTCATGATAGGCGATGCCAGATTGGCTGAGCAGTATATCGGGGGGCGTGGTTACTGATATAAAAAGACCGGCAGTAACAGGGCACTTCACCGCTGTCTGTGGAGCGGTCCTGCCGGCGGTCAGTGCATCGTACCGCCAGACACTTGCACTATCGTGTGGCTTATGCCACTTTTTTGCAACAAATTGACATACTATATACCCCTGAGGAGTCTCGTATGAGACGAAACGCGTAGGGAAAAAGTTGCAGTAGTTATATGTATGTCTGGGAGCTATGGACTGAATCCTCCATACCCAGTGGTGTAGTTTTTCCGCTATCCCTTCCTGTTGGTGTGGCGTTTAGGCCAGTATCCTCAGGGAGGAAGTGGATACTCCCACTATTTGTATTATAATATTGGGTTTTGGAGGTTGATACTATTGTGAATTCAGTTCCAATATACTCCGGACATACTTTGTATATTTTAGGGAGGTAGGATTTCTTAGTGAAAGGGCTGAATAGATGAATTTATACCACATTTACTCGCCCATACTTTTCCTATCCTCCGAGGGGATGTGGCACAAAGATTAGTGCACACCCAGTAATTATCTGGCGCTTCCATTGCCTGGTCTGCCGGAGATGTGTTTTTACCTTTTTTGTTGTTTTTTATCTGCAAAAAAATAAAGGTGAAGTTTTATTTTTATTTTTGGTACTTGTTTTTGGGATTACTCTCCCTTCAGTGAATTTTGTATAAAGAAAAGTACTAGACATTGAGTAGTCAGTGAATTTACACTTGTATTACAAGCTACATATAATAATATTTTTAATATTAATTAAAATAAACAGTTTTTATTTACACTAAACAGTGTAAAAAACATTTAAACAGTGCCGTTTTTATTTACACTATTTATTGATCACTTTAGATATTTATTTACGATACTGAACCTATCTATCTATCTATCTATCTATCTATCTATCTATCTATCTATCTATCTATCTATCTATCTATCCTCATATCTGTCCTCATCGCTCTCCCTCCCCCTTTCAGCTCCACACTATCATACTTTTTTGCCTTTTCTCCCTGCCAATAGTTGTCACTACCAGCTCACCCTACCAGTTCTTAGATCACTTCGCTTCATGGCTTCCCAATTTCCTATCCTGTGAAATTCCGACCATTATCATAGGTGACTTAACATTATCATTAAAACCCCTGTCTCCCCATCAGCCTCTTGCCTTCTATTACTAACCACCTCTCTTGGTCTCTCACAGCTTACTTCCTCTCTCACACACAAAGTTGGTAATATACTAGATCTGGCCTCCTTACGGCTCTTTTCTGTCTCTGACTTTTGTAATGCTCACCTACCAATTTACGAATTTACAACCACAACCTTCTTTCCTTTACTATAGAAGGCTCTTGTTCATAAAACACACTGACATACCGCACATACTTCTCAACCTACTTCATCTCTACTCTCTCCAGTAGTCTTAAATGACTCTTTGATAAATTTCACTCTCACACCGAAGGTACAGGTATCTTTTACATACCTCAGTGCTCAAGACATGGCCGTGTACTTACTGTATAAGACAAAATCCACAACCTTCATCAGGAAAATACCCAATTTCCAAGAAGCATCAGTCCCCTTCCCTCCCTTGCTTCTCATTGTGAACTCTCATTCTTTGACCCAGTAACAAAAGATGAAGTCTCTCAGTTTTCTTCTTCTCGCCCTTCAACTTTTTCATGCGACCCATCCCTTCACAATTCCTCTGGTCTCTGAGAGCATATACCACCAACTGCTCCCCTCTATGCTCCACTCTATTGGCCTTAGGGACACTGATCTGTCTTGTTTTTCCTATCTTTCTGACCACTCATTTAGTGTATTGTTCGCTGGTGCTATTTCTTCTCCTTTTCACCTTGCTATTGGGGTTCCTCAGGGCTTATTCTTAGTCCCCCTCCTCTTCTCTCTTCACACAGCCCCTATTGGAGAAACCATTGGCAGATTTGGCTTTTTGCTTATCATATTTATGTTAATGACAACCAACTATAGACCTCATCCCGTGACATTACCCCTGCACTACTACAGAACAACAGTGTCTTTCTGCCTTCTCTAACATCATGTTTTCTCTTTATTTGAAATTGAATATCTCAAAAACTGAACCTCTTGTGTTCCATCGATCTACTAACCGACCTAATCCTGATATCTCCATTTATGCCCATACATCACACAATACATCTTAAAATCACCTTACTCATCCATAAATCCATCCATAGAGCTGCGCCTCCCTATAACTCCTCACTTTCATTGTTTGCCTTCCTAACCAACCTCTAAATTCTGCCACTGACTTTAGACTCCAATTCTCTGTTATCTGAATATCCCACTCCTATTTCTAAGACTTTTCTCGAGTTGCATCGGTGCTCTAAAATGCTTTATCCCAGTTAATCAGATTAATACCCAACTCCTGTGGCTTCAAAACTGACCTAAAATCACATCTGTTTGGGTAGGCTTATCACTTGGCCTGAACACATTGTTGTACACTTACACATGTTATACTAACATTTCTTATCCTAAGCTATCCTTTCTACTCTATTCCTCAGAACTTTTTTTTTTTTTTTTATAATGTAGATTGTGAGCCCCACATAGAGCTCACAATGTACATTTTTCCCTATCAGTATGTCTTTTTTTGGAATATGGGATGGATATCCATGCAAACACGGGGAGAACATACAAACTCCTTGCAGATGGTTTTTTGCCCATGGCGGGATTTGAACACCAGGACTCCAGCGCTGCAAGGCTGCAGTGCTAACCACTGAGCCACCGTGTGGCCCCTTATTCCTCAGAACTTGACCCCTCCAACTTGAAGTTACCCTGCACTCCACGTATATGCACAGATGCCAGCTGTTGATGGGCTGGTGATACAGCTTCAGTTATATGATATTATTTATTGAATGATAGATGGACGATTATTACCTCTAGTGTTCCGCTATTTCGTGATAGATTGTGAGCTCTCATGAGTAGGGCCCTCACTCTTATTGTTTGATATGTTGTCTATTCATGTATATGCAGGGAGTGTAAAATGCTGTGGTTTTTTCCAAACCTCCGCGTTTATGTCACATGGGGCCCGTGCCTTACTTGGTAAAGAGTCGGTAATAGAAGCTAGTGTCTAAGGGTTTAAATTTAGAGATGAGCGAGTAGTATTCGATTGAGTAGGTATTCGATCGAATACTACGGTATTCGAAATACTCGTACTCGATCGAGTACCACTCGCTATTCGAATGGAAAAGTTCGATGCAGAACCAGCATTGATTGGCCGAATGCTATACAGTCGGCCAATCAACGCTGGTTCTTCTCCTACCTTTAGAAGTCTTCTCCGTGCAGCTTCCCCGCGGCGTCTTCCGGCTCTGAATTCACTCTGCCAGGCATCAGGCCTGGGCAGAGCCGACTGCGCATGCCCGCTTGTAGTGCGGGCATGCGCAGTCGGCTCTGCCCAGGCCTGATGCCTGGCAGATTGAATTCAGAGCCGGAAGATGCTGCAGGGACGCTGCACGGAGAAGACTTATCGGAGGATCCAGCCCGACCCTCACTCGTGGACTTGGTAAGTATAATTTGATCGAATGTTGCCTACCCCTGAAACGAGCATTTTCCCCCCATAGACTATAATAGGGTTCGATATTCGATTCAAGTAGTCGAACATTGAGGGGCTACTCGAAACGAATATCGAATCTCAAACATTTTACTGTTCACTCATCTCTATTTAAAATATATTTATGTGAACAGATTAGTAGTGATGTCATAGAAAAAGGATATTCAATAACTACTGCACACACACAATATACTCACAGCTTTTCTTCCTCCAACGTGCCAAAAAACAACCCATTTAAATGTAAAATTCATTGCTTTGGAATTGCTAATCATTCAGAAGCATCTGTTTACACATGTGTACAATTTTATCAATTTGGTATGATGCATATTATTCTAAAGCCAAAAGACATATATTTGCATCAAATGGCCTTAATACCTCCAAGCTGGATCTAATCAGAAAAATCACCATTGCAAGACTCATGAATCTTAAAAAAGGGCAAGTATCCCCAGGAGGGCTGTAAGGATTTTACAGCTTTCATAGCAGATTTGAAAAATCCTTTGAGGGAGGTTCTTGTATTTCCAGTATAAGCATATCACGTGTTAGCCATAGCGCACTGCTCCAATATTCTAACAAGCCTTTGTTTTCCCTTCTGATGAATTCTATGTATCACACACTGGACGTACAGGGGAAGAATATTGGTTTGTCAGCAATGCACTTGAAGTCAAAGTGTGATGTAGCTGTGCTCTTGTAGAAATCATGAACACAGCACACGTAACACTTTCCTAATTAACTGTTAATTTGCCTGGTGTATTCTACTGGCACCTTAATCTGTATGTGTGCGTGACATATCCGGAGTACAACCAAATAGATGACATTTATGCTTGGATTATAATTCACTTAAATTGGAGAAAGGTCCGTGTGATCAAGGAACTCTTAGCCACTTTACGTTGTGCTTGGCCACAAAGATTTCGTTTTGATTAAGCAGTAAGCCATTTTTACAGATTATTCATATTTTTTTATGTGCAAATGAAGCTTATCCCTTTAATGACCAGACCTGAAAGATCCTTTTTTCACACTTGGTGGTTTAACAGCCTTGACTTTTTGTTGAATTATCAATAGAATTTCCAGTATGTTTTTAAATGACACAAAGGGATTTATTTATTTGATTGATTTACTTATTTATTTATAGTGAGGGTTTTGTTTTTTTGTTTTTTTAATCTTAAGTCACTGTCAGAGCTTCTCTGGATCTCACTGACTGTTGGAAGCAACGACAGTTGTGGCAGGCGGGTTTGGCCCGAGAGTGACGGGGCTCCCCGCGTCACTCTCGGTGCCAAAATCCGCCATTACGCTGCCCGTGTGAACTCAGCCTAGTAGGGGCAGAAAGTCCACAGAGGAAATCTCTGTAGATATTTTTGTGGCTGGATATTTGGGGACTCAGCCTTAGGGTTCATTCACACAGAAGAAAATGGTGAGGAATTTAGTGTGGAATTTCAGCGCTGAAAAAAAAGCCTCCCATTGACATCAACCCTTAAAGGGTTTTCTGGAAAAATTATTACTCAGCAATTCTCACCAGCAGAATAAAGCCAGAAGCAAATAGCTTTATTGTTGCACTAGTGGTGATGTTGAGTTACTGCTGCTCAGCTCCTATACAAGTGTATGATAACAGAGCTGCAGTAGCTCAATAATTAAAGAGGACTTTTCATGTAGTTTTACAGTGTTGGCCAAAAGTATTGGCACCCCTGCAATTCTGTCAGATAATACTCATTTTCTTCCAGAAAATGATTGCAAGCACAAACTCTTTGGTATTAATATCTTCATTTATTTTGCTTGCAATGAAAAAACACAAAAAAGAATGAAAAAAAAGTCAAATCATTGATCATTTTACACAAAACTCCAAAAATGGGCTGGACAAAAGTATTGGCACCCTCGGCCTAATACTTGGTAGCACAACCTTTAGACAAAATAACTGCAAACAACCACTTCCGGTAACCATCAATGAGTTTCATACAATGCTCTGCTGGAATTTTAGACCATTCTTCTTTGGCAAACTGCTCCAGGTCCCTGAGATTTGAAGGGTGCCTTCTCCAAACTGCCATTTTGAGATCTCTCCACAGGTGTTCAGGTCTTGGTTCATTGCTGGCCACTTTAGAAGTCTCCAGTGCTTTCTCTCAAACCATTTTCTAGTGCTTTTTGAAGTGTGTTGTGGGTCATTGTCCTGCTGGAAGACCCATGACCTCTGAGGGAGTCTCAGCTTTCTCACACTGGGCCCTACATTATGCTGCAAAATTTGTGGGTAGTCTTCAGACTTCATAATGCCATGCACACGGTCAAGGTCAAGCAGTCCAGTGCCAGAGGCAGCAAAGCAACCCCAAAACATCAGGGATCCTCCGCCATGTTTGACTGTAGGGACCGTGTTCTTTTCTTTGAAGGCCTCTTTTTTTTTTCCCTGTAAACTCTATGTTGATGCCTTTTCCCAGAAAGCTCTACGTTTGTCTCATCTGACCAGAGAACATTCTTCCAAAACGTTTTGGCTTTCTCAGGTAAGTTTTGGCAAACTCCAGTCTGGCTTTTTTTATGTCTCTGGGTAAGAAGTGGGGTCTTCCTGGGTATCCTACCATACAGTCCCTTTTCATTCAGACGCCAACGGATAGTTCGGTTTGACATTGTTGTACCCTTGGACTGCAGGGCAGCTTGAACTTGTTTGGATGTTAGTCGAGGTTCTTTATCCACCATCCACACAATCTTGCGATGAAATATCTCGTCAATTTTTCTTTTCCGTCCACATCTAGGGAGGTTAGCCACAGTGCCATGGGCTTTAAACTTCTTGATGACACAGGAACATTCAGGTCTTTGGAGATGGACTTGTAGCCTTGAGATTGCTCATGCTTACTCACAATTTTGCTTCTCAAGTCCTCAGACAGTTCTTTGGTCTTCTTTCTTTTCTCCATGCTCAATGTGGTACACACAAGGACACAGGACAGAGGTTGAGTAAACTTTAATCCATTTCAACTGGCTGCAAGTGTGATTTAGTTATTGCCACCACCTGTTAGGTGCCTCAGGTAAGTAACAGGTGCTGTTAATTACACAAATTAGAGAAGCATCACATGATTTTTCAAACAGTGCCAATACTTTTTTCCACCCCCTTTTTTATGTTTGCTGTGGAATTATATCCAATTTGGCTTTTTGACAATTCTTTTTGTGGTTTTCCATTGAAGAAAATTTAAATGAAGATAATACCAAAGAATTTGTGATTGCAATCATTTTCTGGAAGAAAATGAGTATTAGCTGACAGAATTGCAGGGGTGCCAATACTTTTGGCCAACACTGTATCTATATACAGGATTCATGCTAGAAAGCTGATAGTAAGCTGAATTCAGTTTTTAGCTTTCCTGACATGTACCACAGGGCCAGAGATGTGTGTTTAGTTAGTTTCAGCACCAATATCTCCCCACTGTCAGAAGGGTGTTCCTCATAGCTCAGCATCATTGCTGGGCTGTGTGAAAGGCTTTTCCCCCGACAGTACTCATCCATAGCTCTGTACTCACAGAGGCGGCGTTCCTCACAGTCCAGCTATGATGCTAGGCTGTGAGCAATGCCTTACTGACAGCAGGGAAATATCAGTTTCAAAATTAACGGCATCAATATCTCTAGCCCCGGGTCACATACCGGGAAAGCCGACGGAACAATGAATTTAGCGTACTGTCGGCTTTCTAGTGGTATGTAAATCAGTACATACATGAGGACATGAAAGGTCCTTTTTTAAGGATAGGTCATCAATATCATTTGTCCAGAAAACCCCTTTAGGCCGGAGCCCCACGGTCTAGAAATGCCGCAATTTGCCCGCAGTGGAAATGCTGCAGGAAAAATTGCAGCATTTTACAGTACTTGCAAAGTGGATGGGATTCATGCAAATCCCATGCCCCCTTTGTGTTTAAAACTACAGTGCAGACACGCTGCGATTTCTAAAACTGGCCCAGTTTTGGAAATCGCAGCATGTCAATTATATCTACAGAAACGCCGGTGGCTTTCCCATAGATATAATGGTAACATAGTCTGCGGAGGAAAACTCTGTGAACTTTCTGTTCAAAGTGCTGTGGGAAGAACCTCAATGCGTTCACGCCACGGTTGTTCCTGCAGCGCTTTAGCGCAGCGTTTCCAGCCCGTGGGGCCTTAGCCTTAGGTTAAGGCCCTACATTGTGGAAAAGCTGCTTTTTTTGTTGCAGATTTTGCTGCTTTTTTTTCAGTCAAGAGAGGGCAATATAAAGGAAGCACTTACACTTCTCGCTTCTGATAAATCCAGTAATGGCGTTGGCTCAAAAAAATGCTGAAAATTCTGCATCAAAAAAAGAAGTGTTTCTGTGGGGCCTTAGCTTTAAACTGGCACTTTACATTTACATTGTATTAAACCCTAGAAGTATGCGCTGTACATGTCTTAAATTCTTTACTTCTTCCCCATATTAATAATAATATGTTGATGTGTATATATTATATAATTTAAATTTATTGTATCATCGCAATAGGAAACTGAATTAAACTAAAATCATTCAAGCTGAAATGCCCCACAGCTTTTCTAACATGGCTGCACATTACCATTATTAAACTGGAGAGCTGGGCAGATAGTAAAAGCTGTTGCAATATTTGACCTGGAATTAGAGGAATATGATTACTTATATGCCATTTGAAACCCCCTGTAAAAGCATAGGATTCTGAAATGAGAGTGGGAACAAAACACAATAACAGGAAAATGCCAGCTCTAGGCTATGAATAGTCTGCATAATCCTATCCTTCCCTTGTGGTTTGGCAAGTTGTTATGTATTGAAGAGGAGAAATATCAGATGTGCTATTAAGGTATGAAGTTTTGACTGAGGATGGCCATGAAAAAATGGAATGACAGAAACACTGCACAAAAAAGCCTGAAGACACTTGATGAAAAACAGAACGATTTGTAAAAAAAAATACTATATATATATGGTCAAGAAGGGTTAAAAGTCAAATCATTTGATTTCGGCTGTGCCCCTGATCAATCTGGCCTTTGCTTTTTCTAACTCAATCCACCCAATGGGACCTCTGGATGTTTAAATTGTAAATTATCTCTTATTCTCCAAGTGGGTGGTAACTTTTTGTTTTCTCTATCAGTAGAACTAAATACTGAAAATCTTTATCCAAATTTGACAGCAACATTAATCATGTGTCAAGTGTCGCACAAATAACAAGGACTTCTAACATCAAACATGTCTCTTCAGCAATAATGTGGCCTTCATTAGGAATAAAAATTGCTCACAAGAATGTAATATTAGAGGCGTCAATGAGACATCACTACATTACATAGATTCATTGCTACATATTGTACAATGAGTGACCGGCACAAGAATCGTATAGTTAACGCTCAGCGCTGTGCCTGCGCATTACTTTCCACATTCAGCATTATTACACGGTCAATACCTGGAATCAGCCAATGGAATTGGAAAATATCATCAATAGCATTAAAGGACAAGATTGCACCCGCCCAGCAACCCCGGGATGAGGTCATGGGGTCTAAGGGGTTGCCATGGCAGCTAGGAGGCCATCCAATTATGCATATACTGTATGTCCAGTGAATGCCGTAAAAAAATATATCACAATGTGCAAATTAACATATTGGTCAATTTTGTTCCCCCACAAAAAATTGCACTAAAAAGTAATAAAAAATTCATACATATCAAAAATTTATACAAATAAAAACTACAAATAAAGGCCTCTGACACATCTTTGTGAACAAAATAGTACAACGAAAGCAGGAGAATATTTCATTTTTAAAAAGTGATTTATTTATAAAGAGATAAAACATAATAAAACCAAACATAAATATGGTATCACCATAATGATATTGACCCACTGGATCAAGTTGCCATGTCATTTTTAATACAGAGTGAACACTGTAAAATAAGAAAAGTTATTAATTTTGGAAGGTGGGGTAGGAAAATATGGAAAAAGTCACCGAGCGTTAACATGCAAACTACCTTAAAGGGTTAAAAAGACATCTCTATTTCTTTTTCCATTCATATAGCTGTGATGGTTTGTTTTTGGTAGCACAAATGGACATCAAAATGGCACTATTTAATATTTCATATTATGTAGTAGAAAAAAAATCATGGCTGGGGTGGAATCAGATAAAATTGGTAGTAGTGGGCTGCCTAACTGATGGGGAGGACATAGAATATAAGAAAGTAGTAAATTACTCCTCCTCTTGATGCAGTAAAAATGGTCTTATCCTTAATATTGGAAACACCAGAGAGATAGTAATGGACTTCTCTACTACCAGAAGTAATGCCAGAGTGGTCACCATCCACGGACAGGAACTGGAGATTATAACATCCTACAAGTGCTTTGATGTATATCTTGACAACATTTGAATAAGAAGTTAAAGCCTAATAAAATCCACAAAAAATCTACTTCATTAGACAGCTTAGATCTTTTAGGGTTATCAGTGATCTGTGCAAAACCTTTTACTAATTGGTAGTGTCTGGAACCTTCTTCTAAAAGGCTATTGCGTGGGGATGGAATGCCAGAATGAGAGACACAAACAAGATAGAGAAATTAATTAAACAAGATTGCTCAATAATAGGTCGCCAGCTGGATAGCGGAGAGTTGGGTCTGCAAAGAAGGACCTTGAAAAAATTCCGAGCCAGTACAGAGAAACTTGATGAACCCACTAAATAAAATACTTGTTAACCATAAACACTCCTTCAGTGACAGATATATGCAATTATGTTGCAGGAACGAAAGACTCCAAAAGTCCTTTATTTCTACCACGATCTTACTTTTTAACCGTTCACTTGCCACCCACACTGTGAGCTGTCAGCACATCATTCCTTTGCATTAATACATCCCCAGTGCATTGCATCTGTTTTGAATATACAGGTTTTCTGAGTATTATTACCACTAGATCTATATCCTATACAGAAGTATTACTCTGATCTAAAGTACATTTGCACATTTTATTTATCGGTTTTGTTCTTACAAAGTTTACCAAACAACAAAAATGTATAAATGACCTTTATTGTTTGGTAAACGCCAGTCTTCATTACCCCAGAGCCAGCCGGGGGTGCACTACTCCTCATAGATGAGTCAAACCCTCCATCAGACTGTGTGCTTTTTGGGAAAGTTGGGAAAGTAGTGCTTGCAAAGCAGATTTTAAAAACCTTTTATGCCTTGTACAGAAGAAAACTGGTATAGAATGCATAGTAAAACCGACCACTTTTTTTTTTTTTTTTTTCAGCATCCTAGGGGTTTTGAATATGAAATCCTTAGGTTGCTTATAAATTAGGCTGCATACCATAGTACTGCAGTTTATGACTATGGTAGAATAACTGTTACTAACAGATTAAAAGGCCTAGAAGCCAAAAAAAAAAGGCCTAGAAGCCTTCAAAAGGCTCCCAACTACCATAAGAACTGAATGACTCCCGTGATCTCACAGTGAAGGGGACAACGTTTGGTGTCCAGAAGGAGCCATCTAAACAACCTCTCAATTGCCTTGGTGGCACTTGACCATGTATATGGGACACCATATTTTGAGATTTGAAACTTATTGTAAGTTTTTGGGTTTTATTTATGGAGCCAGGTGAGAGCTTGTGGGACAAGCTGCCATTTATTTTGGTATCATTTTAGAGTACAAATGACTTTTGAAAGTAGCAGTAACCAAAAAACACTATTCTGTATTTTTTTTTTCAAATAGCATTCACTGTGTAGTGTGAATAAAAATATATTGATAGTTTGGACTTTTACGGATGAGACATTATCATTTATGTTAATTTTTTTGTGTATTGTTTTATATGAGAAAAGAAAATCTTATCTCCAAAGGCCTCATGATCAAGAATCCAACCCAATAAACCTACGATGCTCACAGAAACTTTGCTACAAAACATCTGAAAGACTACTGTATGACCTTTTATATTTAGAATTTTCTGCAACACAAAAAAGGATACAATATGGGGATGTGGGTGAAATATAACCAAGGAGGTATTAAAGGAATTCAACAGTAAATTAAAACACCAACTAATCATAAGGAAACAAAAGAAACTCAATAGACTAAGAAGCAGAGCAGGTCTCAAAGTACCAGATGGAAAGCAAACTCACACATAACAATAGCAATATACAATAACAGTATATTAACCTGTTCATGGCTAAACTGGAGGAGTTTTTACCGACCTGTATAACTGAACCTCAAGCATATTTTTGGTACATTAACAACCTGCTAGTACAGACAGGCTCAGAAAATGAAGTTCCATTCCAGCATCAGACTCACCTTCAACTACCCTAAATGTCAAATACATTTCCTTGGATATAACCATATCCTTCTGAAACAATGATATTCAAAGTACAATCTGCCATAAACCTACAGGACTGGTAGCATATCTGAGATGTAACAGGTTTTATTCCAAATTTATATGCTGGCGATATATGCAGAATTATAGCTTCTGCTAATCTAAAACAATAAATTTCTGTTTAAACTTTTTTGTTATGTTCAGTTCATCCAATATACCGTCTATTTGCGCTAATCTGAAATGAAACTCTTGTTTATATGTTGTTTTTATTTTCTACTCAACAAATACACAGTGTAATAGAGTGTTGGTAAGCTGAATAACATATTTAATTATTTGGTGTGTGTGTTTTTTTGCTATGCATATATACAGTATTGCAGCCTGCACTAATTAAAAAAAAAAAAAGTTCTTTCAATCTGAATTTTCTTGAAATACTTGCTTAGAAAAAAAAAAAAAACCCACAAAGACCCAGAATTGTTGCCAATCACTACAATTGAGCAGTGTGTGCAGTAAAAATTGATTAGGAAAAAAAATAAGGTCTGTATGAATACTGGGAAATGGGAGCTGGGCAGTTACTTGGGTTACTGCAGTTATATAGACCTTGGTCTTTCTGGCCATTTGTTTGGGTGTGAGCTGTGGTGACGACCTTCTCACCCCGGGAGTAATTGTGAACATACCCTTATAAATCATATGTAGGACGCCTCCAGCGCCATCTTTGAACACTTGGACCAGTGATAGAATAGCTGTAGAGTAGTCTATCAACTCTGCAAGTTATGGTGTTACTATAATAGAGCAGTCTATCATCTATCTTTGCTAGTTATACTGTACGCTCCGCTGCTTACACAGAGGCAAAAACATTATTAGCATGAATCAGAGGGATGAGTACTGGATGGCAAAATGGGATAATTCTTCCCTGCTTTCCAAAGAAAAGAAAAAATTGAATATAGGCTGTATATGAATATAGGCTGTATACTCCTGTTTACCTAGTTTATCACAGTATTTAGAGCCTCCACTGCAAATGCAAGTCACTTACCCAGGTGGCCTCCGCCTGCTCCCAATTTTTCAGCTTGCAGCGCCAACTAGAGCCATAAAAGGAAACTGACAACCACTGGCTGCACCACCAGGTATAGTCGTACCTACAGTGCATCTATATTCCAGCAGATAACTTCAAGGAATTCTGGGCTAAAAAGTTAGAGCAGTTGAAGAAACTGGTCATGGTTTGCCATGGGAGTTTTATTTTGTCTGGCCTCAAGCGTAATGGCCTTGAGGGTGTTTAGTACTGCCAATGGCATTGTAAGGCTGCTTTCACATGGAGTAATGCGCTGCTCATTCTCACACGTAAACATGTGTCAGTGAGCAAGTAAAATAGAATCCCATTGATTTCAATGGGTTCAGTCTTACGCGTACTACTTATAGAACTCAATGGGAGGCTTTTTTACCTATTGCTTTTAATGTGATACGCGCGTAATAGGTAAAAAATCCTCCTATTGAGTTCAATGAGTAGTGTGCTTAAGACCGAACCCATTGAAGTCAATGGGATTCTGTTTTACTGTGCTCACTCTGACACGTGTTTACATGTCAGAATGAGCAGCGCGTTACTCCATGTGAAAGCAGCCTAACACTTAAATAGGCCAGATCAGTGAAAATTTTCAGCTTCCGAATAGTGGTGTCACCATCTCTCTTTATCTATATATTCCATTTACTATACTGCTGCTGCCTGCTATTCGTAAACAGCTACCACCACTGTCACCAATCAGCCAGACTTAATCTGCAGCCTGATCCATCATAGTATGCCCTGTCACACTGCCACACGTTTCCACATCTACAACCACTTCCACTATTCAGCCAGATATGTCCTATGGCCTGATCTATCATATTATGCCCTGCCACACGTTACCACAGGTACCAACCTTGCCACCACTCAGCTACACATGTCCTGAGGCCCGGTTCATCACATTATGCCCTGACACATTGACACACATGTTGCCACAACTACCAATCCTGCCACCACAAAGCTACACATGTCCTATCGCCTGGTCCATCATATCATTCCCTCCTGCACTGCACACATGTTGCCACACCTACTACCACCACTAGCTCCACTCAGCCACACATGTCCTTAGGCCCGATCCATCATATTATGCCCTACTGCACTACCACACTTTACTACAGCTACCAACCCTGCCACCACTCAGCCAGACATGTTCTGAGACCTTGTCCATCATATAATTCCATGACACACTGCTAATCATGTTATCACAGACACCTTCACTAAGCCAGACATGTTCTGCGGCCTGCTTTAAGCCAGACATGTTCTGCGGCCTGCTCTAAGCCAGACATGTTCATCTGATCTCCTTGTCAAAAATGCCCTCTCAACACCATCACATCCCCATGCAATAGCAAAATTGCAAAACTTGCACCCATATCTTGAAAATAAACACCATTCATATACTAAACACAGAACACATAACTATAATAATATCATAATTTTTTCATTCATTAAACAATGTTAACAGATTGAAAAAAATCAGCCCCACAAGGGGACTTGAGCATGATATCACATTGCTTGTATAATACCCTGCAATAATTGTGTTTTGCGCAGTACAGTACTGTATATTGTACTCTTCAGCAGAAACCTATTAGGAATCCATACATGGCGGCTTGTAGCGTAATGCTAGGTCTCCAGTTACTATGGCAACTCCTAGGTACTCTATGATTGTGACACGGGTAAGAGAGCGGGTGAGAGAGGGAGCACCATTCTCTAAACACTTAGATGCCATGATCAGTATTGATCACATTATCTACGGAGATAATCGACCAGAGCCACAGTCATTTCTGACTCTGGCAATGAGACCTTGGCGCTGGCTGTATAATACAGCACTACTATGAATGCTACCGGCTCAGTACACCATAACACTATTGCGACGACCCATCACTCTGGGTCTAAGCAATGGATTAAAGTGTGTTCTAATTCTGTGTTAGCACTTATTGTTTGTGTGGCTACTATTATGACTATCCTAACTAGTCCTGAATCATTCAACCTCTCGGCTGCCTTTCTATATCTTGTCATTTTGTACCATGCCCTAGTTACCAGCTAGTAAATTTCACGATTGGGATTGGCTGGAAAATGATCGAAAATCGGATTTCGAAATCTCAAGATCGGCTCAACACTAGTGCCCTTGATTTTGGGTGCTCTTTGAGAAACAGGAAGCACTGTGGCAGGTAACTAAGCTTGTGGCACAGCTTACTCTGTAGGTTTTTTTCAGTAACAAAGTAACATGGCTCAAGCAGTATCATCACTCTTAGCCATTCTATAAACAAGGAGGAAAGAGACACCTGATCTTTACTCCCTGCTCTAGGGACCCTTGCTACTCATTACAGCATGGCAATCTGGGGATACCATTGGAAAATACAAGACAGGTTTTGGATATGAAGTTTGGGTTTCCTCGCTGATGCAGCAAAGATGTTCAGTTTCACAAGAAGGCTTTAATGCCCAATGGCACAGGACTGCCTGGTGTAGCCTAACTGCTACTAACTAACCAGGAGAGCTGAAGGTGCTCTCTCAAACTACTGGCTTCCAACTAACTGAAACAAGCCTAAACATATCGGAAAATACTAGAAAATACTTTTCCAGCTTTTTACACCTTACGGAAGAGCTAAAAATCCATTTCAATATCTGATTACCGTATATACTCGAGTATAAGCCGACCCGAATATAAGCCGACCCCCTAATTTTACCACAAAAAACTGGGAAAACTTATTGACTCGAGTATAAGCCTAGGGGGGAAATGCAGCAGCTACTGGAAATTTTCAAAAATTAAAATGGTCAGAGTTTTGGGGTGCAGTAGGTGCTGAGGAAGGGGAGGGGGTGTTTTGGTTGTGTTTGTCCCTTCCCTTCCTTTTTTTCCCCCACTTGGAATTCAGCCTGGCTGAACATAGGGTATCTGCAGTGCTCCTATTAACCCCTTCTTGATGGAACAGGAGCACTGCAGATCCCCTATATTCAGTAGACCGGGCACTTTCAGACACAGGGATACCTAATATGTATGTGTCTCACAGTCATTTTTTACTTTTCTATGTATTCTAGGGAAAGGAGCAATTTAGAACATTTTTTTATTTTTTTTGCACTATTTTATGGGAGATTATATACATTAATATTGTGGCTGGTCATAGACCCACCCTCCTAAAAAAAAAAAATATATATATTTTTTTTTTTTTGCTTGCTGACTCGAGTATAAGCCGAGGGGGGCTTTTTCAGCACAAAAACTGGGCTGAAAAATTCGGCTTATACTCGAGTATATACGGTAACTCCTCAGTAAGCGGAATAAAGCTGGAAAAAAGAAGAAACTATCTTACACTAGCAGTACTTAGGGATGGTAATAATTCAAATACTTTATGCCACAAACAAGTATAGACATATTGAGAATACACAGACCAGGAGAATGGAAAAAGTCAATGTATAGCTACATAAACCCATATAACAGAACACAACATCAACAATTATGAAGATCCCAGCAAAAGAAAGGTATGCATTGTGAAAATCTCATAGAATAAAGAAAACTGTATCATATTGCGTAAATGCCATGATTTTGACATGGTGGAAATTCAATGGCAAAAACCGCAGCATTTTATAGTCCTTGTAAAATGGATACACATATTGCAGAAAATAATCTGTAGCAGAAATGTTGCGATTTGAAAAATCTTGCATTTCCACCATGTTTTTTCCTGCAGTGCTTTTTGGCTTCATTTAAGCCTTAGCTTTAAAATGTTTTCTCAAGGTACACAAGTCCACATCATATGGCTCTTTCCCATGATGGCAACATTAAAATATAAAAATAAAATATACACCTAGACACCAGTGTTAGTAATGGGAAAGGTGACAACTGTTTTGTACATAAAGTGCTTCCTCTTGATCACAAAATGCCTTATTAGACTATGCTAACAACCCATGATTTTATATCTACTCATGGGTATCCTATCCTTCTTCATTGAACCAGAAGTGACATCCAATGACATCATTGACCTACAAATTCCATCCACAGAAAAATATCTGA
Organism: Leptodactylus fuscus; assembly: GCF_031893055.1. Taxonomy (NCBI): domain Eukaryota; kingdom Metazoa; phylum Chordata; class Amphibia; order Anura; family Leptodactylidae; genus Leptodactylus; species Leptodactylus fuscus. The sequence goes on along the minus strand of NC_134267.1, from coordinate 120,635,514 downwards.
AGTCATTTCAGGACTTTTCTCTCCACCGGTTTCATGAGGAATCTGTGAAAAAGTTTCCTTTGGAGACTCGAACGCTAGTGTGACCCTAGCATTAGCTTAATTAGTATTGAATCGTTCATCAGCACAGAGCCATATATAAACATTGAAGACGCCTGTATATCATTTCCACCAGTTCTCTAATATTTCTCACTACTGGTAATATTGAGCCAATATATTTCTTAGCCTGACACAGATGTGACCTGGTTAAGCCTCACACATGCCAACTGCTTGGTTTCCCATATGGGGATACTCAATGCTGCAGGAACTAGGGGGTTAATATAAAAACTTTACCCTGCACTGTTGGCGTTATCAAGTAATTTCAACATTTTCACCTCCATTAAGACTTAAAGGAGGCACATCAGGTGATTACATGTATAGTTTAACATTGATGTGCAGTTAAAACTGCAGTTTCCATAGCCCTGATGATGAGCAGCAGTACTTAGGGGAGATAAGCCGACATTCACAGTCCTATCTCAATTATTTATTGACCTCCAGCTGCCTGTCTTAGGCTTGCCCCTGTCCACTGATTGGTGAATGGGATTGAGGCGGGTTCGGTTTACTAGACAGGATGCTATTCACATTCTGCATACACAAAAAAAAGCAAGTATGCAATTATATAGTGGATATCTTTTATACAGCCAATATTTCATGTGTGAACCCAATTTTTAGCTCATGAAGAACCAGGAAACCACAGCCAGAGCACCGTTCACAAAAGTGAATGTACATGACACAAAAAAAAACCATGCCTGCCACACTGATTGTGTACATTTAATGTTCATATTACCTACCTATGCAGTGAAAGTGGTTTAGTTGTAGATATTTCACTAAACCCATTTTTATTATTGTCAGTTATATTCTGTTACCACATATTTTTTAGAATATAACTAAGAAAAGTTATGTTTTAATCATCTTGTAGTGTCATACCCTTCAGTGGTTTGATTTTTGTGAGTCAGGTTGACCCTAAGTGATTAGGTGATAAGTATTTTTATAAGACAGTTATTGCAGTTCTCTCCTACTGGTGGAGTTTTGGCTTCTATATGTCACATATATCTTTCTAGATATGACATGTGATCCTCAGATATGAGGAAGTTCAGCTACTTATACAGCTGTGCTTGTCCATTTTTTTTCCCCAGCACCTGTTATTATATAAATTGAGCGGAATGTAACCTTAGAGGATGGAACAGAATTGCATAATTTGCAAGATTCATGTGTAGGTAACTCAATGCCAGCAGATAACAAAGGTAATGGAGATTAATCTATTGCATTATATTGAAATTTTCTGAATAAGAACATGAACTAGTGATCCAGACATGCCAGCGAGAACTTGATAACATATTGGCATTTCTGTAATGATGAATTGTTACATGAATTGAATTGTGATATGGCTGTATAATTTTATAATTATTACCATTTTTATTATTTTTTCATTGTAAAATATATTTCAGGTCCTATGTTACAGTCAGCAGGCTTACTTAAAAAAAAAACTAAAATAAACAAAAGCATGTGGAGCTCAACTGGGCCCTGAACCACAGCGCTACCCTGGTGTGAACAAGGCCCGACAGTTAAGGTCACTGCCAGGCTACACAACCAACTGGGTATTTCTCTGTTAGCTTCACAGAGAAAGCTCTTGTAGGTCAGAGCAACCACAATGAATACTAGTCTTGCAGTTACTCCACTGAAAAGAGAAGCATAAACAAACTTAGACTGTGTGCTCCCAGTAACCTCCTGGGCTGCACCCACTACAGCCACCTGCTATAGAAGCACTACAGGAAGCAGAGTAGCTAAGGTAGGAGTTCCCTGGGAAATTACTAAGGGGAACAATTCTATCTAAAGACCTACCTAACTTACTGCCAAACTACTGTTTGAATTGACGTGCACAATTCTGAGTTAAGGCTAAGGCCCGTGCGAACAGACCTGCCTCCTTAAATAGAAGGAAGGCGGGTCTATACAGCAAGCGCAGGTGCCCACGCCAGGTGTTCATAGGTTAGTACTACTGTCAGTAAGAAGACCGAACACACCCATCAGCTGGAAGGGAATTAACCCCAGCCATGCTGAACTGAGCAGTAACAGTGGAACAGGCTGCGACCCTAATTCCTTGGCCACATCTGCCGCACAGTCCTACCATTCTACCAGTTGAGGCATAAAGTTCTCTGGATACATGCTGCTACCACTTTCCTATAGCTAAAATGTTCCCTGTATCAGTACAGAAGGGTCTTTATCCCCACCTTTAATTTTTCCTGGGACCAGCCCACCTACATAGTTAATTAGCATAATTAATGGAAAAAGAACTCCCCCTCTCCACTATCTCTTTGTGTTTCTATCTATCCTAATTCTTTTCTTAAGTTGCCCACTGGGCGGATTTTTACTTTTGTACAGGTTTTTTTTGTTTTCTTGTTCACATTGCCCAGGCTATGTCTAAGAGGCTCTTAGATGGCTGTTAAAAACGCACCTAGAGGTTCCCTCTGTGCAGGAGTGAGCTGCTGTAAGTCTAGGAATGGATGCTAGCAGGTGAATGGATAGAAGCCGAGGGTACAGCAGGTCAAGCAACTATAGCTGCCATTCTGGCCAGAGTCTGCCGAAAATGCATCCTCGGGTGCCTAGTGTACATGAACAGTAGCAAGCTATAGCAGAAGCTCAGAGAATAGAGCAAGTATCCAATTTCGGCAAAAGGATTCCCCAATGATGCAGAAGCTCCCAGAATGCAATTGTTCATTTAAAGCTTCGTGTGTATAAGGGCAGGCGCTCTGTGCCTGGCAAGCCAGACCCTCATAATACTAAGGTATTGAGCCCTTCTGATGCTTTCCTTCCATGAACTACTATTTGTACATTGTACTGAGAGAGTTTTTTTTATACTTTTAGATGTTCAATGGTAAAAAGGTCTCTAAAAGGAAGCACAGAACTTGTATAGAGAGTCAACAGTTGTTACCTGATGACCATGTTCCTGGCATATGGCTAATCTGTATTCAAGAATCAAGCCTCTCTTACCAGTTCTCATGCATCTTCTAAAACTAAGCTGGGAATGAAAACTGAACGCTGCATTAGCTGTCTCCAACACCTTTCTGAGGATTATCCTTCCAATATCTGCAGTGTATGCACTCATGTTTCTGAGGATGAAAATGAATTTTTTTTTTTTTTTTTGGTTGAAATCGTGTACATTTAGTAAAAAGAAATCCAAAAAATTCAAGCAGGATTTTTCTCATTTGTTTGATTCTTCTAACTCTTCTGAGGGTGAGTTTCAGACATAGGATCAGAGAAAATAATAGATGAATTCATCACAATAGACACTATCAAAATTTCAGAACCAATGCCTCAAAAAAATAAAAGAAAAAGCATGAAGATGCAGGGCCTGGTAAACAGGATTTTTAACATCAGAAGTTGTCAAGTTGAAGGTTGTTTCCCATATCGTTTTCCCAACCCAGTGCAATATTACTTCTGACAAATGTGTTCTGAATCTCATAGAGAAGTGTTATGTAATAGAAATTTTCCACAAACTAAAAGATCATATTCTTCTAAATAAGCAACAGATTCCTCATGTTTTTCCTCATACAAGACTTTCTGGCAAATAGTGCCTTGGAATAGTCCCAAAAGAGGAAAAATGTTATGGGATGGCTAAGTTCACAAGGGGGGCATTCAGGCGGATTTTGACACCGAGAGTTATGCGCGGAGCCCCGTTATTCTCAGGTCAAAACCCGCCTGCCACAACTGTCGCGGCTCCCGACAGTCGTGCCTCCTCCCTCCGGAGTTGGCTCAGATGAATGGGTGGACTCCGGAGGTTGCTGCCACCAGTGGAAGCCACCTGAAGAAAGGGCAGCCCACTTTTTTTTTTAGCCTGGTGGTCTACATAGACCACCATTGTGAGGGGCCGGATTATTATTATTATTATTATTATTATTATTATTATTATTATTAATTATTATTATTATTATTTTAAATGTAGATTGTGAGCCCCACATAAAGCTCACAATCTACATTTTTCCCCATCAGTGTGTCTTTTTTTGGAATATGGGATGAAAATCCATGCAAACACGGGGAGAACATACAAACACCAGGACTCCAGTGCTGCAAGGCTACAATGCTAACCACTGAGCCACCATGTGGCCCCTGTGAGGGGACGGATTATGATGTGGATTACGCGCCATAATCCGCCCCTCTGTGCCCGTGTGAATGGGCCCTTATTCAAGAATTTTTCCAGTTCAAATGGAGACTCTGTTTCAGTGTCCATCTGAAAATCAATGCAGGAATAATTGCAGAATGGCAAGAGGATATCTTTTGAATTGAAAGCCATGCAGACCAATTCTATATAGTGTGCGGTGTATGGTCTGAGCATTAATAGGGTGACCCCCTACGCCATTAACCTCTGCAGCAATACTGGCAGCACTCTATTTCTATTTTGCATAGACAACCTCTGGATATAACAATCAGCACGGGAATTCAACTTCTTCGGACAGTCATGGAGAGACTTGTTCATAGTGGAACCTGTCTTGTTAAACCATTAAACCACTGTAAGGTCTTGGCCACCGTGCTGCAGGTCAGTATCAGGTAGTTAGTAATCTTCTTATAGCCTAGGTCATCGTTACATAGAGCAACTGTAATGTATCTGCCTTTTTGGGTCCTTGCACCACCCTCCGCTTGCACGCTGTAGCGCAGGAGGGCAAGTTCAGTTTGATTCTTTCTTTAGTGTTTTTTTTGTTGCACTGTGTGAACACTGCTCTATCTCTGGAATGGAATTTCCACAACACCCATATCCTGCACCTTGTTCCCCTTCCTATAGCCCTGATAGAAGTGCTGGCTATTGTGACTTTGTCCCTGCTAAGCTCCTCTTCTGCTACTATTGTATTGCTGACCTCTGGCTTACCCTTTGACTACTCTCTTGGATTTTGATTCTGTACTGTGTTGCTCGACTGTTACTGGACCCTTGGCTTGCTGACCTCCCTTTGTTGTTGTTTGTGTTGTCACTTATAGGAAGGGCCCATCGACCAGTTGCCACCTATTACTTACGATAGGACCAGCAAGCAGGAAGGGACAGTGGTGGAAATTCAGCTTAGGGCTCACTGTCTATTGTGCCCTCCCCCCAAGGATTCACCAGCAGCTAGAGGGGAATTGATCCTATTGCAATTCCCTTACAGCAACAATTCTTTTTTTTCAGATCCTCATAGAGTTCTTTGCCATGAGGTGCCATGTTGAACTTCCAGTGACCAGTATGAGAGTGATAACAGCAAGTTTAAGGCAAGATTAATGACAGAACAAAAACATCTTCTCATTCATAATGACTGATCTCACAAAAACCACATGGGGACAACCTTTGCTATGCAAAGAGTGAAAAGCTCTGTAAATTTCTGCTGGTGTGCTACAGGAAAAAGAGCCCACAGCAACATATCTGTCCTGTGTGTTCACAGCCTAAAAGGTTTTTCTCATGACTTCAATATTGATAGCTTAGCCTTTAACTCCCAGGATATTCCATCAGTAGAATGAAGAATCCAAATTCCCATGTTTGATTATGCAAGATAAGCAGCTTTTCCATATGGAAATAAAAAGCCCAATAAACAAGGGTTATCTGCATGAGTCAACCCCTTTAACCACTGTGTGAACACTTCATCCTCTTGACAAACAATAAAGAATACTCATTGCTCAACCTCATATTTCACTGCTTAATACTACATTATTGCCATTAAAAAGGCTGAGTATTAGTAATATCACCTAAAGAACAGACTTCATGATATATTGTATATTCCAGGCACAGACAATACTCTTATCTACTTTATTAGAAGAGTTGGATAGCCATTTGCACCACATACCGACACAATGGCGCCTTGTTTCACATAGATCTTTTTAATAGTGGTGCTGTAAGCAAAGTTTTTATTGTAGTTTTTCCCTTTAAAATAGTTTAGATTTAACAAAAAGTTGAAAGTTTTTATTTTAGACTTCAATGTCTATTATTATGGATTTTTTTCCAAAGACAACAAATTGGTGCTACATCTATCTGATAAAATATCTTTCTTTAATAAACATGGGCATCTACCTATTTATCTTCCAATTGAATGATCAATGTATCTATTATTACAAAGGAAGAAGTAATTAAGGAGGACTTGAAGGGGGTTCTGGCATAAAAACATTTAAAAATTATTTTATTAATTCATTTATTTAAAAAAAAAAACAGCATCTTTCTTGTCCACTGCTGCTTGTTGAAAGCCTGCCTATGGTGCACCAACTGCCTTATTTACATAAGACTTCAAAGTTGTAATTCTGCAAATGTACAAAAGTGACATACATAACCAAGGTATGTTGTATATAATGATAGTGTACTCTGTAAGGTAGGGTAAGGTTCACACTTTAAAAAAAAAACAAAAAAAACCCCCCAAAAAACGGACACCTACCCTGTTTCCCCGAAAATAAGACATGTTCTTATAATTAATTAGCTAACGAAATATATGACCTTTCTTATTTTCGGGGGATGTTTTATGCAGCGGCTGGAGCGGGGAACAATCGGCAAACGAAGCGGGGAACAATTAGCGGAGTGCCGGCATGACTGCCGGTTGTATGTGACCCAGAAGGTGAAGGGGGGGGGTCTTATTTTCGGGGGAAACAGGGTATCATAACGGACAAAAATGGACAGTAACTGATACCTATCAGTCACTGTCTATGTCCGTTGCCCATAGACTTCAATGTTAAAAAAATAACAGACACTTGCTGTCTGTTTTTTCAAACAGACAGAAAAATCCTGCATGTTGGATTTTTTTGTCCGCTTGAAAAAACGGACATTGTTGTAGACGGACACAAACGGACACTAAAGGACACAAGATAAAATCCCATTGAAATGAATGGAAATTGCTAGTGTCCATTGCTAAAATCTTGGACGGACAATAGCCACGGGCACTGCTGATTGGATACCAACGGGGGATGTGGTAGATTCTTTTTCAAACAAGAGACTAAAGAAGAGAGCAGGGCAGAGGCACACATGAATTCCCAAAACATAGATAATAATAATAATAATAATAATAATAATAATAATAATATATAGAATAACAATATTAATGATAAACATAGAAAATAAACTTTTTAATTAATCAGTTTAACAGATGCCAAAAATGGATGGAATAAATTTCATCGAGAGATCGTATGAGTACTCAACAAAATTCACTGAAAAATATGGCAAATATTAAAACTAATACTTTATTCATATATTCTTAAAATAATTATTGGCCCAAATATAAATCCAATAAAATAATGATATACTCCTAAACCTTGTGCTAATCCCCTTGTACAATAGTAAGCACACTAGATACAAAGACGGATAAATCACTATTTCAAGGAAGATGCATCCCTAGGAGAACAAAGATTTTTACTCCCGTTGTGTGCAAATCCCTAAGTCCAATTGATACTTTATTAGTGTTGGGAAAGCACAAGCTGTGGTTACTGATAGTATCACTGTCACAAGGCTTATATGATATGTTTTTTATATAGGGATAGTTTTGTTTAGTCATTCAATAGCAGACCAGTGATTTTCATCTGCTAGAACTATGTGCACAAGGGTGAGTAAAGATAGCCAGGTCCTGTTTATATAGGTGTAAAATGGCCGTAGATAAGTCTCGATTGTACTTAAAATAGTCAGCCAATTGATACTATGTTGATAAATGCTGGTTCAAGAAACTCTGGAGTTTCAGTTTGTAGATGTCTAAAGGAACACTGCCTTCTCTAGTAGTCCAGTATATAATACCCAGAAATATGCATCTTAATCAGAATTAATATAGATGGTGCCCTGATAGAGAAGGCTATCCCAAATATACTGTACATGCCATTGAGTCTGCTTATGAGGCATCACAGCTTTTAAATGCCCCACAATAATAAGATACTTGTGAGACCTCCACAGCACATACAAACATCAATAGAAACTAGCTGTTCGGTGTCAGATAGCGCTAACCTATGCAGTGTTCTATGGTTGCGCTTTAATTCCTAATTTTCCCCTCAGTGTATTTAATGCATTAATTGTCAATTTACTTATTTATAAAAATATACACAAACACATACACACACACATGCCCCCCTTTTGTGTTACAGCTTCCACCACAGAATCCTTGCTTGGCTATATTCTGATCAAATGCTCTATTTGCTATGTCCTTGTTATTATATCCTTTCTGATAGTGGAAGGCTGTATATCCTAAATCTTTACCTATCTCATTCCAGTGCTCCAGAGGGCAGGAGTAATAAATGTATGCACAGCTAGCCATCAATGAACACCAGAAAGGAGATCTAAGAAGTCTAATCAGCCTTAATGTAATTGAGACTTGTGGATGGCCCTGGTTTCTGAGCCTGATTGCACCTGCGATCACTGCAACCCCTATAGATACGCCAGTGCACACAATACTATTTTATTGCTAATATAATCTACAGACTTTAACCTTCATTCATACAGAATGCATTTCATTCTCATGGTAATCATATCATATAAACCCATGATGGTGTGACATAATTATTTTACAGTCTGAATATAAGTATATTACGTACAATGTATACATTATGTTATACTTCAAGTTACTATTACGCTTCCAATACTGTATGTTAGAATAAAACATGACTGTAATTTCTACTATGTAGAAAATTATATGGTAGCACAAATTTCTCCATTCCTGACTTTTACTGCTCCCGGGGCTTAAAACATCAGCAGTGCAGTTAATGTTCAATAGACAGAACACCAATAATTGTCTTTATCCTGCTGGCTAGAAGACTGACTATATTGGACTGGACATCATTTCTGACATCTTTAATTAAAAAAGAACAAACAATCTACCCCATGAACAGACAATTACTGACTGTTACCGGCAGCATAATCTGTAAACTAGAAGTGATAGTATGAGTTAAAAGAAGCAGTCCATATGCTGTCTGTGATATTGTAGCTCAGCTCCATTCACTTATATTACCAGATTGAACCCATGGATAAGAGTAGCACTGAATAAAACAGCCACTAGTTATACCCCTGACTATGGCCTCTTTAAAGGGGCTCTATCATTGGGAAAAGTCATTTTTAGCTAAGCATATTGTTGCATAACCTTTAGAAAGTCTATTCCACATGTACCTCTTGTATGTAAATTGCCTCAGTGGTTTTTGAATGAGCCCGTTTTTATTCATATGTTAATTACCCTCTTGGTGCACCCCGGAAGTCTCAGCGAGCACCCTCTTTGCTATTGTTTCCTATGCATGTATACAACACAGGCTGTTGCTGCTGCTGATGACTTCCTGCTTGCACACACAGATAGGAGAGAATAGCAGAGACGAGTGCTGCTAGGAACTTCCTGTGCTTGCTGGAAGCTAATTAACATATGAATAAAAATGGACTTATTCAAAAACCACTGAGGCAATTTACATACAAAAGGTAGGTGTGGAATAGACTTTCTAAAGTCTATGCAAGGATGTGATTAGTTTAAAATGAATTTTCCCAATGATAGAGCCACTTTAACTTAAGACTTTTTGGGATTCCCAGCAGTCAGAATCCAACATATCAGTAAATGATGGCATATTCAAGCAGTAAGACTGAAACATTGCCATGCATAGCCTTACATCTGATGACATATTTTCAGAATATTGGTATCAGAATTTTCCAGTAGCTTTATACATGTATTATCATAATTATCTGCTAAAAGATACTGCTGTTAAAGATATTTATGAACATATTTGTGTAGGTTCATCAAATATCTACTAACACTCTTTTAGTAAGTTAGATAGGTTACAAATAATGAATCTGACATGTTAAACTCTGGCAATACATTCTTTCTATAATGAGAACTAGCAAAATGTTATTGACATAATAGCAATCATGTGAACAGTGAACAGAAATGGTAGTGAGTTACATGTCACCTTAATATCAGAAGGGAACTCCCATGATGATTGATCGGTTTCTAATATTGTCCGGATGTAAAATGCAGATTTCAGTCTAGGAATAAAAACAATTAAAAGTTTACAATAATATACCAATTAGCCATTACATTAATATCATCAACACTTACAATGACACTTGTTAAGGGATAATGTTTATTAGGCAACAAAAGAACAAGCAGGAAATACTGACAAGAGTTAGGATCCTAGCAGCTTTTATAGGTGCCAAATTGTGATAGCCATACAGTTGATAACAGTGTCCATCCCTTGACCCCTGTCCACCACCAAAAGTGCATACAATGGGAACATGAGCATCAGAGCTATTACCATGGAGCAATAGGAAAGGTTATTTGACCTTATAAATCACAGCTTCTCTTACATAACTTTTGGCAGAGAATAACCTTTGCATTCTAGCATTACCCCCACAAGACCTGCTGTTTAGGATATGCTTTGACCCAATCATCTAGCCATTACTAGATTTCAAAATTGATAAAATTAATCAGATCTTAAGCTTACCATTTCTTTTCCATAAGATCACCTTAAGGAATAACTGTTCACTTGCTCTTTAATACTGTTAAATACATTTCTATATGCCCCTTTGTACTGAAAAGAAGCTAAGTGATGAGGAATGGATCTGTCCGTTTTATAAATTATTTGAGGCTTCTTAAAGATATTGTGAACATGATAAAGATTAGAAGAGGTTTGGCATCTGCAGTGAGCAGACCCAAGATAACATGGTAATAATACACAATTGTTTTATTGGAGAGAAGGGAGATGAATGATCTTGGCCAGGTCTAGCAGAAGAATGTTAATGCTGTGTTGTAACCATGCTTGTGTTATGTCTTGTTATAAGATGCTCAGATTTCCTTATTATAGAAGTAAATTGGCACAAACAAAGAGTTGTGACCGGGCTCTGCTCCAATTAGAGAAAATTTAAGCTTTAACACCCTTACTCTTTATTGTGATGGTACCCTGTTGACCATCTAGGACATATGCCCTGGTTGAATCTCCTCTTCCCTCATCTACAGCCATTGTATCCCTCTCCAATACTGTTAGATTTATGTATGTTCAGCCACGTAGTTTCATTTCCCAGAATAACTATGAATGTAATTCTGTTATCAAAGATGTGCCATGATCAGCATTAGATTTGTTTCTCAGGAGCCTATTATCTTCCCCTTAGACTCTGTCCATCAAGTAGGCCAAACCTAAAATGGATTGTTCAAGACTACAAGTGTTTTAAATTCTTATGACCTATTCACAGGATAGAAAATCAGTAGCTGATCAATGTGGTTCAACGTCCAGATCCCAGACCAATCTGCTGATCTGGATGCCCAAAGCTGTATATACAGACAGAAGGAGCTCTGCTTTTACTCAAGTGAATAAGAGCAGAGCTGCAGATCTCCAGCACCACCACTACAGAGCTGGACACTCCCATCCACTCCTATTCTGCCCCCATTCACTTAAATAGAAGCAGAGTTGCTTCTGACTGTATACACTGTAAAAGCTTTCTGCACCAGGATCAGCTGATCGTTGCAGCATCAAGGTTTCAGACCTCCATTAATCAGATATTGAGGTCTTTGAGAGTGGCGTGACTAAAGTCTTGTGGGCCCCAATACAATCTTTTGTTTGGGACCCCCTACCTCATCCCTACAGCAAATTCTTGATTGTGATGGTTACGGGTGCTAAGGATTTTAATCAAACTTAGTGTGGTTAGGGTAATCTGTGGGTCTTCCTGGCCTATAAGAAGCTGCAATCTCAATACTGTTGCCAGTGCTTACGGGCCTCCTAGGGTTCCTGGGCCCCAGTGTGACTGCACCCTCTGCACCCCCTCAAGTTACACCACTGGTCATGAACAACCCCTTTGAGGCTGAGTACACCTTTATGGTAATTCTTTTATCATTAGGTGCTGTTAGCTATTATATTGTTAATTGGTATTGTTATAGGTATTATTGCCGTAAAAGCATTGATCCATACTTATAATGCTTTGTATGCCAGTTTTCTTTTTCTTCACTATATTCACTTTTGACTTCCAATAGGACTTAGCTCATGTTTTCTACAGAAGTCCTCTCACAACTTTGCAGTGATTGAATGCCTAACTGATAGGGATGACAAAGAGCTCAGTAAAGTGGAAAGTGGATTCTCTTCAGTGTAGTACAAATGGACTGATCCTTAACATTGGGAAAACCAAAGAGCTGATTCTTGACCTTGCTAGGTCCAAGTCCAATGCTACCCCAGTTACCATCAATAAGCAGGCTGTGGAAGTTGTTCCATCCTACAAATATTAAAATCTTAAAACTAATATGGGTTGCCAGTAATGGGTTGCCAATTTGACAGCTGGTATAAGAGTCTGAAAAGAGAGCCTTAAAGAAATTCTAAGCCACCACTTGGAAGCCATTCAACCTGCTAAAATCCTCGCAAACCTCAGCAACAGATTTGTCCAAGTGCAATGCAGAAAGGAGACATTTAAAAAGTCCTTTATTCCCTCTGCAATGTCTCTCTATAACCACACAGTGTCCAACCTGAGGGAGGGCTCATCAGAAGTGCCCCACAACCTTACCACGTGAACTAAGCTGATGCTATAACCCTCATCTACAACCAGACTAAATTACCACTAGCTGATGACCAAAGGATCAATTGTTAGTAGAGTAAGGCAAGTCTTCATAGATCTGTCTCAGTGCTCAAATGCTTTTATTAAAACTATTGTTTCCCTTGTCTTCTGTAGTTTTAATTTACTGCCCTGTTTTTAAAGATATCCATCTGCAAATCTATCTGACAAGCGGTACCATGACTCTTTACTCTCCTAACTGTCCATAAATACTCTATTGAGCTAATCTCTCTCAAACTGGTAAGATTTAACATTAAATTGGTGTTTATGAGCACAGATAAGAGTCACAGGACGAGCTGTCAGATAGCTGTAGCTCCTCAGACAGATTTCTCTAAAAAAAGGACAGGGCAGCTTGAATTATATGACAGCAAGTGAAAGCTGCAGAAGACAAGGAAAAGCAATTTTTTTTTTAATTACAACCTATTTAAAAATGTTTTAAGGCAATAATAGGTATACTGCAATAAGAATAAGAATATATAATGTAATAAGAAAAATACCTTAAAGGTGTCTTTAAGTCAAATAAGCTTTATACATTTTTGTTTTGCCCTTACAAAAAATTGTAGTTCACCATCTGCAACATCCCTAACATATTGTGTCTAACTAATGCATCTTCTAACGCTACTTACACTGGAACAGATAGACATGGTCTTTTGGTTGTTGTGGGTAGTTGAGATAATATAATAAGACATATTATATTGACATTGATATAGTTGGAATGATCCACCCATTTATTTATATTCTAGATTATATGTGTATATGTATATATATATATATATATATATATATATATATATATATTAGTACAATATATATATATATATATATATATATATATATATATATTCTAGATGTAGCTCTCATGTAGCATTATATTGTGCAGTTAATTTGTCACTTGTTTTTATAGCTCATTTGTGATCTTCAAGCTTCCATCACTGATGCTTTCTTCCCTAACCCTTTCAGACAGTACTTAATGGCATAAAGGGTTTAAAGAATAAGTGGTAAAATCTAAAGTAAAAATAGAGCAAATTAGCCCACATTTGTGAAGAGAATGGAAGTCAAGATCAATGTATCCTTTTCCTGAATCTCTTAAGATAATACATGAAGTTAAGAAATTAAATTCAAAGACCCCGCGTTCCTTATTGACGATGACAGCCATAATAAACCACAAACCATTAGGTACTTAGACAGGAAATGGCTTATGTCTGTGATGAAAAGAATAGAGTGCAGAATGTTCATTTATTCCGGGACTTATCCACAGTGATAGCAATCCTCCAGTAAACAGCATTTATATAATAAAGAAAATGATGTATTATTCCGAATTAAAAAGGTTCTGTACTTTTATCCAACTTTGCATGAATCTTGCAAATACAAGAAACCCTTGAATACATCTTAAGAGAGAAAAATGTATCTCTCTCGCCTTCCCAAACCCACCTTTGTCAGCCTCCTGCACTGATCAGGTACCTTAATTCACTAGTAGGGTTGAACCGATCTTGAAATTTCAGGATCGTTTTTAAAATCCGATTTCCGATCATTTTCCATTTGAACCTGATCCCAATTCCGATCCTAATGCAAGTCAATTGAATTTTTTTTAATAATTGAAGATCGGATAACGATCCTATTCACTACACAGTTGTTTCAATTTTTTGACTCCACACTGTATAGTGATTAAAAAAAATCCCCCAGCTATTTACCCCCCCTGGTGTCCGCTTACCTGCACAGAATCACTGCCGCTGCCACTCCCCATTCTTCTCAGTCAGGTCCTGTCTCATTGACATGCCTTCAGAACGCCGTGTTGTTAGAGATGATAGGAGTAGGTGGGGCTTGTTGTGACTTAGGAGAGTGTGGACGGGGAGACGTGAGTGCATCACTCACGTCTCCCCTCCCAGTACCCACCCACACTCTCTTAAGCCACAAGCCCCACCTTCTTCCAGCATCTCTAACACTAGTCTAGGGAGGCTTGGGTGCACAGGGTGCTCTGAAGGCATGTCAATGAGAGAGAAGAGGAGCAAGAAGAACGGGGAGTGGCAGCGGCAGCAGATCTGTGCAGGTAAGTTGAGCGAAGTTCACGAGTAGATAGATACTATATACTCTTCTGTTTCCTCCCTACTGTGCTATATACTGGAGTCTGCTACATCTCCATAACTGTACATTGACTTGTCTATCTACTCTTCTGCTTCATCCCTGTTTTACCATATACTGAGCTCTGCTACATCTGAGATGTAGCAGAGCCAAGTATACGGCAGAGCAGGGAGGAAACAGAAGAGTAGTACGCTCCTATAGGAATGAATAGACGCAGCTGGCACGCAGGGGGTTAAGCGGCCGGATGCCGGCAAAGTCTGCGTGCCGGCCGCTTCATTCATTCCTATGGGTGCGTGCTATTCTAAACGGGAGTTTCGAATAGTACTTGCTCATCTAATACTATAGCTTTTCCCACAATGATTGACCAGTAGCCAATCATTGTGGGAAATAAACTCTGACCTTCGATTCCACCGGAAAAGATAGGGATCGGAATTCCGATCGCGATCGTGAAATTTACTCGATCACCGATCAGAATCCTAACATTTCTGATCCCAATCGCTCAACCCTATTCACTAGTAAACTCCCATTAAGGAATCAGGTAAGAGCTACTTCCAATAAGGGAAAAGGGTAGGACGGAGGACATGAGATGATAGGATGGTGTTTATAAGAGATAGAGAAAGACAGAAGGAGATAAAGAGATAAGTGTACTACATCATCCTAGTCCTGAATTCACAACTGTGCTACTCATAACAGCTGCATGAAGTCCTACTACATCAGAGGGTTTGTTGTTTTTTGTGGAAGACATCATGGTGGTTGGTTTACAGAGAGCATACCATCTGAGTATTACAATCAATAGAGGAGAAAACTAGTAAAAGATATAAGTGATCTAATGGCCAGATATAGTGTATCTCCTCACATACTCACACATCACAACTAAAAGCTTACCTAAAGTTTTATTACAGCCATCCCACCCAGGACACTATATCCACCATTGCCGGCATTGACCTTCAGGCAGTAGAGAGATAAGATTGTTTTTATGTTATAACAATTTTAATTGTTGTTTTCTAGTCTGGGAGAATTTATTTCTTGTCTTTCCACAAAAAGTTATCAATAAAACAAGACTAAATATAAAAGGTTATCTGAAACAACAGGTATGGCTTGAAACATACCTAACCTTTAAATACATTTTGCACAATGCAAAAGTATACTGTGTGTACATGCGTAATAACAACATTTATTACTATTATGTGGCTTCTAATTTGCATTATTTTTCAGTTTTTCCATTTGTAAGCATTATCTGTAGCCAGCACACTCCTTGGGCTAGTGGATAAAGACTAGCTGATATATATTGAACACACTAAGTAAAGGAGAATCTACTCCATAACATACTCCCTCACAATCATAAACAGTCCCAGGACAATGCAGTACATAGAGATAAAGAACTTTAGTTGTCATAGAAAGCTGCTATTTAGCTCCAGCATGACATACAGATTAGAGATGAGCGAACACTGTTCGGATCAGCCGATCCAAACAGCACGCTCCCATAGAAATGAATGGAAGCACCTGTGACGCTGACGTTGCCGGCGGCCGGCCGGCGTCACGGGTGCTTCCATTCATTTCAATGGGAGCGTGCTGTTAGGATCGGCTGATCCGAACAGTGTTCGCTCATCTCTAATACAGATAAACCAGCATTTTTATTCATCTGTCTATCTCTCTCTCTCTCTGATCACTCCTCACAACTCCCCTCTCCATAGACTTCTACAGACATGTGTAACCTGAATCAAGTGATAGATGGATATAGCAGAATTTTCAAAGTTAAAGTCAGTTTAGCATGGAGACCGAGAAGAGAAATGGCCTGATAAGTGCAAAAAGAAGCATTTTTCTCAGATAAGGTATATTAGAAAGTTTCTTAAAATTGCCCGTACTATTCATTTATGCAAAAGTTGTTGAAAAGCTAGTGACCATTTAAAACCTCATACATACTACTGTGTTGTGTCTCTATACAAACTTTTTGTTGTATTGAGGCATAATACACTACTCATAAGCTATAGTATATACAGCCTACTTTACCTCTATACGCCTTCAATTTTATACAGATGTACCAAGGGGTATTTTACTGTTACATCCTGTATGAATCCAACAGAAAAATAATTGTTTCATGTTTCATCAAAAGCAATATTACAAAGCTACTCTCCCCTGGAAGCACTACTCTTAGCAGAGAATATTTTGCAATAATGGAACCATACAAAGGCAACATATGGCAGAAAATGGAGTGCCTATGGCTCTATGACACATATCCACAGGAATTTGTTTTCTTCTGTACACCCTCAAAGTCGGAAAAGCTCAGCTCTAATGTACTGTATTGTGTAAATTTCATGTATCTATACAAATCTATCTAGAATACATTGACTTTTTTTAAAAATACATAAGCTAAATGCAGCATAATTTTTAGTATTTCAACTTCCATTATTGGCCAACTTTAACCCTTTCTGTATGCGATAGACGTAATACTCATACTTGCGATGCGGGATGTGTTGAGAAGCTGAAGAACTGTAGTTTCAAACGATCAATACAGTAAATAAACTATCATTTTACTTCAAACAGGGTGGGGGAGAGAAAGGAAGAAACAGAACTGAGTGTAACCCTTTTCCTCCTACCAATTACTCTGTACATAGCTCTTTTCGTATTATACTAATGATAAAATAAACATTTGGAGGAAAGCAGTTCACTTATTACTCTACTAAATTTCCTTTCAGCATAAGGAGATCAACTCTCCTCCGAGTTTAACACACTACATAATTACACATCTCCTAAATGAGGCATGGATTGCAATAATTTATGGTTTTATCACCTTTTGTCTTTTGCTTTTCTTTATCTTCAGGAACAAAATCCTAAGAAGCTCAAATCTGTGTTAGATGTTTTCGAGAGAAAACCAATTTACAAGCTTTTCCTGTTTTTCACAACTCATCTGAAGATAATCTTAGAACTATGATCAACATATATCAAGTATTGTGCTTTTATTTTTTTAATTTGTTGCTTATTAGTGGATATTTTGTTTATGTAGTATTACTAACATTGCTCAGCCATTAAATGCACAGTATGTGTTCCACTCCTTAGCTAAAGTAAATGCACACATTCACTAAATGATTATGTATTAATATTTGATTTACAATTGAGATGAACGAACCAATTTCCCAAAAAAATTAAAAAAACTAAAACCAAAACTTTTGTGATTTTTCTTGAGTGTACTAAAGTGCCCACCACCACATACAACACAAGATAGAAGAGCAGAGGAGGAGGAAGCTAATGTCTCTGTGACCTAAGCAGACTTATGGCATCACTAGGCAGCCTCCTAGCCAATCACAAGTGGTAGGTGGAGGGGTTACAGTTCTGATGTCATATCACCAGATAAAATACTGGAGGCAGCAAGTAGAACAGATATTTTTTGACAGAGCAGCACATGGGAAACATGCACTATGCATGATCTAAAGAAATTGCTGGTGTGCAAAAAGTGTCTTCAAATAGAGTTTTTGTAAAAAGTGTTAGAATTGTCCTCAATCACTATTAAATAATAGAAAAAAAGGGGCTGGGGATAGGCTAAATGAGGAGGCAGAAATGAAAGTGCTACTGTCAAACTATCTACCAGTGCATGTATTAATAATATGAATATCGTTCAGTGTTTCTCAACTTTTTCAGACTTGTGGCACTCCTGGAAAAAAAAATCCTCAGGGCACCCCTATCAAATAATTTTTTATCAAAAGACAAAAAAAAAAAACAGTTTTGATGTGTGTTTTTAGCACAGTTTTTTAATTTATAGCTGCAACCACATCTAAACTGCATTAATTTGATGCAATTGTAACTGCATCACAATTGCACTAAGTGAATTAAAAATTCATCTTTTACTATCACCAAGCTCCCTTAGTAGCCCCACATAATATCATACTCCTCAGTGCCCCATTATGCAGTCCATGCTACCTAGTGGCCCCTAGACACATAATAAGGCTTCCTAGTGGCCTCTAGACAACAAATAATGCTCCCCACTGTCTCCCAGACACTTAATAATGCTTCCTTGTGCCCCTAGATACCTAATAATGCTGCCCACTGGCCCCTAGAACCTAATAATGCTCAATACTTGTTCACAGACACCTAATAATGGTCCCCATGGCCATCAAACAAGTAGTAATACTTCCCAGTGGCCCTCAGGCAAGTAGTGATGCCCCATGTGACCCTCAGAAAAGTAGTAGTTTCCTCAGTGGCCCTTAAGCAAGTAATAATTTCCTCTAGTGGCCCACAGACAAGCAATAATGTCCACCAGTGGGCCCCAGAACCTAATAATGCTCCCCATTGTCTTCCAGACAATTCAGAATGCTCCCTAGTGGCTCTCAAACAACTAATGTTGCTTGTCCAATAGCCCTCAAACACCTAATAATGCTCCACAGTTGCCCCTATGCAAGTAGTAATACTCCTTAGTGGCCCCCAGGAAAAGAGTAATGTTCTCCAGTACCCCCAGACAAGGAATAATGTCCCCCATTAGCTCTCAGGCAAGCAATAATATCCCCCAGTGACCTCCAGACAAGTAATAATGCCCCCCTGACAACTAATAATGTTCCTCAGCGGCCAACTTGCAACTAATAATGTCCCCCAGTGTCCCTTTAACAACTGATAGAGGCCCCCAGACAAGTGTTATTTCCCCCAGTACCCCCCTGCCAACTAATAATGTCTCTAAGTGGTCCCCTGGCAACTAAAAATATGCCCCAATGGCCCTATGACAACTAATAATGTCCCCCAATGGCCTGCAGACAAGTGATAATGTCATCCAATGCTTCCTAGAAAAGTATTAGTGGTCCCCTGATAACTAATAATGTCCTCCAGACAAATTATAATGTCCCTCAGTAGCCCCTTGGCAAGAAATAATGTCCCGCAATCATCTCCTAACTACTAATAATGTCACCTGCAGTGTCTCAGGCAACAACCGTCTGGCTCCTACTGGTTCTTCCTCAAGTCCCACATGCATGCCATTGCACACCAAGTACCAATTATAAATACCTGTACTGTTCCCTCCCCCTTATGCCCAGACGTCTCGCCCCACCACAACCACAAAGAGAACTGATCATATCAAAAAAGTGCTTCAGGTGCATGTGCAGCCCAAGATCCAACCCAGACACGATGACTGACTGGGTAGGAACTGACACACCCATCCACAGAAGAGATGCCCATAGTAACCCCAGACTCTATGTATGGTCTATGTACTGACCAGGAGCCTAGCCAAATGGCGCCAAAAAGCAAATACCAAAGACTTCAAATGAGCGTATAACAATACGCAGGGCTCAAATTAAGGTACAGAAAAAGGAGAAAAGACATTTTCTGTAACAGTTGAATAATGTAAAAGTAGAAGGGATCATGAAGGAACAGGAACATAACAACCATAGCACTGCAATATACACAATCCAATCATATTAATTTAGAACAAAAAGTAGACACCGAGCACACTCATAGTGTAGATAATCATAAAAATTCTGTGGTAATTGATAGAAAACCACACGTGACAAAAAGACCTGATTGGCCTCTCACCTAATGCGACTGTGAACCCGTTCACAGTTACGTTTGAAAGAGTGATGACTAGGTGGAGGGAGCCGCACGTCACAAGAACACCAGGGAATGGACCAGGTGTGAAAAATCCGTAAAGAACCAAAGGACCGCGCTCACAGGTCAAAGAATTTATTAAGAGAAAACTGAAGTGCACAACACAGACTCACGGTGTTTCGGGCTTAAATGCCCTTTATCAAGTGCATAAACTTTACGCTGGTTAGCACATGTCTGTGCTAACCAGCGTAAAGTTTATGCACTTGATAAAGGGCATTTAAGCCCAAAACACGGTGAGTCTGTGTTGTGCACTTCAGTTTTCTCTTAATAAATTCTTTGACCTGTGAGCGCGGTCCTTTGGTTCTTTACGAATCATATTAATTTGACCACCGCCTACTTTTGACGTCAACGTTAAATAACCAATCGCAGAAGGCACATGACATCAGCCATCCGGGTTCACTCATTGTGGAAGGCACGATGGATCAACACAAGTATGCATCTATCCTTGCGGACCATGTTCACCCCTACATGCAAATTATTATTTCCTCAGGATGATGGCATCTACCAGCAGGACAATGCGACGTGTCATAAAGCTCGCAGAGGAGCAGCAGGATGAGTATTTTTCATTGGCAGTCTTACCCATTATATTACTATTAAGTATATTTACTATTAAGTACATTACTATTATCATATATTTTATCTCTTGGGCAAAAATACATAACCTTACATTTGTATACATTGTAATGTAATATTCTACTATCCTCCTAATCTTTCATTACCTTACAGAGTTTAGTATCATCTGCAAACCCTGCTCTGTAAACCCTCTACCAGGTCAAGATTTTTAATTGGAGAGGACCCAATACTGACCCCTGTGGCACTCCACTGCTGACTGTGACCCAGTCTGAATATTTACCATTAGCAAGTACCCTCTGTTTTCTATCACTGAGCCAGTTGTGAACCCAAACCCAAATGTGGAAAGGAGTTTGTTACTCACAGAGCAGGAACTTGCTGAGGCAAGTGCAGAGGGGGATGGTAGTATGGAGGTACAGGAACATGACGCAGCTAGCTGGGTGACAGAAAGCAGTGGGGTAGAGGAAAGGGTGCCAGGGAGGTTAGTCCTGAACTGAACTGGCACACCCCAACAAGTTTGCTAAATTGGCAAATGAGGGGAATGTTAGTACAGGGGTAACACTGCTGCAGCATGACACTTCCTCTGACAGCCAGGGGATTGTCTGCTCCAGTAAGAAGGGGGATAGGAGAGCAGAGAAGACTAGATAGGTGCTGGTAGTGGGAGAATCAATTATTAGAGGAACTAACAGGGCAATCTGTCGCAAAGACTGGAATCATCAAAGGTTGTATTAGCTTCCAGGTGCTTTGACACATTGCAGTTCAGGTTGACAGATTACTAGATGGAACAAACTGGTGTGGATGCAGCTGTCATGGTGCACGTTGGCAAAAATGACAAATCTAGAGGTAGGTGGACAGTCCTTAAACTGATTTCAGGGATCAAGGATTGTTTAAACAAGGAACAGGCAGAGGGTAATAATAGATTTAGAGGGCAAAATAGTGTAGATAAGGATAAACACTAGTGTTGAGCGAGTAGTATTGGATTGAATACCTCACCGGCATAGGAATGCGTGTAATCGGCCGAACACCAAGGGGTTAAACGCATCGAATATTCGAAGCGTTTAACCCCTTCGTGTTTGTCCAATTACATTGATTTCAAAGGGAGCCTGGATCGTATACGTCGCGTTATTTTGCGGCCGTGATTTTGCCAGGTCACGCGGCACGTTACTCCATGTGAATATACCCTAACAAGGGAAAACCTCTACTCCTAGAGTAAAGAACATTATACCAGCAAAATAGACAGATATTTTTGACGGTAAAGTAGTGGGGAAATTCATTGCGTAAGTTCAAGGAGGGCCTGAATGTATTATTTTTTTGCAATGGAAAAATATTACAGGTTTTAGATTTTAGTAAAGACAGGTTGACCAGGGTTTGATACGGATGGCCAGATTTGGAGTGAGGTAGAAGTTTTTCCCTCTATAGTTCATGGGGTTCTTTGCCTTCGTCTGGATTAACACTGTAGGGTTATAGGTTGGACTTGATGAACCCATGTCTTGATCCAACCACATCTACTATTTAAAACTATTTTTTTTAAAAACACAGGTAATTTTGTGATGATGCATTCCCTTTAAAGTAATTAACAAAAAGCTTTAACGTCTTCTAGTCTTACATTTTGATATTTGAAGAGACCTGATAGGAATTAGTTAATTTATACCATAAAACTCTAATTATTTAGCTGCTTCTATTTTGCTCCCGCTGAGCATCTGGACTTGCAGTAAGTCAGAAGTCTAAACAGCATGTGAAGGGCAGCCAAAGAGCACAAGCTGTGTACGGCCGGTCACCACAAAGCACACAAGCTCCTTTTCATCTCTGCTTAAATGTTCTTGCTCAGTGTAGGTTTAATCATGTACATATTTTATTACAAGGGGACAGTAATTGTTCCATATGTATGCTAATATTTCCCAAAAGGAACTGGGTTGTTAGACAAGACTGTATGGTTTTTTTAAGCTTTGCTACAAGCCCTCCTTTTTAGTAAAATAATTCATGTAAAATGTCTATAAAAAATACATTGGGCACAGAGAGATATTGCTGATATTGGTGTTGTATATGGGTGCTGGGGTATAAAATCTCACGATTTAAGGTTGTACTTGTAGGCATTTGCATGGAATTTTATTTATTGTAATGTGTAATGTTTTTTATGAGCCTTTAATTAAACTATGCTGTAGGTTTCTGTACAGACTCTCCTTAGCAAACACTTAAAGGGGTTGTCTAGTTTCAGACAAGTATGTTAATGTTTGTATAATGACAAGTTATACAATTTTCCAATGAATTTTCTGTATCAATTCCTCTCAGTTTTCTAGATCTCTGTTTGCTGTCATTAATTTTGTTACTTCTAGTAGATAAAAATCAGTTCATGGTCATGTGATGTATAGTTCAGGTGATACTCACGTTATTAGTCGAGATGAGCAAACACTAAAATGTCCGAGGTTCGAAATCCGATTCGAACAGCTGCACACTATTCGGCTGTTCAAACGGATTTTGAACCCCATTATAGTCTATGGGGGAAATGCTCATTTCAGGGGTAGGCAAAATTTGATACAATTATACTTACCAAGTCCACGAGTGACGGTCGGGCTGCATTCCCCTTGAAGTCTTCTCCCGGCGCAGCGCCCCCGCGGCGTCTTCCAGCTGGAATTCACTCTGCCTAGGCATCGGGGGACATGCGGGACTGCGCATGCACGATCGGCTCTGCCCGGCCTGACGCCTGAGCAGAGCCGACTGCGCATGCAAGGGCATGCCCGCACCTGCGCAGTCGGCCCTGCCTAGGCTGGATGCCTAGGCAGAGTGAATTCCACCCGGAAGAAGACACGGTGATGCAGCACGGAGAAGACTTCGGAAAGGTAAGAGAAGAACCAGCGTTGATTGGCATAATGTATAGCATTCTGCCAATCAATGCTGGTTCTGCATCGAACCTTAAACTTCGAACAGCTAGTAGTGTTCGATCGAGTATGAGTATTTCGAATACTGTAGTATTCGATCGAACACCTACTCGATCGAACACTACTCGCTCATCTCTAGTTATTAGGCAGATGCCAGTGACTACCTGGTAATGAGCATCACATGACCATGAACAGTATATTACATGCACATGGATGGATATTTATGCACTGGAAGTAAGCACAATGAATAACAGAAAGGAGAAAACTGTGATGAAATGATACAGAAAGTATATAGGAAATTTGTATATCTTTTCATTATACAAACACTGACATCTGTTTCTCAATATTTGTCTCAAAGTGGACAACCCCTTTAAAGCATTGGTGGGGAGAGCCTTTATATATTATGGCATCTAAAAGGTTCTAACAATATTATTATTTATTTTACTTTTATAGCATCGACTTATTCTGCAAAGCTTTACAGACATAGTCATGGGGCGTTCACACTGGTGTCCGTCCGTCGTGATTTCACCTTATTATCAGAAAAACAGATTGGGAACGGTTTGCTAACCGTCTGTTTAAAAACGCATTCACTGCAATGGGTTTTTAAAGCAATCCGCCGGTGTCTGTTTGCATCCTCTCCGCTATGAATCTGCATTTTTTTGGATGGACACATAGTCTTTCATGTCTGACTTTGGTCTCTATCCAAAACAGCGGATTCACAGCGGCGAGTTGTGCAAGGCAATAATGCTAACCATTATTATTAATGTATTACTAACAATAGCTTAATTTTAATCTGTTGTAGTCTGCAAAGTAAAAGAGTAAAAGTTTTCATTAATGTGAAAACCACTTTGTTATGCCATGCTAGAGTTAGAGATACATCACTAATGCCACAGTACACCTTATAAGTCACCCTATAAGAAAACTTAAATTTTAATAAACATATGTCAAAAAATCCCAAAAGTATATAAACTCAGATACAACTAATATATTGAACTTTCTTCTAGGAGTAGTCATTTCACATTTATAAGCACTGGTTGTTGTTCAGATGATTACTGGTTCCGTAACAACCCCGCAACATGTTCTGCCGTTACCCAGCACCCATAGATTAATATAGACAACCATGGATGTTAACATTAACCACTTTAGGCTAAGGCCCCATGTTCCAGAAAAGCAGCTTTTTATTGTTGCAGATTTTTCTGTGGTTTTTTAAACAAATCCAGGAGTAGCTATAAAAAGAATAGGAAATATAAAGGAATATCGCCCCCATCACCCTTTTGACCCCCAGCGATAACATTGTGGGTTCTGAAGTGTTGCCATGACAGCCGGGAGGTCAGGCCATAGCCTCCTGACTACCTATGCACAGTTCCCATAGGAACTAATGTGCAATGTTCTGCAATACTATTGATTGCGCCGAGATCCCAGCTTTAAGTCCCCTTGTGGGACAGGTAAAAAGTGAAAAACACACAAATACAAAGTAAAAACACACAAAAATAAACAAATGACAAAAATATAATGTAAACAAAAATAGAATAGGTAAAGTGTTTTATTTTTTTCACTTCCCCGAGCCTAATTAAAAAATAAAATTAAAGCCTGGACAACCTTGTGCACAAAACATTTGCAAACTAAAATGATTCTATTTAACCCACTTCTAAACATAGAGAAGGTAACCAGTATATTTACATGCTAGAAAACCTGTGTGCTTTGTATATCCACTTTTAAGATACATGTAAGTACCCTATTAGGACATATAGATGGAACAGAGTGTGGTTCTTTGCGTGGGGATCTTCCTTCTAGTAGTCAACAGGCCTAGTTCTTCTACGTCTACCATGAACATTTTTCCAGATTACTCTTCGTTCACATCTGTGTTTGGCATGGGGACCCCCGAACAGAATACAGAACGCAACTGCAAGCAGCATGCAGTAAAAGCACAGACTTCATAGACTATAATGGGGTCCATGTGCTTGCCGCGCACTGCCCACACAAATCATGTGACTGCCCACACAAATCATGTGGACAGGAAACTAGATTGTGAACTACTTTCCTGTCCACGATCTCTGCGGAGATCTGGCGGCAAGCACACGGACCCCGTTATAGTCTATGTGGTCCATGTGCTTTCACTGGCACACTGCTTGCAGTTGCGTTCAGTATTCCGTTCGGGGGGTTCCTCATGCAGACTCCCCCCAGAGGGAGTCCCTTTACCATACCATCATGGAACTTTAACATCAACTGAAGATGTCCAAGCTAGATTTGTGCAATAATCAATTGTGTTCTTACAGTGTATGCCTTTATGGGCACACCACGGAACTGGAGCTCACACTGTTCTTACAATAGGACCTTTAGTTGTTCTTGCCCCCTCAATTATACAGTTACCCCTGTCTATTCCCATAAATATTTCAATTGTTTTACTGTTCTTTGTTGCTTTGCTTCATAGACATCATTCCACTTCATTTTTAACCCCTCCTTAGTTCCAAATAAATCAGCGCAGTCTCAGCTTTATATCTTTGGACTACCCAACTAGGAAGCACAATTCACATTACATTCCGTGTAATTTCTGCTATACTCTTGAAAAACACTTTCTATCTTTCTATCTATTTTGCATGTGTATGGCTATTATATATACTATAGTAATGGTACATAAGCTACACATCTTAGACAGTGAGTGGCACTAAACTCAAATCACTGTGGAAGGCATTATTTAATGGCTGTGCAGTTGCCCATTGGCTGCTGTGAATAATGTCTGGTTCTCTATGATCTATGACTGAATCTATTATGGAGAGATTGGGAATGATCTAGAATCTTTATGGCAGCACCTCACTTGATATACTTACACGTGCCTGGTATTATAAGTATAAAATTTATGGCTAGAAATGCTATATGGGAACTTGGTTCGATTGTGAATATGATGAAGGTACAGTATATTGTACATTGCTATATGGTAGTGAATAGGGCTGGTAATGCAACTATACAGTATTTTTTGTGGTTATATGTGTGTGAAATTCAGAGCGGAAGATACAGAGCCTAGCATACTGGATCACAGAGGAATGGAAGAGTGAGGTTTATTTCATAAAGAACCAAATTTAAGAACCAGAATAAATAGTCACTAAACTTTTTTAACAAGCTTTTCATAAATCAATAGTACATACAAGCTAATATATGAAACTCTTATAATGGCAAAATGTCTTTCTCCATTTATCAGAATCTTTTATTTACATCATACTGTGCAAAGCAGAGACACACAGGCACAATGCTGCAGCTAATATTAAGTTTTCTATCCCACCCCAAGTTCTTTACTCACAACAACATTGGTTGTTGCTTCTATATAATACAGATAGATAGATAGATAGATAGATAGATAGATAGATAGATAGATAGGTAAAACGTGTAGCTGCCCTGGGAGAACAAAATTAGAAACAAAGTCTAAAGATGCCTTAAGATTACTAAAATATTATGTATCTATCAGTATTTATCAAAGGTCTACTACTGTGTAGTTAGCACTATTATGATTATTTATATATTTCAATAATCTTCTCATAATCATACTCAAAGAGAACCTTCCATGGATTTGGGCACATGCGGTGTTATATACCGCTGGAAAGCCGACATTGCACTGAATTCAGCGCACTGTCGGCTTTCCCGATCTGTGCCCCAGGTGAAGAGCTATCGGTCCCGGTACCGTAGCTTTTCACAGTCAGAAGGGCGTTTCTGACACTCTGTCAGGAACGTCCTTCTGCACAGCAGTGCCAATAGCGCTGTACAGTGTGAGCGGGGAGGAACGCCCCCCCCCTCCTGATAATGCTCCTCTATGGACGAGTACTGTGAGCAGAGGGAGGGGGCGTTCCTCCCCGCTCACACTGCACAGCGCTATTGGCACTGCTGTGCAGAAGGACGTTCCTGACAGAGTGTTAGAAACTCCCTTCTGACTGTGAAGAGCTACAGTAGCACAGAATTCAGCGCACTGTCGGCTTTCCAGCGGTATATAACACCGCTGGAAGGCAGTCCTCTTTAACTGCCTCCCATGGAGGATAGAAAACAGTTACAGTATATGGTAAGACATGCCATTTATGAGCAAAAAATATAGAATTTTAATAGTGGATCTTGATGCTGATTTTTACAGGGAAATGACTGGAAAATACACATAATCATATATTTAGGGAAAAAATAAACAAACTTTGGCAGTTTATGCATATATATATATATAGTGTATTTTTAGCTCCATTTTTATAACACTAGTCTAGCTGATTGTCAAGTGTTGTTGTAGTGAATGAGTAACAGAAAGAGAAGAGGTGTAGAGGGCAAAATTAAATTAACAGCTCGAATCCTCGTGAATCCTATCCCTAAATATATAACATGTATATCATATATCTCAATCCATCTATTTATCTATCTCTCTAAATATAGATATTCATTGAGCAGACTGAATTAAATTCTGTTATAAAATGGTCTTGTTTCTGTCTTCTGAATTGACTGCAACTCCCTTGCCTTCTTGACCAGCTGATAAGGACAGAGCAGTGGTCGTCATGGACACAAAGTCCTACATTAAGGAAATCAATTGTCAGTTATCTGATGTTTCAGTCTATAGAAGATGCTGGTATTATAAAAAATATGCTGGTATTATTGATGAAGACTTAAACACTTTCTGTTGGTCACATAACTTAGCACTCCTGTCCTATTTGTGTTACCGAAAATACACAATCTTTGATTGATTTACCTTGGCGTCCAATTGTTTCAAGTTCAGAATCTATTTTCAGTAACGTTGCCACACTGCTTGATAAGATTTCGAGACCATTTGCGATTAGGACTGATGTATTATGGAAAATAATGATTTTCTCCTAAAACTTTATGAGGTGGAATTATTCACACAGAGAACAATTGTGCTGACCTTATATGACAATGTGACTCTATATTCCTCAATTGAACACACAAGAGGTCTACAGGTGGTCAATACTTCTTTAAGGGAATGTAGAAAAAATATATATATATTTTGGCATTACTAGAGGATTTATTTACACATAACTAGAGATGAGCGAGTAGTACTACGGTACTTCGGTATTCGAAATACTCCTACTCGATCGAGTACCACTCGCTATTCGAATGGAAAAGTTCAATGCAAAACCAGCATTGATTGACCGAATGCTATACAGTCGGCCAATCAACGCTGGTTCTTCTCCTACCTTTAGAAGTCTTCTCCGTGCAGCTTCCCCGCGGCGTCTTCCGGCTCTGAATTCACTCTGCCAGGCATCGGGCCTGGGCAGAGCCGACTGCGCATGTCCGCTTGTAGTGCAGGCATGAGCAGTCGGCTCTGTCCAGGCCCGATGCCTGGCAGAGTGAATTCAGAGCCGGAAGACGCCGCGGGGACGCTGCACGGAGAAGACTTCTCAGAGGATCCAGCCCGACCCTCACTCGTGGACTTGGTAAGTATAATTTGATTGAATGTTGCCTACCCTGAAACGAGCATTTTCCCCCCATAGACTATAATAGGGTTCGATATTCGATTCGAGTAGTCAAATATTGAGGGGCTACTCGAAACGAATATCGAACCTCGAACATTTTACTGTTCGCTCATCTCTATACATAACTATTTCATGTTTGGTGACAATTTTTACATTCAAAACCAGGGGATCACTAAGAGCTCAAATGTGGAGTCTACATATGCAAATATTTATATGCATGCATCTATGTAGTCCACCCCTACAGAAATGTCCTGAGATGGCGGCAGTACTTAGATGATATTTTTCATATTTGAAAATGGAGAGAAGATACACTGTTGTTGTTCTATGAGTACAATTCATCCTACAGTTATAGTTACTATGGTACATGATATCGGAGAGATACACTTTTTGGATGTCTGGATTTAATGGGATGGAACATCAATTTCTGCTACCTTGTATTCTAACTTTACTTATGTCAATAATATCTTTTCTTTTAATAGAAATCACTCCATAGGGATTATTAGCAGTCTACTAATAGAGCAACTGATGAAGGTGAAAAGGATCGTTAGTGACCATGACTAATTAGGTGACACCCTGGATGTGATGAAAGGGAAATCCATATCAAGGGGTTAAAGTCAGACGCTTACTGTTTGTTTCAACATTTAATCAGCATAGTAAAAAGATAGCTAGTATAATTCGAAAACACTAGACAATATTGGAACGCTGTATTCCTAATGTTCATGAACTACACTGCCCTCCTCTTTTCTCGTACTGTAAAATCACCAAGCTTACATGACGAATTACTGAGGTTGGATCTGGGTTCAAGTAAGAGATATGTGCAGACATATTTATCCAAACCATACTTGGGCTATTCTCCTTATTTGGGGTGCATAAACGGTTCATTGATGAACAAAGGACCTTGTTTTGTACACCCTAGAACTAATACAAGTTTTCAAATTCGTAATTTTCTGATCTGCAACTCTGATCTTCTTATATATGTTATCCATTGACTGTGTCATATCCTTTATATTGGTGAGTTTTCACTGGATTTAAAATCCAGACTTACTCAACACTGACATTCCATCAAGAAGAAAGAACTTGTCCTATAAGCTCCAAAACCAGGCATACAGAAAAATAGCTTAAAGAGGAACTTTCACCACCTCTAAGTCCACAAGTCCAGCTCTTTACATCATTTAATAGTTGCTGCTCTACTAATTCTGGCACAGTTGTCATGTTTTCTCTAGCCCCCTATAGTCCTAAGCGATCAGTACTATTAGTTTTTTTATGTTTGATATACTATTTATGCTCTGCACTGTGAGGGGGGGGGGGGGGGTGCCGTCAGGCAGGATCAGGCAAGGGGGTGTGATTCTGAGCTCTGACACTGCCTCTAATTGGAGCTCTGAGTCAAGCCCCCCCTGCTTGACACTGCCCTTCTGACATTACAGAAGTTAAATAGCACATCAGGCACCAAAACTAACTGCACTTGTTGCTTGAGAATGGTGGGGGGATCAAAAAAAATTCTGAAAGTGCTGGAATCAGTGGAGCAACATCTATTAACTGATGTGAAGAACTTGAATTGGTGGAGGATAATTTTGGATAATTGTCCATATTACACCATTCAGGTTGGGAGGAGATCGTACTAAGTTTCTAAAACTTAGAGATTTGAAGTGGATTTATTGCCTTGACACGTTGCAACTAAATGATCTAAACATGGAGTTTACAATGAGTGATGTAATATAGATGGACAATAGGGAAAACTTGCCCCCAGAATCTTTGCAATTCTGCTATACATTCCTTATTGATGTACTGATGATAGTTATATTTATACATAAAAAATTTTTCTAGAAGTTCTAAATGTTTTATATATTTTATATTAGTAAATAGTGCCCATATTGAACTTTTTGTTATAATTCTTAATTGCCTCCTGTAAGAGTGGGTTATAATCAACTAATAATTTTTCTAATGAAATTCAGAGGTGAATTATGTGCTAATGTTCCACTTTAGGTCTCAGTGTGCAGCTGTCTTTAAAACAAGGGAGTTTTCACATATACAGCTCTATGCAGTGGCGTAACTACCGCCATAGCAGCAGAGGCAGCTGCCACAGGGCCCAGGACATTAGGGGCCTGGTGACAGCCACTACAGCTGCTATCATTATACTCGGGGGTCTTTTCGGATCCCCGCGTATAATGATTGGCAGACCGGGAGAGGTAAGAAACATAAAAAACACTGTTACATACCTCTCCATGATCCTGCCAGGCTTCCTTCCTAGTCTTCTGACGTCACATGAACCTGGCCTGCGACCCGGGTCATGTGACGTCCAACGTCATTGAAGAAGAACGGCAGTGGAGGCAGACAGCGTAGGAGCCGGGGGACAGGTAAGAAACAGTAATTTTTATGTTTTTATCCCCCGGGTCTCTGATTATTATACTCTGGGGTCTGAAAAGATAATACTGTGTGCAGGGGCCACTATGGGGGATAATACTGTGTGCAGGGGCCACTAAGGGACATAATACTGTGTGCAGGGGCCACTATGGGGGATAATACTGTGTGCAGGGGCAACTATGGGGGATAATACTGTGTGAAGGGGCCACTATGGGGCATAATAGAGCGTACAGGAATGCATAGGAGGGGGTCAGTCGAGGTGTTCGGCGTAGGTGTCGGTCGGGGGGAAGGAGCCATGTCAAAAGTTCACCACGGGGCCCTGCCAATCCTAGTTACGCCACTGGCTCTATGGGTTGTCATATACAGATCAGTGATGCTTGTCTTCTTCTTTCTGCTGTAGAACAAGAATATCATTGGTTGTATTGGCCCAATAACAGCATTGGTCCTACCCTGATAAATAGATATGACTCGGTCTCTTTTGTATAAAGTAGCAATGGCTGAAGGTACTAACATTATGGTGTTACATGCTCCCAACTATGTCGGGCATCTGCTCTAATTTTGTTATGGTGTAGGAGATAGGCACACTGGTTACCTATACAAAGATGGCTGCGCTATCCCTCAATACACCAAGTGCATATGTGCACTTTCTCACATGGCAGGCTCTGACTGGGATGCGTGGTTAAGTCTGATAGATGCTGGGCTGCACTTGTAAGCACAATGTACATATTCTGGATTTTTACATTATTGTTTCATCATTAATTATGTTTGGATACTATATATACCTTCACTTGTACACCATCTCATTGCTTGTAAAAGGCTCAAGTGTTTTAGCTGAAGTGTCGCTGGTATGAGGCAATCAACTTCCTTCACTTTGTTTACCCCTATCCAGTGGGTAAGGGGCTCTAACACCTTAATGGCAGCTTCCTACTTCCTATAAGATTTTGGATAAATGCTAAAGGACTTCATAACTAACATATACTGGTGAATTGTTAGAGAGACATAAGGGGCCCATAACTGCTCTTACACAGTGCTCTCAGGGTCAGGGGACAATTGTACACATCACATACAGTGCTCTCAGCGATAGATAGATAGATAGATAGATAGATAGATAGATAGATAGATAGATAGATAGATAGGGTAGATAGGTAGAGTCCAATCACAGTTTTCTGGATCTTGATAGCTATGAACCCACAAATTTAGCACCACAACATTTGTTATATATACTATCACTACTACATGACCAAATATTTGAATATCAGAGACCATGTTATTTATGTGTGTTCAATATACTGTACTATCTAATAACATTTTGTATAATCATTGATGTATTGCAGATTGGAAATACTATCAACGACCTAAAAATGGAAAAATACAGCTTCTGATAAAAACAGAAATGTGTTAAGGACCATGATGAAACCTAATATGCTATGCTAATGGCTCCATTAAATGGCTGATTGGTATGTAAAGGAGCAGTTAACTGAGAACACATGCCACTTATACAGCACAGATCTATAGAGAACTTGCACCCTATAAATCATTAGTGTCTCTGCATACATTTTCAACGTGGGCATCAGCCAGGAAAGATCCATGATAGTTGAAGGCATCGCTAATATGCCTAATTAGGTGATGGCAAATTACGTATAAATACCTATATAATATATGTTTCTGTTTTACTAATATATTGAATAATAATAGATTATATCTATAAAATGTTTGCTTCTGATATAAAATATGCTTGTATAAGAGTCTTTGTTTAGTCTCTATTTTATTATTTGATGGAAGAAGAATGGTGGAATCAAATGGCTGTTTCTATTGCTTTAGAGTGATTTAAGATTTTAGCTCCAGGTCAAGGGCAATGCTTTGTCTGCATGATAAACCATACATGAAAACATACATAGAGAGTATGTACAGTAGCCGGCTCCCTTGGTGCAGAGCATTGTAATTATTGAACAGATACTTAATCCCTTGTTTCCTGCATGTGAGGTCTAGGTGTTTTATTACTATGACTACATAACATGCAGATAGAACCTACCATGTAATCTACTTGTCTATCTATCTATCTATCTATCTATCTATCTATCTATCTATCTATCTATCATTCAGTTTCATACATTTGTCATAGTAGGTCTTGTGAATATCTTCAGAATTTCATTGGTTTAGAAGTACCATCATGATATCCTCATAGCTCAAGTCACAACAAACAAACAAGGGAGCAATTTCGGTGATTATAAACAAAAATATTGATAATTAAAAATTCATGTCATACTCATTATTGTATTTCTTCTAACAGCAAGATAATAGCTCACACCCACTATGTGTACTCTTCAGTCTTCCCGTAGGCATTGTCATGACACAATCCACAGGGACTATTACTGCTTATCCTTCTTCTGGCAGTCTCAAAACAATGTGTAAATTATAGTGATCAAGAAGTGTTTCAATAAATAAGCAAGCTATAGCAGATAGGTAAGATATAAAAGTAGATATACCATACCGCCACCTATACATACAAGTGCTCCTAAAGAAAAAAAATGCGCCTAGCTTTGACAAAATACTCCACATAGGAAGAGATTTGTTATTGCATTTATTAGATTATGATAATGGAGCCCTCAATATCTAGATTTCGAATGTGTTTTCTTTCTTGCTTTTGTATTCTCCATTTGTAATACACTATCAAATGTGACATTGCTATTAAATAAGAATAATAAAAATAATATTATTTTATGTTATGCTTATAATGAAGTAGTATCACCTCCTCTAGGATAAGACTGAATTGCTACAAGTAACCAGATGTAGCAGAGCCCAGTTTGCTGTTTACTTTATATGACAGTGCGTTGGCTATGGTTTTACATAGGGCTGGTGGAAAACTAAACACATCATGTTACCGTAGGGAGTTATGACAAGAACTAAATGGTAATGGACATATTTAGCACGAATAGTGAATAGTTTTTGCAGTATTCATGCAGCTTTCAGTAAGTTACCATTATATATAAACTAACATCCCTATACCTATGTAAGTAAAATAGATTTTACTGCCATCAGTTAAGTTCTCTGCATACTTAACACTATAACATTTCCAGATCCTAAGTGCAATGGATAGAAGTCCAGCACTCAATGCATCATCTATATAAGTGAATTAAAAACCAATAACAAATATAAATTGATACGAGCTTTAAAGACTCACATATGAAACAATTTACCAGTCTGAACAGCTATTGCATTTAGGAAGCTGGAAAGCCATAGCCTGATGTTTTATGTCATATAACTTTGTGTACTGCGGGCACCTGTCAGCTTCCTGGTTATATATTGTAAAAGGTTCCCATTTTATTATAGTTATACAGATTTTTATAGTCTGCCAGTGAGATATTGTGCCCTGTCAGTATAGATACAGGTCAACAGGACTTTTAGCAACTAGTTTTATTGGATGGTGGTGCTTAGACATGTTTAAAGAGACCATACATAGGTAATCTCCCAAGTCATACTTAAAGGCCCATAATCTACTGAAATATAATTCCCTGGGTAGGTCATTATGGAGTACATTTACACCCATGTGACCATGTAGCTAACATAGACTCAAAGGATTATACTGTATGGCAAGTTTACAACATAAAAAAAATCAGTAAAACCCTGAACCATATAATCATATTAGGTAAGACAAGCGCTATGCAAAAACATCCCTTCCCCCTCTGCAGAAATCCAACATTTGTTGTAGCAGTAGATGATAAAGTGAGCCTTTGCAGATATATGTCTAACTAGACTACACCAGCTGCACCATTTCTCGACATGTTATGTAAAACACTAATTATCACGTTACAAATGCACAAACAACAAAAACATACTGTGCTGCAGATGATCAGCACATCACGCTATAAGTTACTGTATACAGGATGCACAACAATGATAATACATACATTATATATCAGATTTATGCTGCAGAGCATCAGATGCTGCAAAACATTGCAAGGTGGTGTTGATAGTGTTTAGATAATTCAGTCCATCTTGTCTTTAGGTGGCATAGCAATATAAGGAATGGCTAATACTATGGATCATCACCACCACCAGCAAAGCGAATAGATAATGCAAAATGTATTATTGTACATGGATACCTGTATTAAGTGAGCAGATGTCATATGTGATATTTCAGCCTCATGTGTGATATCATGTTACATAAAATACCAAACCTCATTATCACATTATCATTAGTGAATCCATTGTATCAATTTAACATCATCATGAGAGTATCATTTATTTTGTAGGGTTTTAAGTCATTTATTTTCTGAAGGAATTATTATGGATCACATATCAAGTTAAATCAGTAGACTATACATCATTCAATATAAACCATGGATAGCAAGGCAAATAAAAAAATTACTCTGTGTAATGTATAGGGAAGCAATGAGGATGTTGTACAAAAAGAAAACTTTATAATGCATTGTTTCCATAGTACATGGAACAAGAGAAGGACCAATGAAGTCTCTGCTTTACATGTATACGGTTAACTTCAATACTGTACTGTATTAACCCTTATATATTATATCAAATTAATAAGTACAATTCAGAAAATCTAAGAAATCAGGTAAATATAGCTAAATGTATTATGCCACTATAGATGCATGCAATTACACGGAAAAGAATCCAGTGAGTCGTGACTCCACAGTAAACATACATATGGAAAAAGATATCGGATAACATACATTCTAGATATGTTCTTCATTGACTTCCACTATATATGCCTGCTTCTAAATCTTAAACCCCAACCCTGCCAGAACCCAGCCCCACAGCAATGATCAAAACATTTCTGTCAGTTCTCAGCTTGTAGAGGTGTGAATAGGATGAACTCTCCAGACTTCACAGTGGAAGCAAGACTCCTTTCTTAAACCTCCCATTCACCAGTTACCAACAGATGCCCAACTGAGACATTTCAGCGAAATCTACAATATTCCAATCTGGCAGAAGGAAAACATGCCAAACTCAAATGTTTGCTAGGACTGCACTGGGTGGCTCAGTGTGCTCTATGCAGATTAGGGATTAAACATATCATAGTAAATTGGAACCTTAAATGTGACAAGATTTACATTATTCCTTGCAATCCACATATGACCATAATAATGGTATTTTGTGCTCAGGTGTCTGCAGTTCTTTCTGTTGTGTTGTCCTTGACTCTTCATGTGCCATGTTAATAATGCATGATATCTAACCCAGACTGTCTTTTCTGAGAATTAACCCAAAATCTACTCAAGATCCTATATTGCGTTCTAGGTTAATGGTTATAAAACATATAACACACAACACATAAATATTCTTCTCACCTTCATAATACTAGATATTAAGCAATATTGTATAAACTAGCTAAACAATGCTGAATTAATATCACGGATTTAACTTACATAACAGATATAACCAATTCCCAAATATATAAATCAATTTCTAGACAGATGGCTAGATGGGAAGAGTGAAGTAAAGGATGAGACACCCAGAAAGAAATCCTTCCCAGACGGAAGAAATCTAGTGATATATCTCTTTTATCTAATATTTATCAGCTCATTTTCACCCATCTCTGCTGCTGGTGGCGATGTGGTTGCTTTTTTTCATTGAGCTAAATAGAATTTCAAAATGAAAAACATCTGAAGTAAAAGTTTTTAATCTGTAACATCTTTTAGAAATGATGTAAGAATAATGGCAGATAAAGGATTCTCAAGCAGCAGCAGCACATGGATTTAGATCTTGTACAAGGATGGCAGGATGGATGCATCAACAAGCCAGCTCTTACCCCTGTTCACATGTCACAGTATGCAGCGGCTCTCCATGCACAAGGCTCCTGTTCTGAGGCTCCAGCACGGCTCTGAGGAACTTGTGCGCTGTCCACTAGTGTGGTGCTGATCTGTAAGGAAGTGTGCCCCGTACAAGTGGCTTAGTCTTAGTTATAGCCAGGCAGGCACCGACACCTTCATGGGTGAAGGCAAGAGATACCCGCAGCTCTGGAGAAGGGATGAGGCGTCGTTATCCACGTCATGGATCTGTTCTGGAGATCTTGCAGGAAGCCAGTACAGTCCAAGTCACAAGCACTGAGCTGTGGGATTGTCTGCTACTTACTGGCACAGGAATAAGAGTGCCTTGTGTCACTGACACTTGTCTCCCTGCCCCTGACTCCCTGCTACTTGTCTCTTGCTTGCTTGCTTGCAGCTGGCTTGCTCCCCTTTGCTCTGCTCTCTCCTCGCCTGCTTTGTGTTTTTCCTTTTGGTCCCAGTGCTCTCAGGTCCCATTTATCAAGCTGCTCTTCATCACGTGTTAATCTGTTTTAGTCCTGGCACCGTCACAGTCACAGGCTCAGACTGCAATACCAACTACAATGTGAGCTGTATGAAGACTGGAAGAAAAGCAAGCTCTCCAGTCACATACACAGTACACACCAGTAACACACCCATCCCAATGCAGCCTCCAGTAAGCACACAGAACATTTACAAGTTGTCAAATCCTTTCTAATGCAGAGGCACTATTCTAATCACAGTGTAGAGAGATGCCAACCAAGATAACTGGTGATGGCATAGATTCCTAGGAAAGTGACCCTTCTAGTGCATATGTAGCATAGCATACCCTCCATGTGTGCATTTGATCTGATCTTGATTTATTACTTCCCCAGTGTTATCACTCCCACACACCACTGACTGTGATGTACAAGTGTATCCTATAGTGATAACAGTCAACATACTGCACCCCTCCTCCAATGCTCCTTATACATACATTGAGGCAATGGAACTTTTCACAGACAGACTCTGAAATTAACTATTCACATAACTTCCAAAGCTAAAAAGTAATCTACAGATTTACATATAGCTCTCCTAGAACTCGATTTATCTACCAGCGGTATGTTTAGTTGTTGGTGTACTCCACTATAGCTTATATAGCTGGATATTTTTAACTCTTAAGTACTATACTATCATGCTGTTTA
The DNA here is from genome assembly GCF_031893055.1 of Leptodactylus fuscus. Classification (NCBI taxonomy): domain Eukaryota; kingdom Metazoa; phylum Chordata; class Amphibia; order Anura; family Leptodactylidae; genus Leptodactylus; species Leptodactylus fuscus. The sequence continues at coordinate 120,597,138 of NC_134267.1, read as the reverse complement.
TCATACACCAGTACAATAGACATATTATTATGATAGAAACCATGATAGTACTTAAGGGTTAAGAACATGTTTTTTGCAAAGGCTATATTACACTTGTTACGTGTCGAATATTCTTTTTGCACTGTTTCTCATATAAATAGTTTCCAGTGGTAAGTCAAGGCATTCGACATATTATTTTTCGAAAATATGAATCCACTGCAGGATTGTAGAAAACATTCATTGCTATATACACTTAAAAATAAAGTGAGAGCTTAGTGTTGCATCCTGTTTTCCTGTTTCCTGACCTATTCTTTTCATGACTGACATTTCATGACATTGGTCTAGATGGTCACCTAGTCTCTTAGAAAAATACTGCAAAAGAATTAGGCTGGCCCGATATAGATTTCTGCAATATGAACATTTCTACTCACCTCTTACCCAGTTCTATATTAAAACCCCTTTACGGTAACATGTATTTAATGTTACAGTTTACTAGAAGAATCACACAATCACACAATCACCTGCGTTCAGGTTTACATTATTTGGGTCTGCTTGGGGACTCGAAAAATGGAAGCCTAATCCACTTAAAAAGTGGTTACTCATGGAAATCCACAGAGCCCATCAACTAATGGGGTCTATTGGGTTTCAACCAGGTTTCTGCCCTGAAATGTGCCAAGAGAAAGGTCCTGCTTGCAGGACTTTTCTCTCCGCGTTTTTCAAGCGGATTCAGAGATGGAATCCCCAAACAAAGTGGGAGCGCTGGTGTGAATCGAGCCTTTGGTGTTACTAAGTTTCCAAAAAACTGATTCAGGTTGTCAGCGCAGTTTAAAGAGGACTTTTCATGTCCTCCTGCATATGTGGTTTTACATACTTCTACTTTTAGCAACGATCTCTGCCACCATCAGAAGGGCGTTCCTGACAGTCTAGTTGGGCTGTGAGGAATGCCTCTCCTGACAGTACTATCCATAGACTTGGGGGGTGTTCCTTACAGTTCAGCATCATTCCTGGTAAAGAACGCCCCTCTAACTCTACAGGGCTATGGACAAGTACCGTCAGGGAGGAGGTTCTTCACAGCTTACTGTCATCGCTAGGTGGTAAGAAACTCTCCCTCTGACAGTACAGAGCTATGGATGAGTACCGTCAGGGGGCATTGCTCACAGCTCAGCTAGACTGTTAGGAACGCCCTTCTGATGGTGGACAGAGATTGGTACCGATATCTTCATTCCAGAGGCACAGAACATGAAAGAAGAGTGTGTGTGCTGAATTCAGTACACTGTCAGCTTTCTAGCGGTATATAAAACAGCATGTTCAGAAGGACATAAAAGGTCTTCTTTAAGATACAGACAGCACAGATTCTTACATTCACCCAAAAGTTTCTTTGATCAATGTTTTGAGTCTCATGGATGTAGTACAAGCAATTTTGCAAAGAAAGCTAGCCAGTTTCACAAATTTGCATATTCATTAAACCTAGGTGCAATTTTTGGCATATACCAGTTTTTGCAGAAAATGTCAACTTTTGAAATAAACTGTAGCCCAACTTCTACGTTTTTTTTTTTTTTTTTTAAATGTAGATTGTGAAGCCCATATAGGGGTTACAAAGTACTTTTTTTTTCCCCTATCAGTATGTCTTTGTAGAATGGGAGGAAATCCACGCGAACACAAGGAGAACCTACAAACTCCTTGCAGGTGTTGTTCCTGGCGGGGGATTCAAACGCAGGACTCCAGCGCTGCAAGGATACAGTGCTAACCACTGAGCCACCATGCTGCCCTTGCCCAACTTTTAAGTTGTTATAACCATTAGCAGTAATTTGCTAAAGGTTTATTACTATCCTATCTATACTTTAAAAGGGTTGGTCACTTTCAGACCAATATTGAGAGACAAATGTTGTATGTTATAATAGAAAGTTGCACAATTTTCCAATTTATCTTCAGTTTTTCACGGTTCTTTAGACCTCTGCTTGCTATTATTCAGTTTGCTTATCCCCAGTAGATAAAAATCAGTCCATAGTCTGTATTAGAGATGAGCAAACACGTTCGATCGAATAGGTATTCAATTGAATATCAGGCCGTTCGAGGTATTCGGTCCCAAACAAATACCGCGCAGCAAACGCAGTAAAAATTCCTATCCCCTCCCACCTTCCCTGGTGCGTTTTTTGCACCAATAACTGCGCAAGAGAGGTGGGACAGGAACTATGACAACAGAGGCATTGAAAAAAAAATTGAAAAAACCCATTGGCTGCTGAAAACATGTGACCTCCCATTTATAAGAAAGGCGGCCGCCATATCCGCCAGATTTGCGGTCAGAGATAGGGAGAGAAACATATCTGCTGAGGGCTACATAGGCATTAGCTTCAGAAAGGCAGGGAAAAACCGAAGAACAACAACAGCTCTTCTCAGAGCTATACACTGCAGGGACAGGAGTCCAGCTTTCCACGGACAGTGGAAAACAGGGATACAGAACAGTTACTTCTTGCTATATACGTGCAAACCAGCTTTTGTTAGGGGTGTCCTCCAAAAAAATAGCAGGAATCCACAGCAGTTACTTCTTGCTATATACGTTCCAACCAGCTTTTATTAGGGGTGTCTGTTACATTCGTGTCTATGCCCAGACCAAGAATCTGGACTGCAGACTGCACCGCTAAAGGAAACAGGGGAAGGAGACTATCCCTGACGCTACGGCGGCTAGCTAGGCCCTGCCTGCGGGTGGTGGTCAGCTGTTCCCAAGCTAGCCTTGGGCCCAACAACTCCTGGCTCTCTCACATGAAGGCCTAGCTGACAGATAGGGCAAGAGCTACAAGAGAGCTAGGGACTGGGGATTCTAAGGTGGTCACCCCTGCGGAAATCAAGGTGCAGCTGCAGACAAAACAAACAGGATGGGATGTGCTGGACAACAGACACGCAGCACAACACAATACGTAACAAGAGAATGAGGAGAGGAACAGTGGAGAGGTGAGGAAAGGGTTAACACAAGACTGGGGCAAAACAAACTGGAACCCAGAACCACACATACAACCAGATAGTGTCAGGCAAACAGAACTGAAGGACAGGGTAGAGTGGAAATGTGGAGGGACAAACCAGACTCACACACAAAGAAACTCACACCACTTCCTAGTCAGTTGCAAACCTATCAAACAATATTCTTCCCAGAGCCAAGAGTTCTAGGTGGTAACCACAAAACCCAGAAACTGGTGAAGCCAGCCCTCCTCCTCCTCCCCAGGATAATCCCATAGGATAATGGAAATGACCAACACCTGAGGTTCGATCCATAGAACATCAGGTACACTCAAAAAGGCTGATCATAAATACCCAAGCAGATGATCTAATGGCAAGGAAAACACCATAGGACCCCAGACCACCAGATCAAAACCCAACAGAAAAACGCAAAATTTTATTAAATTTGTCCCCAAAATAGCAGGAATACAGAGCAGTTAGTTCTTGCTATATATACGTGCAAACCAGCTTTTCACGCAGTGTGTAACCCCAAAACAGGGAAACAGAGCAATTAGGTCCAGCTATGTACGCTCAATCCAGATATCCAGGGTGTGTACCCCCAAAACTTAGGTGGGAGGCATCAAAATTCAGTCAGGTTATGTATGCTCAATCCAGTTTTTCATGGTGTGTACCCCCAAAACCTAGGTGGAAGAGACAGAAATTCAGTCAGGCCATGTATGCTCAATCCAGATATCCAGGGTGTGTACCCCCAAAACCTAGGTGGGAGAGACAGAAATTCAGTCAGGCTATGTACGCTCAATCCAGATATCCCCGGTGTGTACCCCCAAAACCTAGGTGGTATATACAGAAATTCAGTCAGGCTATGTACACTCAATCCAGGTATCCAGGGTGTGTACCCCCAAAGCCTAGGTGGTATACACAGAAATTCAGTCAGGCTATGTACGCTGAATCCAATTTTTAATGCTGTACACCCCGAAGCTAAGTGGGAGACACAGCAATTCAATCAGGCTATATCAGCTCAATCCAATTTTTAAGTGTCTACCCCCCGAAGCTAAGTGGGAGACAGCCGTTCATTTAGTCAGGCCAGGTATGGTCAAACCTGTTTTTAATTCTGTACCCCCCAAAGCTAAGTGGGAGACACAGCAATTCAGTCACACTATATCAGCTCAATCCAATTTTTAAGGGTCTACCCCCCGAAGCTAAGTGGGAAACAGTCATTCATTCAGTCAGGCCATGTATGGTCAAACCGGTTTTTAATGCTGTATCCCCGGAAGTTAAGTGGGAGACAGCTGTTCATTCAGTCAGGCCATGTATGGTCAAACCTGTTTTTAATGCTGTACCCCTGAAGCTAAGTGGGAGACACAGCAATTCAATCAGGCTATATCAGTTCAGTCCAATTTTTAAGGGTCTACCCCCCGAAGCTAAGTGGGGCCCTTGGTGTATCCTTTTAACCCAAGAGTATAATAACAGCACTTCCAGTTCATGCCACACAAGTTTAGTCCGAAATGAACGGGATCCTCATGAATATTTGTCAAATTTAATCTTGCGATTTTTTTCCGATCTGTACTTCTAGGTATGGGTCTAATTTTGACCTTTATGTTGTTTGGTGGTATGGCTACTTGCTGACACATATGGGCAGGGAATGAATGTTTGGCTATTACAATGTTTCCCATGAAAATAAATTAGAGAGATATATGGCCACCTTGCTTTTTATTCACAAATGATGTGTACTAGGGGTCCAAACAGATATAATTCGCTATTAATATTATATTTGCCCTAAGTTATTAAAAAATCTTTTACGCAACTCATTCAATGTTTTTAAGGTAGAGATTTCAATTTTAAGTAATTTGAACATTTTTTATTTCTGTATATATATTATAGAAAGCTATACAGTTTATCACTAGTATATTCATTGTAAAGCAAAACATACATTATTAGAGGAGTTCATAGGGCAACTCAAATTACAGCCTGCTTAGCGGGTAATTCATTGCTTTAATATTATCAGTGCTTTTATATAGAATCCGTGTTTGAATGTCAAAAAAGTCCGACCGCCACTTTAGGTTAGGAAGGATTGTTACCATTTTAGAGCATCTTGGTTCTTGTTTGATTGGACTTACTGTATTGTCTTCCTCTGGAGGAATAGTTAGAACAATGGGACAGATTTGTTAATACTGTTCAAAAGTGAGACAGTTCACACTTGGGCTAGACAGTCTAAAACTACACCTGTAACGTCTCTGCCTGTTTGTGTCACTGTGCCACCCTCTGCTCTCATGCTGCGCTGTAGGAGGCGTATGCAGTTTGATACCTTGCTTAGAGTTTTTGTTTGCACTGTGTGAACACAGCTCTAGTTCTGTAATTTAATTTCCACCACACCCTGCCCTTGTTTGCCTCTGTTCATGAAGTAGCTAAATTTAGGGCCCGTGCACACAATGTAATGCGGAGTTGTTTCTGACACGTAAACTCGTGTCAGAGTCATAGCTTCAAAACAGAATCCCATTGACTTCAATGGGTTCCGTCTTACTCGCGCTACACATTGAAATGAATGGGAGGCTTTTTAACCCATTGCTTTCAATGTGTTACATGTGTTAAACAGAACCCATTGAAGTCAGTGGGATTCTGTTTTGAAGCGCTGACTCTGACACGGGTTTACGTGTCAGAATCAACGCCGCGTTACATCGTGTGTCCTTAGTCTTGGCCTGTGTTTGACAGCCGGCCTTCCTATCAAGTCTAGGACGGGTCTTGCTCCCTATTTATTCTTAGTTCACATTCACATTGGTGCTTGCTATTGCTTCGTGCTTGCTGGCACTTCTCTTGCTGTTTAGTTACTTGTATTCCTAATCCTGACCTTGGCTTTCCCTATTGACTATTCTTTTGGACTTCGATTTGACACTGCATTGCTTGACTGTTACTGGAGCCTTGGCTAGCTGACCTCCCTTTGTTGTTGTTTGTCTTGTCTGCATTTTGTGTTTTTCACGTATAAAGAAGGGCCCGTCGCCCTATTACTTAGGATAGGACCAAGCAAGCAGAAAGGGACAGTGGGGGGCTTCAGCTTAGGGCTCACTGTCTCTTGTGTCCCTTCCCAGGGTTTCCAGCAGCTACTGGGGAATTACTGTCCTAGCAATTTCATAACACAACCAGTGTCTATTACTAGAGATGAGTGAACCAGTTCAGATCTAACCGGATTTGACCTGAATTTTCAAAAAGTTTTGCAGTCATCTGAACTTGCGAACCAGAAGAGAAGCTATAATACTTTGGGGTCTGTTCAGAGGAGGCCGGGAACAGTAAAATAGATTCACGTCTGGTTTGTGGGTTCAGATGAACAAAAAGCGTATAGAAATTTTGAGTCAAACTCATCTCTAGAAACAGACACTTTATAACTTTGATAAATTCGGACTGAAACAAAACAGAGGATTGACTCGTCCAAACCCGAGACTAAGTGAATAAGTGTAGGCTCGCCCATGTCTATTACTGATTAATAAATCGGGCACATTGTTTAATTGTCTAGTTAACTTTATACCATTTATTAATTGGCTTAGTTTCTGACAAAATAAACTAAAATTGTTACATCTTAACCCCCCGTTCCCTTTCCAGGTAAGCCTTTGTTGGATAAGATACACAAAATGTCTAAACAGTCATTAAACAAGGTGTAACGCTTTTTTTGCTACAAATTGCGCCAGAATTCTTGTTTTGCAAATCTTCCCCAGTCTTTCTATATTTAGCTCTGCCCTTTCATTAATCCAGGTCTTCCCCCTTCCTCTAGATAATCATGGACATGTTCTTTTTTTTTTTTTTTTTACAATGGCCATAAATAAGTAAATCTGTTTGTGTGGACATTGTCTTTTTCTTTCACTTTTACTTTGTAGTACTGCCTATGTTTCAGATACTATAAGTAAATATACAGTTAGATATACGGTAACTCCTTGAAATATCAAGTATCTGTTTGCACTATTTTCTTTTAATGTTGCCGTGATTGTCACAAGATAGTAACGATAAATGAATCGTAGTTTGTGACAAAGTTGCTCTCATTTTGTGATCTAGCACTGCAGATCTGGAATCTGAAAAAATTGTAGCAGTGCGTGCAGGTCTGTGTGACATTCAGAGTAAGTCCTTCTGCAGATGACAGCACTGCTTCCAGTAACATTTATATTCATAGTTATACACAGACTTATATGTGGGAGTTAATGCTAATGTTATACTATTAGGTAGCTCTTAATGGCTAGGTTGGTAAAGGGATATTTTCATCATATAAAATAATAGCATATTAAGAAGGTTTACCATCCAACTTTTAGGACCCCAAAGATCCTACTAATGAAGTAAATAAATAACTTTCAGTAAGCTGGCCCTGCTGTTTCTTCATTGTTTGCCATGTATATCAGCCCTCTAGTTTATCCAAATGTGAAGAGAAGACAGTAGCAGGGATGCAGTGCTAAAATATTGCTGCACCTCCTTCATTCTCAGGATAGGTGGAGGTCCTAGAAATCAGACTCTCTCCAATAATAAAATGACAGCACAGCCTAGCAATATTATTTTATAACATGTGGATAACCCTTTGATGTCAGCTGTAAACTCAGGAAGATGTATGTGTATATTCTTGGTCAAACAAGGCTTTGCTTTTGATTGATGTAAGATTGTGCTTTGATGTCCAGGATTTGAAATCACTGCCAAGATTTTGGAGAAATAACATATGTTTTACTTGGGTCTGACTTTTGGTACATAACATGAAGAGACTTTCTAATATGCCAGGTTCTGTTCTGTTCAATTCTCTACCTCTGTGTTTACAGTACTGGAGATCAGCCATCTCTTTGGTATAACAATCTAAAAAGAGTCCTCGTGTATGTGTATCATTTTTCCTTTAGCTCATTTTTCTTAGATGATAGTTTGTGTTGTACTGTTGTACTGAGGTTTTTAGTAATTGACAATTGAATATCAATATGGTGATCACCGTGCACAGCTATAAAAGTGAAGACAAACTGTGTCCAGCGGTGAGATTCACATTTTTAACAGGTTCTGTTGGAAATCGTTGAAGGGTTTCTGGGTCGCAGGAGGGGCTCGCACATTGAGTTTTTTCAAGCCATACCTCTATATCTCAAGATCCTTAGAATAGCACAAGTAGTGCTGCTCACTTGCCATGTGATTTGCATGGCAAAACCATAGCTACACAGTGCACCTGTCAGAACATTAACTACTGGAGGCTGCGTTGTCGCAGCAAAGCTGATCTGCAGAGGTCCTGGCTGTCAAACCCCCGCAGATATAACATTGATACCCTATCCTAAGGATTAGATAGCTCAGGAACCTATGACACAGCCAGAGGAGGTGTAAAACAAAAATAAAAAATAAAAAAAAGCATACTGAGGGTGGGTTCACATCTGCGCCCGATCTCTGCTTTGTGGGTTTCCAGCTTCTGCCGACAAGAGATGTTAACCCGGCATTCAGTGTCTGCCTGTGAGCGTCTTCTGCTCTTCGCAGCGAAACCATTTTTTATTAACCAGACACAAAGTCCTGAATGTCTGACTTCATGTCCGGTTAAAAAAATCGGTATCGCCGCAGAGACCAGAAGACGCTCACGGGCGGTTACTTTGCAAACCCATTCAAATGAATGGGTTTAAAAACTGACTGCTGGTTTCAGTCTCCTGTCCAGTTTCTCGGGCAGAAGTCGGAAACCTGAAAGCGAAGACTGGGCGCAGGTGTGAACTAGCCCTCACCTGCCTCCAGCACTCTGTTTTCTGCTGCCAGTGTTTGTTCCAATTAGTGGCCTTAGCAGTCACTACCAGGACTCTTACAAGGAACCAGTGATGTATGTAAGAGATGGTACTGATCTCTCTCCAGCAACCCATGGTGCCACTGGATTGGTCTCAGTGGTTACATGAGACACAGGACTTCCAGCTACAATGTACCAACATGAGACTGAACAGACACTTGCTGCAGAAAACAGAGCGCAAGGGAAAGGTGAGCATGCTTTTTTAATTTCATTTTTGTTTTACATTTCACCCAGCTGCCACATGGGTTGCTCCAATTCCTGGGCAGCCCCTAATGTCTTACAAACTAATCACAAAGCGGGAATGGTGTCCAGATAGGTAAGCATGAAAGCCCCCTTTTCCGCTCCCAATATGATATTACGTCCCCTTTATTGGCCCCCACATGCTGTAACACCCAACTTACTGGCCCACACATCATATTGCATCCATTTTATTGACTGTACATAGTATATTCCCATTTATTGGCCCCACACAATTTATGGTCCCCTTTATTGGTCCCCACACAATCACTGTCCTGTTTATTGACCCCTCATACTGTATTACACTCCCTTTTTTAACCCTACACACTATACTGTATCCTTTTCTGGTCCCCACATAGTAATTACCCCCTTTATTGATCCCTCACATCACTCTCGTAGACTCTGCAGGGGAAAACGCCAGGCTGGCTCCTACTTCCCCAGCCCACATGAATTAAAGTGTCACCCTAATGCACACATCTTTGTGCTTGAACCTGTACATTGAAGGCTTTTTCACACTTCATTTTCCAAGTATTCTGGGAAAATCTCATGATGCATGTGCTGGACATAAACATACAAGATATGTTGAGTTGACCATAAGATAAGATAAGATAATCCTTTAATAGTTCCACAGTGGGGAAATTTCAGCATGTTACAGCAGCATAGTAATATAGAAACAGGATAATACACAGTAATATATTAAAGACGTAGACACACATATGCTGAGAAGAGAAGATATACTAGGAGTCCATAGCAGCTAAGGAACAGAAGAAGAAAGAAGGAAGACTTCATAGTCATAATCATTAGTTCTCTGTACGGAGTGATCTTCGCTTGGACTGATGTAGATTATACAGCCTGGTCGCCGTTGGAAGGAAGGACTTGCAATAGCGCTCCTTCTCACACTTTGGGTGAAGCAGACGGTCACTTACAGTGCTGCCAAGTGCCATCAAGGTCCCATACATAGGGTGGTATTTGTTCTCCCGCATGGAGGTCACCACAGACAGTATCCTTCTGTCACCCACCACCTGTACTGGGTCCAAGGTGCTCCCCAGGACAGAGCTGGCCCTTCTGATCAGCCTGTCAAGTCTATTTCTGTCCCTGGTTGATATACTGCTCCCCCAGCAGGCCACACCGAAAAAGATGGCTGAAGCAACCACAGAGTTGAAAAAGGCCCTAAGAAGTGGCCCCTGGACTCTGAAGGCCCTCAGTCTCCTGAGCAGGTAGAGTCTGCTGTGGCCCTTTCTGTGCAGCGCCTCCAGGTTGTCAGCCCAGTCTAGTTTATTATTGAGGAGCACACGCAGATACTTATAGGTCCTGACTATCTCAATGCATGTCCCTTGGATCTCCACCGGGATCGGAGCACTTCTCTGTTTACTAAAGTCCACCACCATCTCCTTGGTCTTCCCAGCATTAATCCTGAGGTGTTCTGCTGGCACCATCCAACAAAGTCCTGGTTTAAGTCTCTGTATTCCCTATCGTCGCCATCAGTGATGAGCCTACTATAGCAGAGTCATCGGAGTACTTCTGTAAGTAACAGCTGGATGAGTTGTGCCTAAAGTCAGCAGTGTACAGTGTGAAGAGAAATGGGGCAAAAACTGTACTTTGTGGTGCCCCCGTACTACAGATCACAGTGTCTGACAAACAGTCCTGGGCTCTCACATACTGAGGGCGGTTTGTCAGGTAGTCTAGGATCCAGTTGGACAAGTGATGGTCCACTCCACCAAGGTTCAGCTTCTCCCTCAGTAGCCCTGACTGAATGGTGTTTAACGCACTGGAGAAATCAAAGAACATTATTCTCACAGTGTTCCCAGGTGAGAGAGAGCTCTGTGAAGAAGGTGCCTGTGTTATGATCTACATGCTAAACGTTTTTAGTGGTAAACTACTGCATAGTGTAGCAGACTACATTTTTATTCACAGGAGAAAAAAAGGACTCCTGCTTGGCAGATACTAAAAGCAAATACGCATATGAAGATCAGTTGGGCTTCATAGATCTCTCTCTCTCGATCTGTACTATCTATCTTCATGTTTGTATAATTCCCCTTGACCCTACTTTACAAGCCCCTCCATCTCCACCCTATAATAACTTTTAAGAACATCCATCTCTCCCTGACTTTCTCATTGGTACTATTGTATACCATGATCACAGAGTCTTTCCAAGCCCACCCAGCAGTCTGTCTATCTTATATGCAATATGATGAACCTGAAACACAGATAAAACACTATTTGGCATTCATGGTTTCATTGGCAGATCTCCAGCCACCAATATCTTTATTATCTTTTCTGTGCTCCTAATCTCATCTTTCCTACAGCAGTCATCCTCTGAATAGTTACACCCTCCCAGGGGCATAATTATCAGATTCAGTCATGACGGCTGCTACAGGGCCCCTATCATTATTATGGCATTGGCATATTAAGATTATATTTTGCCTTCCTTCTCCTGTATATGGCCTAAGGCTGTGTCTGAGTTGGAGATTGCCCACCAAAGAAACATTTGCTTCTGCGAGTAAACACTTTCAGCTCCACTACTGATGTTTGGACAAGCAAGCGACTATGCAACTTAGACACAGACGTTATATGGCCAGATGTCCAGGAAGGTGTATAATTGCGGGGAGAGGGTGATCTAGTTAGAATTTTGTAGTTGGGGGTGTGCTGGCTGTCTGGACCTGGTTGCTGATGCCTAATTCACTGATATGAAGGCCTGCACATACAGTGTTGGCCAAAAGTATTGGCACCCCTGCAATTCTCTCAGATAATACTCATTTTCTTCCAGAAAATGATTGCAAGCACAAACTCTTTGGTATTAATATCTTCATTTATTTTGCTTTCAATGAAAAACACAAAAGAGAATAAAAAAAGTCAAATCATTGATCATTTTAGACAAAACTCCAAAAATGAGCCGGACAAAAGTATTGGCCCCTCAGCCTAATATTTGGTAGCACAACCTTTAGACAAAATAACTGTGAACAACGGCTTCCAGTAACCATCAATGAGTTTCTTACAATGCTCTGCTGGAATTTTAGACCATTCTTCTTTGGCAAACTGCTCCAGGTCCCTGAGTTGTGAAGGGTGCCTTCTCCAAACTGCCATTTTGAGATCTCTCCACAGGTGTTCTATGGGATTCAGGTCTGGACTCATTGCTGGCCACTTTAGAAGTCTCCAGTGCTTTCTCTCAAACCATTTTCTAGTGCTTTTTGAAGTGTGTTTTGGGTCATTGTCCTGCTGGAAGACCCATGACCTCTGAGACCCAGCTTTCTCACACTGGGCCCTACATTATGCTGCAAAATTTGTTGGTAGTCTTCAGACTTCATAATGCCATGTCCATGGTCAAGCAGTCCAGTGCCAGAGGCAGCAAAGCAACCCCAAAACATCAGGGAACCTCTGCCATGTTTGACTGTAGGGACCGTGTTCTTTTCTTTGAAGGCCTCTTTTTTTTCCTGTACACTCTATGTTGATGCCTTTTCCCAAAAAGCTCTACTTTTGTCTCATCTGACCAGAGAACATTCTTCCAAAACCTTTTTGGCTTTCTCAGGTAAGTTTTGGCAAACTCTAGCCTGGCTTTTTTATGTCTCTGGGTAAGAAGTGGGGTCTTCCTGGATATCCTATCATACAATCCCTTTTCATTCAGACGCCGACGGATAGTACGGGTTGACACTGTTGTACCCTCGGACTGCAGGGCAGCTTGAACTTGTTTGGATGTTAGTCGAGGTTCTTTATCCACCATCCGCACAATCTTGCGTTGAAATCTCTTGTCAATTTTTCTTTTCCGTCCACATCTAGGGAGGTTAGCCACAGTGCCATGGGCTTTAAACTTCTTGATGCCACTGCGCACAGTAGACACAGGAACATTCAGGTCTGTGGAGATGGACTTGTAACCTTGAGATTGCTCATGCTTCCTCACAATTTTGCTTCTCAAGTCCTCAGACAGTTCTTTGGTCTTCTTTCTTTTCTCCATGCTCAATGTGGTACACACAAGGACACAGGACAGAGGTTGAGTCAACTTTAATCCATTTCAACTGGCTGCAAGTGTGATTTAGTTATTGCTACCACCTGTTAGGTGCCTCAGGTAAGTAACAGGTGCTGTTAATTACACAAATTAGAGAAGCATCACATGATTTTTCAAACAGTGCCAATACTTTTGTCTACCCCTTTTTTATGTTTGCTGTGGAATTATGTCCAATTTGGCTTTTTGACAATTCTTTTTGTGGTTTTCCATTAAAGACAAATTAGAAGATAATAATACCAGATTTTCAGGGGTGCCAATACTTTTGGCCAACACTGTAACAGTGTATGACTCGAAGCTACTGCATGAGTTTGCTCTGAACTCCTCTCCATTTTTGCAGTGCGCCCGCGTGCTGCCTTATAATTATTCAGATCCAGAACCTGGGCTTCTAAATAAGCAATGTGCTTTCATCTATATTCACCCTCATGTTCAAGATATGCATACATTTCACAAGACACACACTTGGTAGCATTTACATACACATTTGAAGCTCATATTCAAATGGAAATGAAACAATAAAAGTACAAAAATAGATATACTGTGTACAAAACCAACTTTCTTCTTAAACTGCAACTGTTTTAGGAAAGAATACAAATTAATGTGCACAAGAAAAGTCAAACAAAACCTAATTTCCTATGTCCTTGTGTTGAACTGTGGCCTTAAGTTAAACTCTCACTTATCTTCACATCACATATCACTGCACCCTTGAAAACCATACACCACTCAGCCAACTTTTCTTGAAATATGATATTGAAAATAAATTGTATAGTTTCAGATATCTAAGCCACATGCTGTAGTTTAATGGTGGATGTACACTAAGAAATGTATGAAAATAGCACTGTCCAATGTAGTATCATTTTCTTTGTAAGCCAGTAAATGCTAACTATATGTGTTGTGACTTTGTATGGTTTATAGCCAAGCTTCACTGAAAATGTCCTCCAAAGAATAACATCCATACTATATCAGCACACATCATATTAACAAGGGTAGCACAAGTGTTCTCTGGCTACCTGCTTGTCTCATATGTCATATATTCTTATATTTTTATATATTCTTATATGATGCTTGCAGCATACATTACTCTTTTGTGAATGCATGATTATGAAGATAATCTGTTTTCCCTTAGTCCCAATAGCAGCACAATATGGGGTATTTCTGCCTCTGTGTGCTGGTAGGACAGACAGAATTTTTAATCAGCCAAATTAACATAATACATGGCTACAGCCCTATAAGAGGGCACAGGGACTCCCCCCCCACACACACACACACGTGTAAATACAAGAGTAATAACAAATACAATGATTCAACAATCACAATACAATATAGGGAGGGCAGCCTTGTACCGCTGTTGGGACTAAGGGAAAACAGATTATCTTCATAATCATCTATTCCCTGTCATCCCACCAGCGGCTCAATACTGGGAGATAGCAAGCAATCCCCCTAGGGAGGGACACCTACTCCACCGAGGCTAACACAGTTCACCCAAAGGAAGTGGCTTCTGTGGCACTAGTGCACACTCTGTAGTGCTTGTTGAATGTAGACTCCGATGACCAGGAGGCTGTGGCACAGATCTGGTCCAGCGACAATGCTTTCTTCTCCGCCCAGGAGGTAGAGGTTGACCTTGTCGAGTGCGTTGAGAGGAAAGCAGGAGGTGGTAAACCCTGTGTTGAAAAAGCCAACTTGATTGTTTCCTTCATCCAGCGGGATATGGATGGTTTTGAGGCTTTGAGACCTTTATGTTGACCAATAAAGTTGAGCAGGAGATTTTCAGATCTTCTAACCCATTAGTACGTCTCAGATATATCTTGAGACATCTGACCATATCCAATGTGTGTAACCTGAATTCCTCTGGAGAGGAAAGAGAGGGATGAAACACGGGCAATGAACTCAGTTGCCCAATATTTGAGATTGAAAGCACCTTAGGTCAGAAACTCGGTAAAAACTGGAGTTGGACTCTATCCTCAAAGAACAAAATATATGGGTCTTCAGAGGAGAGTGCCTGTAACTCCCCTACTCTCTTGGCAGATGTAATTGCCAGAAGGAATACCATTTTATAGGTAAGGAATTTTAAATCTGCTTCCTCGAATGGTGAATCACAAAGTGCCGTTAGGACCGTATTGAGGTCCCACTGGTGGACAGGAGCAGTGACTGCTCGTCTCAGCCTAGTTGCCCCTTTTATAAAGGTGCTCACTAAAGGCTCTTGAGACAAACGCCTCCCCAGATAGGCGGACAAAGCGGCTACTTGAACCTTGAGGGTGGAGACAGAGAGCCCTTTGTCGAGTCCATCCTGAAGAAAATCCAGGATCGCCACTGATGGGGGTTTGGAGGAGTCCACATCATGTTCCCGGCACCAGGAATTAAAGATGTTACCGATTCTGCAGTAATTCTTGTTGGTAGATTCTGCATGGGAACAAGCAAGAGTCTTCAGGACGGCTCTTGACAGTCCACTATTCCTCAATAGGGACTGGTCAACCTCCAGGCTGTCAGGTTGAGTCTCCTCAGATCCTGGCAGCTCAGCTCTCCTTGGGTTACCAGGTCTGGGAGGTGTGGAATCCTTCAGTATGTGCCTTGACTCATCCTCATGATTTCAGCAAACCAAGTCCTTTTTGCCCAGAACGGGATTATGGCAATTCCCGAGACTTGGTCCTGTCTGAACTTCATCAATGCCCTGTGTATAATGGGAATTGGAGGGAAGATGTAGACCAGCCTGAACCTCCATGGGAAGTACAGGGCATCCACTGCCAAGGGGTTGTCCTCCTGGTACAGTGAGCAGACGGTTTCCACCTTGGCGTTGAGTCGGGTTGCCATAAGATCAACCTCCGGGAGACCCCATTTTCAGACGATCTGTTGATATACGTCTGGATGGAGAGACCATTCTCCTGATATGGTAATACCCGGACTCAACTGATCCACTACTATGTTCAGGGAGCCCTTGATTTGACCAGTGGATAAGTGGGACAGGTTCTTTTCTGCCACGTAAAAATGAGATTTGCCTCTCTTAGCAGGGCTGGAGACCTGGTACCTCCTTGCTTGTTGATGTAAATCATCACGGTCATGTTGTCTGACCGGACCTTGACCGCTTTTCCCCTGAGGAGAGTAAAGAAGTGGCATAGTGCCAGATACACTGCCCTGAGCTCCTTCAGGTTGGACATTCCCTCTCCCAGTCTTTTCCAATGTCTTTGAATGGTCTTGTCTTCCAAATGGGCTCCCCATCCCCAGTGGGATGCATCTGTTGTTAACTGGGTCCACACTGGTGAGACCAAGGACCTTCCATCTTTCAAGTGTATCCACTATCTGAGGGAAAGATGGGTACTGGGAGAAATGCAGATTCTCTTGTGCAGTCCCCGTGGAGACCTGTTCCAACACTTCCATCTGGAGGGGACACAAATGCCATAAAGCCCAAGGGACCGCCCGGGCCAAGGATTACATCAGGCTGAGGACTCTCATGGCGGTGCGGATGGTGACTCGAATGGTCTTGAAGAGATAATGGGCGGCAGCTTCTATCCGTAGTCTTCTTGGGCTGATGAGAGAAATCTGCATGTTTACTGAATCCAAGGTGAAGCCCAGGAATGTCCTCTAGGTAGATGGCACTATTTCCAATTTCTACCAATTGATGAGCCACCCTAGCTTCTGTAGGAAGGAAATGGCCATCAGAAGGTGACGTTGGAGAACCGGGGTACACTGAGCTCTTATCAACCAGTCGTCCAGATAGGGAACGATAAATAGGCCATGCATACTGAGGGCAGCGGCGACAGGTGCAACCACCTTGGTGAAGGCGTATGGGATGGAAGAGATGCCGAATGGGAGTGTGGCAAATTGAAAGTGCTCTCTGTGGCCAGACATCTGATCCTGAGATATCTTCTGTGTGGACAATAGATAGGGACGTGGAGGTAAGTGTTCTTTAGATCCAGGGTTATCATGACATCATTCGGCTGTAGGAAAGACGTCGCGGAGTCTACCGATTCCATCCGGAATGGTCTTCTTTTTATGAACTGGTTGAGGAATCTAATATCTATTATCATCCTCCATTCCCCTGATGGTTTGGGGACCAGGAAGACTGGGGGGTAGACCCCCAACCCAAGCTCTGAAGAAGGAACCCTTTCCAGAGCCCCTTTTGCCGTTTGTGGAACGGTGGGTAAAGTACGAGTGAGTACGAAATGATTGCAGGGAGGAAGGGTAAACTCTATGGGCTATCCATACTCTACCACCCGCAATACCCAGGGATCTTTTATTACATGGTGCCACACAGTGGAAAAGTGGGAGAGGTGACCTCCCACTAGAACCTCGGGCACAAAGAGCGGGGCACCTTCAAAAATACTGTCTCTTGTTTGGCTCTTTCCTGGAGAGCCCATGCCAAGCTCCCCTGGAGCGATATCTAGAACGTCTTTGAGGCTGCGATCTAGCCTGCATGGAGGAGCCTCTACCCCTAGAAGGGGGAGCTCAACTACCATGGGAAGCCTGTGGCAGGGATTTCCCTTTCCCATCTGCCAGTCCTTTCATTAGGATGTCCAGTCCATGGCCAAAAACCTTGCCAGGTTCGAAGGGAAGAGCGCACAAGGTGTGTTTAGAGGCGAGATCAGCCCTCCATGGTCTGAGCCAGAGGGGTCTTCTAGCAGCTGTTGACTGAGCCATAGCCTTGGAGGCGAGCCTTAGCTGCTGTCTGGAAGCTTCTCCCATGAAGTCGGCCACCAATCGGATGGACTCCAGCGAGGCCAATATCTCGTCCCGCGAGACCCCGGTAGGTTAATAGCCTAATTCATGAGAACTGCATACATGGCGGCCGAGGTTCGGCCAGACCGTCCTGCGGATAGACTATCCCCCCATCAAACCCCAACAGCAGCCGCAGATTTCCAAACTGAGATTTACCAGCTGCTACAGCAGACCAGAAGTAAGCGGTGCAACCAACAATCCCGTTTCCCCCCTCAACAAGGAACCAAAACTAAGGTTCCTGCCACAGACGCTGGGAGAAGCCGGCCACAAGACTCCTGACATACAGCAATGGTAGGAGAGAGAGGGAGTGGGGGGGGCAGTGCCGCACCTCCCATGAGGCGAACTAAAGCGACCGCTTCAGGCGGCGCTATGACAGGGCCCCAGGGAGGGTGGCATTTGTGCTTACCTAAGCCAGTCCAGGACAGCTCCTAGCACCGAGCGGTGGATTGGGGAGGCCGCTGGCGCAGCGCTGCTCCAGCAGCCTCCCCTCACGCTCAGGCAGAGAGCAGGTCCTCTCTGTGCCTGCTCTCTGCCAGCGAACACCGCTAAGCCCCGCCCCTTCACTTTGACCTGCCCCCTTCGCTTTGCCACGCCCCTCCGCCCCACCCCCTCCTCCCGGGGGGGGGGGCTTTCTGTCGGCCACCTCAGGCGGCAAAAAGGGTAGGTTCACCCCTGGGGGGGAGATTCTAAGACATCAAAATAAGACATACCATCTTCCTGCAGGCAGCCAAGAACAATCTTCAGATGAAGACAGAAAGAGAAGATGAGAACCCTGGACCTAGGTAAGTCCCTGGCCTGAGACCCCTAAGAGGACACAAGGTCCTCCCCACCTGTCCTTAGTCACACAGGACAGAAAAAAAACACATGGGGGAGGTCCCTGTGCCCTCTTATAGGGCTGTAGCCATGTATTATGTTAATTTGGCTGATTAAAAATTCTGCCTATACTACCGGCACACAGGGGCAGAAATACCCCATATTGTGTCACTGGTGGAACAACAGGGAATATATATTGATTTGTGGATGTTCATACATGTTATGTACTAAAGCTTCAGGATAATTTTTCTCTCTGTCTCTCAGCTTTTATCTTGGCCACATAAAGGTATTGATCGTTGTGTGAAATAACTTCGACCATGATAGGTAGTGTGGGATGTGTGCAGTGCACCAGGAGACATTGCCTGCCAACTAGCAGTGTAATATGGACAATAGGAGAAATCCTTAAAGATATGGAAGATGTGAGACCCAAGGGTGTAAATCAATAAAAAATAAGAGCTAGGGGGCGAAAGGCAGGCATATATGAGACCTTTACAGGTGTCAATACCAACTTGACATTGTGGGCACCATGATGACATATAGTCCCTTCCCCTAAAAATTTGGGACAATAAAGACATATGACCATGTGGCCATGGAGATAATTTTAAAAAGCTTGCTGAGTAAATGACTACAGACCCCATTGCAACCCTCTAGAAAGAGTTTAAAGTGCTGTTCCCATCTCAATGATCCTATCTATACTGACTGATTATGTAAATTCAAGAGTTTTTCTCAATATGTTGTTTTAGCAATGCTGTTATGTTTGCCTGCTATGTAATATTATTCATTCCATTGTTTACACAGTGTTTTCTTGGTGCACAACCTGTATCCGATGAGATTGGTCAGAAGGATGAGTCACTACTTGCTGGGAGGGCTGAGTTCTCTCACTGTTATGTACAGCTGTAAGGTCAAGACAATCAGTTCAGCTAAATGCAGTTTTCTGGTAACACTGTCTGTTATTTCTCTATGTAAACACAAAGATATCATCCAAAGTTCCACTATTGCTGGTAGAATCTCAGAACGAGTCCTGAAATAGACTCTTCTGGGTCTCCACTACTGAGCCTCCTTGAAATACAATAGAAAAACATTAACATTAAAAATATAGAAATAAAAACATTGCTATTAAAATATGGCAACACCAAAATTATTTTTTTTAAGTGTTACTGTTCAAAAGTAGTAACACCTAATACATATTTGGTATCACCATAGTTGTACTTAGCTAGACAATAAAGGAACATGCTATTTATGTTACAAAGTGGAATGTTACAAAATAGTGGAATTATTATTTTTTTTCAATTTCTCACCAGAAACATAACTAAAATTCAAGTGAAATGAAAAAATGCCCATTACTGTTTAGCCAAATGTCACTATATGCTTTGTGTAAAATATCCTGTTTGTGAATGACTGAATGTTGCACTTATAATAACTCCACTTTTTGGGTCCATTAGCTGCAGGAAAGAAATACTTAACAATTTCTAATATTTTTATAATAGGTATAACCCTTAGATTTTTTGTATTGCTGACTGGTAATAGTGCCAAGGAAACAAACACATAACTTTATTTTTTCTTTATTTTATATTTTATATGCCTGAAATCAGTAAAACTGCTTCCATAACTTGGAATAATTGAAAATGATCCTTCTCTCCTGTAAAAGAAGTAAGAAGTATATTTGGTTATATCACCTTAATAGTGTCCAATAAATCGGACTGCATAAATTTGCTCCTGTAGGAAATTAAAGAATTGGATTGTGGCGGTTGAGCAAGCT
Organism: Leptodactylus fuscus; assembly: GCF_031893055.1. NCBI lineage: Eukaryota > Metazoa > Chordata > Amphibia > Anura > Leptodactylidae > Leptodactylus > Leptodactylus fuscus. The sequence goes on along the minus strand of NC_134267.1, from coordinate 120,576,933 downwards.
CTTGATAAATTATAAATGTTTTTTTGGGGGGGGGGTTTGACTCCTTGGAGATAGTGGTTAGGGATTTTATTTCGAGCCATTCACACCCTGTAGACTATTGTGTGAAGTATATTTGGGACATGTTTTATAGAATAAAAAATATGCTCAGTTATAGTGGTCAGGAATTTTATTACAAGTTGTTCCAGACCATATAGTCTATTGTGTGAAGCTTAACTGTGACATGTTTTTTTTTTTTTTTATATATAAGAAAAATATTCTTGGAGGTGGTCGATAGCAATTTTATTAAAAGCTATTCAGACCATATAGTCTATTGTACAAAAAGTACTTGTGGCATGATTTATATAGGAAAAAATATTAGATTTATGTTTGTTCATCCAGGTGACCAGGGCTCATCCCTTCACAGAGGAAAACAAAAAGCAATGGGGCAACACGGTGGCTCAGTGGTTAGCACTTTCTGCCTTGCAGCGCTGTAGTCCTGGGTTCAAATCTCACCAGGAACTACAGCTTCAAGGAGTTTGTATGTTCTCCCTGTGTTTGCGTGGATTTCCTCCCATTCTACAAAGACATACTGATAGGAAAAGAAATGTACATTGTGATCCCTATATGGGGCTCCCAATCTACATTTAAAAAAAAAAAGAGGAATAAAAAGCAAAACGTAGGGTTTGGACAAAGGTGACCTACCCACTATTCATGAGCCTTTAGTAGGGCTTGCTGCTTGTATTAAAACTCACCAAGACAGCTCCTTTCTTTAGTAGAAGGATTCTCACACTGATTTTACACAGAGTTGTCATGGGCTTTCTACATGACAGATTTCAGATATCCGCAAAAAGAAGTATAAATTTGTGTGCACAGATATATAAATTGTATGTATGAATTGTGAATTTTTAAAGGGGTTGTCCAGGGAGTTTAAATTTACATACCCGATCCAGCGCAAGATGATGGACCAGGTTACCCCCCCCCTTTCCCTGATCTTACAGGTAATTATTACCTGTGCTATGGGGACTGGTTTTACTATTGTCATTACCTTTACCTTTCAAATTGGTGAAGGAGAATGGGGGTGAAGCAACTCAGGGGTTATGACAAGGCGAGAAACCCCCAAGGTCAATCATCATAAGCTATCTGATCAGATAAGTGAATTTAAACTCCCTTGACAACCCCTTTAATGTGTGCAATTTGTGAAAATTGTGATTAGTCCAGTTCATAGGATAAAGGAAATTTAAAAAATAACACTGAAAAGCAGCAATGAGCACAGCCATGGATGGCTGCAACTAAAAACATCTAGCATATTACTTGTAACACCATATTTCACATTTATATTTATATAGCTGTGCAGTTGTAAGCAGGTGTGGAAGAAATGCTGTAAAATAAGAATGTTTCCAAAATTAGAAGTGTTAACAGTTTATGTTAATCAATTAACCCCTTCCTGCTGACGACATTTTTTGATTTTTCAATCTTTATTACCCTCCATCTAAACCCCATAATTGTTTTATTTTTCCGTTCACAGCACCATATGAAGGCTTAATGTTTATGGGACAAATTGTTCTTCACAATCGTATCATTTATTATTCTGTACAATGTACTGGGAAACTGGAAAAAAAATTCAGAATGGGGTGGTATTGGAGAAAAAGTGCATTCTTGTGACTTTCATATGGGCTTCATTTTTACGGTGTTCACTCTGCAATCAAAATGACATGTCACCTGTATTCTATGTTTCGGTACAATTCCCGGGATACTAAATTTATATGGTTTTATTTACATTTTAAACCTTTCACAAAAGTCTAAATCTTTGCAAAAAACAATTTCCTAAAAGTTGCCATATACACATTTTATATTTCTGTGTACAGGGATGCATAAATTGTCTTTTTTGTGGGCCATGTGTGCTTTTTAGTTATGCCATTTTGGGGAAGGTCTATTGCTTTGATCACTCTTTATTAAAATTTTTATCAGAGGCAAACAGTGAAAAAAATTTTTTTCCTGGTACGGCATTATATTTTTATAAGTTTGTACACTGGCCATTTTCAGACACAGGGATAACTAATGTGTATAGTATTTTTTAACATTTATATGTATTTTAGGGAAAGGGGCTGGTTTGAACTTTTACTTCTTTTTACATTTTTTTAAATATTTTTCTTTACTTTCTTTATTGCATTTCTTAGACCCCCTAGGAGTCTTGAACTCCAGTGGGTCTTTTCACTAATGACATGTATTACAATGCCTTGCAAAATATCAGCATTGGCATGACAGGCTGCATAAAGCAGCCTGTCACACAAATGCATGCCAGATAAGCCTAGGAAATATCATTGTCACCTATTGAAAGTAATTAGCCAAACTGTATATATTACCAGAAAAGGTCCCATGACATACCCCTTTCTCTATCACCTTTTGTGCATTTTTGCCCCTGGATAAGACCTGTAGTCCATCTTTATGCTCAGTTTCTCTTTTTCTTACCTATAACTGTGTATTAGATGATGTCAGGGTCTGAGGTTGCTAGGTGGGGTGGCATAGACAAACAAGTCTGGATTTTTAGTCCAAAAAGGTAGAGTATTATTTTAACTCCACAAGAAACAGTGCAGCAATAAAAATAGAAAAAAAAAATACAAAATAAATACCTGCCCGGCTAGGCTCTGACTATACACATAATAGGTTACCTCACCTATAATAGCAGATTCAATAGTAAAATTGAATGGTACAAGACACAGCTCCCACAGTGTGACCTTCCAGTTGGCCCTGCAGCCCAGCTCTGTCCAAAGTCTTGCTGCTGGAGCTAACCTTTTAAACATCACTGATGAGGACAATGCACAGCAGCTGACATGTTGCAGAAACATCCCCAATGTGTGGACTGGAGGGGGTGTGGAATGACAGGTCCCACTGCCAATCCTACCTGCCATTCCTAAAAAATCCAGCCCAATACTGAGAATGTAACAACATGCTCAGCAGACAAAAGCTGTCTGCTGAGAACAAGTCATCCCTGGACTTTCTCTCATCTTGCCCACCTGAGTAGTCTGGGCGAGATGTACGCCCCCTCCATTATTTTGCCGGCCCTCGGCTTACAATGAGTATTACATAACAATTCATGTGCTGTCCTAACAGATGAAGGTGCACCTGGGAAATGTAGTTTTAACTAGTTACATGCTACATATCACTTTTCTGTGGTCTCTCAAATACCATCTACAGAAGCACTATACAGTACATCACTTGGAGTAGAAGACAAGTGCAAATGGACAACAGCAAGTTTAGCAAGGTTTTTGGTAATAAAACTGAATGTTTTCAGAAATGTTTAAGTTCTCAGCTGAGAAGACCCCATTCAGTCAGCCCTGGTGAGAGAGAATAATTAGTGAAGGCTTAGTTTGGGGAGTGTTAGTGCAAAAGAGTTAGATTATGAAATGTTATAAGCCTGCCTGAAGAGATGTGTTTTTTAAGTATTGACTTGAAGTTGTGGAAGTTGGGTGTCATTATGATTGTCCAGTGCATACCAGAATATTAGTACAACTCTGTAGACGTTTTGGAAACAGCAATATGAGGGTGGAATGTGTAGACTGAAACATGAGTCTGACTGCTTCAGTCAGGATAGCATATAGAGGGGAGAGTTTAGTGAGTGGAAGACTGATTAGTAGGGGTTGTCAGAATCCTATGTATTTGCTAATCTACCACCAGTGGCCGCTGTTTCTCTCACTCTGAAATATTGTGTTGCACTACCACTCCTCACCACTGGAGGCTGCTGTATTTCCTTTAATAAAGATTACCCATCTGTATGTGAAGCCATGTTGTTTTCTGTTTGGGCCTATTTATACCCATGAGGCAGTACAGCCTTTGCTTGAGTATTGGGACTTGTTCCAGTCTCCTGCTTCTCAGAAGTGTTTTTCCCAGGCTGTTCCTACTCCTTACTGTATTACCCTTGCATTCTATACTTCAAGCCAGACTACAGTTCTTTAATATTTAACTGCTCTTGGCTTGTTCCATCTGGCCACCGGACTCCAGCCATATATTACAGTAAGGTAGCAGAGAGTTACAATAGTTAAGCTAAATGTTAATAAAAGGGTTTTGGTTGTTTCCATGGTAAAAAATATATGGATTCTGGATATGTGTTTGAGGTCCAGGTGGCGTATGCATTGCAGTAATTGGATTTAGGGGTAAAGGAAAGCTCTGAGTTACACATAACGCCAACACAATTGGCATACTTCCTCAGTGTTATGGTAAGACCACAGAGTGAAGTTGAAGTATCAGGGTTAGATCAGTTAGTACATGGTAGAAGTAGTTCGGTAGCAGTTTAGGCTTTGAAAAATCCATCGTATCAGAGAGGACATCATGTTAGAGACAGCAAAGAGACAGTCCCTCGTGTTTTGTAGTTGTACACGGGCGATGTCACAGGTGTCATCAGTATAAGGCCAAATCTGCTGATAGTTAGTCCAGTTTAGAGAAAAGATTGCTAGTAAGGGCTCGTTCTTATCTGCGCCCGGGACTCCGTTCTGCAGGTTTTCGTTTCCTGCACAAAACAGGGCAGGAGATGGAAACCTGCAGTCATTTTTCAAACCCATTAATTTGAATGGGTTTGAAAAGTGTCCGGACGTGAGCGCCGGTGAGCGTTTTATGCTCACCATTTTTTTTTTAACCGGACACAGAGTCGGACTCTGTGTCGGATTTTAAAAAAAACGGTGTCACCGCGGAGAGCTCAAAACGCTCACAGGCGCTCATGTCCGAACTCGGCATGACAGGTTTCCATCTTCTGCCAGCAGAAGGCGGAAACCTAATACGGAGAGCCTGGTCAAGACTTGTCAAGAGAGGGTTTTTCAAGATGTGGGGTTATAACAGTATGTTTGAAGAAGGAAGAAAAGACTCCAGAAGAAAGAAGTTATGTTTAGTAAGATAAGTAGTTAAAACCAGTGATAGAGACTGGACAAGGTGTGAGGGGATAGGATAGTTTATGTGAGTAATAAGTTATGAAGAAGAATGGAGCTTGAAGATGACTTCTTCGTAATTGGTTCAAAGGATGAGAGTGAAGAGGATGAAGTGTGGTGAGGAGGGGATCGATGCTGCTTGGGGATACGGCAATTATTTTCTGACAGATCTTATAAATTCTGTCTTCGAAGTGGCCATGTACTCAGAGGCCTGTGATAGGCACCTGCACCTTGGGAATAGGTTATACATAACTGAAGGTAGATAGTACCGGATATCTTCATGGGACTATGTGGTACATGGTTGGGACAAAGACAGAATCAAAGCAGTGGAGCTCAATATTTTTAGCATAAACAGTAAAAAACAACATTCAGATTATATTTTTAAAAATGGAGCTGTAGCAGCCAATGTAAAATCCCGAGGGTAGACATGAAATTTAAAGCATCAACGATAAGTAAAAATGTTTCTTGCACAACTTTCTTGATGCCAAGAGTAGTATATTCTTGCCAAGTAATGTTACAGAGAAAGTGTGTAGTGCCAATACAGCAGAATACAGATGTATGGGCTTGGTAATAATACAAATGTGGAGCACAAATCTCTCGTGTAACATTATTTTCCAGATACAACTCTTTTTATGTATCATCAATCATGACTGAGTACTGGTTTTGTTCCAACCTTACACATTTAGCCAATAATTTTATTTTACCTGCATTTTAAGTTGACATCTCTTTTGCCATGTTCATCCTGCCTTCTGCTTTTTTCATTGCTGAATAAATTCCTTTTATCCTTCTGCTTGCCTTCAGTTTCATGATTTAATCATTACGATTCACAGATTTAAATCATGGAGCAGAACCATTTCTGGAGATTCTCAGATACTAATCACTTTAAGTAAAATAATAAAATTATTCAATGGAATGTTTTTTTTTCCTTGGAATAAATCTTCTCATTTTAGCATCTATATGTAAAATGTACATGCATATAATAATTGCAATGTAAAGCGACAAGACAATTAATTAATAAATATGTAAAAATCCAGTTCTGCCATTTGTAGAATCATTTGTTATACCTAGCCTGTAGCTATGATCAGAGAGCATTCACTATCTTTTGAGAGCGGTAGCTGTAGCTCTGTGCCACAGGATGTAATGGTTAAGGCACTGAATGCATTTCATTAAGAGGACATTCAGCAATCCTCATGTGTATGAAATAGCAATTCTGAAGGATCTTTTCCCCTGATGCTATTGTGTTATTCCTTCCTTATTCCCTATCCCAGACAATTATGAGTAAATTGATAACTGGGCTTTACCAGTCCACTTGTCGAAGGGGCAAAACTGGTTGCATTACGAATAGAAAGGGTTATAGGTTGGACTTGATGGATTGATGTCTTTAGTAGAAATGAGCGAACAGTGTTCTATCGAACACATGTTCGATCGGATATCAGGCTGTTCGATGTGTTCGATTCGAATCGAACATCACGTGGCAAACTCCAATACAATTTGATTCCCCTCCCACCTTCCCTGGCGCTTTTTTTTGCACCAATAACAGCGCAGGGGAGGTGGGACAGGAACTACGACAACGGGAGCATCAAAAAAAATTGGAAAAAGTCATTGGCTGCCGAAATCAGGTGACCTCCATTTTAGACGAATAGTGGATTTGAAATCCGGGTCATATGAGAATGTGAACTTTGTGACTAAGAGACAGGGATAGCTGTACAGGCAGGGATAGCTAGGGATAACCTTTATTTAGGTAGGAATGTTATTAAAAATAACTTTTTGGGGCTCTATCGGGTGTGTAATTGTGATTTTTGTGAAATAAACTTTTTCCCATAGGAATGCATTGGCCAGCGCTGATTGGCCAGAGTAGGGAATTCGACCAATCAGCGCTGGCTCTGCTGGAGGAGGCGGAGTCTAAGATAGCTCCACACCAGTCTCCATTCTGGTCCGACCTTAGACTCCGCCTCCTCCAGCAGAGCCAGCGCTGATTGGTCGAATTCCGTACTCTGGCCAATCAGCGCTGGCCAATGCATTCTATTGGCGTGATAAGGCAGAGCTGAATGTGTGTGCTGAGCTCAACTACGCCGGTGGCGTAGCCGAGAGTTCAGTGCACAGCCAGCTCTGCTATGTCGGAGATTGAACTCTACGCCAGTGGAGTAGTTGAGCTAAGCACACACATTCAGCTCTGCTTCATCAGGCTAATAGAATGCATTGGCCAATCAGCGCTGGCCAATGCATTCTATTAGCGTGAGCTGAGTGTGCACAAGGGTTCCAGTGCACCCTCGGCTCTGATGTAGCAGAGCCGAGTGTGCACAAGGGTTCTAGCGCACCCTCGGCTCTGCTACATCTGATGTAGTAGAGCCGAGTGTGCACAAGGGTTCTAGTGCACCCTTGGCTCTGATGTAGCAGAGCCGAGTGTGCACAAGGGTTCTAGCGCACCCTCGGCTCTGCTACATCTGATGTAGCAGAGCCGAGTGTGCACAAGGGTTCTAGTGCACCCTCGGCTCTGATGTAGCAGAGCCGAGTGTGCACAAGGGTTCTAGTGCACCCTCGGCTCTGATGTAGCAGAACCGAGTGTGCACAAGGGTTCTAGTGCACCCTCGGCTCTGATGTAGCAGAGCCGAGTGTGCACAAGGGTTCCAGTGCACCCTCGGCTCTGATGTAGCAGAGCCGAGTGTGCACAAGGGTTCCAGTGCACCCTCGGCTCTGATGTAGCAGAGCCGAGAGTGCACAAGGGTTCTAGTGCACCCTTGGCTCTGATGTAGCAGAGCCGAGTGTGCACAAGGGTTCTAGTGCACCCTCGGCTCTGATGTAGCAGAGCCGAGTGTGCACAAGGGTTCTAGTGTACCCTCGGCTCTGATGTCACTGTGCATTGGTCAACAATACAGCACACTTTGCACAAGGAGAAGCTGTATGGGAGAGTGATGAGAAAGAAGCCGTTTCTGCAAGCACGCCACAAACAGAGTCGCCTGAGGTATGCAAAAGCACATTTGGACAAGCCAGTTCATTTTGGAAGAATGTACTGTGGACTGATGAAACAAAGATTGAGTTGTTTGGTCATACAAAAAGGTGTTATGCATGGCGTCCAAAAAAAGCAACATTCCAAGAAAAACAATTGCAACCCACTATAAAATTTGGTGGAGATTCCATCATGCTTTGGGGCTGTGTGGCCAATGCTGGCACCGGGAATCTTGTTAAAGTTGAGGGTCGCATGGATTCCACTCAGTATCAGCAGATTCTTGAGAATAATGTTCAAGAATCAGTGACGAAGTTGAAGTTACGCCGGGGATGGATATTTCAGCAAGACAATGATCCAAAACACCGCTCCAAATCGACTCAGGCATTCATGCAGAGGAACAATTACAATGTTCTGGAATGGCCATCCCAGTCCCCAGACCTGAATATCATTGAACATCTGTGGGATGATTTGAAGCGGGCTGTCCATGCTCGGCGACCATCAAATTTAACTGAACTTGAATTGTTTTGTAAAGAGGAATGGTCCAAAATACCTTCATCCAGGATCCATGAACTGATTAAAAGCTACAGGAAGCGACTAGAGGCTGTTTTCTTTGCAAAAAGAGGATCTACTAAATATTAATGTCACTTTTCTGTTGAGGTGCCCATACTTTGGCACCGGTCAAATTTTGGTTTAATGCATATTGCACATTTTCTGTTAGTACAATAAACCTCATTTCAATCCTGAAATATTACTGTGTCCATCAGTTATTAGATATATCAAACTGAAATGGCTGTTGCAAACACCAAAATATTTAGAACTAAAAATGATTAAGATTAATAGGGGTGCCCAAACTTTTTCATAGGACTGTATGTACTAATGCACATACTGTAAGAGCATATATCAAGGTACACCCCAGATTTAGAGATTGCAAAGAAAAAGACACCAGAACTGCCCTCACCCAGAATGTTCTGCCAACCCTAGTTTGAAAATAGAGAGGAATTTGATGTACCAATGCAGACAAGTACTCTGCACAGTTAGGGCTGAACCACTGATGAGGCGAAGTAAGCTTCTGGGTCATGGCGGTACATTTCTGGGAGTGTGGGTGGCAGAATTTAGCCTGCTGCAGCCCTGCACCCCTGTATAGCCCTGCATACATCAATCTATCTGGGAATAACCCTGAAAATTGTACCCACATTAATTGATGCAGGATCCTCCTGTCTGTTCTGTATATATGTGTTGTGAATATTTACATAGTATAGACTGTTTCTCTAGGCCTACATGCTGCACAGTATCACTTATCTTGTCCAGTCTTCCTTCTCTCTCAATATATATATATATATATATATATATATATATATATATATATATTCACATAGTCAAGTCATGACCACATACTACTTTCAACATACAGGTAGTCCTCGGGTTACGACAGTCTCGGGTTACGACGTTTCGTGGTTACGACTAGAGATGAGAGCTCCCTTGTAACAGAAAACTGCCAGCACTCCCAGCTAGCAAGGACTAGCCTGCGGCAAATCAATGCTGGTTCTGCAGCAGGCTCGTCCTTGCTCATCGGAAGAGAGCTGGCAGCTTGCTGTTACAAGTGAGCTTGTAAAATAAAACCCTGAAACAGAATGTGAAACTTACCGAACGGTGCAGGGTGGGCGGGCATTCAGGCCTTCTCTTCCTCCGATGTCCTGACCACTTCCTCCGGCGCTCGCAAACTGATAATTGCCTGGGCGCATGCGCAGTATCATAATGCTTCTACTACGGCTACTGCGCATGCGCCCAGGCCATTATCAGTTCGCGAGCGCCGGAGGAAGTGGTCAGGACATCGGAGGAAGAGGAGCCCTGAATGCCCGCCCACCCTGCACCGTTCGGTTTCACATTCTGTTTCAGGGTTTTATTTTAAAGGGGGGGGGTAGTTCCAAGCCGCTGCACACTAAATCACGTTGATCCGTTCCTACACGGCGTCGGTATGGTAGGTTTCCGACTTACGTCGAAATTCGGTTTACGACGCCGCGCAAGAACGGATCAACGTCGTAAGTCGAGGACTACCTGTATAAGATGTGTAAAAGACTGTCTGAGCACATATCACTCACTGTCATGGGTAAAAGAGATGAAAAAAGTTGCAAAAAATGGACAATATTTGGGTTTCCGGTCAAAGATGGCAGTGTTTCTGAAATAGCGAGTTTATGAATTCCTGTGATGCTCTGGTGAAAGTATATAGTGAGCAGACAAATGGCAAAATTTCGAGTAATCGACATGGAAACTGCAGACCGCCATGTGCCACTGATGTGAGAGATGAACATTGTTTACGAAGGTGCGCAAGGGCTGTCTGACAAGCTTCAATGGAGCAGCACATCATGAAAATGAATTAGGGGGTTACTAAGCATGTGCCCAAAACAACAGTTCAGTGAACTCTACTAAACATGGTTTTCTGACAGATGGTCATTGTACTCATATAAGCCATGTACCGAGGTGGGCTCCCCTGGATGCAGCGAATTCATGAACAAGGAAAGCAACTCCAACACCAGTTTAACCAAAACTGAACTTTATTTCATCTGCCACCAGCTAAATATCCCCCCTTCATCTATGCCCAGTTTAATAATTCCCCTTCATATGTCACCAGTTTAATGTTGCTCCTCCATCTGCCCCCAATATCATATCCCCCCTTCAGCCCCCAGTTTAATGTTCCCCCTCCATCACTGCCACCAGTTTCATGCGCCCCTACATATGTCCCCAGCTTCATTTCTCACCTATTACTGCCCCCAGTTTTATGCTCCCCCCCTCACCTGCCCCCAGTTTCATATCCCCCTTCATCAGCCTCCAGTTTATTGTGTCCCCTTTATTTACTACTAGTTTCATGTTCCCCCTTAATTTTCCCCCACAGTTTAACATAAAAAACACTGATACTCACCTCTGCTAGCTCCCCTGCCGCTCTGTTTGCAGTCTCTCCTCCCGAAGTGTTCTGGGAGCTGTAGGCGCGGTATGAGTGATGTCATCACATTGCACCTACAGCAACCTGGGGCTGGAGTGCACGGTGAGCACAGCAGTGAAGTAGAAAATGTGAGATGAGCCTTTGTGATCTTTTTAATCAACAGTGGTTTTCACCTTGAAGCTCTCCCATGGATACCATTATTGCCCATCTTTTTTCTAATTGTTAAATCTTTAACCACGAGCTTAACTGCAGCAAATGAGTCCAGCAGTGTTTCAGATGTTGTTCTGGGTTCATTTGTGATCTCCTTGGTGAGACATCGATCCACTCTTAGAGTAATTTTGGTAAGGCTGAACACCACTGGTTCATCACTGTTCTTGTTTTCTTCTTTTCTGGATAATAGCTCTCATTGAGGTTCGCTACAGAAATGCCTTTGTAGCCTTTTTCAGACTGATAGAAGTCAATAACTTTTTTTCCTATCTTAAAATATCAGTGGTTTTTCACATTCTGCATGTAGGGTTGCTAGCTCACATACACATATAGTAAGGAAACTACCACAAAATCCTTAGGTATAGTCGTTGCAAAAGTGTATTTATTATACAATGTTCCAAACGTTCATCGTATCTATATCACAACAGTGTTACAACATTATCCAAATACAATATATGTGGTGAATCATAGATATCCAGGTAGTGACATGTGATTATAAAGAAGAAAATGCGACAGTATATGACATTTCGGCCTTTTTCAAAGATAAACAAAATATCGCTGCTGTGGAGGATGTCAGCTTGTGTAACCTCCATTTTGTATTTGAGATGTGCTGATTGCTAAAATTTTGTGAGACCATGCGCCATCCATGCGGTCACCATAACATGAGCTCAAAGACTCCATTTTAGATTTTGAGTCCATGTGGTCTTTTACAACTCACATCCCCCTCAGCCCTCAGAGAGGTGTGACCTCTCTCCAGTTTCTTATCCAATAGACATGCATCAGGACTATTGTTACAACTTCTCCACCAATCATGTTATTCTAATTATGCAAATCCAACCTGTTTTGTCTATGCAATGTGTTATATACTGCTGTATTGTTACCATGAAAACAGAACACACTTTAAACACACAAGCTGTTTGTGGAGTGAGTTTCTCTGAGCCTGGCTTATGAAAAGGAAAAGACAACTTTATTAATTTGGACTTCAATACAGTGATACTTAGAGTGGATTGTGCTCACACTGCCATGACAATATGCAATTATATACACTCACCCATGACAATTGGTGGTATGTGTATAATGATCAATTGTCAGTACTCAGCTTAGTACAACTAGATATGGTCAACTTAATGGTGAGTAAAGCAAACGGAAATGGTACTTATAAATAGTACATATTCACACATCCAAGATGACACGCAGGGTATGGGCCTCCATTAATCAATTAGTATGAAGCTTAATAAGGCAGTAATGACTCATAAATCAAATGTTCCAACATAAAGAGCGTTAAAGTTGGTATATAGTAACTAGAGATGAGCGAGTAGTATTCGATCGAGTAGGTATTTGATCAAATACTACAATATTCTAAATACTCGTACTCGGTCGAATACCACACGGTAAACGCCTTTTACGTTTGTAGTCGCGTGGTATTCGACAGTACGAGTATTTCGAATACCATAGTTATTTGATAAAATACCATAGTATTCGATCAAATACCTACTCGATCAAATACTACTCGCTCATCTTTAATAGTAACTATTAAAATATCTGTAGGGGCCGTGCATCCAAATAGGGGCAAAGCATACAGTGGCATGCAAAATTTTGGACACCTCTAGTCAAAATGACTGTTATTCTGAACAGTGAAGTAAGATGAAGATAAAATGATCTTCTAAAGACATAACATTAAAGATGATACAATCCCAATGTATTTTTTGGGAGAAAAAAATATTTTCATATTTTACATTTTCAAAATAACAAAAAATTTTTGGGCACCCTCCATGGTAAATACCTAGTAGTACCTATTTTGGCAAGTAGCATAGCTTGAAAACGCTTTTTGTAGCCAGCCAAGAGCCTTTCATTACTTGTTTGAGGAATTTCCATCCATTCTTCCTTGGAAAAGTCCTCCAATTTTGTGAGATTCCTGGGTCATTTTGCATGCCCTGCTCTTTTGAGGTCTAATCACAGATTTTCAATGCTGTTCAGATCAGGGGACTGTGAGAACCATGGTAAAACCTTCAGCTTGTGCCAATTTAGGTAGTCTACAGTGGATTTTGACATGTGTTTCGAATCATTATCCATTTGTAGAAGCCATGATCCTCCTCCTCTTTTCAGGTTTCTTACAGATGATGTTATGTTTGCTTAAAGGGGTTGGCCACTTTCAGACCAATATTGACAAACAAATGTACAATAAAAAGATATACAATTTCCAATATACTTTCTGTATCAATTCCTCACGGTCTTCTAGATCTCTGCTTGCTGTCATTCATTCTGTTACTTCTAGAGGATAAAAGTGTGACCATGGTCATGTGACTTATGGTCCATGGTCATGTGATCAGCACACAGGTGCACAGCTGATTACCAGGCAATGTCTGATTATTGTGCTGTGACTATAACGAGCAGCACCTGTGTGCACATCACATGACCATGGACCGTAAATCACATGACCATGGACCGTAAATCACATGACCATAGTCAGGGTTTTATCCTCTAGAAGTAACAGAATGAATGACAACAAGTCAAAATCTAGAAAACTGTGAGGAATTGATACAGAAAGTATATTGGAAAATTGTATATCTTTTTATTGTACATTTGTTTGTCAATATTGGTCTGAAAGTGGCCAACCCCTTTAACCCCTTCCCGCCGATGGCACTTTTTGACTTCCTGACCAAGCTCGATTTTTCAAAACTGACATGTGTCACTTTATGTGGCAATAACTTTAGAATGCTTTAACTTACCAAAGTGATTTTAAGAGTGTTTTTTCGTAACACATTGTACTTCATGTTAGTGGTAAATTTTGGTTGATATGTTTTGTGTTTAATTATGAAAAAATAGGAAATTTGGTGGAAATTTTGAAAAATATGCATTTTATAAAGTTTGATATGATGTGCATTGCATACAGATAGTCAGACCGCCAAAATTATATCATAAGTCTCATGTCCCAGATATCTGCTTTATGTCGGCATCAAACTTTAGGCGCCCTTTTAATTTTTATGTAAAAAACCAAAAGGACCGCGCTCACAGGTCAATAGATTTATTGGGAAAAAACTGGAGTGCACAACACAGACTCACCGTGTTTCGGGCCTAAATGCCCTTTATCAAGTGCATAAACTGTTTAAAAACACAAGACATGGAAAATATAAAACAGAAATATCACACAAAAATAACATAAAAATATAATAAAAACCAAGCCAGTAAAAAAACAAGCCAGTACAAGACCATATTTAAAATAATAGCAATGATCAAATCTAGAGATTTAGTACACAATATGTGTTAACAGTAGATTAAAATAAAAAGGAATAAAAGACAAAACATCTTTCCTGAAACACCATGTTACAAGGTTTTCACAATAGCCGCAACCTGCTGCAACTCCCTGCAGCAAGACTACGCCCGAGAAACTAAGTCTTAAAAGAAAAGAACAGACAAGGAGCTGAGATTAGCCTCTTACCTTTACGCTGGGTAGCTCAAACATAGTGGTTGAGGGGCTGAACTGTCCTATTTAAAGTAATGTGCCCTGTCTGTGCATAAAACCCGGCTCTCAACTCCACTTCCTGTTTGGAAGACGGTGGGCCGGAAGTACGTCATATGCGTTTCACCGATCTTACACATGCGCAGTGCACCTTTAACCCACGGGAATGAATGATATATGTTCTCAGCGTGTAAATTAGGTATTAAAAAAAAAAAAAAAACCCTTAAGGTAAAAATGATAATATTTAGAGATGACTAATAGTGCAACAGAAAAAAGGTATTAATATAAATATAGACAAGGTATTTAAATACACAAGATAAAACTAGACTTTGAACCAGAAGATATACACACTCTGAATGGCTGGCATAGTTTACCTATTTATTCACGTCTTCTGACGCTATATTTAGTCCAGCTGGATGCATTGTGTTCAATTTAAAGAGCCAAAACATTTCCCTTTTATTCAGCATTCCTAACCTGTCAGTAGTTTCAGGTGGAACCCAATCAATTGGTATAACCGAAAAACCACTAAAGTCCTTATCGTGAAATTTGGCAGCATGGCGAGAGACACTGTGGTTCATAAACCCATTTATAGTATTGGAGCGATGTTTGCTCAGGCGCTCACTTAATTGACGGGTGGTCCTGCCAATGTATTGGAGGCCACATGGGCACTCCAAAAGATAAATCACAAATGTGGAAGCACAGTCTAATCGATGTTTCAATTTATAAGTATCATTGGTAGTGAAACTAACTATTTCAGATGTTCGGTGTTTGATGTTACTACAACATTTACATCTATTACGACCACATCTGAAACTCCCTTTAGGGAGCTCAGATATTGTTTTCTTAGCTGGCTTAATTGGACGTAAATTGCTCGGAGCTACCAAACTTTTAAGAGTGAACGGGATCACAGTCACATTAGGTGAGAGGCCAATCAGGTCTTTTTGTCACTTGTGGGTTTTTCAAATTGCCACAGAATATTTATGATTTTCTGCACTATGAGTGTGCTCGGTGTCTACTTTTTGTTCTTTTTCTTTTAATTTTTATGGACATTGTAAGGTTTACAAGTGAAACAACAATATTCAAAATTTTCAAGAAATTTCCAAAACCCATTTTTTAAGGGACTAATGCAGTTATGAAGGGGTTTTGAAAGACCCTTGTATTAAAGCCCCCCATAAATCACCCCATTTTCAAAACTGCACCCCTTAAATAAGCCAAAACAACATATACCTAGTAATTTAACCCTATAAGTGCTTAACAGGAATTAATTCAAAATAGAGGTGAAATTTTTAAATTTGATTTTATTTTACTAATATTTTCGTTTAGCCCTAGAATTTGCACATTCACAAGGGGTTAAAGGAGAAAACGCATCCCACAATTTGTTATGCAAGTTCTCCGGACTACCATAGTACTCCACTTGAGGGTGTAAACTAATATATGGACGTACAGCGAGACGCAGAAGGAAAGGTGAGCCAAGAAGCTTTTAGAGGGCAGATCTGGCTGTGATCAGTTTCAGGAACCATGTCGCATTTACAAAGCCCTTGAGGTGTCAAAACAGTGGAAACCTCTAGAAAGTGACCCCATTTTGAAAACCGCACCCCTCAAAGAATTTATCAAGTGATGTAGTGAGCATTAGTAACCCCGAAGTAAATATGTAAGCTGTGCGGAGTAAATTGGGCACACCAAATCCCATTCTATTTTCCCACTAGCTCCCATAACACGGACGGGGAAGAGGGGCATTCTGGGTGATCAGCGCTGGTATCTTCTCTCTCATAAGCTCTAAATATGGGGTGTCCCCTGAAAACGCTCGCACAGCTTACACATTTCCTTCTAGTCGCAGCCACTTATGTCCTAATGATTTGGCGACTTTTGGGGGTTTTGTCTTCACATTGTACAAGCTAGATTTTTATTTTTATTTTCTGGCAATGTGGCCATATGAGGGCTTGGTGTTTGAGGTATTAGATGTGCTTCTCAATGCCACCATTTTGGGGCCTGCAACTTATTGACTACATTTTATTAACTCTTTCTGGGTGGGATGTAAAAGGAAACATCAATTCTGGCATTGCTTTTTAGCATTTATTTTTTTCCCCGTGCAGCGTACAGCATAAGTAACATGTTACCTTTATTCTGCAGGTCAGTATGGTTACGGCGATACCTCATTTATATTATTTTTTTAATGCGATGCTATTTATACAGAATAAAATTCAATTTAGGGGAAAAAAATCAATTATTTTTGCATCGCCATCTTCTGAAAGGCATAACATTTTTATTTTTCGCTACACAGAGCTGGTTGAGGGCTTATTTTTTGTGGGAAGACCTCTTCTTTTTATTGGTACCATTTTGGTTTTCATCTGACCATTTGATTACTTTTTATTGAACATTTTGTAAGGGAAAGGTGGTGAATAATCATTATTTTGTGCGGTTTTCTACGGGGGGTTTTTTACGCTGTTCGCCGTTCAGGTTAAATAATGTTTTAATTTAATTTTTCAGGTTATTACAGACGCGGCGATACCAAATATGTAATGTTTTTTTCTTTTTTACTTTATTTTACATAATAAAACATTTTATATGGGGAAAAAGGGATTTTTGGGGCTTTATTTATTTCTAATTTATTTTAAACTTATTTAAACTTTTTTATTTTTACTTTTTTCTAACTTTTTTTTTCTGTCCCCATGGGGGATTGAAGCAGTGATCGTCTGATCACCGCGTCACTACATATACGCTGCAATACACGTGTTACATGTGTATTGCAGTGTAGAGGAAGCTGTCAGCCTGTGTGGACGCACAGGCTGACAGCTTCCTTTTTAGGCAGGATCAACCAGGTACATGCAGGGGACGGCATGGGGCAGACCCGGGGTCACTGATCAGACCCCGGGCTGCCCCCTACGAACACCAGTACGCCCTGAAACCGGCGCGGGGGGTGCCGATTGCCACCATGTTACACTGTAACCCCAGAGATGCCGGCGGTCATGTTGACCGCCGGCATATCAGGGGTTAACACCCGCGATCGGACCCGGTTCCGACCGCGGGTGTTACGGGGCATTGTCAGCCGTAACATACGGCTGTCACCCACAGCGCATGGTGCGCACACAGGTTCTGTGTGCGCACCATGCGCCCGCAGTAATAGTACAGCGGTTTGTGGGAAGCCCTTCCCGGCAGCGCCGTACTATTACGGCGCATGTCGGGAAGGGGTTAAGAATTTGTTGAAATATCATTGAATCCATTTTCCCATCTACCCTAGAAATGTTTCCTGTGCCATTGACTGCAACACAATCCCAAAGCATGATTGACCCATCCCTATGGTTAATGACTGGAGAGTAGAGATGAGCGAACAGTGTTCTATCGAACTCATGTTCGATCGGATATTAGGCTGTTCGGCATGTTCGAATCGAATCGAACACCGCGTGGTAAAGTGCGCCATTACTCGATTCCCCTCCCACCTTCCCTGGCGCCTTTTTTGCTCCAATAACAGCGCTGGGTAGGTGGGACAGGAACTACGACACCGGTGACGTTGAAAAAAGTAGGCAAAACCCATTGGCTGCCGAAAACATGTGACCTCTAATTTAAAAGAACAGCGACGCCCAGCTTCGCGTCATTCTGAGCTTGCAATTCACCGAGGACGGAGGTTTCCGTCCAGCTAGCTAGGGCTTAGATTCTGGGTAGGCAGGGACAGGCTAGGATAGGAAGGAGAAGACAACCAACAGCTCTTGTAAGAGCTAAATTCCAGGGAGAAGCTTGTCAGTGTAACGTGGCACTGACGGGCTCAATCGCCGCAACCCAGCTTTCCCAGGATCCTGAATGGAATACACTGTCAGTGTATTCCCGTATACCCGATATATACCCCGATACCCGTTCCAACGGTGTGCCCCCCCACCTTCACCCCAGAAATACCCTGCAAGTCCCCTAGCAATAGAATTGGGGCTATATACACCCACAATTTTTACTACTGGTATACAGTGCCATTGTCTGACTGGGAATTCAAAGAATATATTGGGAATACAAATACCCTCATTTCTTGCTACTGCCATATAGTGCCAGTTTCTGACTGGTAATTCAAAGAATATATTGGGGTTACGTGCACCTACAATTTTTACTACTGGTATACAGTGCCATTGTCTGACTGGGAATTCAAAGAATATATTGGGAATACAAATACCCTCATTTCTTGCTACTGCCATATAGTGCCAGTGTCTGACTGGGAATTCAAAGAATATATTGGGGTTACGTGCACCCACAATTTTTACTACTGGTATACAGTGCCATTGTCTGACTGGGAATTCAAAGAGTATATTGGGAATACAAATACCCTCATTTCTTGCTACTGCCATATAGTGCCAGTTTCTGACTGGGAATTCAAAGAATATATTGGGGTTACGTGCACCCACAATTTTTACTACTGGTATACAGTGCCATTGTCTGACTGGGAATTCAAAGAATATATTGGGGTTATAAATACCCTCATTTCTTGCTACTGCCATATAGTGCCAGTTTCTGACTGGTAATTCAAAGAATATATTGGGGTTACGTGCACCCACAATTTTTACTACTGGTATACAGTGCCATTGTCTGACTGGGAATTCAAAGAATATATTGGGAATACAAATACCCTCATTTCTTGCTACTGCCATATAGTGCCAGTGTCTGACTGGGAATTCAAAGAATATATTGGGGTTACGTGCACCCACAATTTTTACTACTGGTATACAGTGCCATTGTCTGACTGGGAATTCAAAGAGTATATTGGGAATACAAATACCCTCATTTCTTGCTACTGCCATATAGTGCCAGTTTCTGACTGGGAATTCAAAGAATATATTGGGGTTACGTGCACCCACAATTTTTACTACTGGTATACAGTGCCATTGTCTGACTGGGAATTCAAAGAATATATTGGGAATACAAATACCCTCATTTCTTGCTACTGCCATATAGTGCCAGTTTCTGACTGGTAATTCAAAGAATATATTGGGGTTACGTGCACCCACAATTTTTACTACTGGTATACAGTGCCATTGTCTGACTGGGAATTCAAAGAGTATATTGGGAATACAAATACCCTCATTTCTTGCTACTGCCATATAGTGCCAGTTTCTGACTGGGAATTCAAAGAATATATTGGGGTTACGTGCACCCACAATTTTTACTACTGGTATACAGTGCCATTGTCTGACTGGGAATTCAAAGAATATATTGGGGTTATAAATACCCTCATTTCTTGCTACTGCCATATAGTGCCAGTTTCTGACTGGGAATTCAAAGAATATATTGGGGTTACGTGCACCCACAATTTTTACTACTGGTATACAGTGCCATTGTCTGACTGGGAATTCAAAGAGTATATTGGGAATACAAATACCCTCATTTCTTGCTACTGCCATATAGTGCCAGTTTCTGACTGGGAATTCAAAGAATATATTGGGGTTACGTGCACCCACAATTTTTACTACTGGTATACAGTGCCATTGTCTGACTGGGAATTCAAAGAATATATTGGGGTTATAAATACCCTCATTTCTTGCTACTGCCATATAGTGCCAGTTTCTGACTGGTAATTCAAAGAATATATTGGGGTTACGTGCACCCACAATTTTTACTACTGGTATACAGTGCCATTGTCTGACTGGGAATTCAAAGAGTATATTGGGAATACAAATACCCTCATTTCTTGCTACTGCCATATAGTGCCAGTTTCTGACTGGGAATTCAAAGAATATATTGGGGTTACGTGCACCCACAATTTTTACTACTGGTATACAGTGCCATTGTCTGACTGGGAATTCAAAGAATATATTGGGGTTATAAATACCCTCATTTCTTGCTACTGCCATATAGTGCCAGTTTCTGACTGGTAATTCAAAGAATATATTGGGGTTACGTGCACCCACAATTTTTACTACTGGTATACAGTGCCATTGTCTGACTGGGAATTCAAAGAATATATTGGGGTTATAAATACCCTCATTTCTTGCTACTGCCATATAGTGCCAGTTTCTGACTGGTAATTCAAAGAATATATTGGGGTTACGTGCACCCACAATTTTTACTACTGGTATACAGTGCCATTGTCTGACTGGGAATTCAAAGAGTATATTGGGAATACAAATACCCTCATTTCTTGCTACTGCCATATAGTGCCAGTTTCTGACTGGGAATTCAAAGAATATATTGGGGTTACGTGCACCCACAATTTTTACTACTGGTATACAGTGCCATTGTCTGACTGGGAATTCAAAGAATATATTGGGGTTATAAATACCCTCATTTCTTGCTACTGCCATATAGTGCCAGTTTCTGACTGGTAATTCAAAGAATATATTGGGGTTACGTGCACCCACAATTTTTACTACTGGTATACAGTGCCATTGTCTGACTGGGAATTCAAAGAGTATATTGGGAATACAAATACCCTCATTTCTTGCTACTGCCATATAGTGCCAGTTTCTGACTGGGAATTCAAAGAATATATTGGGGTTACGTGCACCCACAATTTTTACTACTGGTATACAGTGCCATTGTCTGACTGGGAATTCAAAGAATATATTGGGGTTATAAATACCCTCATTTCTTGCTACTGCCATATAGTGCCAGTTTCTGACTGGTAATTCAAAGAATATATTGGGGTTACGTGCACCCACAATTTTTACTACTGGTATACAGTGCCATTGTCTGACTGGGAATTCAAAGAGTATATTGGGAATACAAATACCCTCATTTCTTGCTACTGCCATATAGTGCCAGTTTCTGACTGGGAATTCAAAGAATATATTGGGGTTACGTGCACCCACAATTTTTACTACTGGTATACAGTGCCATTGTCTGACTGGGAATTCAAAGAGTATATTGGGAATACAAATACCCTCATTTCTTGCTACTGCCATATAGTGCCAGTTTCTGACTGGGAATTCAAAGAATATATTGGGGTTACGTGCACCCACAATTTTTACTACTGGTATACAGTGCCATTGTCTGACTGGGAATTCAAAGAATATATTGGGGTTATAAATACCCTCATTTCTTGCTACTGCCATATAGTGCCAGTTTCTGACTGGGAATTCAAAGAATATATTGGGGTTACGTGCACCCACAATTTTTACTACTGGTATACAGTGCCATTGTCTGACTGGGAATTCAAAGAGTATATTGGGAATACAAATACCCTCATTTCTTGCTACTGCCATATAGTGCCAGTTTCTGACTGGTAATTCAAAGAATATATTGGGGTTACGTGCACCCACAATTTTTACTACTGGTATACAGTGCCAATTTCTAACTAGGAATTCAAAATGCGCAAGGCTCCCGGAAAGGGACGTGGACGAGGCCGTGGGCGAGGTCGGGGGAATGGTTCTGGGGAGCAAGGTAGCAGTGAAGCCACAGGGCGTCCCGTGCCTACTCCTGTGGGGCAGCAAGCATTGCGCCACTCCACAGTGCCAGGGTTGCTTGCCACATTAACTAAACTGCAGGGTACAAACCTTAGTAGGCCCGAGAACCAGGAACAGGTCTTGCAATGGCTGTCAGAGAACGCTTACAGCACATTGTCCAGCAGCCAGTCAGACTCTGCCTCCTCTCCTCCTATTACCCAACAGTCTTGTCTTCCTTCCTCCCAAAATTCCGAAGCTTTACAGAACAATAACCCAAACTGTCCCTGCTCCCCAGAGCTGTTCTCCGCTCCTTTCATTGTCCCTCAACCTGCCTCTCCACGTCACGATTCCACGAACCTAACAGAGGAGCATCTGTATCCAGATGCTCAAACACTAGAGTCTCCTCCATCTCCGTTCGATTTGGTGGTGGATGACCAGCAACCCACCCTCATCGACGATGATGTGACGCAGTTGCCGTCAGGGCATCCAGTTGACCGGCGCATTGTGCGGGAGGAGGAGATGAGACAGGAGTTGGAAGAGGAAGTGGTGGATGATGAGGACACTGACCCGACCTGGACAGGGGGGATGTCAAGCGGGGAAAGTAGTGTGGATGTTGAGGCAGGTGCAGCACCAAAAAGGGTAGCTAGAGGCAGAGGCAGAGGTCAGCAGCTTAGGCGAAGCCAGGCCACACCCGGAATCTCCCAAGATGTTCCAGTTCGTACCCAGCCCCGAAAAACTCCCACCTCGAGGGCACGTTTCTCGAAGGTGTGGAGTTTTTTCAAGGAATGCGCCGAGGACAGATATAGTGTTGTCTGCACAATTTGCCTCTCGAAATTGATTAGGGGCTCTGAGAAGAGCAACCTGTCCACCACTTCAATGCGCCGTCATTTGGAATCCAAGCACTGGAATCAGTGGCAGGCAGCAACGGCAGGACAAAGGCCGCCTGCCGTTCACGCCACTGCCACTGCCTCTGCCTCTGCCTCTGCCACTGCCACTGCTGACTGTGCTGGCGATGCACTCCAGAGGACGAGCCAGGACACCACTTCATCTGCCTCCGCCACTTTGTTGACTTCTACCTCATCCTCCCCTGGTCCTGTCTTATCTCCTTCTCCTGCACCATCAAAGGCACCATCAGGCGTTTCTTTACAACAACCCACCATCTCTCAGACATTGGAGCGGCGGCAGAAATACACTGCTAACCACCCACACGCGCAAGCCTTGAACGCCAACATCGCTAAACTGCTGGCCCAGGAGATGTTGGCGTTCCGGCTTGTTGAAACTCCCGCCTTCCTGGACCTGATGGCAACTGCGGCACCTCGCTATGCCGTCCCTAGCCGTCACTACTTCTCCCGGTGTGCCGTCCCCGCCTTGCACCAGCACGTGTCACTCAACATCAGGCGGGCCCTTAGTTCCGCGCTTTGCACAAAGGTCCACTTGACCACCGACGCGTGGACAAGTGCATGCGGACAGGGACGCTACATTTCACTGACGGCACACTGGGTGAATGTAGTTGAGGCTGGGACTGCTTCCCAAACTGGCCCGGTGTACCTCGTCTCCCCGCCTAACATTCCTGGCAGGGACACGAGAAGAACACCCCCCTCCTCCTCCTCCTCTACCGCCTCCTCCTCCGCCACCGCCTCCTCCTCCGCCACCGCCTCCTCCTCCGCTGTTAGATTGACCCCAGCTACGAGTTGGAAACGTTGCAGCACTGGCGTTGGTAGACGTCAGCAGGCTGTGCTGAAGCTGATCAGCTTGGGGGACAGACAGCACACTGCCTCCGAGGTGAGGGATGCCCTCCTCGATGAGACGGCAATATGGTTTGAGCCGCTGCACCTGGGCCCAGGCATGGTCGTTTGTGATAACGGCCGGAACCTGGTAGCAGCTCTGGAGCTTGCCGGACTCCAACATGTTCCATGCCTGGCCCACGTCTTCAACCTAGTGGTGCAACGTTTCCTAAAGAGCTACCCCAATGTTCCAGAGCTACTGGTGAAAGTGCGGCGCATGTGCGCCCACTTTCGCAAGTCGACAGTAGCCGCTGCTAGCTTAAAATCTCTCCAGCAACGCCTGCATGTGCCACAACACCGGCTTTTGTGCGACGTCCCCACACGCTGGAACTCAACGTTTCAGATGTTGAATAGAGTGGTTGAGCAGCAGAGACCTTTGATGGAATACCAGCTACAAAACCCTAGGGTGCCACAAAGTCAGCTGCCTCAGTTTCACATCCATGAGTGGCCATGGATGAGAGACCTTTGTGACATCCTACGGGTCTTTGAGGAGTCCACAAGGAGGGTGAGCTCTGAGGATGCGATGGTGAGCCTTACAATCCCGCTCTTGTGTGTTCTGAGAGAATCCCTGATTGACATCAGGGATAACTCAGATAACACAGAGGAGTTAGGGATAGCATCCGATCCGTCACAGCTGGAGAGTAGGTCCACACATCTGTCCGCTTCACTGCGTTTAATGGAGGAGGAGGAGGAGGAGGAGGAGGAAGAAGAGTTGTCCGATGATGTGATGGTGATACAGGAGGCTTCCGGGCAACTTCGAATCGTCCCATTGTTGCAGCGCGGATGGGTAGACATGGAGGATGAGGAGGAAATGGAGATTGAACTTTCCGGTGGGGCCAGAGGAGTCATGCCAACTAACACTGTGGCAGACATGGCTGAGTTCATGTTGGGGTGCTTTACAACCGACAAGCGTATTGTCAAAATCATGGAGGACAACCAGTACTGGATCTTTGCTATCCTTGACCCCCGGTATAAAAACAACATCTCGTCTTTTATTCCGGTAGAGGGGAGGGCCAATCGCATCAATGCTTGCCACAGGCAATTGGTGCAGAATATGATGGAGATGTTTCCAGCATGTGACGTTGGCGGCAGGGAGGGCAGTTCCTCCAGTAGGCAACCAAGTTCTCACCGGTCCACACAAACGAGGGGCACACTGTCTAAGGTCTGGGACACCTTGATGGCACCCCCTCGCCAAAGTGCCGCCACGGAGGGTCCTAGTGTCACCAGGCGTGAGAAGTATAGGCGCATGTTGCGGGAATACCTTTCCGACCACAGCCCTGTCCTCTCCGACCCCTCTGCGCCCTACACGTATTGGGTGTCGAAGTTGGACCTGTGGCTTGAACTTGCCCTATATGCCTTGGAGGTGCTGTCCTGTCCTGCCGCCAGCGTCCTATCTGAGAGGGTGTTCAGTGCAGCCGGTGGCATCATCACTGACAAGCGCACCCGTCTGTCAGCTGAGAGTGCCGACCGGCTCACTTTGATAAAAATGAACCACCACTGGGTAGAGCCGTCATTTTTGTGCCCACCTGTGTAAAGCACCCCAACATGAAACTCCATGTCTGTACTCAACCTCTCCAATTCCTCCGCATCCTCATACTCATCCACCATAAGCGTTGCACAATTCTGCTAATACTAGGCTCCCTCCACCCTGATTTCCCCCAACTCTGCTGGTTAGAGGCTCCCTCCACCCTGATTTCCACCAACTCTGCTGGTTAGAGGCTCCCTCCACCATGAATTTGCCCAAACTGGGCTGTTTAGAGGCTCCCTCCACCATGAATTGGTCCAAACTGGGGTTTTTAGAGGCTCCCTCCACCATGAATTGGTCCAAACTGGGCTGGTTAGAGGCTCCCTCCACCATGAATTTCCCAAAACTTGGCTGTTTAGAGGCTCCCTCCACCATGAATTTGCCCAAACTGGGCTGTTTAGAGGCTCCCTCCACCATGAATTGGTCCAAACTGGGCTGGTTAGAGGCTCCCTCCACCATGAATTTCCCAAAACTTGGCTGTTTAGAGGCTCCTTCCACCATTAATTGGTCCAAACTGGGCTGGTTAGAGGCTCCCTCCACCATGAATTTGCCCAAACTGGGGTGGTTAGAGGCTCCCTCCACCATTAATTGGTCCAAACTGGGCTGGTTAGAGGCTCCCTCCACCATGAATTTCCCAAAACTTGGCTGTTTAGAGGCTCCCTCCACCATTAATTGGTCCAAACTGGGCTGGTTAGAGGCTCCCTCCACCATGAATTTGCCCAAACTGGGCTGTTTAGAGGCTCCCTCCACCATTAATTGGTCCAAACTGGGCTGGTTAGAGGCTCCCTCCACCATGAATTTGCCCAAACTGGGCTGTTTAGAGGCTCCCTCCACCATGAATTGGTCCAAACTGGGGTGGTTAGAGGCTCCCTCCACCATGAATTGGTCCAAACTGGGGTGGTTAGAGGCTCCCTCCACCATTAATTGGTCCAAACTGGGCTGGTTAGAGGCTCCCTCCACAATTAATTGGTCCAAACTGGGCTAATTAGAGGCTCCCTCCACCATGAATTGGTCCAAACTGGGTTTTTTAGAGGCTCCCTCCACCATTAATTGGTCCAAACTGGGCTGGTTAGAGGCTCCCTCCACAATTAATTGGTCCAAACTGGGCTAATTAGAGGCTCCCTCCACCATGAATTGGTCCAAACTGGGTTTTTTAGAGGCTCCCTCCACCATGAATTTGCCCAAACTGGGCTGTTTAGAGGCTCCCTCCACCATGAATTGGTCCAAACTGGGCTGGTTAGAGGCTCCCTCCACCATGAATTTCCCAAAACTTGGCTGTTTAGAGGCTCCCTCCACCATGAATTTGCCCAAACTGGGCTGTTAGAGGCTCCCTCCACCATGAATTGGTCCAAACTGGGCTGGTTAGAGGCTCCCTCCACCATGAATTTCCCAAAACTTGGCTGTTTAGAGGCTCCCTCCACCATTAATTGGTCCAAACTGGGCTGGTTAGAGGCTCCCTCCACCATGAATTTGCCCAAACTGGGGTGGTTAGAGGCTCCCTCCACCATTAATTGGTCCAAACTGGGCTGGTTAGAGGCTCCCTCCACCATGAATTTCCCAAAACTTGGCTGTTTAGAGGCTCCCTCCACCATTAATTGGTCCAAACTGGGCTGGTTAGAGGCTCCCTCCACCATGAATTTGCCCAAACTGGGCTGTTTAGAGGCTCCCTCCACCATTAATTGGTCCAAACTGGGCTGGTTAGAGGCTCCCTCCACCATGAATTTGCCCAAACTGGGCTGTTTAGAGGCTCCCTCCACCATGAATTGGTCCAAACTGGGGTGGTTAGAGGCTCCCTCCACCATGAATTGGTCCAAACTGGGGTGGTTAGAGGCTCCCTCCACCATTAATTGGTCCAAACTGGGCTGGTTAGAGGCTCCCTCCACAATTAATTGGTCCAAACTGGGCTAATTAGAGGCTCCCTCCACCATGAATTGGTCCAAACTGGGTTTTTTAGAGGCTCCCTCCACCATTAATTGGTCCAAACTGGGCTGGTTAGAGGCTCCCTCCACAATTAATTGGTCCAAACTGGGCTAATTAGAGGCTCCCTCCACCATGAATTGGTCCAAACTGGGTTTTTTAGAGGCTCCCTCCACCATGAATTTGCCCAAACTGGGCTGTTTAGAGGCTCCCTCCACCATGAATTGGTCCAAACTGGGCTGGTTAGAGGCTCCCTCCACCATGAATTTCCCAAAACTTGGCTGTTTAGAGGCTCCCTCCACCATTAATTGGTCCAAACTGGGCTGGTTAGAGGCTCCCTCCACCATTAATTGGTCCAAACTGGGCTGGTTAGAGGCTCCCTCCACCATTAATTGGTCCAAACTGGGCTGGTTAGAGGCTCCCTCCACCATGAATTTCCCAAAACTTGGCTGTTTAGAGGCTCCCTCCACCATTAATTGGTCCAAACTGGGCTGGTTAGAGGCTCCCTCCACCATGAATTTGCCCAAACTGGGCTGTTTAGAGGCTCCCTCCACCATGAATTTGCCCAAACTGGGCTGTTTAGAGGCTCCCTCCACCATGAATTGGTCCAAACTGGGCTGGTTAGAGGCTCCCTCCACCATGAATTTCCCAAAACTTGGCTGTTTAGAGGCTCCCTCCACCATTAATTGGTCCAAACTGGGCTGGTTAGAGGCTCCCTCCACCATGAATTTGCCCAAACTGGGGTGGTTAGAGGCTCCCTCCACCATTAATTGGTCCAAACTGGGCTGGTTAGAGGCTCCCTCCACAATTAATTGGTCCAAGCTGGGCTAATTAGAGGCTCCCTCCACCATGAATTGGTCCAAACTGGGTTTTTTAGAGGCTCCCTCCACCATGAATTTCCCAAAACTTGGCTGTTTAGAGGCTCCCTCCACCATGAATTGGTCCAAACTGGGCTGGTTAGAGGCTCCCTCCACCATGAATTTCCCAAAACTTGGCTGTTTAGAGGCTCCCTCCACCATTAATTGGTCCAAACTGGGCTGGTTAGAGGCTCCCTCCACCATGAATTTGCCCAAACTGGGCTGTTTAGAGGCTCCCTCCACCATGAATTGGTCCAAACTGGGCTGGTTAGAGGCTCCCTCCACCATGAATTTCCCAAAACTTGGCTGTTTAGAGGCTCCCTCCACCATTAATTGGTCCAAACTGGGCTGGTTAGAGGCTCCCTCCACCATGAATTGGTCCAAACTGGGGTGGTTAGAGGCTCCCTCCACCATTAATTGGTCCAAACTGGGCTGGTTAGAGGCTCCCTCCACAATTAATTGGTCCAAACTGGGCTAATTAGAGGCTCCCTCCACCATGAATTGGTCCAAACTGGGTTTTTTAGAGGCTCCCTCCACCATGAATTTGCCCAAACTGGGCTGTTTAGAGGCTCCCTCCACCATGAATTGGTCCAAACTGGGCTGGTTAGAGGCTCCCTCCACCATGAATTTCCCAAAACTTGGCTGTTTAGAGGCTCCCTCCACCATTAATTGGTCCAAACTGGGCTGGTTAGAGGCTCCCTCCACCATTAATTGGTCCAAACTGGGCTGGTTAGAGGCTCCCTCCACCATGAATTTGCCCAAACTGGGCTGGTTAGAGGCTCCCTCCACCATGAATTTCCCAAAACTTGGCTGTTTAGAGGCTCCCTCCACCATTAATTGGTCCAAACTGGGCTGGTTAGAGGCTCCCTCCACCATGAATTTGCCCAATCTGGGGTGGTTAGAGGCTCCCTCCACCATTAATTGGTCCAAACTGGGCTGGTTAGAGGCTCCCTCCACAATTAATTGGTCCAAACTGGGCTAATTAGAGGCTCCCTCCACCATGAATTGGTCCAAACTGGGTTTTTTAGAGGCTCCCTCCACCATGAATTTGCCCAAACTGGGCTGTTTAGAGGCTCCCTCCACCATGAATTGGTCCAAACTGGGCTGGTTAGAGGCTCCCTCCACCATGAATTTCCCAAAACTTGGCTGTTTAGAGGCTCCCTCCACCATTAATTGGTCCAAACTGGGCTGGTTAGAGGCTCCCTCCACCATTAATTGGTCCAAACTGGGCTGGTTAGAGGCTCCCTCCACCATTAATTGGTCCAAACTGGGCTGGTTAGAGGCTCCCTCCACCATTAATTGGTCCAAACTGGGCTGTTTAGAGGCTCCCTCCACCATTAATTGGTCCAAACTGGGCTGGTTAGAGGCTCCCTCCACCATGAATTTGCCCAAACTGGGCTGTTTAGAGGCTCCCTCCACCATGAATTGGTCCAAACTGGGCTGGTTAGAGGCTCCCTCCACCATGAATTTCCCAAAACTTGGCTGTTTAGAGGCTCCCTCCACCATTAATTGGTCCAAACTGGGCTGGTTAGAGGCTCCCTCCACCATGAATTGGTCCAAACTGGGGTTTTTAGAGGCTCCCTCCACCATGAATTGGTCCAAACTGGGGTTTTTAGAGTCTCCCTCCACCATGAATTGGTCCAAACTGGGGTTTTTAGAGTCTCCCTCCACCATGAATTGGTCCAAACTGGGGTTTTTAGAGGCTCCCTCCACCATGAATTTGCCCAAATTCTGCTGGTTAGAGGCTCAATCCACCCTGATTTTCAAAACAAATGTTGGTGCCAACCTCAACTTACTACAAGGGCCAAATTCACTGCTGGTGACAAGCTCTCCTCACTGCAAGTGCCAAATACACATGTTTCAAGGTGTTTTCCTACTGTCAGAGAGGTGGTATTGAGTGTGTAAAGTGTGTAGTTGTTAGGCTGTGATGTTGGGGTAATAGAGGGTCTTTGGTGTGTTAGATGCCCCCAGACATGCTTCCCCTGCTGTCCCAGTGTCATTCCAGAGGTGTTGGCATCATTTCCTGGGGTGTCATAGTGGACTTGGTGACCCTCCAGACACGGATTTGGGTTTCCCCCTTAACGAGTATCTGTTCCCCATAGACTATAATGGGGTTCGAAACCCGTTCGAACACACGAACATTGAGCGGCTGTTCGAATCGAATTTCGAACCTCGAACATTTTAGTGTTCGCTCATCTCTACTGGAGAGATGTTCCTTTCCTAAAAGTCTGTGCCCTTTTCTATCCAAACAAACATTTGAACATTATGGCCAAAGAGTTCTATTTTATCCTCATTGGTCCACAAGACTTAATGGACCTGATTTTACCCGTCAAACGTTTATATAAGACTGTATCGAGTTCCTTTACAAAGTCCAGGAACACTATAGTCACAGCCTCCACTCTGTCCAGACTTCTACTCACCTCTTCATAAAACAAAATCAGGTTAGTCTGACAACTTTTGATTTTGGAAAAACCATGCTGTCTGCCACATATAATGTTATGTACAGTCACATTCTCTTGTATATAATCCAATTAGAGCCTCTCAGACAGGTTATATTTGTAACATTAAAGAAAGTCAGTTATAGAAAAGCCTGTAATATTGGTACATTGGCCTCACAGCAGGTATCAGAGCTCTTCTTAGCTTTTGAAGTAAAGATTTAGAGGGACTTTCTGGATGCCATGCTATTTTTGTAGAGCCCTGTAAGTGCTAGTACTTTGGAATTCCCCAAAAAGTAACTTCTTTTTTCTTGGGTACACCAGTGTCATACATGTGGGCATAAAGTTCTGTTTGGGCACACAGCAGGGCACAGAAGGGAAGGAGGGCTAAGTGGCTTTTGGAGTGCAGAGTAAGATGTTTGGTATCTGGATACCATATCACATTTGCAGAACATCTAAGGTACTAGTAAAGTGAGAGACTCAGTGTTGAAAACTGCGCCCCTCAAAGAATTTATCAAGGGGTGTTTCCCAGATTAGTTTCCCAGTTTTCTTCTAATAATTAGATGATTTGGGAGGTTTTTTTGTCGTCAAATTTTTTTTCTGGTGATGTAGCCAAATGAGAGCTTGCTTTTTGTGGGTTAAGATGCATTTTTGAATAACTCTATCTTGGTGGATTTATTTTTTTTTAAAAACACCAATTCTGGCATTGGCTTTAAACTTTTTTGCCATGCAGAATATACTGTAGCATAAGTAACATGTTACCTTTATTCTGAGAGTTGGTAGAGTTATACAAGATATTAACAGGATAAATACAATTCTACAGGAATGGATGACATATATAATCAGAACATTTCCACAATAATAGTGATACGAAAGAAAAAGAATAAAAATCAGAAGGTAAATGAGAAACATTAGTAAAGCAGACCGAACAGTTCAGAAACATGTGGTTATAAATTCGAAGAGAAGCAAAAGGAATAATATGAAACAGTGACATAGAAAAAAAAATGGAGTGACTTGGGGACATGAAAACATAAGTCTCAAAGAATTGTGGACATTGGTTTGTAACTGGATGAACATTTGATAAACAGTTGTATAAATGAGATAATGCCATTAAGGAAGTGGGTAATTGAATAAGGAAATACTATATGAACTGCAAGGTAGGAGAAATGGTATACAATTCAGATGAAGGTCTAGTGAAATTAATATATAAAATGATATAAACAACTTGGGAATAGAAACACAAAGTTAATTAAGCAATAGGGAATCAAAAGAAACAATTGTACAATGGGTATGTAAATCAAATAAGGTCCTTGTATAACCCAAACACCAAGCAAATGAAACACTGGGTTAATGGCTATGCAAGTTAATTAGGCAGCAGTTCTCAGTACAAAAAATGATGTATATGCTAAAATTAAAAATAGTGCTGACATGCAAGCTCCATAAATACTTCGAAAATGTAAATGTAAATGAAACATCTGAGCTGTAACATTTTTATAAAATCTGCCTCCACTTAAGAGAAGTCCAGGGTTAGAAACAATTATCTGCTCTACTCCCAAGAATAGCGCTTTGTCCATGAACTGTGTATGGTTTTGTACGTCATCCCCCTTTGAGTGATGAGGTTAATCTGCAATGTGAGCAGTACGGTGGCTCAGTGGTTAGGTGCTGGAGTCCTGGGTTCGAATCCTGTCTAGAGCAACATCTGCAAGAAGTTTTTATGTTCTCCCCACGTTTGCATGGGTTTCCTCCCACACTCCAAAGACATACTGATGGGGTGGGGTTGGGGAGAAGGTTACTCTGCAATACCAGCCACATCCCATGTCACATTCATAGGAGTTCTGAAAGCTTACTATAAAAAAAAGTTTTTGTAGTGTTATGGAATTTAAACACAGGAGAGTAAAAATATTGCGAGGCAGAAAAACAGATCCCATATATCAACTGTGGACTGTAATGTGGTGAAATGTTATTATATTGGGCTTAATATTGTAGTTTACAAAGGCGCTTTGCCTCAAATACAGCTCATAGAGACATAGACTAAACAACACATCTGTCATGCTAGCAGCAAAGCCTTTGATGCTTATAAGTTGGGCTTCCATGGATCAACCTTGCTTTACCAGCATCACCCACAGTTGCTTTAATGGGTTTTCCAGGCAAAAAAATCTTTAAAAAAAAAAAAGGTCTGCTAGTGATATTAATGGGTTAATAAGTGTGCCCAGCCCCGGACAATCAGATTAACTCCCAATTTCTACAGTTTCAAACACAAACTAAAGATACATCTTTTCAGACAGGCCTATCACAATTTCTAAATTTTTAACCCTCCTCTGTCCCCGCTCCCACATTTCCCCACATGATATGATGTCATCTCAGGCTAACTTTATAGGTCCAAACTCCATCCACATGTTATAGGACACCACTAGTGATGGCTCATAAAGTCTTATGTTTGCGTAATGACAGTCACCTCTATTACGAAATTGTCTGACCTCTGCAAAAGCAATGCCGCCCCTACTACCTCTTGTGTCACCCCCTCTACCTCATAGATTGTAAGCTCTTGCGAGCAGGGCCCTCAGTCCCATTGTGTGAAATGACTTTCTTTGTAATGTATCTTTCTGTCTGTATTTGTACCCTACAAATTGTACAGCGCTGCGAAATATGTTGGCGCTATATAAATAAAATTTATTATTATTATTATTCCTTTTGCGGGGAACTGCTCCTCCTCTTTGTGCTGTAGCCTTCACTTCATCTCTATTGCGCAGTCTTTGGCAATAGAGATCGAGTGTCAGCTTCAGTGCAAAGCCAAGACTCCGACTGTTTTGTGCACGCCCCGGCTTACGTCAAGGAAGAAGGAGAGACCATTCCCCACAGAAGGATAGCTAAATATGATGGAGTGGATGGGGAGGAGTAGTAATGACATTCTGTTTCCGGAAACGAGGAAATGGATTATCACCAGATAAACAGGAAATGTCTCTAGGGTGGTCACATGATGTCTCCCAAACCATTCCTGAACAGTTTTTGCAGGGTAAATTATAGAGATTAGTGAAACAATTCATAACAAACTGAATTCATTGCAAATTTTTCTAAAAAAGTTGGATTCTGGCAAATCAAAAATTTTTGGTACTTGATCCAGACTCACAGCAATGGAAGTGGAAGCATGAAACTATGCAGCACTGGCAAGCTGATTAACCATTTTAGGCATGGTGCAAGGTCACCTGAAGAGTCTTGATCGTCCCAGAATGAAATATATTTCAGTCAGGGAATTGTTCTACAACAATGTTTAGGAAGGTGATTGTCCAGATCCTCATACTGCCTCTGCCGATTTCTTTACATTCCATAGTGCATCATGATGCTATCTCTTTTCCAGGTAAGAGATTTACTCACACTGAGAACCAAGCTCGCATCTTCATGCCATAAATTTCCATTCCATCTCCATAACGGATTTTAAGACTGGATGCCTCGTAAAGATTGGGGAAATAAAACAGACTCTCCGTGTCCAGAGAGGAAGAGACATTCTGTTTTTCTTCCATAATTTTTTTAACATCCTTAATTAACGTAATAGAATTTTCTTTTCTAATCAAATAATTATCCTCAGAAATCGCCATGTCTGAATCAGATTCAGAGATCTGAAACTTCTTTTCAAATGAAATAGAGGACTAAAACCATTCAGCAAATATTTTCTGCTAGACATTTTAAAAATGCAAAAAGCGTATTAGCCTCTTTATCAGTCTTCTGCTCATCCTCAGTAACATGCACGCAAACACTGCATTTATGGGATGGATTATCCTCAAGAAGGTGTTAGAGGCAGCTAGTGCAGTGTTCAGATTTAGCCTTCTGCTTTATGTTAGAAAATGCCGGAGATTTTACTCTGAGTACAAACTATACATACATCAGCACAAATTCGTCAGGTAGAAGCTGCTGACATTCAACAAGACTCCAACGTTTCCTCTTAGAAAAAATTTTATCACTGGACATTTGCAACATATAGAAGACTGTCTTTAGTATACTGTACAGACAAGACATAGCAAAGGTAGAGCCTACGGGCATTTTTACCTTAGAAATCTGAGGGTCCGTCTTGCCAGGACAGCACGCTGCCCCCAAACATCAGCAGGTTTAAATGGACTATCCCGATCGGGAATTCCGCCCCCAATGTGACGTTACATACCTGTGTCATCCGAAGGTCTGAATTGGCTCATTGGTACTGCTCTCAGCATCAATAAGGGATCGCCACCTCCTTCCCCTTACCCTGGGCATGCACATTTCATATAGAGCATTGCTGACACTGGTGGACCTGAACTGGCATGGCAGCTAGATCTGCATTATACTAGTACCATGGCAGATCTTCTCTGTTTTAAAGGAAAACTCCCCTGTGGGCCATACTTAGGAAATTCTAGAACAAAATAAAACACAAGGGAGCAATGAAGATGGAGGTTCTTATACCATCAATTATGCTAATTAACTGTTTCATTGCTACCTAGGGCCAGTCCTAGAAGGAAGTAGGTGGGACAGCTTACCCATCTGTGCTGCAGTAGAATGAAAAAGAAGGTAAGTATTTTGACCCCACAGCCGTTTCACAGATTTTATTAACATTGAGATGCGTAAATGAAAAATTAATAAAACGTCACTTTATCCACAAAGTTTTCATATTCAGAAGGGGAAAAAAAGGGAGAAAAAGCTCCCCACAGGTTGTTAAACAATTGCTCCGGATCACAGTAATACCCCATATATGGTCATAATCTGTTGTATGGGTACATGGCGGGGCTCAGAACGGAAAGAGCGCTATTTGACTTTTGAAGGGTCTGATTTTGTTGCAATAGTTTTCATGTACTATGTCACATTTGCAGAGCCCTCAGAGTATGAATATCATGAAAACCCTCCAAAAGTGACCCCATTTTGTAAACAAGATCCCTAAAAGAATTTCTCAAGGGGTATTATCATTGTGAATGCAAGAGTGCTTCACAAAATTTAATGTACAAAGTCAAAATTGAAATTTTTAAAGAAATATGCATTTCAGTGCCTATACATTGTGCCCACTTTGTGTCATCAGAGTGGGTTATCCTAGGTACAAACTGCTGGTTGGTCTCACAGCAGGGCTCAGAAGGGAAGGAGCTCTGCTTTTCTTAGCTTTTGGAGTAAAGATTTAGAGGGACTTTCTGGATGCCATGTTGTTTTTGCAGAGCCCTGGAAGTGCTAGTACGTTGGAATTCCTCAAGAAGTGACCTCATTTTTCATAAGTACAACAAAGTCATACATGTGGGCATAAACTTCTGTTTGGGCAAACAGCAGGGCTCAGATGTGAAGGAGAGCTATGTGGCTGTAGGAGTGCAGAGTTAGACGTTTGATATCTGGACAACATGTCATCCTTGCAGAGCCTCTAAGGTACCAGTAAAATTAAATACCCAAGGGACTCAGTTTTGAAAACTGCACCCCTGAAAGAAGTTATCAAGGGTTGTAGTGAACATTAGTTTCCCAGTTTTGTTCTAATGATTTGGCAATTTGGGGGGGGGGGGGGGGTGTCTTCAAGCTACATATAATTTTTTGTGGTGATGTAGCCATATGAGGACTTGCTTTGTGGGGGATGAGATGCACTTTGTAATAACTCTATCTTGGTGGATTAAAAATAAATAAATAAATAAATCACCAATTCTAGCATTGCCTTTTAATTTTTTTTGCCATGCAGCACATAGCATAAGTAACATGTTATCTTTATTCTGAGTGTCCATAAGGTTACCTAATTCTCATTAGTTTTTTATGCGTTACTAATTTTGGATGGAAAAACCTCATTTGGGGTGCATAAGTTGTTTTTGCATCACCATCTACTAAGAAGCATAACATTCATATTTTTGGTTGACAGAGTTGGTTGAGGGCTTATTTTTGTTGTGCAAGCTGTGCTTTTTATTGTTTTGGGGATCATATGAAATTTGATCACTTTTTTTGCATATTTTGAGTGGCAAGATGGTGAAAAATCATTACTTTCAGCATTTCTTCCCATTTATCATGTAGGTTAATTAATGTTTCAGTTTTATTGTACGAGTTGTTATGGATGCAGCGATAGCAAATATATATTGTTTTCAATAATATTATGTGTAAATAGATAGATAGATAGATTCATTTTATATAGTAACGGGGCAATTTTTGGGCTTTATTGATTTATTAAACTTTTTTTTTATGTTCTTTCAATGTACCACTAGGGACCTGAACCAGCAATGCTCTGATCACTGGTTCAGTAGTATGGACTGCAATCAATACACATGTATTGCAGTGTATAGAGGAAGTCAGCCTATGCAGATGCATAGGTTGTCTACCATTGAACTCGGCAGGATCAACCAAGTATGTGGGCTCCTGGCCACCCGGGGTCGCTGGTCAAAACCCAGTCTGCTGAAGTTTCACTCTTGTAAACAGAAAACACAGAGTGAGAGCAGGCAGATGAATCATGGAAAATGTAGTTTGCCCACCTATTCACTACATGTAAATAACACTGGTACACGAAGCACCAAGTAAAATAAAGCCAAGGCTGCAGAAGGTAAAAGTGAGTATTAAGCACTGATGTGGATGTATTTGCAGATAATTTTTTGATGCTGAATAATCGAAGAGTTTCTTATGTTTGCCAAATAACAAATCCGTTTTGGTATCCATTAAGTATAGAGTAAGTGTTCAGTCTGAGAACTTTTTTTTTTTTTTTTTTTTACTTAAAACAGAACCTGTCTGAAGATTTTGGCTAATAGAACCAAGCTGAGTACCTGGCTTTTCCTGTGATGTCCTTAAAACATTTCAGAAATGGAAAAATAATGTATTCTTTGTGTACATGAGCAGGATAAAATAAAGGGGCAATGGAGACTGAGTGCCAGAAGTCAAGCACACTCTGCTCCCAATCTTTCCTACCACTGTAAGAAGCCTTCCCAGTTTCTATGAAGTTACTGCAAGAGTCCTTGCAGATCACATGCTTGCACAGTAGGCAGCAAGCTTTGGCTTCAATACTTAACTGCTCATACTGCAATGTTATAACAACATAATCAGAAAAGGCATTGCATACTCTACCAGGTACTAAGATTGGCTTTATTAACTACAATCCGCTGTCAGGTTCCCTTGAAGGAATTGGCCTTGACATCTATGCTCCCAGAAAATGTTGGAAGAAGTTGTCCCTATCATTTTCCTTGTTCATAATGGTATTTCTACAGAACATACTGTGTACTCTAATGTATAGTAAGTGTTTATTTAATGCAAACATGACGGCTTTGTTGTATAGAAAATCAAAGACAAAGAACTGATAACAAAATATAAATGTTTGAATAGCAAAAAGAAAGCTTAGACAATGGTGCCCAGAGAATGGTACATTTGACCTTCGGAAACAATGTGTTCATTGGATATGTCTGCAATATCTAAGTAATCTCTCAATCCAGAGGCTAGCCCTCATTAGCCAGGTTCACCTCCTCACCTTGTATCATTAGACTCCACTCCTCAGTCTCAGATGAGCAGCAGGGAACATTATGCACTGACGGAAAAAAAAAGCTTCCTTCAGCAAACATCCTTTTTTCGTCTGTAATGAGAATGAAGCTAACGTGTAGTCAATAGCAGTGAGCATCAACTTAGAAATACTTCCATTTCACCTTGCAGACAAACTAATACATAGCACAGTAGTGGGAAAGACTGCAGATTAATGACAAGATTAACCTCCATTGCAACAGGCATGTGAAGGTAGGATTCTTGTTTGCAGCCTAAGGCTGAATTCACACCGGGTTTTTTTGTCCAGATTTTGACGCGGAATCCGCCTCAGAATCCGGCTCAAAAAAACCGCCTCCCATTGACTTCAATAGGAGCCGTTCACGTCTTTTTTCCATTAACAGTTAGCCGTTTTTTGAACCAGATTCTAAGGTGGCGTCCGCATCAAAATCCGGTCCAAAACACCCTGTGTGAACCCAGACTTACATGCATCTATGGTACTATAACATTTCCTAAATGATGTTAGTGGCAATGATTTAACTCTTTCCGACTGCAGCCAGTTTTTGACTTACAGACAGTGTTTCATGCCGTAATAACTTTAGAACACTTTAATTCACCAAAATGATTTAAAGCAGAGATTCTCAAACTTATTTCGTTTACCTTCTACTTTGAGAATCCAGTATTTTCTAGCGCCCCCTAAAATTTTAACTTTACCATATCTTACAAATCACAATTGCAATCATTACTTTAATTTAAAGATAGCAGTCATATGAGTCTTATTGTCATGACCTGATTGCGTGCGTGTGTTGGTGTATGTTTCTGTCGGGGATTCGATCCGGGCTTCTGTGATCTGCTGGTGGGTTCCCTACCATTGAGCCATCAGTGTGTACATGTGTTCTGGTCTTCTGAACACACTTGGGGTTATAAGTGTAACCTCAGGTGTTATGTATTGCCATTATCCTATGGAAGGAGGCTGGGGCCTTTATTAGGCAGAGGGCTGTCTCCACCAGTTGCCGGTTTTCATGGTTCCAACTTAGAATTCTTGGGGGGAGGGGGAGTTTTCTGCTTGTGCTTACAGACTAGAGAGGAGTTTGAGTGTTGTTTGTGTGTGAGTTGGTTTTTCCCTCCACACTTCTACTCTGCCCTGCCCTTCACGTCTGTTTGTTTGGCACTGTCTGGTTGTTTGAGGTGGGTTCCAGTTTATTTTACCCCAGTCTCGTGTTTACCCTTTCCTCACCTCTCCACTGTCCCTCTCCTCATTCCTCTTGTTTTGTACTTTGTTGTGCTGCGTGTCAGTTGTCCAGCACCTCCCGTCCTGTCTGTTTGTCCGCAGCTGCACCTTTATTTCTGCAGGGGTCACCACCCTAGAATCCCCAGTCCCTAGCTTCTTGCAGCTCTTGCCCTGTCTGTCTGTCAGGTCTTCGTGCTAGAGAGCCAGGAGTCGTCGGGGCCAAGGTTAGCTTGGAGACAGCTGACCACCACCCGTAGGCAGGGCCTAGCTAGCCACCGTAATGCCAGGGATAGTCTCCTTCCCCTGTCTCCTTAGCGGTGCAATCTGCAGCCTGGAATCTGTGTCTGGACTCTGACACGAACGTGACACTTATCCTGTTTCTAAGTTCAGACTTAAGTTTTAAATGAGCTCATAATGAGAGCAATAAAACGCAACTTTATCAATAATATTTAGAAAAACTTTTATTCCAAATAAAACAAATAATTCTAATTAAATTTTAAAACTAGTTTAATGTGATGGGTAAGGGGACGTTCACACTACCGTCGGTGTCCGACATGTAGTGTCCGCTCCTAGTGTCCGCTCAAAATCTGTCACGGACACTAGGAGCGGACACTAGATGTGTCCGTGACACCTGTCATTCAAATGAATGGGCATCGGGTGCGTTCTTTTGCACTCCGTGCCCGTCCTTCCCTGTCCGCAAGAGAAGATGTCCGACTTCTCAAGCGGACAGAAAAGCCCTGCATGCAGGGTTCCTCTGTCCGCTTGAGAAGTCGGACATCTTCTCTTGCGGACAGGGAAGGACGGGCACGGAGTGCAAAAGAACGCACCCGATGCCCATTCATTTGAATGACAGGTGTCACGGACACATCTAGTGTCCGCTCCTAGTGTCCGTGACAGATTTTGAGCGGACACTAGGAGCGGACACTACATGTCGGACACCGACGGTAGTGTGAACGCTCCCTATATCTGAGGATTTTTAACAAGTTTCTTAATATCAGGCTTGAATTTACTCAAAAATAGCCGTAAGTCACTGCGTTCGGTAACAAGCAAACTATTTCTCTTTTTAGTTAGCAGCGTTGCCAAAGCACTAAATCCATGTTCACACAAACACAACGATGGGAATGCTATCAAAAATTGTTGAACAATCGACCACAATCCAGGGTACGAAAGCCATGATAAATTATTTATTTTATACAATCAAACAGGGATAGGAATAAGAATGAAGTAATCGATGTAGTGTAGTAGAAAGGTTTTGATTGTAATTTAAAATATTAAATAAGCCATCGCCCCCCTAAACCACTTCAACACCCCCCAGTTTTCTCTGGGCCCTTTACCGCCCCCCCCCCCCCCCCCCTGTAGGCCTCTAGCACCCATAAGGGGTTGTTATCGCTCACTTTGAGAAAGACTGATATAGAGACTAAGGCCCCAAATAGTGTGCCACAGCACTTTTCACAGAAAATCCGCAAAGTTTTCCTCTGCAAACTTCCTGCTTCAATTATACCTATTGGGAAACCACTTTTCCACATTTCCGTAGGTATAATTGACATGCTGCCATTTCCCAAAAAGCGTCAGTTTTGGAAATCGCAGCATAGTATTTTTATTTAATGTGATTCGCTAGAGAATGGGATGAGAGAGGGAATTTGCTAAAACGACATGTTTTACGCCACATGGGGAGATTGCTTTTTGTTTGTTTTTTTCTTACACATTGTACTTCATTTTGTACTTTTAAAGTTTCTACTTCAAATTTTAGTCAATATATTTTGAGTTTAATTATGAAAAAAATGAAATTTGGTGTAAATTTTGAAAAATATGCAATTTTAAAAGTTTGAAATGATCTGCTTTTCATATAGATAGTCATACAACCCAAATTATTTCATAGATATAATTTACCAAATCTCTCTTTTGTGTTGGCATCAAACTTTAGTCGCCTTTTTTTTTTTTTTTTATCGAGATTGTAAGACTTATGAACAGCAATTTTCTTAAATTTTCAAGAACATTTTCAAAACCCATTTTTCAAGGGACTATTTCTGTTGTGAAACTGCACCCCTTAAATAAGTCAAAAGAGCATATAAGAAGTATCTTAACCATATAAACATTCAATAGGAATTAAGACAAAATGGAGGTAAAATGGACACACTTCATTTTATTTTACTAATATTTTCATGTAGTCCTAGAATTTACATATCCACAAGGGTTAAAGTAGAAAATGTATCACACAATTTGTTATGTAAGTTCTCTTGACTACCTTAATACCCCACATATGAATGTAAAATTATATATGGAAAGATTTTGCTGTGATCAGTTTCAGGCACCATGTCACATTTGCAGACCCCCTGAGGTGCCAAAACAATGACAATCCCCAAAAAGTGACCCCATTTTGGAAACTGGACCCCTAAAGGAATTAAATACTAGTGCCATACTTGTTTGCTTAGCACATGATACCCTGATGCTAGTGTAATAAGAATGGGGTTTGGGATCTGATAATTTAGAGGATTGGCTGAAGTATAAATTAATATTGTGGTCTGAATAAACTTAGGGATCAGATCTTGTTTTGGCACGCAAGTGTTATTTTCTAAAAGACTAGCTATAACCCGCGACTTCATCCGCTGTCCCCTCACCGTTGCGCGAAACACCTGCAGCGCGGGCCGTGGCCCTCCCCTTTCCCTCCATCTGCGCCCCCGGCCCCCTTCCCCCCTTTAGAGATCACAGTCACCTCTTACATCTACCCCTTCCCCCCACCACCACCTACCCGTGACCCCCGATTACCCTCCCTCCCCTTTCCACATGTGCAATCTGGCCCCACTCCCCCCTACTTACCTTCTTCCCGTTGGTGCCAAACCCCCCCTCCCTAACCCCCACCACCTCCTCCAAACCACCAAACCCCCCCCCAGCCCTTACCCTATCACCTGTTGTACCCCCTCCCTCCCTTAAGCAACCCGCCGATCCCTGTTCCCTGCAACACTCACCATGTAGATGCTGGGAAGCTGTGTGTCTCGTGGTTGCAGCTTCAGCGAGCATGTGCGGTCCTTCCCGTGCCGTGTGTTCCCGGCCGCACAGTTCGTGGCTACATGTGGCAGGGCTTGTTCGGGCCGGGTGCGCTGCTGCATGCAATGTGTGGCCGGCCGGCATGTCAGCGGCGTTCAGAACCATGCGGACAGCCACAATGTTGAGGAAAGTGTCCCCGTGCGCTGGTCACGCCCACAATTCGGCGCTGACCTATGGGCTGCCGTGCTGGCTCCATATCCCGGCCACACACTGCCATCCACCAATAGGAGTGGCATGTGACTTCCTGCGCTGACGTCATGCCGAGCCAACAGCGGAGCAGGAGACAACTTTTGAGGGTCGCGGTGGCGTTTTGGGGTGAGTGAGACACTTTTAAAGACCATTTCTCCTTCCTGGCCAATATGTAGGTGTGTGTTAAATTTCTATTAAATCCATTCAGCTGTTCCGATGTGATTGAGGAACAAACATCCAAACATAAAAACATCCAAACACACAAACACACAAACATCCAAATACACAAACTTTCACATTTATAATATTAATAGGATATTAATCAGTATCAGTATGGATATAACCACATCTTAAAATCATTCCAAAGCTTCTAACATTTAGGAACTAAAGAAATCTGCACATCTCCAGGACCAGATGGCTTTTCTACAAGTACATTTCTAAACAATTGCTTTTCTATTCACACTTTTCTGTTTCATTATTATAGGCAATCCTGTTCCTCAGGAGATGAACTACTTTTGGTAGTTAATTTCCGTATTCTAAAGTGACAGTCTAAATACATGGTAAAAGAAAAGCTAAACTGATTTAAAAGCAAACAAGTTTGGGACACGGTGAACTAGACCTGCATGGAAAATCAGCTTTAGATCCACCCTGAGCATTTAGATGTACCTGGAGATTCATGGAATACTGATGAAATTGCTTAACATTTGGCATTTTAATGCAGGTATGTGGCAGAGGGGACTTTGGATCTACTCAGGTACAAGAGCGTCTTCACCATTAATAGCTTTACAAGGGACAAACTAACAGGTAAACCATTGTTCTAAAACATAGTTGTTTGGATTAATGTATATTCCATAGACAGGAGAACAAGGATATTTCCTTTCAACCTAGTGGACATTTTGGAGGAAAAATTGTAGCAAAATTAAAACAGTTTAAGGCTAAGGTTCTACGGGACGTCCCACAGCAAAAAAGTGGCAACGCATCGCGGTTCTTCCCGCAGCACTTTAGACAGAAGGTTTGCAGAGTTTTCCTGTGCGGACTTTCTGTTACAATTATACCTATAAGGAAACTGCTGGTGTTTCCATAGATATGATTGACATGCTGCGATTTCCAAAACTGCAACGGTTTTGGAAATTGCAGTGTGTCCGCACTGTGGTTTTTAACGCAAGGTGGGCATGGGATTTACTAGAATCCATCCACTTTGCCCTTACTGTAAAACACTGCTACGTTTCTGCTGTGGTCAAATCATTGCATTTTTGTCCCATGGTGCCCGGGCCGAAGGCTTAACCCTTAATGACACAATTTATTTTGGCCTTCAGGATGAGGTATACTTTTTTGCATTGTTCTACCCAGTTTTCTGTCAGCCATTTTTTTTTTCTTGATGTGGACAAATGAAGGCTTCATTTTTCTGAGGCATTTTGCATTTTTTAATGGAATTATTTGCAGTACTTGGGGAATATATAATGTGTCAAACAACTTTTAACATTTTTGGGGGGAGGGGATAAGAAAAAATAGTTGGTCCTCAATTTCTTGGATTATTTTTTGGTTTGTTTTTACATTATTCACTGCTTCATATAGATGACACGTTAACTGTATTTTGTGGTTCAGAATGATTACATTGATACCCAAGTTATAAAGTTTTTTATGTTTTACTACTTTTTACAAAATAAAATAATTTTATAAAATATTCTGTTTTTGCATCAATTGATCCAGCTCTGTAAGAGTATATTTTTGCAAGACAAGCTGTGGTTTTTATTGGCATTTTTTGGGGGTATACTCAACTTTTTGACTATAAAGTGCTATAGATTTCTATATTTGGTAAAATAATAAATATGTGTTAAGAAAAATGTTTTAGTGACTTTATTTAAAGTTTAACTACACTTGTTTTTAATATTTTTATTAGTCCCACTTTGAGATGGGCAAACCGATTTCTTCTGAGCAGGGATCGACCTAAATATTCCAAATTGCTTGTTCTTTTTATGAAACTGAATAAGTAGTGATTCCTCTCGGGTGAACTAGAACATTCTTGCAGCCTGTGCTAATCTAAAAAATCTGTTATTTTTTTCTGTTTATTTTTTTGCTTACCCAATAAGGAACCCAGACACTATTAATCTGAAAAAAATCTATT
This sequence comes from Leptodactylus fuscus, assembly GCF_031893055.1. Taxonomy (NCBI): domain Eukaryota; kingdom Metazoa; phylum Chordata; class Amphibia; order Anura; family Leptodactylidae; genus Leptodactylus; species Leptodactylus fuscus. The sequence goes on along the minus strand of NC_134267.1, from coordinate 120,532,595 downwards.
TCACAAGGGGTTAATCTGTTAGGAATTGTGAGGGCATAGAGGAATCCCATTGCCATGATGAATCATAAAAAAGTGGAGAAAATTATGACATTACTGAATCCAATGATGATTCTATTTCAGATACCACCTGGCAACTGGGTCAAGGTGACATCAGACGATGAAGGTGTTAGTAGCTGCAATAGTAACAATGCCACGTGATGTGCAACCCCAAAATTCAAAAGACCTACCTGGGATAGATCTAAGGCACACTCAAGTGGTGGTGGCGCTGGCAGACATGTTTCCACTGCTGCTCGTTTTGGTGGCACCAGCTATATGCATTCATCTTCAATATGGGAAATAGTTTGTACATTATCTAATTACAAATCCATAGAAAGGTGCATGATCTGCAAGCAGATAATTAGCCATGGACACGCAGGTGCATGAACTAGGTATCTCCATACTTGCATGAAATGGGGTCAAAAGATCAATTGGTAAAATGGAATTTGCTGTGGCATCAAGTGAGCAAGACCGTTGGCAGACACATAGTGTCACTGGGGATTACCTAGCCACCAATATTTCTCTAGGATTGCTGTTCCTGCTTGATATAGTTTTCTTAGCCCACTAGATCAATGTTTTGAGCATCAAAAAGGCCAGGTGATTTCTAGTACTGATATTATGGGTGTAGAGCTGGCACAGTTTCAACCAGTGGCGTAACTAGGAATGGGGGGCCCTGTGGCAAACTTTTTACATGGGCCCCCCCAACCTACCCTGAAGACCCAGAACGACCCCCCATTCCTGTGCACTCTATTATGTCCCATAATGGCCCTTGCACACACTATTATGCCCTATAGTGGCCCTTGCACAGTATTATGCCCCATAGTTGCCCCTGCACACAGTATTATGCCCCATAGTGGCCCCTGAACACACTATAATGCCCCATAGTGGCCTCTGCACATACTATTATTCCCATAGTGACCTCTGTACACAGTATTATGCCCCACTGAGGACACCCATGAGCAATTATTATACTCGGGGATATTTTCAGACCCCAGAGTATAATTATCGGAGACCAAGAGGGGATACCAACATAAAAACCACTGTTACTTACCTATACCCAGCTCTACTGCAGTCTTCGGTGGTGTTGGTCACCTTCAATGACGTCCAGGACATCACATGACCCCGAACGCAGGCCTTGGTCATGTGATGTCAGGCACATCACAGAAGTAGGCCCAAAGCCTGCCTGGAGCCCGGATAGGTAACACTGTTTTTTATGTTCCCTTACCTCTCCAGGGCCTCCGATCATTACACTTGGGGGTCTGCAAAGACCCCCAAGCATAATAATAGTGTTTGTGGGGCCCACTGCGTCACTTACCGATCCCAGCCCCTGCCAGGATCAGTAAGTAAATAGGGTCCATTACCGGCTGGAGTAACTCCAAACGGTAACGGCCTATTAAGAAAAAAAAATGCAGCGGTAGCGGCTGTCACGGGGCCCCTAATGTCCCGGGCCCTGTGGCAGCTGCTACCACTGCTACACCAGTAGTTATGCCACTGGTTTCAACATGAGGCCAGAACCACTGCCAGGGATTGGAGTTATCCAGGCCTGGAAGATGGGTCAGGAAACTGGCTATGTGTGACATCTAAATTCTGCTGAAGATCAAGTGGGTGCATTGGCAGTTCGTGTGCAGTGACCATGACTAATATATCTGTCACTGAGCATTAACGTGCGTGAGGGTTAAATTTTTTAGATGGAACTTGTCATCAATTTTCAGTCCTTTCCCCAACTTGCTCTGATCACTACAGAGGGGCTAAAGTCATTTCAGAATATTTCATTCATTTGGGCCTAATCAGTAGCAGAAAGCGGCAACTGAATGTTGATGTCCTGCATTAACATCCTGTCGCGGATAGCCCGGGGTAAGAAAATTACTACAGATAGTTCCTCTGCATTTTCCTCCTGGTGAACTTACCCTTAGATTGAAGACCACTGAAAAGGCGTACACAAGTATTTGTTTAGATTCAAGGTACAGAAAAGAGAATATGAAATGTTTTTAAGTTGGAGGCAGAAAGATATGGTTAGGACTTGAATATATTCTGAAATGCTTTTCTATCCCCTACATAACTGTTATTGCATTTTTAACTAATGACCGCGCCACTTTATGAATGACCAATGATAGTAACTGTGTTTTTCTTTTAGCAAGTGTTTGAAAGACTGTTTTTAAACAGTATGAATTTCAAATAGAGTTCAGTCTGAATTGGAAGTGCTGGAGTCTGAAAAGATCCCAGAGTATAATATTCAGAGGCCCAGGGTTGGTGTGCAAAAATAAGTAATTCACCTTCCCCCCCACCTGTCCTGGGCTCCTTCATGGCATGCCATACATTGCCATGTGACTTTTGGCCTTTTCTGCAACCTGCGTGACACGATCGGGCACTTCGTCATCATGACACAAACATCATGGTTTTGAGGATCCCCTGAAAAGACCCCAGAGTATAATAATGATTTGTAGATGGTGAACTTCAAAAAAATTTTCAAATTCATAGCGAACCTGGCTCACACACTTACACGCTTACATAGATTAGATCTAGTTTTAGATGCTTTATGTTTTTTTTGTCAAATCCAAATTTTTTGAAATAAATGCAACTATTTAACAAATGTAGATGCAGAAAGTTTTCCTATGACTTTACCCTCTGCATTACAGATTGTTTTTAAATGCACAACAAACCCACTTATGCCTAACGCCCCACGAAGCGAATCACTGCAAAAATACATTGTGGAAAAGATTGTAGCAGAAATGCTTTGCTTTTTTTCAGCAGTGTTTTTCACAGAATGTCCACAGAGTTTAATTCTGCCCCTATACCTATATGAAAAACACCAACCTTTCCGTAGGTATAATAGACAGGCTGCAATTTACAAAAAAAAAACAGTGTTTTTGAAATTGCAGCATTTCTGTTGCAGATTTTGTCCTGTAGTGTGTGGTTGGCATTAGCCAGAATCCCATCCACTTTGCAGGTACTGTAAAACACAGCATTGTTTGCCACAGCATTTGTGACAAGGCCAAAGTGCTAAGGGCCTCGAGTAATTTTACCGCAAGCAATGATTCATTTACACAATATATATACAGTATACACTCACCGGCCACTTTATTAGGTACACCATGCTAGTAACGGGTTGGACCCCCTTTTGCCTTCAGAACTGCCTCAATTCTTCGTGGCATAGATTCAACAAGGTGCTGGAAGCATTCCTCAGAGATTTTGGTCCATATTGACATGATGGTATCACACAGTTGCCGCAGATTTGTCGGATGCATATCCATGATGCGAATCTCCCGTTCCACCACATCCCAAAGATGCTCTATTGGATTGAGATCTGGTGACTGTGGAGGCCATTGGAGTACAGTGAACTCATTGTCATGTTCAAGAAACCAGTCTGAGATGATTCCAGATTTATGACATGGCGCATTATCCTGCTGAAAGTAGCCATCAGATGTTGGGTACATTGTGGTCATAAAGGGATGGACATGGTCAGCAACAATACTCAGGTAGGCTTTGGCGTTGCAACGATGCTCAATTGGTACCAAGGGGCCCAAAGAGTGCCAAGAAAATATTCCCCACATCATGACACCACCACCACCAGCCTGAACCGTTGATACAAGGCAGGATGGATCCATGCTTTCATGTTGTTGACACCAAATTCTGACCCTACCATCCGAATGTCGCAGCAGAAATCGAGACTCATCAGACCAGGCAACGTTTTTCCAATCTTCAATTGTCCAATTTCGATGAGCTTGTGCAAATTGTAGCCTCAGTTTCCTGTTCTTAGCTGAAAGGAGTGGCACCCGGTGTGGTCTTCTGCTGCTGTAGCCCATCTGCCTCAAAGTTCGACGTACTGTGCGTTCAGAGATGCTCTTCTGGCTCCCTTGGTTGTAACGGGTGGCTATTTGAGTCACTGTTGCCTTTCTATCAGCTCGAACCAGTCTGGCCATTCTCCTCTGACCTCTGGCATCAACAACGCATTTCCGCCCACAGAACTGCCGCTCACTGGATGTTTTTTCTTTTTCGGACCATTCTCTGTAAACCCTAGAGATGGTTGTGCATGAAAATCCCAGTAGATCAGCAGTTTCTGAAATACTCAGACCAGCCCTTCTGGCACCAACAACCATGCCACGTTCAAAGGCACTCAAATCACCTTTCTTCCCCATACTGATGCTCGGTTTGAACTGCAGGAGATTGTCTTGACCATGTCTACATGTCTAAATGCACTGAGTTGCCGCCATGTGATTGGCTGATTAGAAATTAAGTGTTAACGAGCAGTTGGACAGATGTACCTAATAAAGTGGCCGGTGAGTGTATATGTATATATGTCGTGTGTGTGTGTGTGTGTGTGTGTGTGTGTGTGTGTTTGTATCAGAGAACCATACTGAAATAGCTAGAAAAGCATGATTTAAGAATGAAAATTTATATTGGTATATAGAAATAGTTATGACAAACAGATAAATATAGCAACCACTTAAAGCGTAGTAAAACAATGATACACAATTGAATGTTCAGATTTCTATGGGTTTTTTTTATATCTTAACACTTAAGTATCCTAATTTAGCTCAGAATTAGTAATGTGGCTGAAAAGCAACACTTGCAAATGCGAAGCGTAGTATGACGGTAGTTTGATGACGCTCAGTGTCAGGCATCAACTATTCTTGGTTTGCTGCACTGATATTTTTAGATTTTCTAGTAATTCTCTATTTTTAGATTCAGCATGATATTTTTGAATTCTTTCTGACACTATTTCTGTATGAGAAACTAGAGAATGAGTTATAAAGGTAAGGCATTGTGCAGATGACTGGTGTTACAGTATGTTGGCATCAAACTGCAATTATAATGAGGACATTATTTTGTACAGGATTTTATAACTTTATTTTTTCACCACAGTTTGAGGTCCGTACCTTATTTTCCTTCAACAAAGGTATATTAATTATATTTTTTGTTATATTTCATGATTTCTTTGCTAATGGAAATGTAATAAAATTAAGTTAAAGATTAAAGATGTACTAGATTTATACTATGGGGCTAAAACCAAGTTTAGGTATTTTTATATTGAAAGCTCTTTTTGTTTCATAAAAAAAGATGTAAGCTTTTCAAAATTTTATTTCAGTTTTATCTATTTCTATCTTCCACCTCAGACACCAAATAAGTATAAATTTGTGAAGGGAGAGTAAGGCCTTATTCACACAACAGTAGAAAACATCCATGCGAAGAACCTTTTTGTAACAGTTGTCACATTGTCACATGGTCATTTTAATAACAATGAGAGTGACAGGGCCTGTTTACCTCTGTCCAGTTCAGCAGCCAAACAGATTCAATAAAAGTCTATGTTTAAGGAAGAAGGGAAGCAGTGTTAGGCTGAAGCCCCACATTGCGGAAATGAAACTTTTGTGAATGGACCCTAAGGAAATGATCCCAGGGTACAGTGAACATTTTTACCCCCCACGTGTTGCTTTAATTTATTTTCTAAAAATGAATGCACCATCAACTGTGCAAAGTGAAAATGGATTTTTTTCAGAAATATGTAATTTCAGCGCATATTATGTTGTGTCCAGCCTGTGTTAGAGATGAACACTTCAGAGACTGCAGAACACTGTGCTATTTGTCATGGCTTTTCCATCGTGGCAAAATGATGGCGTTTACTCTACATGAGGCCCAATCCGGAAACTTTTTTTTTGCCTGTATAGAATAGTTTAGTAGAATGCATTTTCAGCACAATGATATCTCCAGGAGATTTTTTTGAATTATTCATTGCTTCTATCGTGGGATGAATAAATATATTTCCAAAATATTCACCGTTGTTTTTTTTGTTTTTGTTTTTTTTTTTTTTATCTACAACCTGTACTTTTTCTCATACAGAGCAATCTGTCATACCCCATTTAGAGATCTGTTCAGGGTCATAAACACTGAATTCTTATCAGTCTCATCACAATTCAGATTAAATACTCTAAAGTTATATTCACATGACTGAGTCATGGATAACCTTCCAACCTATAAATTTGATGGAAGGTTCAATTGTAATGTTAAGAGTATTATACATATTAACATATCCATATAATACATAATTGCCTCTCAAACCTCTAATATGTAGCGAGAATTAGTTACAATCAAACTGACAACATTCCTAGGCCTGCAATTATTCATAAATGAAAAATGTGATAGCTGATTTTTTATTTTTGACTTGAAAATCTCATGAACTACCTATTCTCAGTTTGCTTGTCTGTCTACCAGTTTAAGTGTATATGTTATACAATTCCTTATAGCACTCAGTTATATGAAACCTCGATAATATTTGGCCTAATGCCCCATGTTGTAAAAACACAGCGTTTTTTTGCCACTGTAGAAACAACGCAACAAAAAACACTGCGTTTTACAGTAGTGAATAAGATAAAGATGAATAAGATTCTGGCTAATCCCATCCACACATTGCAATAAAAAATCCGCTGCAGGAAAGCTGCGTTTTCCAAAGCCTGTGTTTTTGAAAATTGCAGTAAGTCAATTATACCAGTAGAAACACCGCCATTTCCCCTATAGGTTTAATAAGGGAAGAAAATCCACTGAGAAAAATGCAGCAAAAACGCAATGAAAAATGCTGCGGAAAAAACTGTGATTCTACTGTAGCGTTTTTTTTTTTGTTGCGTTTTGCTACGTAAAGTCTTAGTCTTAAATGTCAAAGGGGCTGTCCAGATTCGGACCAATATTAAGCTCATTACGAGGCTGTTGTTTTATTACTGCGACTATAATGAGCTGTACACCTGTGTGTTTGTCACATGATCGTAGAACATATATCACATATATTGTAACATCTTTGCCTGTTCGGGTCTCTGCGCCACCTTCTGCTTGCTCACTGCAGTGCAAGAGATGTGTTCAGTTACGATTCTTTGATTTTGGTTCTTGTTGCTGTGTCTGAGCACTGCCCTATTCCCTCACCTCTGAATAGATTTTCCACAATACCCATCTATTACACCTTGTTTCCCTCTGATCCTTAAATAGTTAATCTTAGCCTTATCTGTGTGATTGACAGCCTATCTGCCTATCGAGCCTGTGCGGGTTCTGGACTTCTGGACTTGTTAGGGTCCACATGAGTTCTGAAGGGGATTTTAAAGGCCTATATATTAGAAACTCATTTTCAAATCAGCACCCCTCATACAATTCACAACCACATTTGGATAATTTGTTAACAAAGTGCTTCAGGGGAATTAAACCAATATGTAGGCATTCATTTAGCCTTCAAATTTACACATTCATAAAGGGTTAAAGGAAAATACATTTCACACACATCTTGCTGGTATTCGATATCTCCTGAGCTCAGAAATACCCCACATATGGGTGTAAATTGCTCTTTGTGCATACAGCAGCATGTCAAAGGGAAGGTACAGCCACTAGACATTTGAAAAGCAGATTTTGCTGAAATAGTTTTTATGTCTAATTTGCAGAGCCCGTAAAGTGAGCAATTTCATGGTTTCCAAAAAAAATGTGCAGTGAATGATGCAAAATTAAAACTGAAAAGTTCCCAGATACATGCTATATCAGAGCCCGATATGTTGTGCCTGATATGTTATTATGCGGTTTCCTGATTTTAGAAGCAATCTACTTATGGCTCTAATCTTTTGCCTAGAAATATGATAGGGCTCAGAAGTGAGAGAGCAAAAATGTTCATTTGATAGCAAATTTGGAAATTTACACTGCATTGGTGAGCATTTGTATCGGCCCTGAGATAAAATAAATCACCCCAAAAAATGACCTCATTTTAGAAAATGTATTCCACGAGGAACTTCTCACTGGGTATTATATTCATTTTGAGGACAAGAGTATTTCCTAAAAAAATAATGTTCAAAATGAAAATTGAAAGAAATATACCTGCTCAATGCACACTTTGTAACAACAAAGACACAGACTCCTATAACTCTTATGTGAGTTAACCTGGGTATAAAAAAAGTTGTATGTGTGGGCGTAAACTTCTGTTTGGGCATACAGAAGGGCTCAGAGGGGAAGGAGCTGTGCTTTTTAGTTTTTGGAGTATAGATTTAGAGGGACTGGTTTCTGGACTCCATATTGTTTTTGCAGAGCCCCAGAGCCTAGATGCCAGTAAAGAAGAAATACTCTAGATGTGACTCCATTTTGTAGGGGCCATTTTTGGATCTCTGCAAACATAACATGGCATCCAGAAAACAAACTATCTAAATCTATACTTCAAAAGCCACATAGCGATTCTTCACATTTGCACCCTGTAAAACAAAGTTGTACCCAGGATAATATATTTAACAATTTCACATGTGGCTATAAAATGCTGTTTGGATACAATAAACAGAAGGTGCTCCAAAAACCAAATAGTACTTTGCTATTTGGTTTTTGGAGCACAGTTTTTTTTTGGATATCATGCCACTTTTTCAGAGAACATGAATTACCAGCAAAGTGGAATCCACAGACACATGACCCCATTTGGCAAACTACATCCCAAGGGATTTATGAAGTGGCATAGCAAGCATTTTTAACCCTTGACTTAATTTAGTTTACAGAAATTAATGCACAGCTGATAAAAGATAAGCCATTTCAGTGCTGATATGTTTGCACTCAGCTTGTGTCAGCAGAGACACACTTCAAAAACTGTTTAGGGCTCGTTCACACAGGGGACGGATTTTGGCACTGAATCCATGTCATAATCTTCTCTCTCACAATAGAGATCTATGTAGACCGCTAGCTTACTTTTTTCAGTGAGCGGCATGTTCCCGCTCAAGGAAAAAAGAAATTAGCTGCCCTTTCTTCAGGCAGATTCCGTGGCTGATTCAGCCCCGGCATCTGCTTCGTGGCAGCACCCTCTGTACTAGGCCCATTCATTTGAGCCTACTCCAGAGGGGAAAGCCGTAACTGTCGGAAGCCACGGCAGTCGTGGCAGGCGCATTTTGGTCCAATTCTGATGCGGATTCCCACATCAGAATCAGGGCCAAAATACACCATCCTGCTCCCCGTGTGAACTAGCCCTTAAGCGGTTATCCTGGGCACAACAGCTTTTATAGCATATATCTATAACTCAGGTTGGGCACAGCATAATAAAATGAATTTTTCACCAATCAGCTGCACATTCATTTCTGGAAAATAAATTAGTGCAACACTTGGGATGGTAAAAATTTTCACTGTAAATAAATTCTTTCAGGGGTGTTGTTTCCAAAATGGCATTACGTGTCAGCGAGTTTCACTTTGCTGGCATTTGTCATGATATATCTCAGCATCTAAGGGGTTAACATTCTCATGACATACTATTACATTGTGGTGCAAAAGTTAAGAGACCCAGCGATGTAACTGAAAGTTAGGCTGTAGGTACATGGAAACTTCAGCAGCAACTCACCCTGCATTTCCTTCACTAATGTAAGTGAATTGATGCTCAATTGCAAGTTTTAGTTGCTAAAAAATCCAGCAGTGCATAATTTTATGTCACCTAGAAGTCACAGTAGCAACCTCCCCTAGGTCATAATGCCACTGCATTCACTTACTTTAATGAATGAGTCACAGGGTTACACGACGATCTTTAGTCATGAAACAGAAATTGCTGACAATGTTGTTGTGTAGCCTTAGGCTTACTAACAGGAATGACAGCTATGAATGAGGTTGCAAGGGGTAGGCAAGGTGAACTTTCGCACCAGGACCCTTGAACCAGTAGCCTTAAGAGTGTCTAGGAGAACTTAGGCACCAAACTACTAGACACAAATTCTGCTATGCAAATGACAACTAAAGCATGTTGCTATGTTTAAATATTTTCTTAAACACAACAGTAACGTTTTTGACAGATCTTAATCTCCAATTTTTTATGGTGATTTTGTATTCATTTTGCATATGTTCTGTTCCATTGTTGATGATCGAGAGTCATCCGTTTTGCATTATTTTTAACCTAACCCACTCATCCATTTCATACTTATGCAAAATTAAAAAGTCAGTCCCTTTTACGTCCATTAAAAACTAATTGAATGATTTCTGTTAGGTTCATGTGCATCCATTAAAATGAACAAAGATAGTGCATGTCAACTTTTTGACAGCAGTTGAAAATGGACCATTTAAAAAAAATGGACATGTGACGAATATTGCAAAAATGGCTGTCATGCATCAGTTTTTCTCACATTGTTTGAATTAGCCCTAACTGTTCATAGAGCAAAGAACATGGGGAAGGAATGGCTATCTGAGCCTACAATTCCGTTGATGAATCACTGAGTCCTTGCAGAACAGGATGTCTTTACAGCTTTATTATTAGTGAAGACATAGACCTTATCATCAAGATTGATTCTGTTGTTATTAATTTTGTTACATATCCTCTCAGAAATACAAAGTGATACCTAAGACATTAATAATTGTAACTATCCCTGAGAGGCAAAACAAATATTACCTTTCTTAAAATATAAAATAGTGGCAGAACAAATGTCTGGTTTTTTTTTTTTTGCTTGGTAAAAAAGGCATATTTTCTCACAATGTCACTAAAATACTAAAATTGTTTGAGGAAGAGCAGCGATAACATTCATTTCTCTCCACTGGAGACTGCTACTCAGATCAAAGCCCCTGAAATGTGCTTTCAGGCTATCAAGCCAGGAGGTAGAATCACACGTGCATCAAAGAATCAGTGTGAAAGGCTTTGTTATTCAGCATGGATGGATGACATTCTTCTCAGCAAGTACAATAGAAAAAACTGTGTATCTTGTATATCTGGAACTGCTATATATAATTATATTACTGTTTCAGATTAAATATTTACCAATGCAATCTAATTTTAATTGGCCATGCAAAAACAAGAAAACAACAATATAAGCAAAACAAAATCAAAAAAGTATATAAAGTAAAGAAAATTTTAAAAATAATGCTAAAAACAATTACTACTTTGGGTAATTGCCCCTAATTTCCCTCGTCCTGTGGTGGCATCTAACCCCCATACATGTTGTTTCTCTTTCTTTTTCACCTTGATTCTCATAGCCTAAGGGTCCATTCTCACGGAGGAAGATGGCACTTTATTTGGCGCTGAATTTTCACCACTGAAAAAAAAGCCTCCCATTGACTTCAATGGGTGCCGCTAGCTTTTTTTCCACTAGAGGAAAAATTCAGTGCTATTTTCCTCATTGTGAGTGGACCCTTATGGTTTTGGATCAGCGAGACACCTGTTATACGCCACTGTTATTCCCTTAGGTGACTATGTTGACTCTTGGGATGGTCATAGCCCTTTTCTGATAAATCTTGTCCATATACTATGCCTCGATGGAGTGTCTATAATATATGGATTTTCATCCCTAGGCCTGTAGTGTTTAAACACTCAACCAGGTAATAATAGCTTTCCACGACACTTTTGAGTTGACTCCTGTATTATATAAACTACACTGTATACTTTCTTTTTTGTATCTTTTTTTGTATCAGATTGTATATTTTGTACTAACTGACTGCAATATTTTGGTAAACAGAGAATTTACAAATATAGAAACCAATTACTAAATACAATTTTTTTTGTCAAAAATTTTAGTTTTGTATCCTTATTTGTACTCTATTTAAAGAGAGTAGGAAATACACTCCCAAAAAACCTAAAATGCATTATGAAGGAATTGTTGGAATCCAATGAAATTTTATATGTGTGAATGTAATAATGATATACAGTCCTATGAAAAAGTTTGGGCACCCCTATTAATCTTAATCATTTTTAGTTCTAAATATTTTGGTGTTTATAACAGCCATTTCAGTTTGATATATCTAATAACTGATGGACACAGTAATATTTCAGGATTGAAATGAGGTTTATTGTACTAACAGAAAATGTGCAATATGCATTAAACCAAAATTTGACTGGTGCAAAAGTATGGGCACCTCAACAGAAAAGTGACATTAATATTTAGTAGATCCTCCTTTTGCAAAGATAACAGCCTCTAGTCGCTTCCTGTAGCTTTTAATCAGTTCCTGGATCCTGGATAAAGGTATTTTGGACAAACAATTCAAGTTCAGTTAAGTTAGATGGTCGCCGAGCATGGACAGCCCGCTTCAAATCATCCCACAGATGTTCAATGATATTCAGGTCTGGGGACTGGGATGGCCATTCCAGAACATTGTAATTGTTCCTCTGCATGAATGCCTGAGGATTTGGAGCGGTGTTTTGGATCATTGTCTTGCTGAAATATCCATCCCCGGCGTAACTTCAACTTCGTCACTGATTCTTGAACATTATTCTCAAGAATCTGCTGATACTGAGTGGAATCCATGCGACTCTCAACTTTAACAAGATTCCCTATGTCGGCATTGGCCACACAGCCCCAAAGCATGATGGAACCTCCACCAAATTTTACAGTGGGTAGCATGTGTTTTTCTTGGAATGCTGTTTCTTTTTGGACGCCATGCATAACGCCTTTTTTTTATAACCAAACAACTCAATTTTTGTTTCCAAAATGAAGCTGCCTTGTCCAAATGTGCTTTTTCATACCTCAGGCAACTCTATTTGTGGCGTACGTGCAGAAACGGCTTCTTTCTCATCACTCTCCCATACAGCTTCTATTTGTGCAAAGTGCGCTGTATAGTTGACCGATGCACAGTGACACCATCTGCAGCAAGATGATGCTGCAGCTCTTTGGAGGTGGTCTGTGGATTGTCCTTGACTGTTCTCACCATTCTTCTTCTCTGCCTTTCTGATATTTTTCTTGGCCTGCCACTTCTGGGCTTAACAAGAACTGTCCCTGTGGTCTTCCATTTCCTTACTATGTTCCTCACAGTGGAAACTGACAGGTTAAATCTCTGAGACAACTTTTTGTATCCTTCCCCTGAACAACTATGTTGAACAATCTTTGTTTTCAGATCATTTGAGAGTTGTTTTGAGTAGCCCATGATGCCACTCTTCAGAGGAGATTCAAATAGGAGATCAACTTGCAATTGGCCACCTTAAAAACCTTTTCTTATGATTGGATACATCTGGCTATGAAGTTCAAAGCTCACTGAGGTTACAAAACCAATTTTGTGCTTCAGTAAGTCAGTAAAAAGTAGTTAGGGGAATTCAAATCAATAAAATGATAAGGGTGCCCATACTTTTGCACCGGTCAAATTTTGGTTTAATGCATATTGCACATTTTCTGTTAGTACAATAAACCTCATTTCAATCCTGAAATATTACTGTGTCCATCAGTTATTAGATATATCAAACTGAAATGGCTGTTGCAAACACCAAAATATTTAGAACAAAAAATGATTAAGATTAATAGGGGTGCCCAAACTTTTTCATAGGACTTTATATAAGTGATGATATACAAGTGTATTGTGGAAAACCATACAAGTGAACAGAGGCCCTAATACCTGGTTGTGAAGCCTCTAGCCTGAATATAAGATAAGATATAGCTATGCATCGAAGCATGACATTGTATAATACAACACATTTGCCCAGAGAAGTTGCAAATGGGCCTGTAGATCCTGCACACTTCTTGCTTGCCAAGCTGGCATTCCAGCTGGTCCCTTACATGCTTAATAGGAGATAAATCTGGTAACTGGTGTGAGAAGGTGACAGGCAGGGTCTCTATATATCCCCCAGGTATCTCACATATGTTTGGAGATGGTATGGTCCAATGCTCATCATTGGGCCAAATAAGAGGCTTTCACTCTGGGCAAATCCTCGGAAAGAGTGAAGGCACCTGGATCTGTCCTGGAACACTAAAGTCTGGTGACATCTGACCGTGACTGCTGTTTGTTTTGTTCGTGTGGCTGGACCAAGCTAGGACTTATTTTGTTTAGTTTTTTCTGTTCGCCATTTTGTGCCTGAAGTTATGGTTTTATTTTTGAATGTCGGTACTTCCACTCTATTTTGCCAACAAGAGGCAAAGGATCCAACCTCTCACACCAATGCAATAGAACCGGAGTGCCAGCTCTCTGGCTCTATTGTGCAGGTGCCGACAGACATCAAGAGGAGAAAGAGCTGGGTACACAAAAGGTAGTGATCACCTGTACCCAGAAGAGCTGGACAGAAAGACAAGTAAGTATGATGGATTGTGGGGGGTTGAGTTAGTTAGTTAGGAAGGGCTAGTAGTGGATGGGAGAGGGAGGGGTAGGGAGTGAGAGGAGGATGTAGTGTAAGTCAGCGCTGAGTGAAGAGCATTGCATCATGGTAGTTGTAGGATAAACGAACAGGAAGCTACACCCTGTAAACAAATGCAGATGCCAGGAGCTCCCAGAGAAACCCAGAAATCACTCAAAACACTGCTAAAGGTATTTGGTTGTGCTTATTAACCCACTAATAGCAACAAAAGGCCTTTAAAAAAAGGGGGGGGTTGCCCAAAATATCTCTTAGAATTTATACTGAATTGTTTTGTGCAAGCATTTTTGTTGGCATTTTGAAAGTTATATTGAAAAATGAGAGAAAATGACTTCAGCACACTGCATATTAACCCCTTCCTGACATGCACTGTAATAGTACGGCGCATGTCGGGTCTGTAACTATGGCGACCGCCCGGGAGCCGGGCGGCCGCCATAGCCGCCAGGTGTCTACTGCTTTAAGCAGTAGACAACCGGCTCTAATGCCTCCGATCGGTCCCCGGACCAATCGGAGGCATTAACCCCTCCGGCGCCGCGGTCAAAGACGTCGGAGGCGCCATTTTCCCGGCAGCGCATGGGCGCCGCCATTTTGTCCGGGATCGCCGGCTCCTGGAGCATGCTCCAGGGCCAACGTCATGTTGCCATGACAGCCGGGAGCCTGTACAAGGCTCCCAGGCTTGTCTGCAAATTGTCTCTTTTGCAGGCTGGTCTATGCAGCCTGCAAAAGAGAGGATGATTTTTTGCAATGCATTGTAATGCATTGCATTAGTGATCAGACCCCCTGGGGTTCAACACCCCTAGGGGGTCTAATAAATACAAAAAATTTTTTTTAAAAAAAGTAAAAAAAATATAAAAAAATATAAAAAGTATTAAAAGTTCAAATCACCCCCCTTTCCCTAGAACACATATAAAAGTAGTTAAAAACTAGGAAACATATACGTTAGGTATCCCCGCGTCCGAAATCGCCAGCTCTACAAATCTATAAAAATATTTTTCCTGTTTGGTAAACACCGTAGCGGGAAAAATAGTCAAAAGTGCCAAACCGCCGTTTTTTCACTGTTTTGATTCTGATAAAAATTTGAATAAAAAGTGATCAAAGCAATAACATTTCCCAAAAATGGTAGAACTAAAAAGTACACCCAGCCCCGCAAAAAAAGACGCCCTATGCATCCCCGTACACTTACGTATAAAAAAGTTACGGCCGTCGGAATATGGCGACTTTTAGAAAAAAAAAATTTCAACACAGTTTTGGAATTTTTTTAAGGGGTCAAAATGTAAATAAAACCATATAAATTTGGTATCCCTGGAACCATACCGAAACACAGAATATAGGGGACATGTCATTTTGGCTGCACAGTGAACGCCGTAAAACCAAAGCCCGTAAGAAAGTCGCAGAAATGCATTTTTTCTTCAAATCTACCCCATTCTGAATTTTTTTCCTGCTTCCCAGTACATTATATAGAATAATTAATGGTGGCATCATGAAGAAAAATTTGTCCCGCAAAAATTAAGACCTCATATGGCTCTGGGAGCGGAGAAATAAAAAAGTTATGGGGTTTAGAAGGAGGGGAGTCAAAAACGAAAATAAAAAAATGCCATCGGCGGGAAGGGGTTAAAAATAAAAATTAAAAAACAAACAAAACACTACTGACCCCTAAACTTCACATATCAAAATACAAACGCACAAGTTTACATATTTTGCTACAGACTCCCTGCAAACATCTGACAGCTGATTTTAGTCTGGAAAAAAAATCTACAGAAATGACATTTTTGTGTGTGAAGGTGTACTAACAGTGTGGTCTCAAGCTTCTTTTGTTTGAACCTATTGTCAGTTTTCTCTAAAAATACCAGCAAAAGTTGAAGTATCATGGAGATCTGTATCCATAGACATTCTAGCCGATACAAAGAATACTATACTGTTTTCCATTTCATTAGTATCCTAGTACAAGAAGCAATGGGATGAAACTAAAGGGAAAGAGATACAGATTAGACATTAGGAAAAACTTTCTGACAGTGAGGGTAGTGAGAGAGTGGAATAGGCTGCCACGGGAGGTGGTGGGTGCTCCATCAATGGAAATCTTCAAGCGGAATCTGGATAAACATATAGCTGGGATGATTTAGGAAAACCTGCACTCGCAGGGGGTTGGACCCGATGGCCCTTGAGGTCCCTTCCAACTCTACCATAAGAAAAAAAAAAAAATAAGAAAGAAAATTTGCAGGCTAGGTGACGTGCCGGCAAGGTGAATGTTGTAAAATGAAGATATTGCTATTTGATGAGGAGGTAAATCATTTGTTTCTTGAATTCTTAATTGAACAACATTGTCAATATAACTGTTGATAGACTTAGAATACATGGTAACTCTACTGTCTTTTTGTAGAATAAACAGGCTTGTTTTTTCAAGTGCAGTGAATTCCAAAACTCAAATTGCAATTTTTTAAAGGTTGGCGGATTGAACTGAATGGGTGAGACACACAACCTTTTTTGCTGTTCTTTATTAAGCAAAAACAAACCATGATTAAAATATAAAATGCATATGAGTTTAACCTATCCCAAATGACTACCTTCATAATATTCTTTTGGAAAAAAAAAAAAAAAAAAAGCTACAAACAGGTAAAGGCCACCGATGAACTATTGCTATAAACCCTTATATTTCATGAAGACACATCTTTTGAAGAATCCAAGGCCAGGTGATTTATATGACCATCTTAAAAGGTAACTACATTTAAAGAGGTATTCCCATGAACATAACCATTTTTAAATTTGTAGATAATTAAAAGTTAAACATTTTTGTAAATATAAGTAATTAAACATTTTGCAGAGTTTTAAAGATTTTCTCTAAATATCACAGTCTGTTGTCTTGATTGGTTCCCAGTGGATACGTCCATCAATACTGGACCTGTCTAAGGTCAAAAATCAGCAATGATTTCCTTATTGTTGCTGGGATATCTTCTGATATAAGTAGTGTCCCTGCCTGATAACCCAGCTACAATAAGAAAATCATAGCTGGGTTCCTGACAACTCCCAGACCATAGAATGTTTCTGCATTTGTGGTCGTATCCATTGGCAACCAATCAAGATAACATATGTCGTTACCAAGATGGTTTGATAAAATCTTTAAAACTCTGAAGAATTTGCAACTACTTATACTTGCAAAAATGCTTACCTTTTAATTATCTACAAATATAGATATGGTTATATTCATGGGAATATCCACTGTAAGGTTATAGGTTGGACTTGATGGACTGATGTCTTCATCCAACCTCATCTACTATTTTTGGCGCCGCCCCCTGAGAGGCTGGCTGCCTTGATGCAGTGCTCCAAGCTGGGAGCAAACTTTTCTTTCCTTTTTCACTCTTTTTCTCTGTATCTTCAAGAATCCGGTAACCAAGCAATCTAGCACTATGAATTTAGCAACTATAAATCGAATGGAAGACCCTGTGGAGTTTTTTGTTCCTTTTGTTTCCATTGTAAATCATGGACTCAAGACCTGGTTCATCTGGTTTCCACATGTGCCTGTTACCATCCCCCCAGCTAGGACAGCATGGCTCAACATGCGGCATGGAAGAGAAACCTACATGGAAATGCGGACTTCTTCTTCAAGGAGATGATTTTTGGCGTCTATTGCTGATGTGTGAAGATGCTACAGTTGACTGGTATTTCTTTCTTTTTATTACTGTGGACACGTGGGACTCTGCTACAGCCTGGGAACCTACCATCACCCACCTACCCCATACATTTATGGAAGCTTGGCAAGAGAGCAGCACCCTGTATACCTGGATGGTCTCTGACTTCCTTGGGGCAGTAGAACACTGTGGTAAGGAGGAGGAGGACGGCTTGTGATGAAGGACATTTGGGGCATTTTTTGTGGTTAAAAGGACAATAGTGCTGATGCCGAAGATACCGAACTATCAGCTGTGAGCAGGAGATCTCACCACCTACCAAAGGAACTACCACATGTTATCATGATAGCTGCATATGTCCCCCACCTCTGCAAAAATTTCTGCTTGTTATATCCACATGCTGTGACCCCCCTCCTCGTGTCCTACAACCAAGTCGGCTGTATTATTATTATTATTATTATTATTATAATTATTATTATTAACATCAATCTGCACAGAGAACTAAATGATCCTGCAGTGTGTCTGTGTTTCTTTCTTTTTTAGTTGCTATGATTCCTAGGATTTCTCTATCTGCCATGTGCTTCTATGTGTTCCCTCTCTTGTTATATACTACTGTACCATCTATGAAACTGTATCACTGAAATTTCCCCATTGTGGGACTATTAAAGGAATATCTTATCTATCTTATCTTATGTAACTATGTAACTATGTGATTTTATCATTTTAAAATAATGCATCATTGAACTTAACTAAAATTTCAATTTTGACTCTGCAGTCTTTATCTGGGTTTGTTGCCAGGGAATCATCAAGCAATATTACACAGTAACTAAAATTTAACTTCAAAGGAAAAGGATTTGTAATTCCTTTGCTCTGCAGGCACTATAGATTTTTATTACTTCCCATCTTAAATTTTTTAAGCCATTTCAGAGCTTAAATTTTGTAGGACAAATTGTACTTTGTAATGGTACCATTTAATATTCCATATGATATACTGGGAAGCAGGACAAAAATTCAGAGAAAAACTTCATTTTTACAGAGTTCAGTGTGCAGTTAAAATGGCATTTCACCTTTATTATTTGCTTTAGTACAATTATGGTGATACCAAATTTATATATTATTTATTTATTAATTTTTTTTCATTTTAACCCCTTAAAAAATCCAAATCTGGCTGTATTCTGACACTAATAACCTTTTATATTTCTGTGTACAGGGCTGCATAAAGCATCTTTTTTTGCAGGGCTAAATGTAGTTTTCAGTAATACTATTTTGCCAAATGTCTATAGTTTTGATCGCTTTTTATTTTTATGGGAGGGGAAACTGTGAAAAAACGGTTTGCCATTTTTTTTTTCTGCAGAATTCACTATATGGGAAAAATATTTTTACAAGTTTGTAGACAGAACAGGGATACCTAATGTGTATGCGTTTACTTTGTTTATTCACTTACAGTATGTGTTCTAGGGAAAGGGTTTTTTTTATTTTTAGTTCTGTTTTTTTTAACTATATTTTTAGACCCCTTTGGATCTTTAACCCCAGTAGGTCATACAATGCAAAGCAAAGCTAATTGCAATGCATTACAATGACAAGCTAATGCATTGCAATTGGAAAATTATTAGGGTTCTATTCCAGGCTGCCTAGAGCACCCTGTAATAGAACTTCTACAGTGAAAAACCTGTGAGCCTTCAATAGGCTCCCAGATGTCATAACAATGGATTGCCACCCACAGACCTAGCTCCAGAGGCCCGCAATCCACTCCAAAATGGCATTTCACTGAACTATTAGGGGGTGTATGTCTGCCAGCCTATCGCTTTCCATTAAGAGATAGAGATGTATTTACTTTCTAATATTGATCCAGTTGTGGATTATGACTATTTGCTATTTTACTTGTCCACACAAAGTATTGGATCACTGGCTCTTACAGTGCCAGTACATATTACAATCCTGAAGGGGCATCATTGGTGGGCATGCCTTACTCGCTCTTGAGTATTGTACAACTCCAGTATAGATTCTAATGCATTGAGGAAGGGGGCGGAGTCTAGTGTGGCATGTGTAGGGTTTGTCTGGCCCCACATGCCCTTTAAAGGATCCTGCTATGATGTGGCTTCCTCTATTTGTCCAAGGCATCCTCCCATCTTGGATGATAGGTGGAGTCTGGCCTTTATATGTCATGGAATACTATGTGTATATAACTGTCTACATTGTTGGGGGGGGTCTCTTGGCATTACCATTGTTCCTATGCTGTATATCATGGATGTTGGAACACCAAGCCTCTTGCTCTGCACTGCAAAATAAGTGCACAAAGCATCTGAGTAATATACATTGTCCCATCTGCTGACGGCAACTGTGTGGGGAGGGGCAAAGTTTGGTTATTTTTAATGTCTTTGGGGGAGGTGATAGACTACCTTTTAATGGGTACACAGGAGCACAGGGCCTCAGACACCAAGGGGTCTCCAAAGGTATCATGGCCATATACAATATACTGCTTTTCTACATAGAACAAGCTAAGTTGTGGCTCCATTACACATTGTGCATCCACAGCCAGGAAATTCAAGCTACACTATTGGTGGTACAGTAATCGCCCTGGTGTTATTCACTTCTGTTTCCCAGATCTATTTACTACAAATATAGATAGATCAACAGGCAGCCTGTCACATATGTATTGCATACCGAGGCATCACTGAAATTCACTAGAAGACCAGGCCATTAAATCTGCATTATCCCAAGTTATAAAAGATGAAACATGCTATCACAGTCTCTGCATATTAAATATGATGGAACAGTAAAAAAAAAAGAGCAGAAAACGCAATTATAGTCCAGTCTGACTGTCGCCATTAAAATGAGAAAAAAAAATTGTCTTTTTTTAAGTGCACAGATCAATAAACTGGAAATGTCATCTGTTCTTCATTATGGATTAATGGATAAACATTTAATATTACAGAACTGCACCAAAAATAAATAACAACATGATGTCAATCTATTATGTGAACAAAAGCTTCCCCCTCATTTTATAAATGGTGCATATGGCATACTTTTAGCGAATGTCACTTCTTTTCTATACAATTCACCTATGGGTGCTATACTAGACTCAGGTCTGCCCTGCAGTCAGGGGTGAACCTACCTGTTTCGCCGCCCGAGGCGGACGACAGAAAGCCCCCCCCCCCCCCGGGAGGATGTGGCGGACGCCAGGGGGAGGGGTGTAGCGAAGGGGGGCGGGGCGGAGCAAAGGGGGCGTGGTGGAGCGGCATTAGCAAGCAGAGAGCAGGCAGGGAGAGAACCTGCTCTCTGCCTGAGCGTGAGGGGAGGCCTCTGGAGCAGCGCTGCTCCAGCGGCCTCTCCAATCCACCGCTCGGTGACCGTGATGCTAAGCCAGTCCAGGACAGCTTGTCCTGGACTGGCTTAGCCTGGTAAGCAAAAATGCTGCCCTCCCCGAGGCCCTGGCATAGCACCGCCTGAAGCGGTCGCTTCAGGTCGCCTCCTGGGAGGTGCGGCACTGCCTGCAATGCAAAGATACCACCCTTCTGCCCTAATAGGAATGCACTGTTTACTATTAAAAGAGCTGTACTGGGTGAGTAACTGGGTCACTTCAGAGTGTTGCGGTGTGCGCCGGGGATAGCAAATACAAACAGGCAGACACATGGAACGGTTCAGAGTTACTTTACATACAAGGAAAGAGGCAAATAGAGGCAAAACTCTGCTGCTGAAAGGCTCAATTCACCCAAAGGGCCTAATACTCTGCTGGCTAAAGGCTCAGCTCACCCCAATGGCCAAAGACTAAAACTCTACTGGTTAAAGGCTCAATTCACCCAAAGGGCCAAAGACTAATACTCTGCTGGTTAAAGGCTTAACTCACCCCAACGGCCAAAAACTAAAACTCTGCTGTTTAAAGGCTCAACTCACCCAAAGGGCCAAAAACAAATCTGCTGGTGAAAGGCTCAACTCACCCAAAGGGGCAAAATCTCTGCTGGTAAAAGGCTCAATTCACCCAAAGGGCCTAATACTCTGCTGGTTAGAGGCTCAATTCACCCCAACTGCCAAGAACTAAAACTCTGCTGGTTAAAGGCTCAATTCACCCAAAGGGTCAAAAACTAAAACTCTGCTGGTGAAAGGCTCAACTCACCCAAAGGGCCAAAATCTCTGCTGGTAAAAGGCTCATTTCACTCAAAGAGCCTAATACTCTGCTGGTTAAAGGCTCAACTCACCCGAACTGCCAAAAACTAAAACTCTGCTGGTTACAGGCTCAACTCACCCTAAAGGCCAAAAACTAAAACTTTGCTGGTGAAAGGCTCAACTCACCCAAAGGGCCAAAAACTATGCTGGTTAACGGCTCAATTCACCCAAAGGGTCTAATACTCTGCTGTTTAAAGGCTCAACTCACCCCAACGGCCAAAAACTCTGCTAGTTAAAGGCTCAACTCACCCAAAGGACCAAAAACTAAAACTCTGCTGGTGAAAGGCTCAACTCACCCAAAGGGCCAAAAAGTCTGCTGGTAAAAGGCCCAATTCACCCAAAGGGCCTAATACTCTGCTGGTTAAAGGCTCAACTCACCCCAAGGGCCTAAAACTCTGCTGGTGCAAGGCTCAACTCACTCCAAGAGCCTAAAACTCTGCCAGTACAAGGCTCAACTAACTTCAAGGGCCTAAAACTCTGCTGGTGCAAGGCTCTACTCACCTCAAGGGCCTAAAACTCTGCTACTACAAGGCTCAACTCACTTCAAGGGCTTAATACTCTGCTGGTACAAAGCTCAACTCACTTCAAGCACCTAAAGCTCTGCTGGTGCAAGGCTCAACTCACTTCAAGGGCTTAATACTCTGCTGATACAAGGCTCAACTCACTTTAAGGGCCTAAAACTCTGCTGGTATAAGGCTCAACTCACTTTAAGGGCCTAATACTCTGCTGGTACAAGGCTCAACTGATTTCAAGGGCTTAATGCTCTGCTGGTACAAGGCTCAACTCACTTTAAGGGCCTAATACTCTGCTGGTTAAAGGCTCAACGCACCCCAAGGGTCTGAAGCTAAGTTTCAGAGGGCTCACCCCAAGGGCCTGAAAAGTAAATTTATGTATGGCTCAGCTGAAGGGCCTCTAACTTAACATTTTCGTTGCCAAGGGTCTCTAGAAATTTTGCACCTCCAGTAGCCAGAGCAATTTTCACAGTTTTGAGATGGATAAATTAAAGCTAAATTGCAACATTAAAAAAGCATCCAACCCCCCCATACCTATATATATATTTTCTTAAAGTAGACACCTGCAGCATTGTCTCAATGCCACTTGGTACTGTATATAAACAGGCACCTTCATGCAATTTTGATTTAAAGTGAATATTTTATGAAAAAATGCAAATAAATTTATATTAGCTGTTAAAAGTGAAAACTAAACAATAAATTATATGCACCAAATCTCCTAAAAATTAGAATTCAACATGTGCAGAGTTCATTCATATCACTATGGCCTACACCCGCATGCATGTGTCTTCAGAAAATCGCTAGAACTGGAAGGAACAAAAATCTGCTTTGAAGCTGGAAATGCTAAAAAAGTATCATCCTATAAAATGTAGGGATTACACACCGTGAAAAGCAAGTGAACCCCTAAACCCTATATATTTTTTGAAAGTAGACAACCTGAAGATTACATATGTCTCAATGGGTCATCTATAGCCACATTCCACCTTCATGCAACTTTGTGACAAACACAAAACATTTTTTTTTAAATGCACTAAAACACATATTTGCACCTAAAACTCATGTTCAATCTCAGATTCATATACGTAATACATATAAAATAATAGCTTATGGTGTATACAAGGTATATATACTTTCCCTGTCGTCATACAGCAGCATAAGTGGGGTATTCTGCCCCTGTGTGCTGGTAGGACAGATGGAATTTTTAATTCATTAACCAGCCACAACCTGGCCCTATAAGAGGACACAAGGACCTCCCATCTGCGTATTTTTTTTTCTGTCCTGTGATGGTGGGACAGGTGGAGGAGGCCTGAGTGGTCTCCTGTATGGTTTGGAAGAAGGTGTTAGCAAACCTTCTTTTCTTTCCCCCTCTCCCAGACCTGGTCACTCAAGGAGGTCAGAGATGCCAGGATCTGAGGAGATTCAACCTGACAGCCTGAAGGTTGACCAGTCCCTATTAAGTCATAGCGGGCTATCAGAGGCCGTCCTGAGAACTATCTCCTGCGCCAGAGCGGAATCCACAAATAGGATCTCCCGCAGAGTCTGGAATGTCTTCAGAACCTGGGGATCGGAGCATGGCATAGGAGTGACCGACCCCTCTGTGGAATCAATACTGGAGCTCCTCCAGGATGGCCTAGACAAAGGGCTATCTCCAGCAACCTTGAAGGTACAGGTAGCCGCTTTGTCCGCCTATCTGAGGACGCGTTTATCTCAACATCCCTTAGTGAAAGGGTTCCTTAGGGGTGCAACGAGAATTTGACCTTTGGTGTCAGCCCCCGTTCCCCAATGGGACCTTGGGATCGTGTTGGCGGCTTTATGTGACCCACCGTTTGAGCCACTGGAGGAAGTGGATTTAAAGCTGGTAGCATTTAAAGTAGCTTTTTTTGCTGGCGATGACCTCAGTTAAGAGGGTTGGGGAGCTCCAGGCCCTGTCATCAGAGGAGCCTTACGCCTCCTTTTTCAGTGACAGGGTTCAACTCCATTTTTTGCCAGGGTTTATACCCAAGGTACCCTCTTTGGCAAACCTGAACCAGCTCATTTCGTTACCAACCTTTGTACCGGAACCTTCCACCCCGGAGGAAGTTAGGCTGCACTCCTTAGACCTGGGCAGATGTCTCCGGATCTACCTCGACCGGACCCTGCCTTTTAGGAGGTCAGAACACCTCCTCATCAATCTAGCCGGGAGGTTTAGAGGTCAGAAGGCCTCAAAGGCCTCTATTTTCTGTTGGGTGAGGGGGCCTTTTCAACTCGGAGTTTGTCCCCTCCTGAGTGCCTAACGGTGCATTCGACCCGGGTGGTGTCTTCGTCTTGGGCTGAGAGGTTGGCAGTTTCATTAGAGCACATCTGTGCGGCCACCTCTTGGTCCTCTCCCCTCACCTTTGTAAGGCATTAACACCTAAACTCCCGGGCATCTGTCGCGACGGCATTTGAGCGGTCAATCCTGACCTCTATGGGCCGTGGAAACCCTCCCTGAGTGGGGGGATTACTTACTACCTCCCCACTTGTGCTGCTGTATGATGACAGGGAAGCTTAGATTATAAAGGATAATCTGTTTTCCCTTAGTCATAACAGCAGCACAAGGCTCCCTCCCTATTACTTTTTGTAAATTATTGTTATGTGTGTTGTATAGATTATGTACTCTTGTATTAACACGCAGGTGGGAGGTCCTTGTGCCCTCTTATAGTAGTAGTATAGGGATGCAAGGCCCAATGTAATGGGTGGGTGTGAGTGTAGGGTCCTGTCACGGTGCAAAGGTATACGTCTTCCTCCGGATGGTCTTTTGAATCAACACGGACGCAAGAGGTCGGGAGACAACAGCAATTTATTGTAATCCACAAAGTTAGTAGCCGGCGGCGGTCACATCAACCGTAATAACAATAAGTCCACAGAAGTCACAATCCAATGATAACTTTGGTTCCTTGGTCCTGTAACTAAATCCTGGCTTTCTGCAGAGCTGTGCACAGGCCGGCTAACACATACTAACTCCAGCTACAACTATATACTACGACTGTTACACCTATATCTGTGGGTGGGAAGGGCTGAGTCACAGATCCTTCCCCCCTCACCTATACCAAGGAGAGCAGACTCCCTGTCTACTATGGACAATGCACCATCCAACATCTTCTTGGAGACACTGATCAGATTATCTCCACCCATTGTCCTCACTGGTCCTCACTAGTTAGGGGTATTTGCATACAATGTGCTAACACACTAGACCCTAATCAGCCAACTACACATTGATGTATATAACAGGTTAGAGAATACATTCCACATGAAATATATATTACACATTGCCTATAGTATAGACTCTAACCATCCCGTGACAACCCCTCCCCCTCTCAAAACATGTGCATGACACAATTGGCCTACACAGGTAAATTGGGGAATGCACATCAGTCTCTATAGCTCATATGTCCTCCTGCCGGGATAACCCATCTGCGTTCTGGTGTTGGTTCCCTCGGCGGTACTGAATGGTAAAGTTGTAGGGTTGAAGGGCTGGCATCTGGCAGAAAATCCGGTGGATCCATGTTGGCTTCTCTCTGAGCTTGGCTTCGGGTCACTGCTCCCACAAAGTGGCACTGTAGATTTCCAACATCGTTGCCTAACAGAACATCGGCCGGCAGCCCGCTCATCACACCAATTGTGCATCGTTTTGGTCCATAACCATAGTCGAGTTCCACGGTAGCTTTAGGAATACGTTTCCAAGTACCTCCTGCCAACTCGATAGAAAGGCCAGGGCCCTCCTCTAGGGCCTCGGGTCGAACTACTCGGGGGTCCGCTACCGTTAGGAAAGCTCCCGAGTCCCGGAATCCAACAACTGTTCGGCCATCCAGTAGGACCTCCTGCAAGTGCTTCCGCTGAAGGTTTGCGGGATGTGTGGCGGAAGGCTGAATCCCATAGACCCCTGGAGGTGGAACAGATGGGTCATTCATGGAGTCATCTGGAAATGGGGCCAAACTTTCAGTCCTAGGGGTGGTTCCCAGGTAGTGAATAGGCCGGGATGCCACCGTGGCCCGTGCCCCCATGTTAACAGGGCAACTAGCTTGCAAATGTCCAGGCCGCCCGCACCCAAAACATCTGCGCTCTAGCATTCTTCCAGTAGGTCGTTGTCTAGGGACAGGGTTGTTCATAGCTGGAGGCCGATGGGCTGGGGCAGGGGTAGAGGGGGAATTGTAATCCTGAGGCCGGGCACGAAAGGTGGGTGGCTGGATGAAGGGTGTCTGGCGGACTGTGGTAGTTTTCCGCTCCTCTGCAAACAACCTCTTCCACTGCGGCTTGATGGTCAGGCCCTCATCTGCAAGGGAAGCAGCTTGCTCCACTGTGGCTGGGTTCCGTTCCAGCACCCACTCACGGATCTCAGCGGGGCACTGGGAAAAGAACTGTTCCTTAAGTATGACTTGGAGGATCTTATCGACTGTGACAGCCTCCTCTCCTTCTAGCCAGCGCTTGCATGCTTGCTTCAACTTGTGGGCGAACATGTGGAAGGAGCTTCCCCCATTGTAAGACAAAGAGCGAAACTGAACTCGGTAGGTCTCTGGCGTGACTGCATAATACTTCTGCACCGCTCTTTTAATGGCCTCATAGTCCCGCTGATCACTAGGGTCCATGGCTCTGAGAGCTTCCGCAGCCCCATCTCGTAGGTGCCCCACCAGATACCGGACCCAATCCTTCTCTGGGACTTCCATCAGGTGGCACTGGTGTTCGAAGTCCTGAAAATATCCATCAACATCCCCAGCCGCTTCATCAAAGGTCTTGAAGTGTTTATGGGAGACATATGGTGGTTCTCTCACTGTTGGGCTGGGGGTCGACGTTTGATTATAATTCCGCGTAGTTATCTCAGCCATTCGCATTTCATGCGCCATTCTTTCCTTTTCATGCGCCATTCTCTGCTCCTCCTTCTCCGTTTCCTGAGCCCTCTGTAATGCTCTACTCCTTTGCTCTGCAGTTGCTTCTAGCCCCAGCACTGCCAATCCCTCCTCATACAAAACAACCCATCTGCTCTTTTGGGTCTTTACCTGCCACTCCTGTATCTCTCCAGTCTCCTGGGGGCAGCCCTCCTCATGGTCGCTTTGCAGGGTCATCTCCTCCAGTGCCTCGATCAGTTGCTCTTTCGTTCTTCCCTGATAACTCAAGTTTAGTTCCCGGGCCCTTACTTGTAGACTTGCCATAGTCCAGTTCCTGTATTCTGAGGTTGTGGCTCCATTAATCGCTGGGCTGCTGTAGTCCATCTCGCTGTCCGCTGTTGATCCCACCGCTGCCAACCAGTTGTCACGGTGCAAAGGTATACGTCTTCCTCCGGATGGTCTTTTGAATCAACACGGACGCAAGAGGTCGGGAGACAACAGCAATTTATTGTAATCCACAAAGTTAGTAGCCGGCGGCGGTCACATCAACCGTAATAACAATAAGTCCACAGAAGTCACAATCCAATGATAACTTTGGTTCCTTGGTCCTGTAACTAAATCCTGGCTTTCTGCAGAGCTGTGCACAGGCCGGCTAACACATACTAACTCCAGCTACAACTATATACTACGACTGTTACACCTATATCTGTGGGTGGGAAGGGCTGAGTCACAGATCCTTCCCCCCTCACCTATACCAAGGAGAGCAGACTCCCTGTCTACTATGGACAATGCACCATCCAACATCTTCTTGGAGACACTGATCAGATTATCTCCACCCATTGTCCTCACTGGTCCTCACTAGTTAGGGGTATTTGCATACAATGTGCTAACACACTAGACCCTAATCAGCCAACTACACATTGATGTATATAACAGGTTAGAGAATACATTCCACATGAAATATATATTACACATTGCCTATAGTATAGACTCTAACCATCCCGTGACAGGTCCCAACCCCAAATATATAATAAAGATGGAACGTCACACTTCTTGATGTGCAAAAAGTGATTGTTTATTCTGTAGAGTTAAACGTTTTTCGGTATATCGCATACCTTCATCAGACTCTACATGTGTTACCAGAAACAAAAAAACAAGAAAACAAAAAAACAAAACACATCAATGTGTTGTATAAACCAGTAATACGCACAAAATACTGTATATACATACATATATACACAGAATATCAGGGCCAGTCAGAGTAGTGCAGGTATGAACGTAATTTCCATAGAAATTGAATTTGGATGTTGATATCTTATAGAGCCAGGTTGTGGCTGGTTAATGGATTAAAAATTCCATCTGTCCTACCAGCACACAGGGGCAGAATACTCTACTTGTGCTGCTGTTATGACTAAGGGAAAACAGATTATCCTTTATAATCTAAGCATATGTACCGCAAACATCAACTACAACAAGATCTCAGACTCCCAAAAACCCTAATACAAAAGACAGGCAAGATTTTGCTGTTATTTACTAATATGTTAAAAAAAAAAAAAAAACTATACTGCACCTAACAAACTGTGACTGTGATACCAAAATCTAACTTTTTTGAGATTGCACAGCATACCGTATATAAAAACACAACTTAATGTTTCATATATACAACCACCTTCATTCAACGTTGCGGCAAATAGAGATTGCTAGCAAAAATTGCACAAAAATTCTAATTTGCCACTAAAGTGTGACTCAAGCAATCCCTTTCTGCAAACACAATGGACTTTCCAAAAAAACTGCAATATGTGAGGAGTTCATACATACCACACATGTATATATTTACAGGGGTGGGTGTTAAAGAAACGCCAAAATCTCAGAAATGCGCCATCCCATTTTGTGCATACAAATTAAATAGGACTTTACATAAAAATATTATTTTCCATCCCCCTATAAAAAATTTAGCAAACTATACGTTCATCTCTAGTGATAATCGTTATTACTATTATTTTAGCATGTAACGGATATTGCTAGAGGCGTATTTTACTCTAGAAAACTCAGGTATGGACAGGACAGGGATTGGGTGAAATGTAAACTTTGTTCACGACTTTGTGTATATGTTGTGTAAGTGTTTGGTGCAACTTTTTTTGGCGCTGTGACCTGGACAATGATATATGTCTGGGTCACAGCGCCGATAACCTTCCTGGTTGTGTTCAGGAGGTATAACAAAAGAATACCCCACTAGTAAAGCTATGGGGGGAATTACATTATAACTGTATGTGACAATGAGACAGCAAAAGTACAATATGCTCTCTGATTGACAGGAGCGGGGAGATAGGGACTGAATCCCTTCCCCCCCCCCCCCCCTCCTGGGGTCACATACCGGTTGTGCAAAAATCAGAGAAAATGCTTCTCTGTCTGTGTGTCTCTGTGCAAGCTGCAGGCTGCTCCTCCTTCCCCCCTTCCTGTTTCACTAATGATTCCTGAGACAGGAGGGGGGGGGGACACTTTAAAGTCCTGTATCTCAGGACTCGTTTGGCCTATGAAGATAATTTTAGATTCATTTTAAAGATGAGAATCTCATCTTTATACTGACACCAAGATCTTCATAATAGCCCTCACAGATTTTTAGAGAATTGCTGTTAAAAACACTGTCGGGAATTGAGATCTTCAATGAGATCTAAATCCCCAATAGCGTTTTCAACAGTGAATCGCTTTGGCATAGTAAGGGATAATGTGAAGAACTTGGTATCATTTTAAAGATGAGATTATCATCTTTAAAATGAATCTAAAATTATCTTCATAGGCCAAACGAGTCCTGAGATATGGGCATTAGAAGTAAGGACGTAGTAGCTATGTCCACAGCTAAGCAAGTGACACCCTGGGAGGATGTAGAGCTACGTGCTTGGCAGTGAAAGGGTTAATTTGGAAGGGCGCACCTCAAGCGCCAGAAAAGTAGTTTTTGGAAGTCTCACCAAATCACACACACATACACACACAATGACAGTTAAGGGTGGGGGCTGTTGGATTTCCCATTGCCTATGCCATCTATGGTTGTCATGGGCAACATGATTTAAAGGGGTGTATGCTAATGTTTCTTTAGCTTAAAATTTGGCTTTCTGTCCATACTAATGTGGAGGAAAGAAGGTTTCCAAGTATTTTTCCAATTTCATAGAGGTTCTATTGAGTTTGGAAAGTGTCTAGTTGATAGGCTGTGATAGTGGGGTAATCCTGGGACTTGGGCGTGTTAGATGCCCCCAGACATGCTTCCCCTGCTGTCCCAGTTGCATTCCAGAGGTGTTGGCATCATTTTCTGGGGTGTCATTTTGGACTTGGTGACCCTCCTTAGTCGAATAGTGGTTTCCCCTGAAACGAGCATTTTTTCCCCATAGACTGTAATGGGATTTGATATTTGGTCGAATAGTTGAATATTGAGGGTCTACTTGAAACGAATATTGAATATTTCACTACTCGCTCATCTCTAGCCACAAGTTATAATTTATTGAAAGTTAAGTTTTAAGAAGAGGTGGATTGCTGGACTTTTTTACCTTCTTACTACTGGATTCAAGTTTTCAAGCCGAGGAAACTCATATACTCGTACATCCATATCTTCAGAAATGACGTGAGTCCAAGATTTTTTAATAAATGTTCTTTTGCAAGAGGGCTGTAACTTCTTTTTCCCTCCCACTGTATCCTACTTTGTGCTGAGATTTAGGTTGCTTGTTCTACTGCTCTGTTATCTGCCAGTTCCTGCATTTTTGGGAATTCCTTTAGAGTTTATTCCATAATATTGTCCCTGTGTTGTCTTTGCTTGGTTTCCACCCACTTTGGTAAAAAGTGGTGAGTGGGGTATAGACAAGGGAAGTGGCATATCTTTGGCAAAAGAAAGGGCTGTGCACCAAACATGTGAGACAACTATTCCAAGCTATGCCAGTTTTCTGATGTCAAGAGAGAAGTAAATTATCCCTCAAAGTTCTTAACTTATTGATTGGTTATGAAGAGACCAAATATGTGCTAGATATTAGCTATTTACTGTTGTGATGTCTGTTTAATACACTTTCTTAAAGTTATGCTGACTTTATTTTAACTTTGTACATGTTTTATTTTATTTATTTCTACCTTTAAAGAATAAATCCTCAGTACATACAGGAGAACACCCACAATACAATATATGTGTCCCATGTTCCCTTAATACAAAAACAGTAAAACTTGGTTATACAAAATTGCAAAAAAAAACATTATTTAATTAGATATATAGTATATCCAATTATCACACTTAAAAACATTCAAATTACCAACAGATTAGGAAGGTCACGTGTTCTTATGTTGTGTATCCTAGGCAAATAATAATACATAATTCAGATCAAGGTATGACCTCCCTCCTCTGTGAGTAACTTTAATGCTTATAAATGTAATGACTGTACATATGTAATTTAATAAAGGATACCTGCAATTATGGATAACCAAGTTTTCTTGTTCTATGCTAGGGGAACCTGAAGGAAATGTATCATTAAGGGATTGAATCTATGATCTTTCCTCAATTATGATGCAGCACTCATCAAAATAGGCTGCTTAGTTAGAGAGTTAATATCCAAAATGTATAAGGAATAGAGATGAGCGAGTAGTATTCGATCGAGTAGGTATTCAATCGAATACTACGGTATTCGAAATAGTCGTACTCGATTGAGTACCACTCGCTATTCGAATGGAAAAGTTCGATGCAGAACCAGCATTGATTGGCCAAATGCTATACAGTCGGCCAATCAACGCTGGTTCTTCTCCTACCTTTAGAAGTCTTCTCCTTGCAGCTTCCCCGCGGCGTCTTTCGGCTCTGAATTCACTCTGCCAGGCATCGGGCCTGGGCAGAGCCGACTGCGCATGCCCGTGCTACAAGAAAATGGCCGCTTTGACTGTAAGCGGCCATTTTCTTGTAGTGCGGGCATGCGCAGTCAGCTCTGCTGAGGAAACAGTGGAGACATTGTTACGACCAGAGATTTCACCCACTCCTCACCAATAAATGTACGAGGTCCCCTTACTGCATGGCAGACCAATCACTCAGTACTGGCAGTTTCATACCGTGTGGTTTAGTTGGACCAAAGAATCTGTTAGGGTTTTCAACTTACCTCAAACTAAATTTGAAAATAGGGTATGTGTACCAGTAGCAAACCATGAAAAGAAATAGATATGTGTACACTTTAAAATATAACTTTTAATAATGTTAATTTAAAAGTATTGCTTGGTAAATAATAAAAACGTTCAACAGCTACACCAAATTTTGTGTGTTGCAATTAACCCCCACTTTTAATGTTGCAGTACGACCACCAAGTCATTCCCCTGCTTTAAACTCAAATCCATACCCCTAATTTGCATTATCGTAAATCAACCTTCAAATAGTTACTTTTGTAACCAGTTAATAGGATGGGGTGGGGACTATAGGATCGGGGACTAATGCGCAGACTCACTGAGACTAGACGTAACCCCCAGTAGTACAGTAACCTGGTATTGAGGTGGGAAAGGGGTAAACCTTCATAAGTAGGGTGGAATAGCGTTTTCTCCTCTCCCCACCAACACCTTCCCTTCTCCACCTTTTGTACTATGAACCAGTATTCAACAGCACTCAGCCATTCATTGACATTGACTCAGTCTAGAACTCGGGAAGACTCCCTAGGAGAATTTTTACTAGCTAGTGTCGTGATCTGCAAGCTAAGCACACACAAACAACCAATAGCACACTCATTTAGACGGTATTAACTAATTCGTCTAATAGAACAAGGACTGGCTGACGCGTTTCTGCTAACTTCAAAAGCTCATCAGAAGCAATTCGGAAGAAGTTCAAGCCGTAGCTAGATAGTATTAGAACATCGTTATTGCGCATCACGGGCTTGGTGTGTACGCCCGGTCGGCTATAGTGGTTAGGGTTTTCAACTTACCTCAACTGAATTCTAGAGTCCCCCAAGTATTACTGCGGACTAAGTTTCAAAATTGCTCTGAGAGTTCTCTGACTTACACAAAACTTTATTCACTCAGAATGTGGAATACATACGGCATGTGAAGTTATATTAAACTAAGCCATATATGGACACACAATGTCTGGGGTTATGTGACATTTATGCAAGGAGGAAAATAAACAGTTACATTTCTCTTTTCTTATCATATAATTTTACAACTGCAGGTTGCCTTACAAATATTCCGAGAACCGGTATTTCACAGTATACGGTCATTGTTTTTATAGACATTAATTTAAGAAATTAACAGACATATTTCTTAATTCTTAATTCATAACAACCAAAAGAAACATGAGACAAATGCAAAAATATATATAAAAAATATGAAAAATATTTATTGATAACTAAATAGTTTTAAAAAATCACAGGTAGACATACAAAAATAACTCACTAAAAATAGTGAGCAGACACATAAACCAACCCACTCAGCAAAATGCAGTGCAGCTCCTAGTCATAGGTATATACTAGAGAATCTCTGAGACAAAGCATGTGCATATGACACTCCACCCAGGGAACAGCTAGACAACTAGCCAGTTAAATAGCAACATTATACATCAAAAATTACATACCCAGAGACATGGTACAATAGTGAGCAATGGAGTCCACTGCACAACATCAATGGGAGTAAAATGATCCATCACAGGACTGTGACTGACATCAGAATATTCCAGAAGGACCGAAAAAGAAGTATCCACGCTCACCAGGACTTCTTTATAACATTACCTTTATTAATACTACCTTACACGTAATGCATTTCAGAGTTAAAAACGCCCCTTTATCAAATGTATAACTTCTTAGCACAATCAACATTTCACTCTCACTCGAGGTACCTGCCAAGAAAGCACAAAGCAAAAAAAAAACACTATTTGTGCATCGAAAGTCTACTGCATATCTTAAAAAACAATAGCGAAGCTTTCCACAAACAGAATAAACACTGCCAGGAGAAATCTAAAAGATAGTTTATGCCATCAGTAGAGGTCAGATCACACAGAGAGCTCTGACAGAGATGAGAGAAATTCTAAGTTTGCATGAGAATGTTTGTGAAAAAAAAGAAGAAGCCTGCGATCAGATTGTATAGAAAGGATCTGCCATAAGCAAAGTACAGAGTCCTACAGACAAAGCACACTGGCTCCCCTCAGGGCCGCACCTCTAATGAGGCGACGTCAGGCAGCCGCCTCAGGGCGGCAGTTCGGGAGGGGGCGGCAGCCACGGGACTTTTTTTTTTTTTTACCTAAACAGTATTAAAGTTAAAGGACCTTTGATGATGTCAGTGATGATGTCATCAAATGTCCTTTTGAAATTCGGCATCTATCCAGGGTCTGTGTTAGGAGGGGGGAGGGCTGCCGATCGCTGTTTGTAAAAGTTTCCCTGCACACATCAGCTTGCTGTGCCGCCCCTCCCCCTCAGCATCAGAGTGTGAGGGGAGAAGTCTCTTGCGATGTCACAGCTTACTCCACTGTCAGGCAGAGCTGCACAGGAGTTTCCTCTATGTCCTGTGCACTCAGCAACTCAGCCAAAGGTGTATATGTGGCTGTTTATGTGAAAAGGGCCCACACTGTTGATATGGAGTTCTTGGTATCATTGTAACGGTTATGGTGTAACATTGTCCGAAACAGCAAAAAAAATTTTATTGAAAGCACAATTGACATATTTTTAAATAAAATTTTTGCATAAAACAAAATTGTGATTTTTTTACCCAAATATGTTTTGGACTATTTTCTCTATAATTAGTATCGACGATCTGGGCCCTTTTCACGTAAACAGCCACATATATTCTTGGGTAAAATATGTGTATATGTGTTTACATTTTGCGTCTTATATACTGTGTGAGTCCTGTATGTGTGTAGATAGGTGTGTGTATGTTGTATATGACTGTATGTGTGTGAGTAGATGGGTATATGTGTATGTATATACAACTATCTATCTATCTATCTATCTATCTATCTATCTATCTATCTATCTATCTATCTACAGAGCCACAGAGCCCCAAGAAAAACTGATCCCCCCCAACCTAGCATCAGCCATCTGCCAAGCCAAAACCCCCAACATGCCCTGAAAAAGGCTCAAATAAAAGGAGTAATTGAGAGACAAACAGCGGTACATTGAGGAATGGAGAAGCGCAATAAATAACTCCAAGAAACTCACCGCGTACCAGTCATTGCAAAGAGACTACACCATGGCCACCTGCCTGGAGAGAATACGCCACCCCAAACACAGACAGACCCTGAGCTGATATAGACTGAGCGCCCACAACCTGGAGATGGAGACAGGGCAACACAGGCAGACGTACAAGCCACTAGAGAACAGACTGTGCCAGCACTGTGACCAGGGGGCCCTAGAAGACGAGACCCACTTCCTGCTACACTGCACCAAATACTCAGCTGTGAGGGCCGTCTACTTCCAAAGACTCTCTCTGCCCACATCCCAGACTTCATATCTGCAGACGAGAAGAGGAAACTCTACATCCTACTGGGAGAAGAAGAGGCCACTGTGGAGATCACTGCCCAATACGTGTCCAGCTGTCACCAAACAAGAGGAATATAATAGTTGCTCACCCATCTCTATGGAATATAATAGAGATGGGTGAGCAACTGTGGGGCATAATAGAGGTTTCAGGGGGCCGCTGTGGGACATAATATATATAGACGCACACCTTTCCCCGCACCGCCCCCAAACCCCCCCTTCCCCTGGTCTTCAGTCCAAGGGGGGGGGGGGCATTTTTTGATCGACCACCTCAGGCAGCAGAGGGGCTAGGTTCACCACTGGCTCCCCTATATCCATCAATGTTGTTGGCTGTACTGTCATCCCTATTACCATCACTGTATTAGTTCTGTAGTGATGTACCAGAAGCTATAGGAAGAGGCGAGAGTTAATGTTTGTTCCCCACTGCAGCACTTATATACTATATACTATTGCAGGGCAGCACAGATGCATCAGGAGTATTGGGGACAGACGTTTTACACCTCTCTCCCCACTACAGGATTGATGGTTTGATGGTATCTCTGTTGATGGCATCACTGCGAACAACACCAATGACTACAGAAAAGCCTCATTGTTTTGACTGCAGGATTTTCATTTTGCAGTCCTACCACTCGAAAGCATCACGTGACCTCAATCATGAATGTTTACTATGAACTTAAATCCATATACCTACAGTATACTTATCCAAAAGTGACCAATCCCTTTAACCTATCTGTCCTGGATTGTAGTAATGAGGAGATCATAATGCAACTCTTGTAGCCCCTCGCCACATCCTCTTCCCTGGTCTTACAGCCTCTGAGACTGAGCTGCAGGTATTACTGGGTCAAACAAGACATTACTACAGCATTGTCCCTACAGTAACACAGTAAAGAAAGGAACTCCAGGGATAGATATTGGTGCAGCATTATTTCTTAAAGATGTGCCCTCCAGTTCTAGTTCTTCGCCCCCCAATTGATATAACTGATGAAGAGGGACATTTTTTTTACTCTTGAAATGCTTTGCAATCTCTCTACTATAATTTATTAGTTTTTATTAAAATTTTAATTAGAAAAAAAAAAATAATCTAAAAAAAGTTTCCATTTAAGACTTTCTTCGTTTTTTTAACCAGATTTTTTTTTCTTCTTTGATGATCCATGTTCATCGATCTAAATGTGGACATGATCCAAGTGAAAGCAGCCGCTTGTTACCAGCAGAAAGGAGACCAGAAAGCATTCCCTCTCCCCTTTGTGTTATTAAAGAGTTACACTATTTATCGTATTTTCTTTACAGGACGTGGTCGAGCATCCATCTTTTTTATGTTAAGCAATAAAGGTTGCCAATAATGTTGAGCACAAATATACTTTGCTACAGTGTCATCCTTTACCTAATAAAGTACCTGATATTCCTATAAAATGTGGTGAATAATGCTCTGTCAGGTCTAATAAATGCAGATTTAGTTATTTTGCTTACACAGCTCAAACGTACTCCACAGCGCTTTACAGATATTGTTATCACTCACTGTTTGAAGTGGAGCTTACAATCTAAGGGGGAGTTCACACGGAGTAACGTGCCGCGTGATGTGGCACGTATATGGCGTGTGAGACTTTGAGTGCCGTAAACGCCGTATACGTGCCACATCACACGGCACGTTACTCCATGTGAACTCCCCCTAAGGCCTGGTTCATATCTTCTTTAAGTATTTCATTCAGGGAGTCAGCATGGATACCCCCAAACAGAATACCAAACGCAATGACAAACGGTGAGAACTGAAAGCACATGGACCCCCGTAGACTATAATGGAGTCCGTGTTTTCCATGCGGTCTCCGAACAAGTCATACGGAGAGGAAAGTAGTTCATAAAGTACTTTTCTCTCTGCATCACTCATGTGGAAAACACACAGACCCGATTATAGTCAATGGGGTCCGTGTGCTTTCATAAGCTCACTGCTTGTCAATGCGTTCGGTATTCCATTTGGGGGCTACCCATGTGGGCTCCCCGAACAGAATACCGAATGCAGATGTGAATCGGGCCTTAGTTCTCTATTAGTATGTCTTCAAAGTCTGGGAGGAAACTGGAGTACTTGTAAGAAATCTACACAAGCATGGGGAAAACATACAAACTCCTGTATTCAGAACCCGGACTCTGGCGCAAGGCAAGGCAACAATGCTAACCGATGAGCCACTATGCTGATACCACACCAGTTACAAGTCCTCTTTCCAAGTTCCATATTAGGTCTATATTTAATGAAGAACCATTTAGAATTATTTTACATTTGACCAAGCAAATAGCCATTATTTTTCACTAGTACTGTAAGCAGCGCTCGTGTGTGTGTGTGTGTGTGTGTGTGTGTCTGTGTCTGTCTGTCTGTGTGCCAGTGTATACAATTATCAGTGCAGAACAAGAGTCAACCTGCATTTACTGCTTTATTTTCCTCCATTGTTCTTTGCCGTATTTTGATTGCTTTGATAAAGCTAAGCTATAGAATTGGATAGTGTTGTCACTATGACAACACTGAAGGCTAAGAGATTGGCATTGTTTGACTTTACTTCTCTATATTGTTACTTGAATTGTCCTTGAACATGCTCACTCTACATCAAACTGACACATAATCATGTTATCAGAAAATGCAGTTTTACTTTAAAGAGTGTGTTCAGACGCCACCTTATATAGAGATGTTTTTTATAATGGCCAAAATGTACAAAAGTAAGATTTTTCACAAGATCCAAATATTGTTCTTCAGGTTTTGAGTATAAACTTTTGAACCTGCTCAACGAGTTACACAAAGACTCCAGAAACCATTCCGATTGTGTTGTACAAAAGGTCTTGTAGTATCATATGGAACTAGAAAAATCAGCTTTTCCACCCAAATAAGCAATTCTGTTGCAGCTGTCATTGTTGTAAAAGTTACAATTGGATCTACCTGCACATTGTTTGCAACTTTAAGTTAGCTTCTTAGCAACTGACACCCCATTGTCACCATCTAAGCATGTGCTATGAGGCTAAGGTTATATTTCTGTTTATAAAGCATGTTGTTCTCATCTATCAGAATAGAACGAGAAACTTAAATCAAGTTGCAATGACTGATGTACATGGAGCCCCCTCCAACTGCATTCCCTCCAGTGTGGAAAACACCACCCCCAACATCATTTCTACCAGAAGCCATAATGAAACATTGCTAATGCTGCCACCTGCTACAACCACGATGTTGTGTCATAGAAAAGAAGATTAACAGACTAAGTATATATTATTATATACGGTCATTTAGTGCCATCCCACCAAAATAAACCACTCTTTTTGTGCTGGGTGCACCAGTACTTATGTCTCACCACTCCTATGCTTGTCCTCATCCACCTGTTACTTGGCTTTTTTTGCTTGGTGTTCATCATCCAGACACTCATTCAGCTTGCTACAGCTACAGAAGTCAAAAACTACAACCTTTCCAGTCATTTCTCTCTCTCTCCTCTGAGAAATTCCCCTCTTCCAATCTCTTCACTGCCTACCCATTGAGTTACCTCCCAACCCGTAACCTCAGATCCTCCAAAGACCTCCTACTCTGCTCTGCTCTCATCCCCTCTTCACACAACCGTTTTCAAAACTTTTTCGTGCATCCCCCATAGTCTGTAACTTATTACCAAGACACATAAGACTGACCTCCACAATCACAGGCTTCAAGAAGGCCCTGAAGTCTCACCTATTCAGGATGGCCTACAACCTTCAATAACATTACTGTCACCACACCACCATCTGAACAGTTTCTACCCTCACCTTCTGTCTCTATCCCTCTTCCCTCATGGACTGTAAGCCCTTGCGGGCAGGGCCTTCTACCCCACTGTGCCATTCGGTCACTGTTAGTATTATATTTGCCTGTATATTTTGTGTACTGTATGTAACCCCCAAATGTAAAGCATCATGGAATTAATGGTGCTATATAAATAAACAATTTTAATAAGATATAAACAAACATTGCCTAGATAATGATTGTAATTGGTTAACCGCCACTTATTTATTACTAGTTATTCAGTTTGCTTACTTATATAGCGCCAAGGTCGAATTCGAGCCTTGGACTCCAGTGCTACAAGGCTAACCACTAAGCCACCGTGCTGCCCTACTATATTTACCTACTAGGGCCAGTGGGATATTGTCATGCATTAACAGGGGTATGGACACATAGACACTGGACAGGCATGTAATATTACCACTTTATTAATCATCGGCGTTGCACCAATTGGAATATGTAGTTCTTGGCACTAGTTCTTAGAATGGATGTCCTCGAGTTGGAAAAGGGCCACAAAATTGATTAGTGGTATGGAAAACCTCTGTTATGAGGAGAGATTAAAGAAATGAAATCTGTTTAGTCTTGAAATGCGGGGGAAAAATTATAAAAATAAATATATCAATGGCCCATATAAGAAATATGGGGAAAAGCTGTTCCTCGTAAAATCTCACCTAAAGATGGAGGTTCACTATCTCCATCTGGAGAAAGTAAGGTTTAATCTCTAGAGGACTTCAGTAAAATCTATGGCTGGAGAAGATTTTTAGTATCAGTTACATGAGTTTTTTTGGCATAAATGAACAATCTCTTGAGGTCGGTGGCCTTATGCCCAGCATGCCATTTCCTTGCCCCCTTTCTGGGAAAGTGGTTGGAGAGCCACAAAAACCTCAGTTGCAACAATTTATGCAGGAAGTGGTGTTTATAAAGCTACACACTTTTTTTATACCAGAAAACTACCTTAAATAATAGTAAATCTCCCCCATTGTTTCTTACCCTTTTTTGCAACAGTGTTGCAGTCTTCATACAACAGTCTTGCAAGATTTTAGCAGGCTTTTAAGATAATAGCAAAATTAGTGTGATATGTTTTATAAAAAAAAATATAATATCATTTGGAACATTTACACTCTACAGAAGAAGATCTTTTTTTTTCTTCTTTTTAGCCAGAATTAATGGATTTCTTTTCTCTAGAAGATGCTAACCCTCAACTTTCTGGTTTTTAGTTTATTTATGTACAGAGCCATTGCTTAACGTAAACTGCCCAGAGATAACAGACAAGGCTCCAAGAAACTTTTCTAGCCTTTATCAGTTCTCAAAAACTACAGTATATGCTGAAAGAAGGAGAGAAAAGAATATAGATGGCCAATGGTCATCATTCTGACCTGTAGCAATCCCGTGACCTTCTAAACACTGAGGAGAGAGATTTAGTGGTATCTGACAAATGGAGCCAGATAGATAAAGCAATGCAATATGTCAAACTCAGTTTAAGCTACTTAAAGGGGTATTCCCACAAACATAACGATTTTTAAAATTGTAGATAATTAAAAGTTAAAAATTTCTGCAAGATTTTTTCTAAATATTTTGTGATCACAAGTTGTTGTCTTGATCAGTTGCCAGTGGATACAACCATGAATGCAGCATCTTTCTAAGGTCAGAAAATCAGTTATAATTTCCTCATTATGGCCTGAATATCTTCTGATACATGTAGTGTCCCTGCATGATAACGGAGCTACACTAAGAAAATCATTGCTGGGTTCCTGACAAGTCCCAGACCATAGAAAGTTTCTGCATTTGCGGTCGTATCCATTGGAAACCGATCAAGACAACAGAGGTCAGCACTAAGATAGTAGAGAAAATCTTTAAAATTCTGCAGAATTTTCAAATACTTCTATCTGCAAAAATGTTTAACTTTTAATTATCTACAAATATAGAAATTATTATGTTCATGGGAATACTCCTTTAAGTCTGACTATGATCCTTGAGATGGGAATACCCCTTTAAGCAAGTTTCCATTATTAATCTGCCCTCGCAAGCAAGACTGATTAGTAACTTATTGGCAGGGTATAAAGCTGATATACTTCCAGGGTAGGCATGTTATTTCATAAAGCCCACCCATCCAGTGTTTCCAAAAAAAGGGGTGACCCTCCCAAATTTCTGCGAGAAAGCACTTTATATGCCGGCTACATCTTAATAAAAGGGAGTATCCAGCACATTTTGTGCCCATGTCAGAAAAAGGTGTGTTGAGGCCCAAAAGGGGTGCCTCTCCCCTACCGTGGCCTCATGCAAATACTTGGCGTGCCATTCTCCTGGAGCCCCAGCCAGAAATCTTGACAAGCATGGTATAAACCATTTAGATATAGTATTATGTACAGTATATTTTTCATACCCACTAACCTAGCTTGGAAGGAAACAAATATTTCCACTCCAGGTTGATTTTTGCTTCTGCCTCCCTGTGGAGAACAAACAGATAATGTATTCCTAATAGTGTCAGCTAC
Organism: Leptodactylus fuscus; assembly: GCF_031893055.1. NCBI lineage: Eukaryota > Metazoa > Chordata > Amphibia > Anura > Leptodactylidae > Leptodactylus > Leptodactylus fuscus. The sequence goes on along the minus strand of NC_134267.1, from coordinate 120,490,700 downwards.
TACCATACTACGTGTTTAAATCATCACTTTCTTGTACAACTGTAACCTAGTTTAATCATCTTGCTCAAGCACTAGGCTCAAGTGGAAATTAGTCTAAATGAGCAGTTCCCTGCCAACCTGACCTGTTTTATAATAGCTGTGTATCAACCTCATTTTTTATTTTCTACTTGTTTTTTTGTTTAAGTCCCAAAGCCTTCAGTGTGGTCTCAGTTCACATGGCAACTCATGTTGGCTGCTGCTTCTTGTCGCTGACTGTGATCCACTGAGCTACACATCTGATTTCCATGCAGACTGGAAGGGCTTTTAATATAACATGTCTTATCTCAGTCTGTTTAAATAAGTGCTTAGAGATTTAGGAGTAATTTTGAGGCCATATCTATCAAACGGGGAGATAGAAAACACAGTATCTCCAGTGGCACCACAAATTCATAGGATACATTTTGAGCTGATATTTAACAGAATGTTTACAGTACATTAACATTTTAATAGGTTGCCTCATTGAAAGCTCATAGATTTTATAGACATTTTAAATCTTCTTTGCTAAGCATGGTTTGTGAATAATCTGAACAAGTAGTTTTCCACTTGATATTTGGAGCATAAACATCGTGATCTAATAAACATACTGGGTCAGATTTATGAAGACTAGCTTTTTCAACTCCAGTCTTCATATCCCCTGCAAGGGCTGAAAGTGTGCCCCGTTTATGAGAAGCTGAATGCCTACTCAAAAATGGGGCGAACTACTCTCTGGATTACGTGTCTGCACTGAAATCTGAGCCAGATTCTAGCGGGCCTAGATTCCAGGGATCATTTATGCTAGTAAACTATTAAAAAAAACAAAAAAAAACTTGAGAGTCTTTAGTAGTCGATACCTTTTTTAATGGCTAACTAATAATGATGACTAATAATGAAATGAATATTGAATCTCGAATATTTCACCATTCGCTCATCTCTAATTACAAGCTTTCGAGGCTCTCGGCCTCTTCCTACCTGAGGAAGAGGCAGAGAGCCTTGAAAGCTTGTAATCTGTCATCATTATTAGTTAGCCATTAAAAAAAGTATCAACTACCGAAGACTCAAGTTTTTTGGGGTTTTTTATATTTTATACCCACTGGCTAACAGGGTACAAAAACATACTTTTGCCAGTAAGAAGACTAGTGTAAATGATCATAAATATCGAGGGGTAGGTGGTCCTGCCTGCATTACACCACTCTAAACACCCTCACCCAGGAAAGTGGTAAGGATGGGCGCAAACAGAAAAAAGTTGTCATTTTTTGTGCAAAAACCCTACTTGCACAAATATTTGCAACGCATTCATGCCAGTATGGGCAGCATTGTGGCTTAGTAGTTAGCACTGATGCCTTACAACATTGGAGTCCTGACCAAGGATGACATCTTAAAGGAGTTTCTATGTACAGAAAATAAAATTAAAAATCTACAGCCATAAAATAAAAGCATATTTGAAAAAAGTGATATATTTTGGTATCTGGTTTTAATAAATGAAAATAGATTGACGACACATTCTTTTTAAGGTTTAAAAAGATACAAGCCCATGAAGGTTATTCTCTTTCATTAGTCCAGGAGGCTTGTCTTATTCTCGTGAACTAATAGATCAAGATTAGCCTAGTCTTCTACATTAGTCTGTCACATTCACATTGAAAGACGAAGTCTCATAGAATGTAAGCTCTTGTGAACAGGGCCCTCACTCCTTCTGTTTGATATGTTTATTGCTTTGTCACATTGTAATGTCTCATATTGTTTGTTCTTGATGTGTCCTCATTTGTAAAGTGCAACAGAATATGTTGCTATATACATAAAGTATTATTAATAGTAGTAGTAGCAAATTTTTCTCATTTTTATGGGCATAAAATCCTCTCTATCTCTGAATATGTCAAATAGGTGAAAATCCAGGATCCATCTCCAGCCGTCTAACTTACCCAGTAAATGGCCCAATTTAATACTAGGTATATGACAGAAAGGCTTTTTAACCCTATTCAAGACTTTTCGGTTTAGGACTGTAACATACATATTTTACATTTTGACAGGTTAAACCTATCAAAGACTAAAGATTATCTGTAAGCCTTTGCAGAGAATGTCTAGGTACCATTAAATAACCTAGAAAAATAACGTTTACAGTCACCTTACAAGCTGTGCTACAGGTTTTCTGTCATAATAAATGGACGATAGTAGGTACAGTACACCTGAATTATACACAAATTAAGTAGTCCAAGCTGTCTTGGCCAATTGATGTACCAGCTTGGCTCATGTGATCCCTTCCGTAATATCTTTTCAATTGAATCATTTTGAACAAATTCCTTAGCAGTCACAGGAAATTTCTAACTCTGTTACAGTAGTCAAAATTTATAAGCCATGATATAGTTAATTTATAATATGGTGGTCTACCATTGGCGATAACTTTGTCAATTGTAGAGCTTGCTGAAGTTTCAACATTTTCCAAGTTATTTTGTGTTATTATCCCTTTAACTATGGAAGCACACTACAGCGACACTTATGAAATCCCTGCAGATCCATCAAAAGACTATAGACTATGGTTTATAGAAAAGATGCTATCTGAGACTTAAATTTGTTCTACTAAATACAGCTTGCTATTTTTATTTGATGATATGCCATGTTTTATCATTTGAAGGAAATCATTTAGGCTTTCTTTGGGTTCCACATTTGAGACTTTGCCTATTTTAGCTTACATAACAAAGATGGAAGGTTTTAATTACAAAGGACGCTAAGATGTAAAAACACCTATTTCTTACACTATCTCACTGCAAACCTCACCCTACTTTATAATCCTCTTGTATGACTGTTATTCTATTTCATCCAGTTTACTGACGTAGCAGCACCCTCTACCTCCGTATGTTTCCAGATTTCGCCGTTCCAGTGACTTGTTTTTAGAAATGATTCAGCTTTATTTTAGTGGAAAATTAAAAAAAGAACTCCTACAGTATTACCCAAGTAGAGCTTTGAGGATGTTTTTGGCAGACATGGTTTGTGAGTAATCTGAATGAGTAGTTTTCCATTTTATAGTTGGAGAATAAACAGGACATTATGATCTATAATACATATAGAGAAGTGTAATGCAGAGATCACAACATAAATATTATCTACTATTATTCCTTGTGATACGAGCAGTTTACAGGTGATATATTGTTATCTGAAATGATTTGTGTTATGTTCTAAACTGATAAAGGAATGCATTGACTTGCTTACCAGTCACCCCAGGTGAAACTGCTGCACTCTGTTAGTACTAATGCAGGGCCTAAGGAGAAAACGTGTAACATAGAAATTGTATCTCAAGTGTCCTTTATTACTTATTTCTCTGCGCTCACAAAAACCACTACCATAGGGCAACATAGTGGCTCAGTGGTTAGCACTGCAGCTTTGCCGAGCTTGAGTCCTGGGTTCGAATCTTGCCAGAGACAACATCTGCAAGTAGTTTGTATTTTCTCCCCGTCTTTGCGTGGACTTTCTCCCATATTTGGGAAAAATGTACATTGTGAGCCCTATATGAGGCTCATAACCTGCATTAAAAAAAAACAACACTGCCCCAATGGTGAAAATACTTAGGGGTGGGAACTGATTTGTCAGATTTACCTATAAGCAGTTGCAAATGCTCTGGCTCTCCAATAGAAATGAGACTCCATGTCTCCCTCTAGCGCTGAATGAATTTTCAGCCTCTGTCTGCATCACGGTTGGCAGTAGGCAAAAGCTATACTATATTTCTAATTCTACTTCTGTAGGCTCTATAATGGCACGTTATGATGAATCATGGTCAAAATGGCAGAAATGGTGCATAATAGGGAAGATTTACTATGATTACAAATGCACCACAATTCTGTCTCAGTTTGTACCGAAACATTGGCGTATATGTTGTGCAAAAAATGTATTTGTTGTTTTTCGACACTTTTTCAAACGTGTTTTGAAATGGAGATTGTAGTGTTGAAGTGAGGATGGAGTGAGGTCTTCTGGAATAAGTCCACTACGCGATAGTTACTTTTATAGATCAGAAATCTTTATTCCATGCTTCCTCCATGGCTGTCTATCAACCCCTCCCCCTAAGCTCAGCACCTCCCCCTTTACTACCTCACTGTTGCTAGGCAGACAAAGAAAAATAATTAAGCAGAAAAGAACATACAGAACATACTTATAACAACATTACAGAGATGTGGCTATGTGAACTCGTAAAAGTCACAATTTGGGTGCAAAATTCTGGTTGTGAAGTAAGCTAAGAGATGGCATAAAAAACAATCACATGTTTTAGATATCAAGTAAGATGCACCAAATCTATCTCACAGCATGTGACACTTTGGTCCATTGTGCTTGAAATGATGTCCCTTCCTGTCTGCAAGACCATAGACTAACATCCTAATAGACCTGATTGTCATATTCACAGGCAGTGATTCACATAAGTGCATTAAAACAGCACGGCGCGCACCCTGTGTTCAGGAGTTAATACACCTTTTACAAGCAGAGTATCCGATTCTTTCCTTGTTTAATTACCATTGTTTTACATAAGACATTAAAAAAAGCTGCAAATTGTAGAATATGTTACATGTGTTACACAATATTATTTCTGGTACCTGACATTGAGTATCATTCCCTATAAAATGTTAGCTGCTGTCTCTGGATTATGCATGGTAGTGAAGATCTTCAGCCTATAAAGCTACTGAAGAAGGTACAATACAAGTCTGCCAGCTTCATGACAGTAATTCAGTATAACAGTCTGTCACTTCATCAAGTCTTTCCAAGGATTTTATGTGCTTAGAACAATATCCTTTTACAATTCAGCATCTCGCTCATATTATTTAGGCTCAGAAAAACAGTATTTTACAAAAGTAATAAACTAACTGTACAATATGTGCAACCAATAAAATGTATCATAAAGAGAAGTGACTAAAGAACGATGGAACATACTTGACTTGTAAACTAGGGTAGAAGCAAATGCAATGAATAAAGGTCAATCTAATACAGCAATGTTTAAAGGTGTGGTAAGGAAAACCAGTACTCCGATTGTACAAACTTCTTAGAAGTCACAATTCCTTCATTCGAGCAGTATTGAGATGCAGTGGATGGAGATGTGAAGGGCACAGTTACGTCCATGTCAAGATTATAGGATCAAAGCAACTTTTTACTTAGTCCCTGACTTACATTCTATTCACACACCCAAACCAATGCTTGCCCATATGTTTAATGGAACAAGGTTGTGCGAAACGGCTCCGTCATAGACTCTCTATTTCCTAGGCTGAGTTTACATATTACCATGTGAACAAATTGCAATCAGTAGGTGAGATTCAGACCTGATGATACAGTTATTATACATGATGGTTCCTCAACTTTAGACTTGACACATTGAATATCATTAGAATTTCTTATCCTTTTAGAAGCATTCACTTCTGGGTACAATCAGGTTATATAGTAAATGTTCTACATTTTGTTTTCAGGTGCTGAATACAATGATGACTGATCTTTTCCAGAAACTATTTTGAGCTATAATGTATTCCTCTAGCAATCAGTAAGATACTGATACGAATCCAAGTGTATACGGATTACAAGATATAAATATTACCTTACATCTAATACAGCTAATGATGTTAAATGCCTTATTTCAACCCTACTTCTGCATGAAGTAACTTGGTATTCTAAGTTACCACTCTAAAATTAAGGGGCTATTGCAACTAAAAAGCAGCACAAAATTGCTGTATAGTTGTCTTTCAATAGCTACAATCTTATATGGAGAATTATTGACAATTTTTGTTTGTCCACATTACCCTAAAAGAGACATCTTCGAACTTCCATGCGAAGGACATCTTTTCGAACCATCTTCATTGTTTCCAATACAGGGTAACACTTCCTTCCCCCAGTCCCTTGCAAGTCATCCCTTTTATGGCTTTCCATTTTTTGGAAAACGGCAACTGGCTGTCTGCCCATTCACTGCTAGCGATATCTTACCCTTCACCAGCTGGTGGGTGACAGGACACTTTCTAACTTTCTTTCCAAGTGACTGCTTAGATTGCTGATTGCCTCAGTGGTCACTTGGGGTTCATGGACCGAAGCACGGTATTCGAGCAAACAGGCTGCGACAATGAACACCCGAGCACCGGGGAATGAGTTTTTCTTAATTTATGTTACACCTGCCCCAGGCCCCTCCAGAGTTTGACCAAGCCACTGCCTTTAACTTTACTTGCAAAGGACTGCTGCCTTTACATATAATACAGGCAGCCTGTGTAACAGAAATGTCTGCTTTACATGGAGTAAGAGAGATCAATCCTGTGTAACTTACAGTTTCAATCTGGCAAATTAACTTACATAGGACTGCTGTCTCTCCCTCCTTGTAAAGTAGTCCTGGACTTTTCCTGAAATTGCTCCCTTCTGGGAGGAGGTGCAGAATAGGATCAAGAAAATCATTGGATCCTCTTTTGCAATATCCCCAGAGATCTTGTTCCTACAATTGCAAAACAAGTCATACTCACTAGTGAAAGACCGACTTACCACCTTCCTTCTGGCTGCGGCGAAGCTATTGATTCCGAGATTCTGGCTCCAGCCAACCCCTCCACTCATTGTGTTTTGGGAGACAATAGTACAAGAAATTCGCCAGCTGGAAGAGCTACTGAGTTGGTCCTCAAGGATGCATGATCAATTTGTAGAGATCTGGAATCCCTGGATAATGTATAGAAAGTCCTCCCCCACAGCATAGAATGTCACAGACCCACTGGACTGTTCGTGAGGAACTCTATCTCTTCATGTCGACCATGCCCTCCATGCTGACCAATTCCTACCCACCGCCTCTGCCATCCCACCCTACCTTCTCCCCTTCTCCTACTACCCCCCCCCCCCTAAATCCTTCACTTGACCTCCATGTTTTTCTTTCATGACAGTTCTCAAGGGGGGCTATTATGATTCTTTTATAACGCATGCCAATTCATAGTTGCATTGGTTTTATGATCCTCTGGCTTGTCACTGCAGAATATTTGATCTCTTTTGACTCTTTTTGAGTACTGTTAGGGTGCATTCACACTACGTAACACCAGCATGTATCACAGCCGTACACGCCGGCGTTACAGCAGGGCTGCCGAACACTTCCCATTCATTTCTATGGGAGCCGGCATGCGAGCGCTCCCCATAGAAATGAATGGGCTGCTTCTTTCACTGCGAGCAGTCCCATTGAAGTGAATGGGAAGTGCCGGCGTATACGGCAAGCTCTGCTCATGCCGAGCCGTACACGCCGGCACTCCCCATTCACTTCAATGGGACTGCTCGCAGTGAAAGAAGCAGCCCATTCATTTCTATGGGGAGCGCTCGTATGCCGGCTCCCATAGAAATGAATGGAGCTGCTTTATACGCCGCTTATTCTGAACATGTTTTACGTTCAGAATAAGCTTCAGTATACGTAGTGTGAATGCCCCCTTATATGGTTTTTCTTGTGTAAAAAATTTCAAAAAATCTCAATAAAACTCTATTGAATTTAAAAAAAAAAAAAAAGCAGTCCTGTGCAAAATTAGTTTACACATGATGGTATTACATGGAAAGCTACTTGTGCTGGCCCTGTCTACTTGTATTGATTCTGCATACTTGCACTGAGACCATCTATAAAATGGGGCCACTTTTAATTTTTTTTCCAGGGCCACTTTCAGGTCCCAATCCACCCCTGCATATATCAATGGCCCATAGAGAAATATGGGGAAATGGTGTGGCTTGGCTAAAATAGTTTTACTTAAATATAAAGGGTCTGAATAGTCCCTTCAAACTTTCTTTTGCTGTGGAAAGAGCTAAATCTCTCAAATCTTTCTCACCCTGACTTTTTGATTCTGATTTAGTCTACGTCCTGGAAGAAGGCGGGAGGTGTCCTTAATCATCTTTAACTCCACTTTGGCGGTTACTGTTACCGATAAGTATGACTGCCTGAGCTGTTTTGTGATAGTTGTTTGTAATATTAACAACATGGATTATATGATAGTAAATGTGTATGTTCCAATACAAAACAATGCCCTTTTCTCACAAAAAAACTTCTGAAAAATGGACCCCTTTGCAACGTGGAGCTTTGATCATTGGTGGTGATTTTAATGCTATAAGTAATCCTCAGGTCGAGACCACTGCTCAAACTCAGAGGTACAGAGGTTTCACTTTACAATCTTTCATTTGGGTCAACTCTTTGTATGAAGTACTATTGCTTTTATTCTGCTAGACATGGTATATACTCTCATATAGATGTTTTTCTATTAGACAAATCATTGTTGGATAGAGTGAGGAATCTGTCCATCCGAGTTATTAGTTGATCCTGCATATTTTGGACCTAGACATTCCTTATGGAAAAAAATTGGGAATCTGTAATATTGTCGATCTTTTGAACTATTCTAGGGTGTATGATTTCAGTAGCCTATCTCACAAAAATATAACCTATACTCCACACCTTTCTTTTTATACATTGGAGTGTCTGATTTCATGAGTAAAAACTTCAAGGGAAATGCAAGTTTAGTTCTTAAGTGATGTCATTCCTCTCTCCAGAAAAACATCCAAGCCTAGAGGTATTGCATCTTTCTATAACTTGCTAGGTGATAAATTGACTGTTAGAGCTCGTTCACACGGAGTAAACGCGTCGCGCATTGTGGCGCGTTTACGGCGCGTGTACGCTGCGTTTTTTTACGGTGCGCGATTACGCCGTGTGAACGAGCCCTTAGAAAGAATCTTTTCAAATGTACCACACTTACATTGTGCATCACACCAAGAATCTTAGATGGTATTATACTCCAGTCCACCTTGCTACATGCAGCATTATTGCAGCTGAATAATCTCTGTTTATTGTACATTGATTTTGAATATAGTTCCTGGCATGAGCTCCAGCAGCCATAAAAGACAATGATCCATAGGATAATCATAATGACCAATAGCAATTTCCAATCCCATAAGCACTCGTTGAAAGTGTCAACTAACACTTAATTATACACTGTCTGCCAATAAGTATTTGGACACTCATGCAAATGAAGATATCTCCAGTCATGATGTACGTCACACCTTCCATCGTTAAATAGGAAACAGCATAGGCATTAGTACATTGGCATTAGTTGCATGCAAGATGTCACGAAGTGCAGAGTTGTCCGATTTCGAGAAAGGGCCTATGTGATTACGTAGTGGAAGGTGAATGGTGATTGTCGGAGTGTGCCCCGAGACGGCAGACCCCTGAAACTGGGAGATACAGATCAACGAGTGCTGGCCAGAGAAACCGCACCCAACTGATGGCTCACATACACCAGGAATTTCAACAGACATCCGGGAGTATTGTGTCAATCAATCCCATCCGTAAGGAAGCATCTGCTGGGGTCTACAAACTGCAATGTTTGGGCTCTACCAATTAAATATGAATAAATATTGTTTTCCTATTCTACCACAGGGGTCCAAATACTTATAGGTAGACAGTGTATAGAAGCAAATAACAGGAAAAGAACCAAAAACAACACTTTCCCCAAAAATTGTGGTGAATATGCAGCAATGCAGTAGGGAACAGAACTAGCTAGGGTTCCATTGGCAGCAACTTCTACCAGACCCCTCTAATAGTCTTCAACAGTTGGTGCTATGCAGAATGGGCCTGCATGGTGAATGATGATGGCTACGCATAAGTTAAACAGTTAACCTGTGGGGGACCTTGCTGAAAGACCCGACCTATCTCCCGCAACTTCTGAAAATCCCCTTTAGTTGTTTGTTATATTAAATGTAAACGGCTAATGAACTTCATGGCTTACAAATAAATGTGAATTGTTAGAGAGATATAGGGGAAAGCTCTGCATTGAGATATTAGACAACAATAGACCCATAAGGATATGTTGACATGGAGGAAAATGAAGAGGAATTCTCTTCATTTTCCGTCGCTCGCATTTTCACCACGGTCTAGCCATGACAGGATACTGATACAGTGCAACAGCATTCCATCATAGCATCCCACTCCTGATTAGGTCTGGAGGAAGTCTTGAGCCGCAGACCCCATGGCTGAATCAGCCGCAGAATGCACAGCAAGATCAAGCAGAACACTTCTTTTTTCTACATCCTGCTGCGATCTCTGCCTCCCATTGAAAACAATGGGAGGTTGATTCCGGGAGGAATCTGCTCTGGATTCAGGGGCAAAATCCGTGGCAAATTCCTTAGTGTGAACATATCCTAACTGTTCTTACACAGGGGCTGCCTGAAGTTTGTGTTAACCTTGAAGGTAACAGATTAAGTAACTTTCATCAACTTTGAGTTAAGTAACAATATTAATGAGGATTATTACAGCACTAAATATCACACAAATTTCTAAGGACAAAGATAAATTCTTCCATAAGGATTTCAAAATTGCCAGTTATAGAAATGAAAGCACATTAAAAATAAGATGTTCTGGGATTGAAAATAACAAATGTCAGTGTGAAGGTTTGCCCTTTATACTTAGAACTGCAATATATCACTATGGTGACTAATATAGTTAGAGTTGCTAAAGGAAATTTTCTAGGACATATGATACTCATATGAGATTATAAATTAGTAGAAATGCTTTCAATGTGATGTCCGTTTCTGTGTACAGTGGAACATCAAAGGCTTATATTGTTATGCCAGCTTTCTTATTTAATACATAAGCCTTGCAGGGACTTGTAGTTTTATACTATACTTCAATGTTCAAGCCACTAATGTATACTGAAAGCATTTTTACATGACCTCATAGTAAAGTCTGTCATTTTATCTGTAATCTTACATTATTGCTCTTACTCAGTGGTCCCCAATCTTAATGAAATTAGAACCTCCATTCAGGCCAGACTTTTGTTTAGGACTTCCCCTTCTGTACATAGTCTTATTAAAAATAAAAATTGGCCCCTATTATTCTTTTCATATGTATACTGCCTCACTTCTAGTTATTCTTACTTAACACAATCCAGTTACATGGCTCTGTTACATAAATATTTCCTACATACACTGTTCTGCTACATCCACGTTCCCAATACTCACAGCTCTACTACATCTATGTTTTCCTTCTTGAACACGCACAGCTCTGCTACCTCTGTGCTTTCCTTCTGCATCTACAATTCTGCTACCTTTAAGTTTGTTCTCTGTGTAGAGAGTGTTCCATGGGTGCACTCACTTCTGATACCTTCAAGTCCCCCACACACTCAACTCTACTGCCTTCTTATTTCCCTCTACACACAGAGTACTGTTCATTCCACATTTTCTCCCAATCACTTCTGTTACATCCACCTATCATTGCACAAACTCAGCCCTGCTGCATCCACATTTTACAACATATTTTACATGGTATTATTTTCACAAATTCATTAACAAAATTCTTAACATACCAGAATGTAACCCTGTGAAAAACTGTATTTATCACCAAGTAGTCTTTTAATTTTACAATATGGTGTGATTTAGACATCATGATGGCTTAAAGGTATATTTTGAAATTGTGTGTGTTGATGTTGTCAAGTACAGTATACGCATGGGGCCAGAAGAAGATAGCTGTGTGGTTTGTGTAGTGGCCAGGTGCCTGTACTGCAGCTCAGTTCCCACTGATGTCAGGTCTCAGGACAGGAGTGTAGACCCCTTACATCACAACTGGATTTGCCTAGGTTGGCAAGCTGACAATATAACACAGTTTAAGTTGCAGCAAGGCTCATGTGTGACTCTATGGAAAGTCTGCCAGTGGTAGCATTAAGACAAGAAGAGGGATGTTGGCCATACAGGCTTGAGCAGTGGCCAGCTGCCCATTATGCCAACATATTTTTTTATTAAAAGGTTTAGTTATTGCTGTATGTAATTTTCTTGGATGAGAATTTTCACAATAGTGCTCCTTTTAATATGGTGCAGTATGACTTTTCATATTTTTTTCTGTCTTCTGTGATAAGATATCATGCTGCAGCAATTTAACCAATTGTAAAATTCAGGGTAATGCGGATACATCTTTATATAGAGTATTGTTGTTATAATTGAAATATATTGGAACAGATAATCATAAAATCCCAGCCATGACAATTGAATCAAATAACATATATATCTGTATATTAAAGCCAGGTATTTTATAGGAATATATCCATCTTAGATGAAGAATGCTCCTCAGATCTAATCACAGCATATAGTAATATATATGTCTGCACCCCAGTTGGTATAAGATGTGGAAATCTCCCACCAAAAGCCCTGCATGACCTATAGTAAGGAGGACATTTCAAGTTATTTGCTTTTTCACATATTATAATCGTACTGTACTTCCTAATATATCTCCAAAACCCTTCTTTAAAACAGTATTTATGATGAGAATACCAAGAAGGATAAATATAGTGTCTTGTCATCTCTGATATTGATATAGTTCAGAGCAAGCTTACTTGTACAGTACATCATGGCAACAACTCATTTCCATATAAAGTGCAGATCTTTCCAATTTTATTTTTATTGTATCTTCAGTGGACTTTGATATGCTCAGCCTAAGAGAGCTTAGAGGAAACACAATTTTACTTAAATCTCTTCATGCATCGTCAACATAGAAGTGGAGCAGAACAAGGTAACAGCGCTGAGCAGAAAGCTTCTGTGCTGTAACTTATGGAGAGGGAATCTGCAAGGAATTTTGAGCAGGTCATTTGATTTTTTTTAAATATGTTTCTGTAAGTTCTAAACTATATAATGCTTCGCTATATTTAGATGAAGCCATGTTTAACATGACTTTTAACCTGCCAATCATTTAACCAGCTAATCATTTTAGGTGAACGTTTTTCATTGCTTTCAATTACTTTTATCACAGTTAGAGGTGGCTACAACAGTACAGTGTGGGGGATTTCATAAGTACCCGATTTCTGGTATACAAAAATACTGTTAATTTCTTAAAATCTTTTGGGCTTGTTTCCATAAAAATTTGCATCTTCATACATTTTTATAACAGCGCTGCGGAATATGTTGGCGCTATATAAATAAAATTTATTATTATTATTATTATTATTATTATTATTATTATTATTATGTTCCTCTCAACTTTTTTCTTAAAACATGAATGGGATGGGATATGGGTGTGAGAAGCAGGAGTAAAGGTGACCAAATACATTTATAACTTACACCAGAAAACTGATATAAACTATAACTTCAAAAAACAGGCGGCGCACCAAAGAATATCTGGTGAAAAAGTAAAGGAGGTTTATTGCCTCATGCAGCATAAGGTAATAAACCTCCTTCACTTTTTTCACCACATATTCATTTTTGTGCCGCCTGTTTTTTGAAGTTATAGTTTATATCAGTTTTCTGGTGTAATATAACTCTGCCTGAGTTATATTGAATGGGACAGATCCTTTTTCCATTGTGAGCACCCTATGCTTATACTGGTGCGGTCTTATAGTATATATCTTGTCTAGTATAAACTATAACTAGAATCTACACCAAGACACTTATTGTCTCTCTGATTCATTCTTGCCTTGACTACTGTAACTCCTTACTAATCGGTCTTCCCCTCACTAAACTCTCCCCTCTACAATCTATTCTGAATGCAGCGGCCAGGCTCATCTATCAGTCTAGATGCTACGGCGATGGCTCCAGTCTGTGCCAGTCACTACTTTGGCTGCCTATTCATTACAGAATACAATATCACCATTATCACTTTCATCCACAAGACTCTCCATACACCTCTCTACATTTCCTCATATCTCTGTCTACCGCCCAACCCGTGCTCTCCACTCACTCAATGACCTAAGACTCTATTATCACAACCTCCCATTCTTGTGTACACAACTTTTCTCGAGTTGCACCACTTCTCTGGAATGCTCTGCCCCGGACAATCATATTAACTCCCAATGTCTACAGCTTCAAGTGTAAACTAAAGATATATCTTTTCAGACAGGCCTGTCACATTTCCTAATGTAAACTCTTCTGTAGTTAGAATACCAAAAACAAACCCTCCTCTGTTCACACTTCCACATTACCCCACAAGATATGAAGCCATTAAAGAACACGATAAAGGACATGATTGGTGACAGCTCATATAGTTTTATGTTTGTATAATGACAGTAACAAAATTGTCTGACCATTGTATAAGCAATGCTACCTCCGATGCTGCCCCTGCTACCTCTTGTGTCACCCCCTCTACCTCATAGATTGTAAGCTCTTGCGAGCAGAGCCCTCCGTCCCATTGTGTGAAGTGACTATTTCTTTGTAATGTATCTTGAACCCTACAAATTGTACAGTGCTGCGGAATATGTTGGCGCTATATAAATAAAATGTATTGTTAGTATTATATCATTATGTGTAAACAGGACCTGTCCTGATAGAGACCGATTCTCTTCAATTCAATTTTCATTGTGCAGATCGCTATGTTTTATGTCGATAGCTATTTGTCTTGGCTGGGATCGGTAAGTGTAATAGAGCCCTTAAAGAGTCAGCTCCATTATTTCATAGAAACTGCCATGTTCATAATAAATGTAACAATAAAGCATTTTTATTGTATAATTTAATCTGCACAAGTGTAGAGTAATTACATAGCGGTTAGTTGTTTTATAGTGATGAGATTATCCCGAAATTCAGAAGCAAATAAAAAGGACTGTGAATTATAACAAGTAATCATTGACTAAAGCGGTCAGTATCACAAAACATGGGGCACTCTGGTGGGTTTGGAAAAAATTTCTATCTCTATGATTACATTAGTGAACATAGCTAAGTGTCTTGTCAAAATGGGACTGATTTATTGTTTTTTACTGATCTACTGGTTTGCAATATTATAATTGCTATATAACTTTACTGTTTGCAATATTATAGCTATGTATAGTTACTAGATTTCTGGAGAAGAGTCAGAGATCCAAGAATTTACTATGATTTCAGGGACAACACGGTTGCACAGTGGTTAGCACTGCAGCCTTGCAGTGCTGGAGTCCTGGATTCAAATCCTGCCAGGAACAACATCTGCAAGGAGTTTGTATGTTATCCCCATTCTTGTGTGGATTTTCTACAAAGACATACTGATAGGTAAAAAAAAAAAAAAAAAATGTACATTGTGATCCTTATATGGGGCTCACAATCTACATTTACAAAAAAAAAAATGTACTATGATTTCCAGATCTAGTTGGGAAGTAATTTTTTTCCCCATGATGATGAAGAAAATCGACCTCTACCTTCTTGTGGCGGTTTTTATTTTTTTGTCCTCCTTTGGATGAGCTGAAAAATAGGATGTGGTGGATGAACGTAGGTGTTTTTACAGCCTTAGGCTGCCTTCACACGGAGTAACGCCAGCTGCCATTCACAGTCGTACACGCGAGCGCTGCGGAAAGCTCCTGAACACTTCCCATTCACTTCAATGGGAGTGCCCGTAAAGCCGGCGTTACGAGCGCTCCCATTGAAGTGAATGGGAAGTGTTCGGGAGCCTTCCACAGCGCTCGCGTGTACGGCTGTGAATGGCAGCCGGAGTTACTCCGTGTGAAGGCAGCCTTACAATTGTTGCATGTAACAAAAAAATTCTGCCAAGTAGTGGATAGAATCACTATGATCAGGGGTGAACCTACCCTTCTTGCCACCCGAGGCGGACAACAGAAAGCAGCCCCCCCCCCAGGAGGAGGGGGCAGAGCAGAGGGGTCGGGGCGAAGGGGGCGGGGCATAGGGAGTGGGGCGGAGCAAAGAGGGTGTGGCGGAGCGGCGTTAGCAGGCAGAGAGCAGGTAGGGAGAATACCTGCTCTCTGCCTGAGTGTGAGGGGAGGCCGCTGGAGCAGCACTGCATCCACAGGGCCTCCCCAATCCACCACTCGCTTCCCATGCTGGGCTGCCGAGATGGTGACGCTAAGCCAGTCCAGGACAGCTTGTCCTGGACTGGCTTAGGTAAGCAAAAATGCAAAAACATTCTTAAAACGAGCCCAGAAATCTTCTAGAGGGTTACAGATATCAGGTAGCAAGCACAGGAGGAGGGCATAAGGATAGAGTAGGAGCAAGATTAAGTTGGTAACTATGCAACGCTTCACACATACCCTTGAGCAAAGAGTGAAAGGAAGGTTTTCAGAAGGTCCTAGATTCTGGCAACCACAGCTCCTTCAAAGTCCCTGGACCATGAACAGCCAGCACTACTTCTGAGAGGGATGTAGACTTAGAGGGGGAGACGATCACAAGCCACATCTGTAACTGGATATCATCATAATAGTTCTTCATCTCTGGGAGGCCAATACCTCCAGCTAGTGTAGGACGTGCTAATGCTGGGTATGCCAGCCAAGGGCTCTTCTGCTTCCAGATGTATGTGGAGAAAGGTGTTCTCAGTGACTTGAAGAAGGATGAAGGAAGGGACATAGGAAGCATCTGTAACTTATAGTGAATATTCAGAACAATGTAAGTCTGAAATAAATTTTGTTTACCCAACCAAAAGAGCAGTGGAATATCATAAAAGTGTAGCAAGGATTGAATCTCTTGTAGAAGAGGAGCAAAGTTGAGATCAAACATCTGACGAATGTGAGTTGGCAACTTCACCCACAAGTACAAGATCACCTGAAGCGTCTACTGAAAAGGAAATGAGGATTTCAGCTCAGTCCGTAATGACAGGGGGATCTGGATCGGCAGTATATTTTATCACTTATATCTGGGAAATATTTTTTTCAATGACTTATAAGCTCTCTCTCGTTCACATTGACTTTTTCATTTACTCACTATATATGGGTTTATGATTTGTTATATCGTCTTGCTGAATTGTATTCAGCACATTGGAGGGTCAGTTTAGAGAACGATTTACAATTTATTCATTACCTACTTTGTGTTTTGCCTCCCTAAGGAGATGTTTATTTGCATAAGTAAGCATCACACTGGTGGTTATAAATTATATGGCACTGGTGATCAAATGCCGTAAGTTATTTGTGATTTTATATATTTTCTGATCATGAAAAGGGTTGTGTTGTTGGGATTTTTCATCTCATTGGATGATACCCTGGTTTACTCTAATATTTTTATTACTTTGTCTATTTGTGCATTTTTGTGCACTGTACAAAAAAGCTAAAATTATATGATTATCTTGTGTACTTTACATAGCTGGACATGTTCCCTCTTCTTCACATGTCCTACATTTCCCCTCCACGTGTCAGCAGGGCTTGCTACCCTTCAAACACTGGCATCCTGTGCCACTAACTGCCTATTTAATCTCCCGCTTCACCATCCTCCTATTCATTTGTCTGTTATCCTTTTGACCAAATCGCCTTGACATTTCTTACTGAATATTTCACTTCATTTGTTCTGCATCATTTATATTGTTAGTTTATGTGTTTTGTAAGCTGATGGCTGGTCAGGTAATGGAGATGGGTTAAATGAGAAAACGCCAGGAATGTTTGTTCTCAGCAGACAACTTTCGTCTGCTGAGCATTTTGGTAAATGCTCAGTACTGGGCTGGATTTTTCAAAATGACAGGTAGGTTGGTAGTGGGACCTGTCATTCCACCCCCCTCCAGTCCACACTTTGGGGATGATCCATCAGCGACTCAGCTGCAGAGAGTCTCCTCGTCAAGGAGGTTTAAGAAGTCAGCTCCAGCAGCAACACTTTGGCAGAGCTTGGCTGGAGAGCCAAAGAGAGCGGTCATATTTTTGGAGCTGTGTCCTGAATGATTCTACTGGCTTTTGGATTTCTGTTATTCTAGGTGAGGTAACCTATTCTATGTTTAGTTAGAGCCTAGCCGGGCAGGCATTTATTTTTGTATTGTTTCCTTTTGTTGCTGCACTACCTTTTTGAGTGAAAATAAACTCTACCTTTGGTTTGGACTAAAGAAACTGGACTTGTGTGTCTATGCCACCCCACCTAGCAACCCCAGACCCTGACAGTTTTCAATTTGTTTTTACTTATTCATACCCTGTTAATCCTAATACCTAGTTTATTTTATGGATTACTTTATCAGCACTACTCTGAGTTAGCATTTTTTACCGCTTTCCATACATTCATTATTTGTCATTATCTAGCCTATCTATCTATCTATCTATCTATCTATCTATCTATCTATCTCCTATCTATCTATGTATCTATCTATCTATATTTATATCATCTATCTATCTATCTTCTTATATATTTTTCTACATGTATTTCTGAGTATGATTATTTATTTATTCATGTATTAATTTATATAATTATGGATTATTTATTTTTTACTATGTATTTATAGTTTTCTATTATATAAATTTTGTATAGTTGGCATGATGAAGACACCAGTGTAGGTGTTGAAACGTGTTGCCATTACTCTTTACCTACCAATAAAAGGATTTAACTAACAGCAGTGCATCATGATCTTTTTTTGTTCGTTTGTATTATTCTCACTTACCAACTTTGGTCCCCGAGTTGTACAGCAGCTGGTCAAGCTCTTCTAAGCCTACAAGGCTACAAAACTCTTCTCCTGAGGAGCTAGTATTTTCACTATATATATTCATTTTCTCAAGAACTTGTACAAATATACATTCATTGGCTAACACATCTATCATTCAATAAAGGTCCGAAACAGCAACTAGCACATGTTCCTGTTACCTTCAACCTCACCATAGCAGCACACAGCAGGGGCAGGTTCACAGCTGCGCCCGGTCTCCGCTTTGCAGGTTTCCATTTTCTGCCTGAGAAACTGGACAAGAGACGGAAACCTGCAGTCAGTTTCCAAACTCATTCACTTGAATGGGTTCGCAAAGTGACCGCCTGTGAGCGTTTTGTGCCTCTCCACAGCAAAACCATATTTTTTAACCAGACACAAAGTCGGAAATGCAGGACTTTGTGTCCGGTTAAAAATAAATAAATAAATAAATAAATAAACTTTTGCCATGGAGAGACACAAGACGCTTACAGGCGGACACTGACTGCCGGGTTTCTATCTCCTGTCCAGTTTCTAGGGCAGAAGACGGAAACCCACAAAGTGGAGACCATGCGCAGGTGTAAACCCACCCTAACTCATAATCATATATCAACATTGTCAAAGCTTATATGACATCGGGGAAAAGTGCTGTGCTTTTCCACTGTTATGGTAGTGCTATAGCTGGTGCTGATATGGGGACACTGTAGCAGGTACTCATATAAGGGACCCGTAGTGCTCAGTTTTACAGTGTTCTGTGTGTGCTTGTGCATCTATCTATCGGTGTGTTGACAAGTCTGTAATAGTATGTTACATGAACATGAACATCCAGTTCATTAACAAAACTCTAAGTTGCAAGTTGAGTTCGTACTTTAATTTATAATAGTACTTCCCATTCATTTCATGCCTACAAGTAGGATTGAACATGCCGCTAAGCTTATGATTACTGTTATATTGTATATGTCGCCAGTTTTCACTGTACAAAGCCTAAGCTATAATAACACTTGACTGTAATATTTGTGAAGGAAGTGATAGTACAATGCTGCACAGTAGTGATCCCTTTTCTGAAATATGATGCGAACATCCTACATTACAATTTTGTAATAGGTTTGATTTGATAGCTGTCAATACACGTGGTGCTAATTAAATGGTGGTACATTCATTCTAATTAGAATGTACTACACAGAATTGGCCTCCTGCCACTGAACTGGATTGCCAACGTTGTACTACTTCGGCTTTGCCTTCTGCCAAATTAACACTCCTACCTTATGTACTGCACTGTCTATGTCTCCCTTTAATTCCTAGGAAATAAACTGTATGCTATAAAGTAGAAAATGCTTTCTGTGCAAGCACTAGATTCTAGGAATGTTTCTTTTTATAGAGTAAGATTATATACATTGAATGTAAGCAATTCAAGTCGTGTTCAAGTACAGGTAAACATATAATATTAAAGAAGTTTGCCAAGAAAAAGAAGAAAAAAGGCAGAGAGTAAGGAGGGCAGGAAAAGGTTTAAAATAATAATATCTTTCCATTGGTCTCTGGTTCAGCACTCTAATGATGACGTCAGTGCCATCCAATGTGGCCATTGCAATTACTGGTCTCTGCAATCATGTACAGTAGCGGCTACATTAGTGCTCAAACCTCGGAATCTTTGAGCAATGACCTAACTGACAATCATACACAACCATTGACAAAATTTCTGGAGTACAGGGACCCTGAGACAGACAGTGAAGACCAAGGCCCTGCTGCTGGGATGGTGGAGTAAAAAAAAACACAAACATCCTGACATCCACTATACTAGTAAGACAGATAGGGTGTCCATTCAGGAGCTGAGTGCCAACCAGGGGTGAACCTGCCCCTTTCGCCGCCCAAGGTGAACGACAGAAAGCGCCCCCCCCCCCCGCGGAAGGAGGGGGCGGAGCGGAGGGGGCGTGGCACATCGAAGGGGGCGCTTCTCCAGTGGCCTCCCCAATCCACCGCTCGGTGCTAAGCCAGTCCAGGACTGGCTTATGTAAGCAAAAATGCCGCCCTCCCTGGGGCCCTGGCATAGCGCCACCTGAAGCGGTTGCTTCAGGTCGCCTCATGGGAGGTCCGGCGCTGGTGCCAACCATAACTGCTGGGTCACTGGTGTATTATACAGAAGAGACATGACGCTAATGTCCGTGATCAGTACCCATACTGATCGCAGGCATTAGGACCCTAGGCACTTTGGTTATGGCTGAATGAGGCACCATTTTCCTGAAGCCACATGGGAGTTGCCATTTTTCAGGAAGATCGCCAGTCCTCAGCACAAAATGCAGGGTCATGACCCATTGCAATGTTAGCAGGGAGCCTATTAAAGGCTCCTAGGCTTTTATGGCATTTTTTTCTATTACAGGCTGCTCTATGAACACTGTAATAGAAGTGCCATCAATTTCCAATGCATTATAATGCTCTGCATTGGTGTTCAAGACCCCTAGGGGGTTTAATATTTACAGTATAAAAAAAAAAATTAAAAAATGTAAGAATTAATAGTTCAAATCATCCCCCTTTCTAGAACAAAAGTAAAAGAAATAAAGTGAAACACACACTCATTAGGTATCCCTGTGTCCAAAAATGGTCAGTCTACACACCAGAAAAAAAAAATCAAAAAATGTTTTTTTTGCTGTTTCGCCTCTATTAAAAATGTTTAATGAAAAGCTATCAAAGCAACAGACATTCCCAAAAATTGTATAATCAAAAATTACATCTGGCCCACGAAAAAGGACACCCTATGTATGTGCCAGAATAGGACAAATTCAAGAAAAAAAATTAGCTATTTTTTTTAAAGGATTAAAATGCAAATAAAACTATATAAATGTTAGTATCTCTAGAATCATAACCCCCCCCCCCCCCCCGAGAATATGGGTGACATCTAATTTGGCCATAAAAATGAAGTAGGTAAGAAAGTCACACAGAGATAATTTTTCTCCAACTCCACCCCATTCGGAATTTTTTTCCAACTTCCCAGTACATCGCACAAAATATATTGTACCATTTTTCCCACAAACATTAAGCCTTCAGATGGCTACGTGAATGGAAAAATAAAAAAGATATGGGATTTGGAAGGCAGGATGTCAAACATGAAAATTAAAAAATGCCTGTGACAGGAAGGGATTAAAATTAGAGATGAGCGAGTAGTGAAATATTCGATATTCAATATTCGTTTCAAGTAGCCCCTCAATATTCGACCGAATATTGAATCCCATTATAGTCTATGGGGGAAAAAATGCTCGTTTCAAGGGAAACCACTATTCAACTAAGGAGAGTCACCAAGTCCACTATGACACTTCAGCAAATGATGACAACACCTCTGGAATGCAACTGGGACAGCAGGGGAAGCATGTCTGGGGGCATCTAACACACCCAAGTCCCAGTATTACCCCAATATCAAAGCCTATCAACTAGACATTTTCCAAACTCAATAGAACCTCTATGAAAGTGGAAAAATACTTGGAAACCTTCTTTCTTCTACTTTAGTATGGACAGAAACACTAATTTTAAGCTAAAGAAACATTAGCATGCACCCCTTTAAATCACATTGCCCATGACAACCACACATGACATAGGCAATGGGAAATCCAACAGCCCCAACCCTTAACTGTCATTGTTTATGTGTGTATCCAAAAAAGAAATTATCTGCTGCACACTCTTGATTCAGTGATGAATAAACAAATACATTTATTGTGAAGGTAACATAGGTTGATGCGCCATGGAAAAAACGGTATTTAAGTATACATGAAGAATTGATCCAATGTTAAGTCCCCAAAGTGACAGAGGAAGATGTGGAGGTGTCCTGGCTGGTCGTCTGCACTGCAGCAACAACACTGGACACAGTGGAAGAGGCAGTGGCGGCAACGCCGGACGACAATTGTCCTGCGTTTGCTCTCTCCCACTGAGCCCAATGCTTGCCTTCCAAATGACAGCAGTTTGCAGTTGCACAGTGTGCAAACTGCACTAAATTTGTCCTCCGCGCATACATTGAAAAATCTCCAAACCATCGAGGAACGTGGCCTGGATGGGGGAGTTTTTATTGAGTGGCTAGGACAGGGAACATCTTGGGCCTTGCTGGGTCTGCCCTGGCTTCTGTGAAGCAGCTGTCCTCTGCCTCTGGACATGCTTCTGCCTGTAGCCACCTTTTTTGGTGCTGCACTTGCCTCCAGATCTACGCTGCTTTCCCTGCTAGCCATCACCCCTGCCCAGGTGAGGTCAGTCGCCCCGTCGTCCACCACCTCCTCTTCCAATTCCTCATTCTGCTCCTCCTCCTGCACACCACATATGACAACAGCCTGCCCTGATGACATCTATGTCTCATCATCATCACTGATGGCAGGTTGCGGGGCCACAACCACAAAATCGCCCGGAGATGGCGGATGCTCCAGTGTTTGGGCATCGGGACACAAAAAGTTATCTGTTATCTCCTGTGATTCAGGAGGTGGTTAAACAGAGTTCGAGATGGCAAAAGGACCAAAAAACAGATCCTGGGAGGGTGCAAAGGTGGGATGACTCTACTGGGAAGATTGGGCATGTTGGGAGGATGGAGGGGCAGACTCTTGGCTAGGAAGACGACTGGAGTTAGTGGCTGACTGGCTGGTGGAAAAGCTGCAACTGCAACACCTGTTCCTGGTGCTTGGGCCTGGTCAATGTTGTACCCTGCACTCTGCTTAATGTAGCTGTCAAGGGATTGTGGAGAAGCACGATGCTGACTGCCCCTCACCAGTAGCCATTGGATGCGCTGTAGCTTATTTTTTGTATACAGAGGGTAGATATATTGGGCGTATATACTGCCATATATACCGCATGACAGTATACAGGAATGAGTGAGTGAGTTCACAAACTGATGGATTGTATACTTTTTTTTGGAGGGCGTATATACTGCCGTATATACCAGATGACAGTATACAGCTTTCTTCTCACCCCTATGGGACAGATATATAGTGTATACCAGTGGTGGGGAATTTGAGCCCTAAAAAGGACTTTTGTGAAATTTCAGGAGCTTAGTGTATATACTAGTGGTGTAGTGGTATATACACTGTTCAAGTAGTTTCGCTCTGAAAAGAGCTGTTGGTTTTAAATTTTTCCTGCCTATCCAAACCTAAATCCTCTCTAGCCCTCAGCACAACGTCTCTCCCTATCTAACTCCAAATGACAAATGACACGAATATGGCTGACATTCTTATAAATCGGAGATCACCTGTTTTCGCCAGCCAATAACTTTTCCTATTTTTTTTCAATGCCTATGTTTTCCTGCTTCCTGTCCCATCTTCCCTGCATAGTTATTGGTGCAAAAAAAAAGCGCCAGGTAAAGTGAGAGGGGATTTAATTTTTACTGCGTTTACCGCGTGGTATTCGATTGGAATGGAATATCTCGAATACCGTAATATTCGATCGAATACCTACTCGATGGAACAGTATTGGCTCATCTCTAGTTAAAATCCTTCCTGCCCTCAGCAAATTTATACTGTAAGTAAAAGTAATATTTTCAGTATTTTCTTTTCAATGCAGTGAATGTGTTTTTGCTCTACATCTTCTAAAAGCCATAAGTATTACAATTTTATGTTAATGTAGCTTTATACGGTTTATTGCAGGACAAATTGTACTTTTGGCTCCATTTAATATTCCATATAATATACTAGTAAGCCAGAAAAAAAGTTTTAAAGTGGTGTAAGGCTCAGTTTCTTCATTTTATTGCAGGCTTTGCATTGATTGCATTCACTGTGTGATAAAAATGATAAATTGCCTTTATTCTTTGGATTAACCCCTGTTATATTGAATGTATATAATTTTTGTTATACCTTTAAATTAAAAACTTTTTTTTGTATATTATGACCCCAATAATTTTATTTATATTTTATTTATTTAATATTTTACAACAAATAAAAAAACAAGTAGTAAGCAGCTAGTAATTTATGAAGGACGAGATTATCCTCCAAACCTCTCTCCAGAAATGATCCAAAACTAGATAGCTCCAAAAGTTCCCCTTTGCAGCACCACATCTCCAGCAGCTGGGGAGAATAGAAGGCCTCAACTTATGCAGCTTGGAGGGAATCCGATAATTGAAGAACTTGTAGGCCGCCTCCTGGTAGCAGCCAGGTATGGATCAGCTGCGAGCTAGGAAGAACAGCTTCTGCTTTTCTTGGTTAGTGAAGCAGATCAAGTTCCCAATTCCATATATAGGATGGGTCACACAGTCCCAACTTGCCAAAACTGAGGAGAAGACCTATCTAAGTGGTGTAGAGCCCAAACAGAGTGCCATGGAGGCAGTGGCTAGTTAGGATAAAGTGGATGGTAGCAGGAAAGATCTCAATCAGTGTACTGACTGTCTCTCCAAGTCCCCAGGGGGCAGGATTCAGCTGAGAAATCCAGAGATTCTAGCAAGATCTATTTTAAACCACTGAGGAAGTGAGCAGCCCTCAAAAGTTCTGTTTTGCACCATCTCCTAATAACAGTGTTGTCCCGACCACCATAACATTTTTTATATTTCTGTGTTCATTAGTAGGGTTGAGCCGATCTTAAGATTTCAGGATTTCCGATCATTTTCCAGCCGGTCCTAATCCCGATCGCGATCATGAATCCGATCTTTTCCGATCCCGAACGCTCAACCCTATTCATTACATCATACAGCAAAAAATGCCCTTACACTGTTTTTATTCGTACCATTATGAATAACATGGGACTCTAATTCTTTTTTTTTTTCTTTTTTTTTTTTTTTTTTAATGTAGATTGTGAGCCCCACAATGTACATTTTTTTCCCCTATCAGTATGTCTTTTTGGAACATGGTATGGAAATCCATGCAAACACAGGGAGAGCATACAAACTCCTTGCAGATGGTTTTTTGCTCTTGGCGGGATTTGAACACCAGGACCCAGCGCTGCAAGGCTGCAGTGCTAACCACTGAGCCATCGTGTGGCCCTCTCTAATTCATTTTTGTTCCCTGTCGTCCCACCAACAGCATAATATGGAGTATTTTCTGCCCCTGTGTGCTGGTAGGACAGGTGGAATTTTAATTAGCCAAGTTGAACACCTGGCTGATCCCTATAAGAGGGCACCAAACCCCTCCCCCGCGTGTTTTTTTCTGTCCTGTGTGTGGACAGGTGGGGGGGGACTTGGTGTCCTCCTATAGGGACCTGGACTGGACTTACCTGGTTCCTGATGTCCTTTCCTTGCTTTTTAGCTTATTCCACTGCTCCTCTCCATCTGTAAAAGGAGAGGAGATGTGAACGCTGTTCCTTCCCCCCCCCCCCCCCCCTCCGTCTCAGCTTGTCCTCGGCATCTCCTACCTGATGGGGATATCGCTGTTCAGTTACAGCCGTAGGTGAGGCTGTTCTGTTCCCCAGCGGCTGTATGCGTCAGTGACCTTGCCGTCGGCCGCCTGGCACGGGTGGCTGGTAGACGGAACCTGTCTTCAGGTTCCTATTGCGGGGAGGATGGATTTTGCGGCCTCACACTTCCGGTGCGGCCTCCACTTCTGGTCGCGGTGGCCCCGCCCCCTTACCTGGCAGAAAATTTAAAGGAGGGGCAGGGCTCAGTTCCCTGCCTTCCTGGTTTCTCTGGTGGGGCTCCTAGTCTTTGGTGTTCCACAGACTACTGGTTTACAACTGTTGTTGTTGCCATTTTGCTGACGCTGAAAGTGCTTCATCCTGGTAAGAGATCTCTTTGTTATTCAAAGTGTGTTTTGGTTACTCCTTATTACTCAGTAATTTGGCTCTTAGGTGAGCTTGTAGCGGTCGCTACTCTTCCGCCTCCATGTCATCCTCCACCACTCCTCCGGGTGATTGGGATTGAACCCACCTCTGCTTGCTGTCTGAATTCTCCCTTCGATCATCTGCTGTAATATTCAATGGTATATAATCTGCTGTTGAACCCACCTCTGCTTGCTGTCTGAATTCTCCCTTCGATCATCTGCTGTAATATTCAATGGTATATAATCTGCTATTGAACCCACCTCTGCTTGCTGTCTGAATTCTCCTTTCGATCATCTACTGTAATATTCAATGGTATATAATCCTGTATTTCACCTCTGTATTTCACCTCTGCATGATTACTGAACTATATCCTAGCATTTCATCCAGGCTGTATATTTTTTGCACTTCCATGTCTTCTTATCTGCACTAGTGTCAGTCTTTTGATCCTCACTGATTTTATTGCTGTTTCTGGCCAAGTGTTTACTTGGATCCACACTGCCAGTCTCCTCATGTGTCACAGTTTGTAGATTAATTAGTTAACGACTTAAATTAGTGCTAGTCTGAAGCTGTGCTTTCCTATATAAGTAGATATAGCTTATGGGGTGCATCTCATATGCGGGGGCATCTCATCTGCAGCATGCATCTTAACCAAATTGCATCTTAACCGAAGTGCAGATTTACCAAAGTGCACTTATACATGGCACTTAAGCAGGGCACAAAACAGGCTAACCATGGCAGAACACCAGGTAAATTTCAACCTAAAACAACAAGTTTTACCACATGGTATCCTGTAGCTGCACTGTCTCTTACTATCTTAGCCATTGTCTTCCTGCAGACCTCTCCTCCATCTCTACCACCAGTACACACCATCCATGTCAGTCCCTCTCTTCTTCCCTCTCCCATGTACAGCTCTCGCACACTTTTCACACTCTGTAATCACCCCTTTACTTCTTTTAGCAGTGACACCAAACAGAAGCGCCCACATAAATCACTGAACCACCTTCTGTCTCTGTCCATTCTGCTCCTCCTCGCTGCTGGGGACATCTCTCCTAACCCCGGCCCTCCTTCCTTCACTAATTCTTCTCCCTGCACACATAGAAGGCCTACAAACCTCATCAATATTTACCGTGTTCCTTCCCCTCATCTCTCCCCTGTCTCTTTTAACTGCTCTCTCTGGAACACCCGCTCAGTGTGTAACAAACTAGAATACATTAATGACTTATTCCTTAGTAAATCCCTCAGCCTGCTCGCCCTTACTGAAACTTGGATCCAGCAGGCAGACACGGCCTCCCCTGCTGCTTTGTCTCATGGTGGCCTACAATTCTCACATACCTCTAGGCCTGATAATAGGCAGGGTGGTGGGGTAGGATTACTTCTGTCACCGCAGTGCATTTTTCAGTCCATTCCCCCGGTCCCCTCACTCACATTCTCCTCATTTGAAGTCCATGCTATCAGACTTTTCCGCCCACTCTCCTTACGTGTAGCCGTGATCTACCGCCCACCTGGCTCACCCTACCAATTTTTGGACCACTTTGCTTCTTGGCTTCCCCACTTTTTATCCAGTGACATTCCTACCCTCATCATGGGTGACTTTAACATCCCTATTTCCCCCCCTCACTCCCCGGCTGCCTCACAGTTTCTCTCATTAACCACTTCTCTTGGTCTCTCACAATGTTCTTCTTCTGCCACACATATAGATGGTAACACGATTGATCCATCGACTCCTCACAGTCTCTAAATTTTCTAACTCTTCTCTGCCACTCTCTGACCACAACCTTCTATCTCTCACCATCAGTGCTCTCTCCCCTTCACAAGACGCCCCTACCCATCACACATATAGGAACTTGCATGCTATTGACACCCAGCACCTCTCAGATACTCTACAGTCCTCTCTGTCCCCCATCTCTTCAATCTCCTGTCCCAATCTGGCCACCAGTCACTATAATGAAACCCTCAAAAATGCATTGGATGAGGTTGCTCCCCCCTCCACTCGTAAAGTCCCACATAGGAGGCAGCAACCCTGGCACACGCCACAGACACGATTTCTCCAGCGATGCTCTAGGTGTGCCGAACGTCTCTGGAGAAAATCACGCTCACCTGCAGATTTCCTCCACTTCAAGTTTATGCTTAAAACATATAGCTCTGCCCTTTACCTCGCCAAACAAGACTATTTCACCGCCCTCATCTCTTCTCTCTCCAGCAACCCTAAAAGGCTTTTTGAAACCTTTCACTCCTTACTCACACCCAAGGTACAGACGCCATTCACAGACCTTAGTGCTGATGACCTGGCCATGTATTTCCATGATAAAATTGATAAGATCCGTCTGGAAATTACTGCCCAAGCTCCAGGTGGCATTGATCCCACCACCTACGATAGTACTGATCCCCTCACCAGCTGCACTTCAGACTGTCCATTCTCATCTTTTGAACCTGTTACAGAAGAGGAAGTCTCCCAGCTACTTTCTTCATCTCGCCCCACAACCTGCAGTAGTGACCCCTTCCCCTCACACCTTCTCCAATCTCTGTCCCCTGCTGTCACTACTTACCTTACTAAAATATTTAACCTCTCTCTCTCTCTTCTGGAATCTTCCCATCCTCCTTCAAGCATGCTGTTATAACCCCGCTACTGAAAAAACCCTCCCTGGACCCATCCTGTGCTGCTAACTATCGACCCGTCTCTAACCTCCCCTTCATTTCTAAACTTTTGGAACGCCTGGTTTATTCTCGGTTAATCCGTTATCTCTCTGCTAACTCTCTGCTTGACCCCTTACAATCTGGTTTCCGCGCTCTGCACGCTACTGAAACAGCTCTCACAAAAGTCTCTAATGATCTACTAAAGGCTAAATCCAATGGTGACTTCTCTCTTCTTATTCTTCTGGACCTCTCTGCAGCTTTTGACACTGTTGACCATCAACTTCTCCTCACTATGCTCCGCTCAGTCGGCCTCAATGACACTGCGCTCTCCTGGTTCTCCTCTTATCTCTCAGACCGCACTTTCAGTGTATCATTCGTGGGCTCTGTTTCCTCCCCTCTTTCCCTTGCTGTTGGGGTTCCACAGGGCTCGGACCTAGGCCCCCTGCTCTTTTCTCTCTACACAGCCCCCATTGGACAAACCATCGCCAGATTTGGCTTCAGGTACCATCTTTATGCTGATGACACCCAATTATACACATCTTCCCGTGACATCACCCCTGCACTCATACAGAACACCAGTGACTGTCTCTCTGCTGTCTCTAATATCATGTCCTTGCTCTATCTGAAACTAAATCTCTCTAAGACTGAACTACTACTGTTTCCACCATCTAACAGATCTGTCCCTGATATATCCATTGCAGTCTCAGGCCTTACTATAACTCCTAGGCAGCATGCCCGCTGTCTCGGGGTCATATTTGACGCAGACCTTTCCTTCACCCCTCATATTGAATCACTCACACGTTCATGTCACCTCCACCTCAAAAACATCTCCAGAATACGCCCTTTCCTTACCAGAGATACACTAAAGACACTTATTGTCTCTCTGATTCATTCTCGCCTTGACTACTGTAACTCCTTACTAATCGGTCTTCCCCTCACTAAACTCTCCCCTCTACAATCTATTCTGAATGCAGCGGCCAGGCTCATCTATCAGGCTAGACGCTACAGCGATGCCTCTGGTCTGTGCCAGTCACTACATTGGCTGCCTATTCATTATAGAATAAAATATAAAGTTATTACTCTCATCCACAAGGCTCTCCATAATGCCGCACCTCCCTACATTTCTTCCCTCATCTCTGTCTACCGCCCAACCCGTGTTCTCCGCTCACTCAATGATCTAACACTTACATCCTCTATTATCAGAACCTCCCACGCTCGTATACAAGACTTCTCCCGAGCTGCACCACTTCTCTGGAATGCTCTACCCCGGACAATAAGATTAACTCCCAACTTCTACAGTTTCAAACGCAAACTAAAGACGCATCTTTT
This sequence comes from Leptodactylus fuscus, assembly GCF_031893055.1. NCBI lineage: Eukaryota > Metazoa > Chordata > Amphibia > Anura > Leptodactylidae > Leptodactylus > Leptodactylus fuscus. The sequence goes on along the minus strand of NC_134267.1, from coordinate 120,460,768 downwards.
CAGACAAGCCTATCACAATTCCTAATGCACAAAATTGTCTGAACACTGTATAAGCAATGCCGCCCCTGCTACCTCTTGTGTCACCCCCTCTACCTCATAGATTGTAAGCTCTTTTGAGCAGGGCCCTCAGTCCCATTGTGTGAAATGACGTTCTTTATGTATGTCTTAATGTATGTCTGTATCTGAACCCTATAAATTGTACAGTGCTGCGGAATATGTTGGCGCTATATAAATAAAATGTATTATTATTATTATTATTATTATTATTATTGGGAGAGAAGGAAGTTCTCTGCAAAGAGAAAGCATTTTTGTTGCCGAGAGTGTGACATTCCCCTGCCAGATGGTAAGCGTATACAATGGGGTATACTGTATGGTCCGTCCCAGTTGGGATTCTGAAAGACCTTATGTGTTCCTAGGAAATGATTGGGCTCGCTGCCGCTCCTGCAGAGGCCCACCTCCTGAGGAACCTCCCTCTAGAGACATGGTGGTTTGGGTAAAGGAGTATATGGTGAGTACGGTACAGAATAATAAGTGGAAAAGTCGTTTCCTCACTTCTGGTAAGCATCCGTAGCTCCATCGCCCAACTCTCCAAGAAGCAACGCACCGAGAAGCGCTCTGCTTCTCTTCCCTCCCTGGACAGATTGCAGGTTGAGGATGACTCCTGCCAATCTGAAGAGCAGTCGAGTGTTACCAGCAAGCCCATATTTCATTGAGATAAAACATCAGTTTTGCTGAAGTCCGTCCGGTCAAGGGACCAGGATGGAATGGGGGAAGCCTCCGTGTCTACCTCTGGTGGGCAGAGGGCCTTCCATGTAGACGCCGCTCTATCTAGTATCATGGAGAAGGAATGGAAATTTCCAGAAAAGGCACATGTCGCTTCCAGGGTATTCAAAAATATGTTCCCTGGTGATTCGGGCCAACTCGACCGCTGGGGTCCTCCACCAAAGGTGGACCTCGCAGTTGTGAAGCTGTCTCGGCATACCATTGTTCCCCTGGAAGATGGGTCCAACCTTCAGGACCTGTTGGAAAGAAGGATCGACTCTACCCTAAAAAAGGCATACTCCACCGCATCGGCGCAGTCGGCTGTGGTTGCTTCCTTTGCCAAAGTCTCGGATTTCCTCCATGCCCGCCTAGAGCAACTAGAACAAGACATCGATGCAGGTGTAGGTAGAGACAAGATACTGGCCTCCATGGGTTCCGTCCACTTAGCAGCAAACTTCCTGGGTGAAGCCTCAAGACAGCAGCTTAGATTGTCATCAAAGACCATGGCCCAGACAACGGCCGCAAGAAGACCCTTATGGCTCAGACCTTGGAGAGCAGATCTTCCCTCTAAATATGTGCTCTGTGGTTTGCCTTTCCAACCTGGAAAAGTTTTTGGGCGCGGGCTGGACAACCTCATGGAGGGTCTGGCGGAGAATAAAGGAAGATCCTTACCTCAAGCCTCCAGGAATAGAAGATCTCCCCCACCTCTTACCCACTTTGCCACTGTGTGGAGTCAACATATAGAAGATCCTTGGGTTTTGCGGGTGGTGAATCAGGGCTACGCCCTGGAGTTCAATCATTACCCCCGCGACCGTTTTTTTTCAACCCGCATCTTACCTCTTGCCCAGCAGAACATCTTAGAGGCAGCCGTCCTGGAGTATATGTCAAAAGGGGCCCTGGAAAGGGTACCCTCTCAAGAAAGAAGCCACAGTGTCTATTCCCCAGTCTTCCTCGTCCCCAAACCATCCGGGGACTGGAGGATGGTAATAGACTTAATGTTTCTCAACCGGTTCCTAAAAAGAAGACCCTTTCGAATGGAAACCATAGACTCCGTAACAGCCTTCCTTCAACAGGACAAGGTAATGGTAACCCTGGATCTCAAGGATGCTTACCTACACGTTCCTATATTTTCTCCACACAGAATTTATCTAAGAATAGCCATCCAGATATCTGGCCACAGAGAGCACTTTCAGTTCACCGCCCTCCCTTTCGGCATCTCATCAGCCCCATACGTCTTTACCAAGACGGTTGCCCCCGTTGCCACCGCTCTGAGATTAGAAGGCCTTTTTGTGGTTCCTTATTTGGACAACTGGCTCATAAAAGCGCAGTCTACTTCAGTGCTTCATCATCTACAGACCGCCGTATCCTTCCTTCAGGAGTTAGGATGGGTGGTCAACTGGGAGAAATCCGAAGTAGTGCCAGCCACTCAAAGAAAATTCCTCAGGTTTATTCTGGATTCCCAGAACATGCAGATCTTTCTTTCCAGCCCAAGGAAACTGAAGATAGAGGCGGCTGCCTGGTTCCTCCTCAAAACTCGGCGTGTTACCATCCGGACCGCCATGAGGGTTCTAGGCCTGATGTCATCCTCGGCCAGGGCGGTCCCTTGGGCTTTATGGTATTTGCGTCCCCTCCAGAGGGAATTTTTGAGCGCCTGGAACAGGTCTCCTCGGGGACTGCAGAAGACGATCTGCCTCTCTCCCAGTACCCGTCTTTCCCTCAGATGGTGGATACACCTGAAAGACAGAAAACCCACGGTTCCACCACAGTGGATCCTGCGGACCACAGATGCATCTCACTGGGAATGGGGAGCCCATCTGAACAACAAAACTATACACGGTTACTGGAGACATCCAGAAGAAGTATCCTCCAACCTGAAGGAACCTCAGGCAGTGTACCTTGCCTTGTGTGACTTCGCGCCCCTCCTCAAGGGGAAGGCGGTCAAAGTCTGCTTGGACAACATGACGACAGTGATATACATAAACAAGCAAGGCAGCACCAGATCTCTAGCCCTACTAAGAACCACGAACCTAATCTTCGCATGGGCAGAGAAGAACTTGTCCCATCTATCCGCTGTTCACATCAAGGGCTCCCTGAACATAGTAGTGGATCAGTTGAGTCGTGGTACTACCGCAGCCGGAGAATGATCACTTCATCCAGGAGTGTTCCAGCCGATCGTCCAAAGATGGGGTCTGCCAGAGGTCGATCTTGGAGGTATACCCAGGGCCGGCTCCAGGTTTTTATGGGCCCTTGGGCGACAGAGCCTCAGTGGGCCCCCTTGTAAAGGAGGCGGGGGAGTCGAGACACTCTGCATCGCAGATGAAGCGAGTGACGTCACGCAGGAGTGTGGCGTCACCAACGCCATACCTCCCAATTCTTAAAGAGTAGAAAGAGCGGCAAAATGTGTGGCGCGCTCTGCGCACCGTGGCAAATTTGGCTCCACCCACTTATGTTGACTCCGCCCATTCTCATTAATTTATCATGTGCTCCCACACAGTATGATCCTCCTACAGTCACCCGTAAATTATATGCCCCCCTCCATCTCTCCCCGTTTCATACACATCCTTCCTCTGCCCCCAGTTTCATGTCCCCCTCTCCATCTCTGCCCCCAGTTTTATCACGTTCTCCCCCTTCATCTGCACAGTTTCATGTCCCCCGTCTCTGCCCCAGAGTCATGCTGTTCCACCCCCCCATCTTCCCCAGTGTCATGCCGTTCCCCCCCTCCATTTGCCCCCCCAGTTTCATTGGGCCCCCTCCATCTCTGTCCCCAGTTTCATGCCGTTCTCTCCTCACCCCCTTCATCTTCCCCAGTGTCATGTCGTTCCCCCCTCCATTTTCCCCCCAGTTTCATTGGGCCCCCTCCATCTCTGTCCCCAGTTTCATGCCGTTCTCTCCTCACCCCCTTCATCTTCCCCAGTGTCATGTCGTTCCCCCCTCCATTTTCCCCCCAGTTTCATTGGGCCCCCTCCATCTCTGTCCCCAGTTTCATGCCGTTCTCTCCTCACCCCCTTCATCTTCCCCAGTGTCATGTCATCCCCCCCCCTCCATTTGCCCCCCAGTTTCATTGGGCCCCCTCCATCTCTGTCCCCAGTTTCATGCCGTTCTCTCCCCACCCCCTTCATCTTCCCCAGTGTCATGCCGTTCCCCCCCTCCCCTTCACAAAGACAAACACTTACACTCACCTCCCATCGTTCCCCCGACGCTCTTCTCTCTCACTCCATTCACATACGCGATTAAAGCAGGAGCTGTGTGGCCCGGCGTGTGTGTGTAAGCGCGATGTAATGACGTCATCGCGCCTACACACGCAAGCCGGGCCGCAGCTTTAAAGCAGGAGCTGAGATCACAGTCCCTGCTTTAATCGCCTATGCAATTAAATTCATATATCGGGACAGGCAAGTGCTGTGGCGGGAAAGTGCCGGGGGGCCCCCAGAGGCTCTGTGGGCCCCGGCACTTGCCCGACTATGCCGTGCGCTGACGCCGGCCCTGGGTATACCAAATCATTGTTTTATACAATATATGAGTTTAGTGATGAATACTGTATAATTGTAACATACAGATATGTAAACTTAAAGTTTACGTACCATATAATGAAGTGAAGGAAGGACTCTACTAATGGAAGCTTATACAGTTATAGCAGATTGGCCAGGAAGACTCTGCTGATTTTCAGCTTCAGATAGAAAGTCCAGGTATGCTGGCAAACACAGGTAAGGCCTTATTCATATGTCATAGGTTCACATTCATGTGAAGCATGTTCTGTGGCCAGCAAAAAATTGAGACATGCACCGGTCTTTTATGTCAATCATACATGTTCTTGATGTTCTTCTATATGAGTCCATAATATTCGCAGATGCCATCTATATCTTGTTTACATATTTCTAATCATATACTTTGAAAGATTTTGAGGATTGTTTTAAAAAACCATTTCCATTTTTTATGGATTTTTTCATTAAGAAACTGATTGATGGGCAAAAAATATCTGATTGAGATATCACCGAATTGTTCTGTTTTTATAAATCTGGACATCCCTCTGTTGTTTCATCTCATTCATTTACATACCTTAGAATAGATTTACTAATAGTGTCTTAGATTTTGGACAGTGCAGCTGGACTAGACAGTCTTAAACTGCAGAAGATTTATCAAAGTTATATCCCTCGTTATCTGCTTTACTAAGTCATTTGTACACAGCACAAAGTTACATCTTTCAAGAACATTTTGAATGTTTGCTTTTCATTGAGACAACTCTGAGAATTCCCTCGCTGATATATTTTAATATCATAGTTGTTTTTTGTATTATGAGAAATGTAATTGATCCAATATATTCACATGCTGCTATTTCAAGTCAGAGCATTTCACATAGGTTTTTCTGCTCCTGGTATAGTTCCTGGCTTTCAATACTTGAATTGTGTGAAAACGTGATTATGCTACTGTATTTATCATAATGGAGGTTGCAGAGGGCCGTTGTGGGGCACAATAGAAGTTGCAGCGAGCTGCTGTGGAGCAAAATAGAGGTTGCAGGGGGCTGCTGTGGGGCATAATAGAGGTTGCAGGGTCCACAGTGCCCCACAATTGCCCACCCAACAGTGGCCCACCCATGAACTATTATTATACTCTGGGGACTTTTCAAACCCCTGAGTATAATAATAAGAGACTCCTGTTTTCCTGTTACTCCTAGCAGGCTTCGGGCCTGTATGGTAGTGTCCCAGACGTCACGTGGTCTGGGACATTACCATACAGGCCAGAAGCCTGCTAGGATTAACACCAGATCCGGGCGAGGTAAGTAACAGTGTTTATTATGTTCTCTTACCTCGCCTGGGGCTCCAATTATTATACTCGGGGGTCTGAAAAGACCATTGAGCATAATAATAGTGGTAGTGGGTTTGCGGCCTGAGACCATAGAGGCTCAGAAAAGTTGCAAAAAATGCAAGAGTAACTGGGACAATGTTCTTTGGATAAACAAAACAGCTTCTTAGCAGAACACCTCCTTCCAGCTGTCAGGCACGATACTGAGAACTGACTAGGGCTTGCAGTCATTAAGTCCAGCATGATTCCTCTATATACCAAAGTATTCTGAGTCAGACACCAGGCCATCTATCCTAAACAGATAAAGCTTGGCCGAAGCAGGACAATGATTTCAAGCAAACAAGCAAATCTACAACAGATTCTCTGTAAAAGAAAAGCAACAATGGTGTTGAAATTGCCCAGTGGAAGTTCAGACCTCAACTCAATTGAAATGTTTCAGATAGCTGTGTATAAAAAAAATACCTACAAACCTCAAAGAACTGAAGTAACATTGGAACCCCATTTTCATGTAAATCAACATTTTATTGATATGCAAATTAGATGAAAGTCCTTTAGGGGTGTGCCTTGTCTTGTCTATGCTTTGGTGTCCCTTCTAGGTTTGAGAGCAATGAATTACTCTCACCTCGTTTTCATGTGAATAAAATGGTGATTTACATAAAAAATGGGCCCCCAACGCTGAATCACAGAGGCACTCAATGGGAGGCTTTTTTTTCCCTTTGAGTTCAATGGATTCTGCATGGAAAATGGAACCCATTGAAGTCAATGGGAGGCTTTATTTCCGCATCAATTCTGACGTGAGTTATCGTGCAAGAATCAGCGCCAACTTCCTCCATGTGAATGCCCCCTAAGTGCAGAGGTCAACTTGTTACATGTAGCTAAAACTATTTTATCAATCTATCTGAGCCATCAGAGGGTATCTAACAATCTCAGTAGGCCCCGTGTAGTGAGCCGCAGCTAAAAGAACACTGTTTTTTAATGCAGCAGCAATGCATTAAGTTTTTGTTCCATAGTACTTTCACAGAAAATCCGCACAGTTTTCCTCTGATGACTTTTTGTCCCTATCTGGAAAACACCAGTGTTACATGTATAAATTAAAGTAGTTGTCCAGTTTCAGACAACTAGTGAGAGAGAAATGTTACTGCACAGAGATCAGAAATCTGCCTAGGTACGAGCTGTGCACTTGTATGTCCATCACATGACCAAGGACTGATTTTTATACACTGGAAGTAAGAAGAATGAATGACAACAAGCAGAGATCTAGAAAACCGTGAGGAATTGATACAGAAAATATATTGGAAAATTGTATAACCTTTCATTATACAAACGATAACATTTGTCTCCAAATACCTCTTTAATCTTTAAGAAGACAAAGGAACAAAGACCATTTAGGAGAGTTGGAATTCACAGGTATAAAGCAGAATGTGGCATGAGTATTGGAAGTACTTTGAAGTGAGAGTGAATACCCTGATGTACAGGAATATATCAAAAACATTATTTATGAAAGAGCTGTGTCAGAAATAAGCAAATAAAAGCAAAATAAAACATGCCTTCAATGGGAATCTGCCTCAAGTGAAAAGCTTCCTTGATCTTGTTATAAAGAACAAATTAGAATTAAAGGAAACAAGACCGTGTGAAAATATCAACAGGTTGAAAAGGATGCACTATAGCAGTGGGTTAGCTAGCGGGAGGAGGGGTCAGTGGCCCTGGGCCCACTGACTCTGTGGGCGTCACTCCAGGGCCACCGAAAATACATTGAATTTTTTCAACTATATCAGCCCCTGAAGGATGATTGAAATACATGGCAGAGCAGGAAGCTGTCGGCTTTCTGTTCTTTTACCCTGTAACCTGCAAGCCACTTCAGGGCTGTAAACTTACCAGATATCGAGACCACAGACAACATGTCTGCTTCCCATATCATTGCATAGCAATGTCATAGCATTGCACCTCCGGTTCTGAGCAGCAGACATCCTGTCTGTGGTTCCGGCATCTTGTAAACAAGAAAAGTGCCTACCACAATGGGTCATCCCTTTAATGGTGACAGACCCTTGTGAATTTTTGGTAATGAGTAGAAGGTGGCTTTGGTGGGATGGGGACAAAGTAAGACATTAGTTTCTCCTGATGAACACCCGCAACAGAGTTGAAAAACGCATTGGTAGGAGACACATTTAGGATAAGCAGCAGGGTCAAGGCAAGGGTCTTTTCTAAAGTGTTAGGTTTAAAATAGGGTTACCCTCTTACACCCATTACTTTTTCCTGCTGCTAAGAACTGTAAGTTTCCTTTGGAGTTAAAGGGGTTGTCCAGTTTGGGACAACTATTTAGAGACAAATGTTATTCTTTGTATAATGAAACGTTTTAAATTTTTTCAATATACTTAAATTTCTCATGGTTTTCTAGATCCTTGCATTCTGCCCTTGTTTTATGTTTACTTCCAGTGGATACAAATCAGTCCATAGTCATGTGATGTACAGTCCATGGTCATGTGATATACAGTCCATGGTCATGTGATGGACGCACAGCTGCACAGCTCGTTACAGTCACAGCCCAGTAATCAGACATCTGCCTGGTAACGAGCTATGCACCTGTTTACTCATCACATGACTTTTATTCGATCTTTACACAGTGGAAGTCAGCAGAATCAAGGACAGTAAGTAGAGATCTAGAAATACGTGAGGAATTGATATAGAAAGTATATTGTAAAATTCTTTAACTTTTCATTATACAAACATTAACGTTTATTTCTTGAAACTGGACCACGCCTTTTAATTTCACTTAATAAACAAATTTAATCTGCCTTAATCCAGATAGAGAAGTAATAACTTAAAGGGGTTTATCCACGAAAGACATCATGTCCTATATGTCTGATAGATGTATGTCCCACCTAAATTGAACCCCCTGGGCATATTCGTCCAGCTCTCCCTTACTTCATCCCCACATACAATAAAATCCAGACTGTCAGCAGTCATCAGATTTTACAGAAACAACATAGCTCTCTGTGCTAAGAGAACCTGTCACCATGAAAAATCGATTCAATTTACCGACATCATGTTTAGAGCAGGAGAAGCAGGGCAGATTAATATATAATTTTCTGGGAAAAGATTCAATATAACATGTAACCTATTGTTTGAGATACAACACTGTGCAAATGTTTTAGACAGATGTGGAGAAAATGCTATCAAGTGAGAATGTTTTTAAAAATATAAGTGTTAAAGGTTTGGGGTTTTGACAAATAGTTGTTACTTTCTAAAAATAAGTGAATATACAAAAGAGAAGTCTAAATCAAATCAATATTTGGCCATCCTTTGGGAAAGGAATCCTGGAACTGATATGTCTTCCAGAGATCCCTGATCTCAGTATCATCATATCTCTCTGGGATTACATGTAGAAGCAAAAGGGTTGGAGCAAGCCTACATCCACAGAACATTGGTAACTAAGGCCTCGTTCACATCTGCATATTCTGTCCAGGGGAGTCCGCATGAGGACCCCCCAAACGGAATACTGAACGCAACTGCAAGCGCTGTGCAGTGAACGCACATGGACCCCATAGACTATAAAGGGGTCCGTGTGCTTGCCGCCAGATCTCCGTAGGGATCATGCGGACAGGAAAGTAGTTCACAATCTACTTTCCTGTCCGCATGATTCGCGTGGGCAGCAGGCGGCAAGCATAGACACCATAGACTATAATGGGGTCCGTGTGCTTTCACTGCACAGCGCTTGCAGTTGCATTCGGTACTCCCTTCAGGGGGATCCCCATGCGGACTCCCTGAACAGAATCCCAACGCAGATGTGAGCGAAAAGTAATTCTTCAAGATGATTGGAACATCCTCATGCAAGTGTGCAAGTGTACGTAGAAGAATTGATGTGGCTTTGAAGGCCTAAGGTGGCCACACAAAATATTGACTTGAGCCATTTAGATTTTTCTTTTGTTCATTCATTTATTTTTTTGTTAATTGACAAACATAAACCATTATTACATTTATTTTTAAGCATTGTGAGGGTAAGTTTACACGGGTAGCTGCGACTGGATGCCGGTGCACTGCATGGTGCACTGCAGGTGCGCACTCTGCTCCGGATTAGGCCCAAATGAATGGGCCTAGTTGGGAGGGAGTGTCTTCAAACAGATGTCGTGAGGCGAATCTGCCTGAAAGAATGAGCATGTTGCTTCTTTTTTCCGGGAGCCGGAACAAACGACTCCCAGGAAAAAAGAACTTACCGGCTCCCATTGATTTCAATGGGAGCCATCTTTTTGGTCAGGATTTTGAGGCGGATACGGCCTCAAAATCCTGACCAAAAACCCTGTGAACTTACCCTTATTTTGTAGTATTTCCTGCACCCGCCTAAAACCTTTGCACTGTATTGTACCTTCTCTTTCACTAACTCACTAAACTAAAAGATTGTCAGTCTTCTCTGGTAGAGCTTGCAGATGCGAATATCTGCACTCGAATAAATGTTAAATGTTGTACTGATTTTTTTTCCCCTAAAAAACCCTTCTACCTCAATCTGCTCACTTTATCAGGTTTTATAACATGATCTCTGGAGTCTGGGCTGCAGTTTTCATGTGATAGACTTTCTTTAAAAGCTGTGATTGTTTTTCGAGATGGTGTTGTGTGATATAGTGGGTACCAAGCACTTATATGCTTCAGTATGCTAACCTATACATTCTTATAGTTATTTGTAAGGCTTTTCAAGACATATTTAAGACCTTCTGGGTTAAACTTCTTATTTTAACCCCTTCCTGACATCCACCATTCTAGTAAAGCAGATGTCGGGTCTGTAGAGTTGGTGGCTGCACTGCTGCAGAGTGACCACCATAGTTACAGGGTCTCTGCTGTAATTTACAGTGGAGACCATGTGCTAATTCCCACAATCAGAGGCCTCTCTGATCGTAGTCATTATGTGACTAACTGCTGAGTCAAAAAACTCCCTCCTTCTTTGTTGCAGGACAGCTCCCACACAGCAAGTTCATGAGAGCTGTCATGTTCCTATGCCAGCTGGAAGCCTTCTGATGGCTCCCAGACCTGCTATTGGAATATTACTATTAAAGCTGATCTATAACCAGTTGTTTTGCAGTCTACGGGACCTGCAATCAAAAGATCGCAGGTACAAGCCCACTAGGGGAGCTAATAAAATAGTTTAAAATTAAAAAAAAAAAAAAAAAAAAAAAAATCAATAAAAAACAAAAAATTCAAATCACCTTCACATAGAAAGATAAATAAACAAAAACAGGCATAACCAAATTATGCATCCTCACGTCTGCAAATGCTCATTCCACAAACATATAAAAATATTTTTCTCATTCGGCGAATGCCGTAGCAGAAAATATTTGAATAAAAAGCGATCAAAACATCAGGCATTCCCCAAAATGGTATAACTAAAAAGAACAACTGGCCCGCAAAAAAAAAAAGTTGCCTTATGTATCTCTGTACACAGCAATATAAAAAATAGTTATGTTCTTTTTTAAGGGGTTATAACATAAAAAAAACCTATCAATTTTGTATCCTCAGAATTGTACCAACCCATACAGTACAGGTGACATTTTGGCAGCACAGTGAACTCCATTAAAAATAAAGCAAGTAAAAAAAGTCGCACCAACGCGGTTTTTCTTCAATTTCCCTCCCCATTCTGAGTTTTCAGCTTCCCAGTACGTCACACAGAATAATAAATGGTACCCTTACAAGGTTCAATTTGTCCCACAAACACTAAATCCTCATATGGCTCTATGAACAGAAAAATAACAAAGTTATAGGGTTTGGAGGGGAGGGAGCCAAAAACAAAAATCAAAAATGCCTCCAGCCAGAAGGGGTTAAAGAGATTTGTATACAGAACAAGCGTTCCAATTTAAGTTATTCATTAATATATCCTTCCAACTGTATTGTCTCAGTCACGACTCTATCATGTTTTGTTGTGTACGTATCTGTTATCATTATGCTCCAATGTGACTAAAATATACTATTTTTCCACCTACAGATTTACATCTTTAAACTGCCACCTACTCATTTGTAATGGAAATTGTGTGACTATCTATAATTATCCTGTTATCGCCATCACTGATTACAGTTCCAAATTGCTATGGGTGATAATAAAAACAATTAAGTTCTGGAAACACATGATTTATCAATGCCATTGAGACACAAAACTGTGAACTTCACCACTCTCATCCACAATCTAATGTAACTGTCACTTTATCAAATCCAAATTTCAGAGACTACAGAGAGTCTTTCCTGGTCTGTAGCAAATTTACAGGTGGTCAGTAATAAAAGTATAGTAAGTTTTTATAACAAGAGGAGTAAAATGTGTTATTTGTCAATCAATAATTTTAAAAATCATCATAAAATTGAAATATCATAGAATGCTCTGTTCCTATCTCTATCATGATGATGCAATGCTATATCGATTGAAGGACAGACAACCATGGCCACCAATAGCCTCAAGTGACTTATAACTTATATATTATAATAGTGCTGTCTCCGATACACATGTGAACATATCCTAGGACTTTAATGTAAAATTTGTCAAACTATTTATTTTGCAGAATAGTATAGCTAGTATACAACTGGTAAAAAGATCAGTATTTAATAACTTGGAATTAATTCTTCCTCCACCGTTATAACAAGACAAACTAATTCATTTACAAGACATTACTAATGAGTTAATGCTTTATGTTCTAATAAATCTTGAAGGAGTCTGTCAACTGTAAATTTTTTATAAACCTAATCACAGAATTTTGTACAGATGTTTCTACAGTTTCCAAATATGCCTCTGTTATTTAGTTTTGAAGCTTTCCAGTCTTGCTAAAATGAAAAAAACATCTACTTGTTCAGCCACCATATCATACTTTACTTTTGCACTTGCTACAAAAATTAAATGAACATGCAATTGCTGCCCTCTAAGGGAGCGTTCACACTACCGTCGGTGTCCGACATGTAGTGTCCGCTCAAAATCTGTCACGGACACTAGGAGCGGACACTAGATGTGTCCGTGACACCTGTCATTCACTTGAATGGGCATCGGGTGCGTTCTTTTGCACTCCGTGCCCGTCCTTCCCTGTCCGCAAGAGAAGATGTCCGACTTCTCAAGCGGACAGAAAAACCCTGCATGCAGGGTTCCTCTGTCCGCTTGAGAAGTCGGACATCTTCTCTTGCGGACAGGGAAGGACGGGCACGGAGTGCAAAAGAACGCACCCGATGCCCATTCAAGTGAATGACAGGTGTCACGGACACATCTAGTGTCCATTCCTAATGTCCGTGACAGATTTTGAGCGGACACTAGGAGCGGACACTACATGTCGGACACCGACGGTAGTGTGAACGCCCCCTAAGGGGGTGTTCACACTTGTGCTCCTGTGCGCCCTGTGTCATTCCCCCAGGTTTCCGTTCTAAGCCCCGGAGAAACTGCATATGGGACAGGATCTCCTGCATGTCCGACTTTGTGTCTGGCCAAAAAAAACGTTTTCCCTGCGGAGAGGCTGCAAGCGGACATCGGCAGTTTGCTTTTAAAATCCATTCAAATGAATGGACATTAAAACTGAAATCCAGTTTATCCGGGGCTTAGGACGGAAACCCAGTGGAATGACACAGGGCGCACAGGGGTTCAAGTGTGAACACCCCCTTACTAGGCTAGCTCATAGCCTGGACACTAGGATACCATGCCTCATGCCATGCCATGCCTTCTTATTGCTCCCTCCAATCCAACTGTGCTGACATTAGAGAGAGGGATAACTTAGAGTAGAAGCGTTTTAGGCATTAGAGACAACACTGTGCTGAGTAAATATGCCTGAAGTGCCGACATGGGACTTGGTGCTGACCCCGATCAAGACAATGGAATTGGCACAGGCAATTCTATATACTGCTGGAAAGCTGACAGTGCGTTGAATTCAGCGCACTGTCAGCTTTCCTGATCTGTGCCCCGGGTAAAGAGCTATTGGTCCCGGTACCATAGCTCTTTACAGTCAGAAGGGCGTTCCTGACAGTCAGTCAGGTATGTCCCTCTTCACAGTAGCGCCTATCGCGCTGTACAGGGTGAGCGGGGAGGAACGCCTCCTCCCTTCCTGATAATACTCGTCTATGGGCGAGCACTGTGAGCAGAAGGCAGGGGCGTTCCTCTCCGCTCACACTGTACAGCGCGATAGGAGCTGCTGTGGAGAAATACATACCTGACAAACTGTCCAGAATGCCCTTCTGACTGTAAAGCCCTACGGTACGGGGACCGATAGCTCTTTACCCGGGGCACAGATCGGGAGAGCCGACAGTGCGCTGAATTCAGAGCACTGTCAGCTTTCCAGCAGTATATAGAACTGCCTGTTCCCATATCGGTGAAAGGTCCTCTTTAAATACAGTATATCTAATTGGTAACCAAGGCTTCTAGTGCAAACAACAAATACTGATGTGGACTCTTCCTACTGTTAGAATCTCAAGAAGAAAAGCTTGATGGTATAAGAGAATTTGGAACTGTTGTTGCAAAATAAATGTTTCTGTATTAAACTCCTAGCCAAGATTATAATATAAAAAAAATATGTTCAAGAAATTCAGCTTGGTGCCACCAATCATGAATAGAGATGAGCGAACACTAAAATGTTCGAGGTTCGAAATTCGATTCGAACAGCCGCTCACTGTTCGAGTGTTCGAATGGGTTTCGAACCCCATTATAGTCTATGGGGAACATAAACTCGTTAAGGGGGAAACCCAAATTTGTGTCTGGAGGGTCACCAAGTCCACTATGACACCCCAGGAAATGATACCAACACCCTGGAATGACACTGGGACAGCAGGGGAAGCATGTCTGGGGGCATAAAAGTCACTTTATTTCATGGAAATCCCTGTCAGTTTGCGATTTTCGCAAGCTAACTTTTCCCCATAGAAATGCATTGGCCAGTGCTGATTGGCCAGAGTACGGAACTCGACCAATCAGCGCTGGCTCTGCTGGAGGAGGCGGAGTCTAAGATCGCTCCACACCAGTCTCCATTCAGGTCCGACCTTAGACTCCGCCTCCTCCGGCAGAGCCAGCGCTGATTGGCCGAAGGCTGGCCAATGCATTCCTATGCGAATGCAGACTTAGCAGTGCTGAGTCAGTTTTGCTCAACTACACATCTGATGCACACTCGGCACTGCTACATCAGATGTAGCAATCTGATGTAGCAGAGCCGAGGGTGCACTAGAACCCCTGTGCAAACTCAGTTCACGCTAATGGAATGCATTGGCCAGCGCTGATTGGCCAATGCATTCTATTAGCCTGATGAAGTAGAGCTGAATGTGTGTGCTAAGCACACACATTCAGCACTGCTTCATCACGCCAATACAATGCATTAGCCAGTGCTGATTGGCCAGAGTACGGAATTCGGCCAATCAGCGCTGGCCAATGCATTCTATTAGCCCGATGAAGTAGAGCTGAATGTGTGTGCTAAGCACACACATTCAGCACTGCTTCATCACGCCAATACAATGCATTAGCCAGTGCTGATTGGCCAGAGTACGGAATTCGGCCAATCAGCGCTGGCTCTGCTGGAGGAGGCGGAGTCTAAGATCACTCCACACCAGTCTCCATTCAGGTCCGACCTTAGACTCCGCCTCCTCCGGCAGAGCCAGCGCTGATTGGCCGAAGGCTGGCCAATGCATTCCTATGCGAATGCAGACTTAGCAGTGCTGAGTCAGTTTTGCTCAACTACACATCTGATGCACACTCGGCACTGCTACATCAGATGTAGCAATCTGATGTAGCAGAGCCGAGGGTGCACTAGAACCCCTGTGCAAACTCAGTTCACGCTAATAGAATGCATTGGCCAGCGCTGATTGGCCAATGCATTCTATTAGCCCGATGAAGTAGAGCTGAATGTGTGTGCTAAGCACACTCATTCAGCACTGCTTCATCACGCCAATACAATGCATTAGCCAGTGCTGATTGGCCAGAGTACGGAATTCGGCCAATCAGCGCTGGCTCTGCTGGAGGAGGCGGAGTCTAAGGTCGGACCTGAATGGAGACTGGTGTGGAGCGATCTTAGACTCCGCCTCCTCCAGCAGAGCCAGCGCTGATTGGCCGAATTCCGTACTCTGGCCAATCAGCACTGGCTAATGCATTGTATTGGCGTGATGAAGCAGTGCTGAATGTGTGTGCTTAACACACACATTCAGCTCTACTTCATCGGGCTAATAGAATGCATTGGCCAATCAGCGCTGGCCAATGCATTCTATTAGCGTGAACTGAGTTTGCACAGGGGTTCTAGTGCACCCTCGGCTCTGCTACATCAGATTGCTACATCTGATGTAGCAGTGCCGAGTGTGCATCAGATGTGTAGTTGAGCAAAACTGACTCAGCACTGCTAAGTCTCTGCATTCGCATAGGAATGCATTGGCCAGCCTTCGGCCAATCAGCGCTGGCTCTGCCGGAGGAGGCGGAGTCTAAGGTCGGACCTGAATGGAGACTGGTGTGGAGCGATCTTAGACTCCGCCTCCTCCAGCAGAGCCAGCGCTGATTGGTCGAGTTCCGTACTCTGGCCAATCAGCGCTGGCCAATGCATTCTATTAGCCCGATGAAGTAGAGCTGAATGTGTGTGCTTAGCACACACATTCAGCTCTACTTCATCAGGCTAATAGAATACATTGGCCAATCAGCGCTGGCCAATGCATTCTATTAGCTTGATGAAGCAGAGTGTGCACAAGGGTTCAAGCGCACCCTCGGCTCTGATGTAGCAGAGCTGAGGGTGCACAAGGGTTCAAGTGCACCCTCGGCTCTCCTACATCAGAGCCGAGGGTGCGCTTGAACCCTTGTGCAGCCTCGGCTCTGCTACATCAGAGCCGAGGGTGCGCTTGAACCCTTGTGCACACTCTGCTTCATCAAGCTAATAGAATGCATTGGCCAGCACTGATTGGCCAGAGTACGGAATTCGGCCAATCAGCGCTGGCCAATGCATCCCTATGGGAAAAAGTTTATCTCACAAAAATCACAATTACACACCCGATAGAGCCCCAAAAAGTTATTTTTAATAACATTCCCCCCTAAATAAAGGTTATCCCTAGCTATCCCTGCCTGTACAGCTATCCCTGTCTCATAGTCACAAAGTTCACATTCTCATATGACCCGGATTTGAAATCCACTATTCGTCTAAAATGGAGGTCACCTGTTTTCGGCAGCCAATGACTTTTTCCAATTTTTTTCAATGCCCCCGGTGTCGTAGTTCCTGTCCCACCTCCCCTGCGCTGTTATTGGTGCAAAAAAGGCGCCAGGGAAGGTGGGAGGGGAATCGAATTTTGGCGCACTTTACCACGTGGTGTTCGATTCGATTCGAACATGGCGAACACCCTGATATCCGATCGAACATGTGTTCGATAGAACACTGTTCGCTCATCTCTAATCATGAAATCTCATTATTTGTGAATGACAGGATCCTGACGCCAGCAGGCTTCAGTTATACGAGTATTCCGTTTTCTATTGTAAAATAATAAAGGCAAACGTTCAGTCCTTGCTATTTGCACATACATTCCCACTGGACTGACTCATCTAACCAATCAGTTATCTATAA
Organism: Leptodactylus fuscus; assembly: GCF_031893055.1. Taxonomy (NCBI): domain Eukaryota; kingdom Metazoa; phylum Chordata; class Amphibia; order Anura; family Leptodactylidae; genus Leptodactylus; species Leptodactylus fuscus. Next base: position 120,443,699 of record NC_134267.1, on the reverse strand, counting down.
ATTCCGTCACTTCACACCCCAGTAAGACCTATAAAGATTTAAGTTTGATTCGAGAAGTATTGTTAGCTCTCCTATGCTGTACTACTCTATCTGACAGCAGTATGGGATAGAGATATTGACACTTCACAGAAGGGGAGCAATCCCCATTGAGAGACACTAATAATTCCAAAATGTATAATAAAATATCACCTTTATTAAATACAACTAAAACCCTATAGGTATGTATAAACGAAGCCTGGACAGACCACTTATTACCTGGGCTCTGATGTTTATAACCCGGGAATCACTATCACACACCACAATGCAAGTGTCACTAGTGAGAAGTGAAACAATCTTCACAATGGGATTCAAAGGAGCGCTATCCCTCTTAACATATGCTCCCTCAACTCGCTCACCACAATATAAGAGCAGGAGTAAGTGCTTCGGGAGTGACCAACATAAACCACCTCAGACGTTAGAAAGACTGAACACAGGTGTAGGCCCCCCCCCCCTTCCCTGTGAGGATACTGGACTAACACCACACCATATATGCTATATAAACTGATAAATGTCAGTTTTGAAAAATGAGGTTGCGTCCTTAAGGTACTTTTAGGTTGTATCCATAAGGGATTAAAAAAAAATAATAGGTAGTCAAATATAGCCACCCTTAGGATATCATTGTGATAAAGTGTTATAGAACAGTGCTGTCCTGATTCCTATATTGTACCACATGTATGTGGGCATGTATAAAAATAAAAAAGAATGGAGGGCACAACTGAATAACAAGCACATCCAAAACTGTGCAGCTGCAGAAGGACAATCTGATACAATAGCCAGACCTCCTATAGACATGGCAGGGCCAGTTTATTATTACCATCCCTTCTAAATCACTGTATATACAGCACTCAATGTCCACGGTGTATAGCTATGTGAGCTGCCATGATGCGACTCCCATTCTCGTTTTCCTGTAACTGGGATTAATGTATCAGTTCCAGTTACAGGTGAAATCATCAGAAAATCTGTCATGTTGAAAACCCCCCATAGATCTATTATAACGCTATGAGTGGGGGTAAATTATATTCAAAATAAATAAAAAAATTAAAAAAAAATTATATATATATATATATATATATATATATATATATATATATATATATATATATGTAAAAAAAAAAAAACTATTGCAGCTACCACTCCCTGCAACACAACAATATGAGTCACCTACATAAAAATGACCATAAAGGAGACGGAAAACTATTAAAAAAAACAGTTTTAGTACCACATTTTCTCATATATTGAAATAAAGAAAAATATAAAACCCCTATTTATCACTGAAAAAAGACACAAACATTGTTTTTGAATAATCTGAAGAATAAAAGTGTTATATCCCTAAAACCCCATGTATGAAAAAAAAATATGTCCAATCCAGTACTAGGAAGAATGGCCCAATACTAAAGTAATAGAGGGAACTGAATAAAAAGTGAACAAGGTTTAAAAGAATTCTGTAATAGATAAGTTGGAATGTAACACATGTTGTCTATTATTTATACGGAATTGATTATTGCCTAGCACTGACACAGTTACAGCTTTTATAAGAAAATCAGAGCAAGATTTGGGTGTTTCTTGCTCCTCTTCAAAGACAGAATCTTCGTACTCTCATATCAATCTTCTGTCTGTAGTAAGATTCAAGAAATACGATGCAAGGCGATGACCAGGTGCTATCAGTTTCCTTTGAAGTTGCAAAAAATTAAGAAGTTATATCAACGTACAGTAGGAAAAATGGCTCAATTGTTTTGTTAATGGAAGATAAAACTCAACTTTTAGTGTTATATATTAAAAAATTGTTGCAGATATATAGTTAAAAATTGGATGTCTGAAATTTCTGCTGAGGTATATGTGCAGGTAGATGATCTAGCCACATACATGTTATACATATCCTCCAAGTTCTATTAAACTCTCAAAGCATTTCCCCTACATGATGCAAATATCCCGGTTCATCAGGAGAGTATATACAAGCAGCCCTAACTAGTGTCAATGCAATGAAAACCGCAGTTCCCCATTTCCTGTTGGTGAGCACCAGTACTTTCAATGTTAATCCCGTATCAACGTAATTGGTGGAGATGTGGGGATGAAAATGGCTCAATTTTTCACAAATTTTGGGAGTGCAGAGTATTGCAATCCTTTTGGAAAGAAATATGTAGAATAACAAAAGAAGTGGTTACGAAATTAGATCAAATGGGACCGGAATCCTGCCTTCTGCATGGCAGTGACATTCCTAAATTCTCTCTTTTGAACTTGTGGGTGGGCGCAGCTAAAGAGTATATTCCTCCATTATCAAGAAACTCCTTCTACAGTTGGCTTATGGTTGACAAAGGTGAATAACATTATGTGAATGGACGATTTGACTGCTTCTAGTATAGGGAAGAGGAATGGATTTGTGAGAATTTGGGTAAAATGCTTGGAATCTCAGAATTTGCCAGAATACTTTATTGACTCTCAAAGATAGTTTCTGAATTTTTTATTTATTTTGTTTGTTTTTTGTATTCTCTATAAAATCTGATATTTGAAATATATAGAACAATATTGTATTTCTGTATTTCATTGTGGTCTAGCATCCTGGATATGTAATGAAATTACATGATCCCATTTTTATGTATTGTAAGAAGGTGACAGTCCAGATATATCAGCCCCAGGTTTCTGACATATCTGTGGTCCAGGGCGGATCTGGAGTAGGCCTCAGCCCAGGTGTAGATCCTTGGCTCATTACTTGGCCAGAAAAGGCTGTACTGTAGATCCTACATTGCAATTCGGTTCCATGAAGTGAAAGGAGGTGTGTGCTTCTGTCCTGTAATCATGAGTCTGGTGAGACAATATTGCACTAAATTTGTTTGTGTGGTTGGAAGTAAGCCACACATATAGTTAGGTTATTAGTTCTATTTAGTTGCTCAGACAAGCAGGTGTTTATTTTGTTGTTGCCTGAAGTTAAAGCAGCATTTTGTTTTGCTCATTTTGTGCCCGAAGTCAAGGTTTATTTATTTTCCTGTTTTTTTTCTAAATAAACCAGTTTGCTGCATATTTTGTGTTCCTGTCTTGATTGGTTGGGTCCGCACCACTGCTTCCACTGAGCTAACTTCCCCACAGTATACATAAAGAATTTGAAAAAAAAATACCACTTCTCTTTTAGCACTTTGTCCCTCTTTGTTAATTTTGCTATAGCTTTTACTTGTGACACAACCTTCAGCTTATAACCTTGTATAAATTGCATGAAAGTCTGATTAAAAGAGAAGAGGAGCAATTATGTCAGATTATTCAGAATTGTAAAATCAATAAATTACAGGTGCAATACAGGAAGGAAAAGAAAATTAGAATCTGTGGGTGTGACAATTAATTTGGAAACTGACAAGTTATCATGCTGAGCTGCGATTCTGAAAGAGCAAAATGAAGGCAATAACAAACAGAAAATAACAAAATGCAAGTTCTTCACGTCAGTTCATTGAATTTTAAACATTCATTTGACTTTTTTACACTTCAATGAAACACAGATTGCACTTTGCATTTACTGTCTCTAATAGCATGGCTCATCAGTCTCACATTAGCTTAGCTTATGCTATGTATGTAGCATATTCAAGAAATATTTGATATTATGCATGCAATCTGCAAAGTGCAAATCTCTGGGAAAATGTTGCTACTATAAGCAACTAGAAAAGTCTAGTAAAGCAGACAAAGTTTCATTAGAAAAGATGGAATATCAGAAAAATGTTCCCTATAATAATGTGAAGGAGTTAGAACTGATATTAAAGGAAGGCAAAGAGCGAGCAATGAAAGTTATGATCCTGGTGGCTGGTTCGGTCTTCTATCTAAAACCAAAAACTTGAGAGTCTTCAGTAGGTGATACCTTTTTTAATGGCTAACTCATAATGATGACAGAATATCATGTTTAAAGCTCTTTGGATTCTTCTTCAGATATAACTAAGAACAATTTCTGAAGGATGCATAGTTATGTACAACAGGACACATAGGGATAGGATTTCAGGAGGGAGGGGGATGAGGAGAAGAGGCTTATTAGTATATACATGTAAACAATTCTCAGTTCCCAGGTTCTTATCTTTATGGCTGTCTTAGTTCAGTGATTTCTATTACATGACATGAACCCATGTGAGACATTCATTCCATTCTCCAGAGTGTTAAATAGGGTCATGCACCCTATTGCCTTGATTTAAAATTTCCTCTTAAAATCAAAATTTTCATGTCATTGGTGATATGATCTTCATTGCAGAAATGTTTTGGCACGGGAAGGTCCATTCTCTGTTCTCTAATTGTATGGCGATGTGCGCTCATTCTCATTCTGAGCTTCTGACCGGTCTCTCCAACATACAGATTTTCAGTGGAACATTTGGTGCTGATTATTAAATACACTACATTAGGTGTATTACAGGTGAACGTACCTGGGATTTTATATTCCCTGTTAGAGTTTGGTATCTCTATCCTGTCAGTGGTCAGTATGTGAGGGTAGGGTTTGCACCTCTTCTGTCCGTATAGGAATGTTCCTGTGTTAGTTGGAGGTGACAGTGAGCTGCTCGCAACCATATTCCTGAGGTTTGGTGGCTGTCTGTAGCACAGGAGAGGGAGGTCTGGAAATATGGATTTTAGACGGTTGTCTTTTTGTAGTAGTGGATGTAATTTGCATGTGATTCCTCTTAGTGTCTCCAGGTGTGGGTTATATGTGACAACCAGAGGTATTGTATTTTAATAAATCTGATCTTGGTATTCTGGTGGCCCTGGTGATTTGGTTTTCAACTGTTCTTGGATGGTAACCCTGCCTTAACAATGTGTTTTTGAGGCCTCCCAGGTGTTTGTCTCTATCTGCAGGGTTTGAACATACGCGATGATATCTGATGGCTTGGCTGTAGACAATGGAGTTCTTTATGTGTTTCGGATGAAAGCTATCCCATCTTAGGTAGGTATGGCGGTCAATTGGTTTCCGATACAGTGATGTCTCAAACCAGAAAGCCATATTACAATAATCTAAAACAGAAGATATTACTTAGGAAGATTATGGTTGGCAAGAGCATGCTGAATTTTATGAAGAAACTATAACGTGTAGTGTTAAGAGAAATGCCATCTTCGAAGCCATTTGACAGTGATGTGTCACCCTCTCTAGAGATAGTATTTGTATCTTACTGACAAACTATAATGGCAGGTCAAAAAATGGTTAAATAAAGGCAATATATAGTTTAATTCTGGTTGCCATATAAACACATCTACAACTTACCTTGAACATACATATACAATCCCAATGCTTTCATTAGTACCCGTGGGGTACCACTCATACACACTTGAATGTTGAAGAGGTAAGCCTGTAAGCAGCGATAGACTTTTACAGTGTAGAGACTATGGGCTGAGAAGGCTGAGATCAACGGTTAGTGAAAGGCTAGACTATCTAGAGGCATATACATCCAAGTCAGAGGATTCATTGGACTGTTGGAGTTCTCAGCAGCGCTTTACAATGGAGAAAAGCCCATAGTCACTTTGGGTGCAACTTGACTGTGGTAGACCAGTTTGAGGTCAACATTACTATTCTTGCAACTGATTTACTGAGTAATTTAATCTAGCAGTGCATTACCAGGTAGAAATAAATATTACATTGTACTTCAATTATTTATTGAACATTACACTTTATTTTAAAGCTGAAGAATCTGTCTATCTATTTACTTGTCTATCTTTATTTGGTACGAGGGAAGCAAAGGGAGAGTATTGAGTGTATGCAGAGAACGATATATGCTGAGGAATCTAAGATTGGTGATAATTAGAGATGAGCGAACAGTGTTCGGCCAGATTGGCCAGAGTACGGAATTCGGCCAATCAGCGCTGGCTCTGCTGGAGGAGGCGGAGTCTAAGATCGCTCCACACCAGTCTCCATTCAGGTCCGACCTTAGACTCCACCTCCTCCAGCAGAGCCAGCGCTGATTGGTCGAATTCCGTACTCTGGCCAATCAGCACTGGCTAATGCATTGTATTGGCGTGATGAAGCAGTGCTGAATGTGTGTGCTTAGCACACACATTCAGCTCTACTTCATCGGGCTAATAGAATGCATTGGCCAATCAGTGCTGGCCAATGCATTCTATTAGCGTGAACTGAGTTTGCACAGGGGTTCTAGTGCACCCTCGGCTCTGCTACATCAGATTGCTACATCTGATGTAGCAGTGCCGAGTGTGCATCAGATGTGTAGTTGAGCAAAACTGACTCAGCACTGCTAAGTCTCTGCATTCGCATAGGAATGCATTGGCCAGCCTTCGGCCAATCAGCGCTGGCTCTGCCGGAGGAGGCGGAGTCTAAGGTCGGACCTGAATGGAGACTGGTGTGGAGCGATCTTAGACTCCGCCTCCTCCAGCAGAGCCAGCGCTGATTGGTCGAGTTCCGTACTCTGGCCAATCAGCACTGGCCAATGCATTTCTATGGAGAAAAGTTAGCTTGCGAAAATCGCAAACTGACAGGGATTTCCATGAAATAAAGTGACTTTTATGCCCCCAGACATGCTTCCCCTGCTGTCCCAGTGTCATTCCAGGGTGTTGGTATCATTTCCTGGGGTGTCATAGTGGACTTGGTGATCCTCCAGACACAAATTTGGTTTTCCCCCTTAACGAGTTTATGTTCCCCATAGACTATAATGGGGTTCGAAACCCATTCGAACACTCGAACAGTGAGCGGCTGTTCGAATCGAATTTCGAACCTCGAACATTTTAGTGTTTGCTCATCTCTAGTGATAATGATGGTGCTTGTAGCTCTTCATCTTAGCAACAGGCAGAACATGCTGAACTACACACATAGAAATATGTATAACAAAAGTGTAAGTGTTGCCTATGAAACCAATAAAGAAACCAATGAGAAAATCTAGAAAATCTAGCATTTTCAAACAGAGTAGTCCATTCTGTTCTTTGTCTAAAATTGTTCAAAAAATCTCAATTTTTTTAATAAATCTCACAAAATCTTTAGTAAATACTAAGTCAGCTGTACTCAGTCTGTTTTTTTTTTTTTTTTTAATTTAATAGCATTTTCCAACATCCCTGCTTTACAGCCACCATGTGAACAGTCTGCTCTGAATAATGAACCCCAGGGGTCCCTTTGTCCAAGCAAACCGTGAGAGCATGAAGAAGCAATGAGAGGCTGAAGTGCATCCAATAAATGAGGGAATTCTCCTAGGCTAAGGCCTTATGTTGTATAAATGCAGAATCTTTGGCTGTCCTGGTGCTATATAAATATACAATAATATTAATAATAGTCCCTGCAAAGGGAATGAGATTTTGTTTAATCTCATCCACACATTGGTGAGAAAAAACTATGCAAAAAAAACTTTGTTTTCAAAATCACTTGGATTTTTGAAAGATGCAGCATCTAGTTTTTCCTGCAGAAACACTATATTCTTCCTATAAACATATGTGGGAGGAAAAGACAAAGATGAAAAATGCAGCTGAAAAACAATGAAAATTACAAGCAATTTTGCATTGTTTTTCTCTGCTGCATTTCCCCATGACTTACACAGCTAAGGGCTCATTCACATCTGCGCCCCGGGTCTCCGTTTTGCAGATTTCCATTTCCTGCCTGAAACTGGGCAGAAAATGGAAACCTGCAGGTATTTTTCAAACCCTTTCATTTGAATGGGTTTGAAAAGTGTCCAGCTGTGAGCGCCCGTGAGCGTTTTGTGCTCTCCGTGGTGAAACCATTTTTTTTCAACTGGATACAGTCGGACATGCAGGACTTTGTGTCTGGTTTTAAAAAAAAAAAAAACGATTTCACTGCGGAGAGCACAAAACGCTCACCGCCGGACACGGTCTGAGAGGTTTCCGTTTTCTGTCTGCAGAAGACGGAAACCTGAGAACGGAGACCAAGGCGCAGGTGTGAACCCAGCATTAACGCTATTTCTTTTACCTTTCTGAGACAATCCAATGTCTTAGAAGGGTCCCGCATGGCCGAAACATCACATCCTGTCTGTGGATTGGCAATAACATTTTTCACTGCTTTGTATCATATTGGATTGCTGGAATTATTTGTACCACTATGGATTATGGAGAGAGTTCCTTAGTGAGAATTAGTATCTTCTCTCACTCAAGTGCCCTGACAGTAGAAACTTCACTTTACCCAGAAGGGAAGCTTCAGCTTTGACAAAAAAAACGTATTGTCATTATAGAAAAAGTGAAATGTTCGTGTCAGTGGAACAGTAAATGGTTATTGCTTACTTTCACCTTCCTTTTTTACAACTCAGTAAGCTGTCATAGTGTATCATATAACTAGCCTTGAAAATCTGGGTAGAAACAACAGGGATTTAAGTAAAATTGTAAAATGTGCATAGCAGAAGTGATACATCCAGCCTTCTGCAGTAAAGTGTGGCATTTTCTAATAAATTAGAATGTGGATGTTAATACTCTTTATCTAATAACCTCATGTGCTAGATTATAGCTGGTTACATCCCAAGTCTACATTTCAGTGTATAAGCACTGACTAGTTGTGACTTGTTCAGAGGAAAAAATGCCTCTTTAGCTTAAGCATGTGTGAAATGAATCCATCAAAAATAGATAAGGGCAGCACACAGGGAGCTCACATAATTCTTGCTCCAACTGACTGTAATACTCAATGTACCCGTAAAGCTTTAAAAAAGCAGTGCAGCAATAAATATACAAAGACAGGTAATATGGAAAATGGTGATAAGAGAGAAATATGCAGCCATCTGTAATGCCATAGGATAAGGTAACAGCAAACATGTCTGGCTGAAAAGATACTGAAATGAGACCTCTCGTATAGGTTATTCCAGTATATTCTCCCATTAGAAAACACCTTGTAATGGCTTAACAGTACAGGATAAACCTAATTAGTTTGTAACTGATATTTCTAGATACAAAGGGATTAAAGATATGGGTAGGGTTCGCTATACTGTAGTAGGACTGATTTAGAAATCTTTTCATCCTGAATATATTTCATTAATTTGTTTTGATGTTTTTACCTTTTATAGTTTGATAATACTTTTGAAGAACAGTCACAAAGAGGATAACAACCGAATATCTAGTTTGTCTCTCTTGCATGAATATTATGGAAAACTGAAGCAATTGAGCAGCTTCAAACAAGGCATATATATCATTGCTAGACCAACTGGGACTTGCATTTCAACTACTGACAGCCTTGAGATGTCTTCTTTTATATACTTGACTGAATCCCAACACATTTTCATAAATTATATTTAATTGTCAGCCAACTTAATATGGCTCTAAATTAGTGTATTTGTGTAATATCCTGAGACAGTTAAAGTGGTCCCATCGAAATGAATGGAGCAGTGAAGTGTACCACTGCTTCCGTTCAAAATGGGATGCAAAACACCCACATTCTCATGATTGTTTGGGATGCCAGCAGTAAAGCCAATCGGTAAGTGACCTCCCATCCTGTGGATAGGGGCAACTTATTGTGGCCAGGATACCCCTTTAATTATTTTAACCATATTTTATAGAAAAGTATACATATGCAGAAATGATAACTCATTCTTAAAATATTTCCGCTTCCCAGATTAGTATTTTATTAGAAAATTGTCTTGTAATACTAGAATTTTTTTTATTCAGAAAACAGGCCGAACATTCTTTTATCATCATATTCAACAATAGTCTGTAGGCAAAAAATATTAATTAATTACTCCAATGTAATGTCTCTGTCTGCTCAGGCCGCTGTGCCTTCCTCCACTCGTGCACCGCGGCGCAGGAGGTGTTTTCAGTTATTAATCCTTACTTAGGGTTCTTGTACTGTCTGAACACTGTCCTATTCCTTCACCTCTGTAATTGAATTTCCGCCATACCCATCTCCTTCACCTTGGTTTTCCTTTGTTCCTTTAATAGTTAATCTTAGCCTTACCTGTGTGATTGACAACTTATCTGCCAATCAAGTCTGGGCAGATTTGGGACTTCCTATAAACAGGTCATCGGCCCACACAGGTTTGCTGGCTATTGTGACTGTGTGCTTGCTAGCTGCTCTCCTTGCTATTGTATTCTATTTACAAACTTCTGAGCTTTGGCTTTTCTTGTTAGTACTCTTTTGGATTACGATTTGGTACTGCTTTGTCTCTATGGCTTTGACCCTTGGCTTGCTGACTCCTCTTCTGTGTTATGTTGTCTTGTCCACATTTAGTGTTTACACTTATTAGGTTTGTTTTACTATTATCAGAGATGGGTGAACCACTTTGTCATAAGCCAGGTTCATCCTAAATATTCCAAATTATTTGGTTCCTAATAAAACTGAAAAAAATACAAAAAAATACGTATTTTGGTCTCAGGCTGTGAGGTGTTGCTACCACATCACAGACAGTGTCTCTCAGACATTGGTAGGTGGACACCTTAAGTGCTGATGTCAAATGCACTAAATAAAGTGGTACACTCTTGATCAGGCTCTAGTTGCATAAAGTTGGACATACAAATGCAACTTTGACTCATGATCCATCTCACTATATCATTTAGAACACAGTTCTGAAAAAGTTTGCTTTCAGCAAGCAATAGTGGACTTGGAGAACTTAGTCAGATTTATGTAATTACACAAGCAGATATGTAATAGAAATCAAAAGATCTAGAATCATAGAGGCAAGGGCATAGCTGCTGCTACTATATTCTGGCTTTAAATATAGAATTGCACAGGCAGGACAGTTAACCCTTTCATTTCTAAGATTGTAATTTTGTCCATTGTGCAGTAGAGCAGTTTCATCTATATACCCAGACTTTAAACATACTTTTTACTGATAAAAATATTTTTTAAAGACTTTTTTGGGCAAGAGTTTACATTTTTTTCATTAAATACATAGTGCTGTTCTAATGGCAAAGTGATGATTCAGAATCTCCATTATTTAAGCATATTTCCTTGTGCATTCACCCAATATATAGTCAATAGGTATAGCCTGCTCTAATCTGAAAAAAAAACCTCTTGTATTTTTATAAGGTGGTATCCATTGCCTTGATGGGATCCATTTTTGCTGTGCAAGTATGCATATATACACAGTATTGCAGCCTTTGATAATCCAACAAAGGAATCTCTACTATTTTTTTTCTTTTTCCCTATCAGTATGTCTTTGGAGAGTGGGAGAAAACCCACACAAACACGGGGAGAACATACAAAGTCCTTGCAGATGTTATCTTTGTACCCAGGACTCCAGCACTGCAAGGCTAACCACTGAGCCACCGTGCTGCTCAATCTCTGTTAAACTGTATTACAATATTATCAGGATAGGCTGCATACCCAGCTTTCCACAACATTTGCAAATGTAATTTGCATGTGTACCCAGGTGGCCTTTGCAATAAAACACGGACACACACCTTTCACTAATAAATGGTTACCGGTAATTTTCTAAGTGTCTCGGTATAAGTATTTCGTAAGTCTCAGAAATATATTGGAAAAAAAAATTGGTAATAAAACATAACTTTATTAAGTGTTATTCTAAAATAAAAATACAAAAACATCACAGAAAAAGACTACACTCACCCAATACCAGATAATACATGGATGTGCAGGATGCAACCAGGCCCCCTTTGCAAGAAATGATAGAAAAACCACAGCTGCAAAATGCTAATGGAACGTCCACTCTCACACCTGCATTCCATGAAGGGGTAGATGCCAGCACATCATATATACAAATAAAACTTACAAATGGCACCGTCACATGATAATGTAAGGTGTCCAGCAGCAAAGAGCAGCCTATTGGTCATGTCCCACACTATTAGATCAGGTGGGCTGCCCAGTACCTTAATACATACATCACAACAGTAACAACACCCTGCAAAAATAAGGGGCCTAGACATATCCTGCAAAAAAGATTATATAACCATGACGTATTAGTCAATATTTTGGGCAAAATATGCAAGCTTGCAAACCAACGTCAAAGCCCCACATGCATTCAGATTCCCTAACCAAAAGAATTTTAAAAAACATATTGCTAAAAAAGGACATACTGTATATACACGAGTATAAGCCGAATTTTTCAGCATAGTTTTTGTGCTGAAAAAGACCCCCTCGGCTTATACTCGAGTCGGCAAAAGTCGGAGGGGGGGGGGGTCTATGACCAGCCACAATATTAATGTATAGAATCTCCCATAAAATAGTGCAAAAAAAATAAATAAAAGTTCTAAATCCCTCCTTTCCCTAGAATACATATAAAAGTAGAAAATGACTGTGAAACACATACACATTAGGTATCCCTGTGTCTGACAGTACCCGGTCTACTGAATATAGGGGATCTGCAGTGCTCCTGTTCCGTCGGGAAGGGGTTAATAGGAGCACTGCAGATCCCCTATATTCAGCCAGGCTGAATTCCAAGTGGAGGAAGAAAAAAAACAGTCCTCAAGCTCAGGGAAGGGGCAAACAGACAACCAAAACACCCCCTCCCCTTTCCCAGAAACTACTGCACCCAAAAACTCTGACCATTTTAATTTTTGAAATTTTCCAGTAGCTGCTGCATCCCCCCCCCCCCCAAGGCTTATACTCGAGTCAATAAGTTTTCCCAGTTTTTTGTGGTAAAATTAGGGGGGTCGGCTTATATTCGGTGCGGCTTATACTCGAGTATATACGGTAATATACAAAAACATATCAAAGAAAAAGGCCACGCTTACCCAATACCATAAGATACATGGCAGTGCAGGATGCAAGCAGGCTCCCATTGCAAGATATGATAGAAAAAGCACAAGTGCAAAATGCTAATGAAACATCCAGTCACACACCTACAATCCAAGAGGGGGATGGATGGAGGACTGCTTGCAACCTGCTCAGCCATGTATCATCTGATATTGGGTAAGTGTGGCCTTTTTCTCTGATATGTTTTTATTCTAAAACTAAACAATTGAAAAGAGGACGTGTACTCCTGCCTAAATAGGAACAAACTATACATATAGGCTAGATTCAAATGTTGGCCATATTTATGTAGATCTACAGAGGCATAGTATAGCCCATAATTCTACAAGTAAATGTAAATTGGAGATTCTTTTATTGATTGAATAAACAAAAACGTATAATTGCTACATGCCAGATGTAAAACCCATATTAACCCTTCTGGATAATCATATGCGGTAGCGCCTAAGGTTAGGATGTATCACAATGGTGTGGGGAGCAAGTCTTGAGCAGTGGTCACACAACCAGCTAACATAACCCCCTTCAACACCAAACATCCATAACCTCTGATAGGAGTTTTAGAATAACACTTTTAAAAAGTTACGTTTTATTTCCTATTTTTCAACAATATATCCCTGAGATCTATCAAATACTTATATTGAGATATATGTATAATCTGAGGATAGATAGTGTCATATGGATGGGCCTGATAAAACCCGACTTGTCAGGTCAGTTCACATGATCAAGGATTGATTGTAAGCTATGCAAGTAAGAAATGTTTGACAGCAAGCAGAGATCTAGAAAACTGAGGAATTGATATGGAAGGTATATTGGACAATTGTACAAAAACTGAACAACCTCTTTAAGGATATGCCATCAATTATATTAAAGGGGATAATCCCTTTAAAAAATGCAGACCCAAAGACCAATTAATATACTTCATAAAAATTATTTCGTATGTTACAAATATAAACAATAGACATCAATGGACATCACATAGAATGTTATTGTTAGGAATCTAAGATTAGCTGCTATCACTTTAATGTACCCTTGGCAACCTATGAAGTTTCTGAAGTCTTCATGCCTCTCCTATGCTAATCCAATTAGAAGCTGAGGAAAGATTAAACTCTGTTCCTGCTCATCCCACTGTCTGATATTTGATTGTACTTAGTTTGGCTACTATATCCTGATCACTTGTGCTGTTCTATATTGAAATTTGACTTGTTACTGAAAGTCCGCTTGTCTTCTGATTTGGCTTGTTACTGGAATTCAGTTTGTCTCTGATTACCTCTCCAGCGAATATTTACTTAGACATGTTCACTGATTTATCTGCCTGGTTTTTCTTAGGGACCCTTCACACGGCGTAAGCGCTCGGCTCATTCCGAGCCGTACACGCGAGCGCTTCTAAACACTTCCCATTCACTTCAATGGGAGCGCACGTAAACCCGTCTTTACGAGAGCTCCCATTGAAGTGAATGGGAAGTGTTTAGAAGCGCTCACGTGTAAGGCTCGGAATGAGCTGAGCGCTTACGCCGTGTGAAGGGGCCCTTACTTTGAAAGTTTGTTGTGGGTTCTGGTTTGTCTTTAGATTGTGGAGGATTGATTTCATATACCAGATTCTGTGGTTATAACTTGGGCCCAAATTCGGAACAAGTCCATCTGGCTTCATGACTGACACTGTTTAAGGCGTTTAGGTATCTGGGATCTACATTTGAACTACTTTCTGTTGTCATCCAGTTCCTGCAATTTCTGATATTTGCTCTAGAGACACTATCATGACAATAATGTTCAACTGGTGCTATAACACTACAGTCAAAATGGCCATATCAGGATATCATTATCAGATCTCTGGGGATCCAACTCTCATCACACCTCTGTTTGAAAAGGTCACCATTGTTCTACTTATATACTGCCCACTTAGTAGCCGCAGTATAGGAAAATGCATCTTCATCCCATTGAAGTGAACTGGATGGAATTGCACTAACCTGCACAGCTAAGACAGTGTACCGGAAGACAGAACGACAAAAAACAATGATGGAGCATCAATATTTGTATGAGTGCCATTGTCCCTTCAAACATTTGACCAGTAGGGGTTCCATAATAGACTATCAATAATCTGATTCCATAAAATCTCTTGTTTGTAATGTCTTACATGGCTAAAATAAAGAGGTTTTCTGTTTTGTGCATAAAGGAAGTTATTGATCTTGATCTACTATAATGATGATCAATTTATACAGCAATTTTTGCAAAATGTGCATCGAAAAAACAACACCCGCACCAATGGATGAACCCTAAATATATGTGTAACAAAAAATAACTACCAGGAGGAACATCCCACAAAATTGCTTGATGTTAAAACATATAAGATTTGTCTTTTAGCAGTAAACTGCTTAAACGTCTGCTGCAACTTAGTGATCTAGGACTTGTCAGAAATAAGCAATTAGAATTGGCAATAATAGGTTTGCTTAAGGCTCTTTAACACTGAACTAGTCAAGCAGAGCTATATCTTCTTGCATAATATGATTGGACTGAAATTGCTTTGCCTTTATATAATATGGTCCTACTACAACAAGAAATCATTTCATTTCATTTTCTAGTTCTGGTTTTATTGTTTTTAATTACAAAACTGTGTAAACATTTAACAAAGTAAAACATTTACCTAAGGGGATCTTTAGTTTTAGATTGCATCAGTATTTCAATTCCAAATAACATTTTCTTCATTTAGTTTAACCATACTATTCATGAGTGGACACATACAGTATGTGAGGGCTGCCATCAGTGTCACATCTCACTATATATATATATATATATATATATATATATTTATATATATATATATATATATATATATATATGTATATATATATATATATATATATATATACAGTCCTATGAAAAAGTTTGGGCACCCCTATTAATCTTAATCATTTTTAGTTCTAAATATTTTGGTGTTTGCAACAGCCATTTCAGTTTGATATATCTAATAACTGATGGACACAGTAATATTTCAGGATTGAAATGAGGTTTATTGTACTAACAGAAAATGCGCAATATGCATTTAACCAAAATTTGACCGGTGCAAAAGTATGGGCACCCTTATCATTTTATTGATTTGAATACTCCTAACTACTTTTTACTGACTTACTGAAGCACAAAATTGTTAAAATCTTAATGTGCCGTCACTCGGTCAAGGAGTTTGGTGCCAGGAAAAGGCTTCTCATAGCCATAGCAAAATAGAAATAAATTTCCTGCACTCAAATTAATGCTTCCAAAATATTGTGAACTTTTATTAACATCCGACAAAAACGTTTCGGTCTTATATAGACCTTCTTCAGTTTGTCGGTGGGGTATAGTGGAAAGTGGAAGCTTCTGAAATGGTCCAGGTCAGAGGGTGCCCTCTGACCTGGACCATTTCAGAAGCTTCCACTTTCCACTATACCCCACCGACAAACTGAAGAAGGTCTATATAAGACCGAAACGTTTTTGTCGGATGTTAATAAAAGTTCACAATATTTTGGAAGCATTAATTTGAGTGCAGGAAATTTATTTCTATGAAGCACAAAATTGGTTTTGTAACCTCAGTGAGCTTTGAACTTCATAGCCAGGTGTATCCAATCATGAGAGAAGGTATTTAAGGTGGCCAATTGCAAGTTGTTCTACTATTTGAATCTCCTCTGAAGAGTGGCATCATGGGCTACTCAAAACAACTCTCAAATGATCTGAAAACAAAGATTGTTCAACATAGTTGTTCAGCGGAAGGATACAAAAAGCTGTCTCAGAGATTTAACCTGTCAGTTTCCACTGTGAGGAACATAGTAAGGAAATGGAAGACCATAGGGACAGTTCTTGTTAAGCCCAGAAGTGGCAGGCCAAGAAAAATATCAGAAAGGCAGAGAAGAAGAATGGTGAGAACAGTCAAGGACAATCCACAGACCACCTCCAAAGAGCTGCAGCATCATCTTGCTGCAGATGGTGTCACTGTGCATCGGTCAACTATACAGCGCACTTTGCACAAATAGAAGCTGTATGGGAGAGTGATGAGAAAGAAGCCGTTTCTGCACGTACGCCACAAATAGAGTTGCCTGAGGTATGAAAAAGCACATTTGGACAAGGCAGCTTCATTTTGGAAACAAAAATTGAGTTGTTTGGTTATAAAAAAAGGCGTTATGCATGGCGTCCAAAAAGAAACAGCATTCCAAGAAAAACACATGCTACCCACTGTAAAATTTGGTGGAGGTTCCATCATGCTTTGGGGCTGTGTGGCCAATGCCGGCATCGGGAATCTTGTTAAAGTTGAGGGTAGCATGGATTCCACTCAGTATCAGCAGATTCTTGAGAATAATGTTCAAGAATCAGTGACGAAGTTGAAGTTACGCCGGGGATGGATATTTCAGCAAGACAATGATCCAAAACACCGCTCCAAATCGACTCAGGCATTCATGCAGAGGAACAATTACAATGTTCTGGAATGGCCATCCCAGTCCCCAGACCTGAATATCATTGAACATCTGTGGGATGATTTGAAGCAGGCTGTCCATGCTCGGCAACCATCTAACTTAACTGAATTTGAATTGTTTGTCCAAAATACCTTTATCCAGGATCCAGGAACTGATTAAAAGCTACAGGAAGCGACTAGAGGCTGTTATCTTTGCAAAAGGAGGATGTACTAAATATTAATGTCACTTTTCTGTTGAGGTGCCCATACTTTTGCACCGGTCAAATTTTGGTTTAATGCATATTGCGCATTTTCTGTTAGTACAATAAACCTCATTTCAATCCTGAAATATTACTGTGTCCAGCAGTTATTAGATATATCAAACTGAAATGGCTGTTGCAAATACCAAAATATTTAGAACTAAAAATGATTAAGATTAATAGGGGTGCCCAAACTTTTTCATAGGACTGTATATATATATACACGACCATATATATATATATATGGTCTATGTTTGTCCCCTGCATTGGCTATTAAGTACTGGACCATCAGAGCTCCATTTACTCACTTAATATCGCTCCTCATGAGCCCTGTCCCAGCGTAAAAGGGGAAAGGCATTGAGTTATGGAGCAACTGTTTGGGGGATATCCTCTTCAGTTTCTTGGTGGTCTCCTTAACTGGGTGAAATTGATTCTATTTATTGGGGGCGTATCCCTCAGTGTATGTATATATATATATATATATATATATATATATATATATATTTTATTTATTTATTTACCTGTCATGCTACCTCCCTGTCACTGCTCCCCCCTCCACTCTCACTGTGTTACACCCCCCTCCTTGTCTCCCTAGCTAAACTACACTAAGCTATCCCACTCACTACTAGCCCCCTCTCAACCTAGCTATGCTAAGCTAGGCTATCTGGCCCACTGATAGCCCCCCCCCCATCCTATAGCATCATGCTTACTGAGCTTCCAATGTGAGAGACGGCTCCTCCTCTCCTTTTCACTGTGCGCAGCCTAGAGACACCGGAAGCAACTGTGAGGCACGCACAGTAGAAATGGATTGCCATCTCTACTGTGCATGTCTTGACCTCACCTCTAGAGATGAGCGAACAGTGTTCTATCGAACACATGTTCGATCGGATATCAGGGTGTTCGCCATGTTCGAATCGAATCGAACACCGCGTGGTAAAGTGCGCCAAAATTCGATTCCCCTCCCACCTTCCCTGGCGCCTTTTTTGCACCAATAACAGTGCAGGGGAGGTGGGACAGGAACTACGACACCGGGGGCATTGAAAAAAATTGGAAAAAGTCATTGGCTGCCGAAATCAGGTGACCTCCATTTTAGACGAATAGTGGGTTTCAAATCCGGGTCATATGAGAATGTGAACTTTGTGACTATGAGACAGGGATAGCTGTACAGGCAGGGATAGCTAGGGATAACCTTTATTTAGGGGGGAATGTTATTAAAAATAACTTTTTGGGGCTCTATCGGGTGTGTAATTGTGATTTTTGTGAGATAAACTTTTTCCCATAGGGATGCATTGGCCAGCGCTGATTGGCCGAATTCCGTACTTTGGCCAATCAGCGCTGGCTCTGCTGGAGGAGGCGGAGTCTAAGATCGCTCCACACCAGTCTCCATTTTGGTCCGACCTTAGACTCCGCCTCCTCCAGCAGAGCCAGCGCTGATTGGCCGAATTCCGTACTCTGGCCAATCAGTGCTGGCCAATGCATTCTATTGGTGTGATGAAGCAGTGCTGAATGTGTGTTCAGCTCAACTACACCGGTGGAGTAGTTGAGCTAAGCACACAGATTCAGCTCTGCTTCAATCAGTGCTGGCCAATGCATTCTATTAGCTTGATGAAGCAGAGTGTGCACAAGGGTTCAAGCGCACCCTCGGCTCTGATGTAGCAAAGCCGAGGCTGCACAAGGGTTCAAGCGCACCCTCGGCTCTGATGTAGCAGAGCCGAGGCTGCACAAGGGTTCAAGCGCACCCTCGGCTCTGATGTAGCAGAGCCGAGGGTGCACAAGGGTTCAAGTGCACCCTCGGCTCTGCTACATCAGAGCCGAGGGTGCGCTTGAACCCTTGTGCAGCCTCGGCTCTGCTACATCAGAGCCGAGGGTGCGCTTGAACACTTGTGCACACTCTGTTTCATCAAGCTAATAGAATGCATTGGCCAGCGCTGATTGGCCAGAGTACGGAATTCGGCCAATCAGCGCTGGCTCTGCTGGAGGAGGCGGAGTCTAAGGTCGGACCAGAATGGAGACTGGTGTGGGGTGATCTTAGACTCCGCCTCCTCCAGCAGAGCCAGCGCTGATTGGCCGAATTCCGTACTCTGGCCAATCAGTGCTGGCCAATGCATTCTATTGGTGTGATGAAGCAGTGCTGAATGTGTGTTCAGCTCAACTACACCGGTGGAGTAGTTGAGCTAAGCACACAGATTCAGCTCTGCTTCAATCAGTGCTGGCCAATGCATTCTATTAGCTTGATGAAGCAGAGTGTGCACAAGGGTTCAAGCGCACCCTCGGCTCTGATGTAGCAAAGCCGAGGCTGCACAAGGGTTCAAGTGCACCCTCGGCTCTGATGTAGCAGAGCCGAGGCTGCACAAGGGTTCAAGCGCACCCTCGGCTCTGATGTAGCAGAGCCGAGGGTGCACAAGGGTTCAAGTGCACCCTCGGCTCTGCTACATCAGAGCCGAGGGTGCGCTTGAACCCTTGTGCAGCCTCGGCTCTGCTACATCAGAGCCGAGGGTGCGCTTGAACACTTGTGCACACTCTGTTTCATCAAGCTAATAGAATGCATTGGCCAGCGCTGATTGGCCAGAGTACGGAATTCGGCCAATCAGCGCTGGCTCTGCTGGAGGAGGCGGAGTCTAAGGTCGGACCAGAATGGAGACTGGTGTGGGGTGATCTTAGACTCCGCCTCCTCCAGCAGAGCCAGCGCTGATTGGTCGAGTTCCGTACTCTGGCCAA
Organism: Leptodactylus fuscus; assembly: GCF_031893055.1. Taxonomy (NCBI): domain Eukaryota; kingdom Metazoa; phylum Chordata; class Amphibia; order Anura; family Leptodactylidae; genus Leptodactylus; species Leptodactylus fuscus. The sequence goes on along the minus strand of NC_134267.1, from coordinate 120,423,688 downwards.
TCAGCGCTGGCCAATGCATTCTATTAGCCCGATGAAGTAGAGCTGAATGTGTGTGCTTAGCACACACATTCAGCTCTACTTCATCGGGCTAATAGAATGCATTGGCCAATCAGTGCTGGCCAATGCATTCTATTAGCGTGAACTGAGTTTGCACAGGGGTTCTAGTGCACCCTCGGCTCTGCTACATCAGATTGCTACATCTGATGTAGCAGTGCCGAGTGTGCATCAGATGTGTAGTTGAGCAGAACTGGCTCAGCACTGCTAAGTCTCTGCATTCGCATAGGAATGCATTGGCCAGCCTTCGGCCAATCAGCGCTGGCTCTGCCGGAGGAGGCGGAGTCTAAGGTCGGACCTGAATGGAGACTGGTGTGGAGCGATCTTAGACTCCGCCTCCTCCAGCAGAGCCAGCGCTGATTGGTCGAGTTCCGTACTCTGGCCAATCAGCACTGGCCAATGCATTTCTATGGGGAAAAGTTAGCTTGTGAAAATCGCAAACTGACAGGGATTTCCATGAAATAAAGTGACTTTTATGCCCCCAGACATGCTTCCCCTGCTGTCCCAGTGTCATTCCAGGGTGTTGGTATCATTTCCTGTGGTGTCATAGTGGACTTGGTGACCCTCCAGACACGGATTTGGGTTTCCCCTTAACGAGTATATGTTCCCCATAGACTATAATGGGGTTCGAAACCCATTCGAACACTCGAACAGTGAGCGGCTGTTCGAATCGAATTTCGAACCTCGAACATTTTAGTGTTCGCTCATCTCTACTCACCTCCAGACAGCTCAGGCGCTGGAAGAGAGGAGGAGAAGAGGACCCATTCTGGACACAGGAAGACACGTAAGTATTGATGATGGGGAGAGTACTGATGACATTCTATTTCGGAAGCGGTGAAACAGAACATCACCAGATTATCAGAAATGTCCCTGAGTCGGTCACATGACCTCCCCAGGGATATAGGTAATTATACATTTTTTTTAATTGATGTAAATTAGATGTTAGTTGGGGGAGGGAGTTTAGTTTATAGGTAGAATTTGTGTTTATCCCAGACGTCCACTTTAAGCTGAGCCAGCTATTATTCTGGGTGACATGTCACTAGTGGGGGTTATATTTCTTTTAGTGTGATTTCATCTTGTATCTACCAAGAGACTCTTCCTTTGTTTCTGGTTTCAGACATTCTGCTTACACCTACTGTATGTAATGGGAATATGTGAGACAGGTGCAGAAGAATTGACTCTGTGAGGTCCTCATTTTATGTTTTTTGCCGACATCTACATTTCACTGAGGTTTGTATGATTGTTTTATTCTAGAATCACAAATAAAAGTTATGTTTTAGATTTTTCGTACTATTACCATTCCCTTCTGTGATTGAGTTTTTGAGCTGGGAATAGTTGTCACCCTCTGTGAATTAACTTTTGCAAACAGCAATAAACTCATGTTAAAATATTAAAGGAGTTTTCTGTGATATGAAAATTTATGACATTAATGCTGAGTTCCTATCTCTGGTTCTTATTTTTTCTGTTTTGTTCTAGGAAGAGAAAAATATATAGATTAGTATGGATCTATTAGATGACAAAAGGATTGCAATGAGCCCTGTGGACCATAATGATGTTCGCCATTCTGCAAAATGCAATAGTATGGCTTTCTATTGTTTCAAGATGTGCTAAGATAAATGACATAAGATGACCTAGCCTACCCAGCATTTTAAGTCTATGGTACAAAAAGTCATTGTTTTCACCTTTTTTACCTGTTTTTCACCAGGTCCTCAAAAAAATTCTCACCTAATGGTCTTGAGGGGGGGAATATAATCAAAATTTTAAAAAGAAAATAAAAAACACATTAGATTTACAAAGAAGACAGCTCCCCCTAAAAACTGCCCAGTCTTTGTCACAAGACTGCCACTCAAAAAATCTACAGTGTATAGATATAATGTATGGATATAATACCTTAAAATAAATGTTAAATAATGACAAATGAAAATATACAAGTAATTGTAAGGTAATGCACAGAACCACAGCTTCAACTAACATCAGATAAATGTGACCTTTATTAAAGGGATTCTACCATTAAACTACCTTTTTTTTTAATGAACACGTCGGAATAGCCTTAAGAAAGGCTATTCGTCTCCTACCTTTAGACGTGGTCTCCGCCACGCCGTTCCGTAGAAATACCGGTTTTAACCGGTATGCAAATGAGCTCTCTGCAGCAATGAGGGTGGGTTCCAGTGCTGAAAAGCCAATGAGCGCGTCCCCATTGCTGCCCAGAGCTCTTTCCTGCGCCGCCTCCTTCTTCTGCAGCAACTCCGCCTCTTCTGGCTTCTCTTGCTCTTGTAGTTCTATACAGGAGCATAGAGAGGCCACCCCAAAATGGCCACCGGCCAGCTCCTGTACTGAACTGCAAGAGTGGCTACCCAAAAATGGCCGGCGGCCGGCTCCTGTATTGAACTGCAAGAGCGGCTACCCAAAAATAGCCGCCGGCCAGCGGAAAGAGCTCTGGGCAGCAATGGGGATGTGCTCATCGGCCTTTCAGCGCTGGGGCCCGCCCTCATTGCTGCGGAGAGCTCATTTGCATACCGGTTAAAACTTGTTTGGAGACAGTGGTAGACTTACTTTAAAGTAATGTGCACTAAAATGACTATAATATGTCCACACATTGCAACATTGTAATCTATCTCATAACCTTTCTATACAATATCACAACTAAATTCATGAAGTTCATGATATTAAATAAACATAAAACTGGCTACTTTGAGCCTTTTCTTATATTAGTGTTGGGTCCCCTCTGTACATGTGTCAGATCTTTGCCATTAGTTCTCATTAATGTAGCTGTAACAATACTGCTTTCTCTGTTTATTTCTCCTATTTTTCTAAAGATGTGTTTCTTATTTAAGTAATGAATTCCAAAACAAATAATCGACTATAAAACATAACTTTTAATACATGCCAGTAAAACACATGAACTAAAAAAACAAAATACATAGAAATCCTACGAAACAAGAACAAAAGGTCTCATATGCTAGAAATATGACATCACCAATCTATAGCAAGTAACATTGGGACACGGTGGCCTCCAAGAAATAAAACCATGATATAGTTGTACACAATTGGTGACAGCACACTGGTAGAACATAGCCCAATTATATGAAGGGAATGCCACAAAGTAGTGATAGGAAGAAGGTAGTACAATACAGAGAGAGGGAAAAATCTCAAATATAAAGACCCTATAAACCTTGCATGGGGATCTAGGCTAATTTACCCCTATGAACCTAACTCAGGGTCACCGCTCTATACAGCGTGTCCTGACCAGAACCTTTTCCTCGTACTAGGACACTCTAAGTGGCTCTCCCTAGAAAGCTACTCATAAATATGCAAAATATAAATATATGAGCGAAAAAACACCCTAAAATAATACCAACCCGAAATGCATGTTTCGTCAGCGTAGAGCAAATAACCACACACACACTGGCTCATCAGGGCACAAAGGCAAAAAGAGCAGCAATTAAATGCTTGCAAACCAACATGGGATGCATACAAATTAGAATAGCCCACTGTATGGAGAATGTCTAGTCACATCCTTACTAGAGATGAGCGAACACTAAAATGTTCGAGGTTCGAAATTCGATTCGAACAGCCGCTCACTGTTCGAGTGTTCGAATGGGTTTCGAACCCCATTATAGTCTATGGGGAACATAAACTCGTTAAGGGGGAAACCCAAATTCGTGTCTGGAGGGTCACCAAGTCCACTATGACACCCCAGGAAATGATACCAACACCCTGGAATGACACTGGGACAGCAGGGGAAGCATGTCTGGGGGCATAAAAGTCACTTTATTTCATGGAAATCCCTGTCAGTTTGCGATTTTCGCAAGCTAACTTTTCCCCATAGAAATGCATTGGCCAGTGCTGATTGGCCAGAGTACGGAACTCGACCAATCAGCGCTGGCTCTGCTGGAGGAGGCGGAGTCTAAGATAGCTCCACACCAGTCTCCATTCAGGTCCGACCTTAGACTCCGCCTCCTCCGGCAGAGCCAGCGCTGATTGGCCGAAGGCTGGCCAATGCATTCCTATGCGAATGCAGACTTAGCAGTGCTGAGTCAGTTTTGCTCAACTACACATCTGATGCACACTCGGCACTGCTACATCAGATGTAGCAATCTGATGTAGCAGAGCCGAGGGTGCACTAGAACCCCTGTGCAAACTCAGTTCACGCTAATAGAATGCATTGGCCAGCGCTGATTGGCCAATGCATTCTATTAGCCCGATGAAGTAGAGCTGAATGTGTGTGCTAAGCACACTCATTCAGCACTGCTTCATCACGCCAATACAATGCATTAGCCAGTGCTGATTGGCCAGAGTACGGAATTCGGCCAATCAGCGCTGGCCAATGCATTCTATTAGCCCGATGAAGTAGAGCTGAATGTGTGTGCTAAGCACACACATTCAGCACTGCTTCATCACGCCAATACAATGCATTAGCCAGTGCTGATTGGCCAGAGTACGGAATTCGGCCAATCAGCGCTGGCTCTGCTGGAGGAGGCGGAGTCTAAGGTCGGACCTGAATGGAGACTGGTGTGGAGCGATCTTAGACTCCGCCTCCTCCAGCAGAGCCAGCGCTGATTGGCCGAATTCCGTACTCTGGCCAATCAGCGCTGGCCAATGCATTCTATTAGCCCGATGAAGTAGAGCTGAATGTGTGTGCTAAGCACACACATTCAGCACTGCTTCATCACGCCAATACAATGCATTAGCCAGTGCTGATTGGCCAGAGTACGGAATTCGGCCAATCAGCGCTGGCTCTGCTGGAGGAGGCGGAGTCTAAGGTCGGACCTGAATGGAGACTGGTGTGGAGCGATCTTAGACTCCGCCTCCTCCAGCAGAGCCAGCGCTGATTGGCCGAATTCCGTACTCTGGCCAATCAGCGCTGGCCAATGCATTCTATTAGCCCGATGAAGTAGAGCTGAATGTGTGTGCTAAGCACACACATTCAGCACTGCTTCATCACGCCAATACAATGCATTAGCCAGTGCTGATTGGCCAGAGTATGGAATTCGGCCAATCAGCGCTGGCTCTGCTGGAGGAGGCGGAGTCTAAGATCGCTCCACACCAGTCTCCATTCAGGTCCGACCTTAGACTCCGCCTCCTCCAGCAGAGCCAGCGCTGATTGGCCGAATTATTAGCCCGATGAAGTAGAGCTGAATGTGTGTGCTAAGCACACACATTCAGCACTGCTTCATCACGCCAATACAATGCATTAGCCAGTGCTGATTGGCCAGAGTACGGAATTCGGCCAATCAGCGCTGGCTCTGCTGGAGGAGGCGGAGTCTAAGATCGCTCCACACCAGTCTCCATTCAGGTCCGACCTTAGACTCCGCCTCCTCCAGCAGAGCCAGCGCTGATTGGCCGAATTCCGTACTCTGGCCAATCAGCACTGGCTAATGCATTGTATTGGCGTGATGAAGCAGTGCTGAATGTGTGTGCTTAGCACACACATTCAGCTCTACTTCATCGGGCTAATAGAATGCATTGGCCAGCGCTGATTGGCCGAATTCCGTACTCTGGCCAATCAGCACTGGCTAATGCATTGTATTGGCGTGATGAAGCAGTGCTGAATGAGTGTGCTTAGCACACACATTCAGCTCTACTTCATCGGGCTAATAGAATGCATTGGCCAATCAGCGCTGGCCAATGCATTCTATTAGCGTGAACTGAGTTTGCACAGGGGTTCTAGTGCACCCTCGGCTCTGCTACATCAGATTGCTACATCTGATGTAGCAGTGCCGAGTGTGCATCAGATGTGTAGTTGAGCAAAACTGACTCAGCACTGCTAAGTCTGCATTCGCATAGGAATGCATTGGCCAGCCTTCGGCCAATCAGCGCTGGCTCTGCCGGAGGAGGCGGAGTCTAAGGTCGGACCTGAATGGAGACTGGTGTGGAGCGATCTTAGACTCCGCCTCCTCCAGCAGAGCCAGCGCTGATTGGCCGAATTCCGTACTCTGGCCAATCAGCACTGGCTAATGCATTGTATTGGCGTGATGAAGCAGTGCTGAATGTGTGTGCTTAGCACACACATTCAGCTCTACTTCATCGGGCTAATAGAATGCATTGGCCAATCAGCGCTGGCCAATGCATTCTATTAGCGTGAACTGAGTTTGCACAGGGGTTCTAGTGCACCCTCGGCTCTGCTACATCAGATTGCTACATCTGATGTAGCAGTGCCGAGTGTGCATCAGATGTGTAGTTGAGCAAAACTGACTCAGCACTGCTAAGTCTGCATTCGCATAGGAATGCATTGGCCAGCCTTCGGCCAATCAGCGCTGGCTCTGCCGGAGGAGGCGGAGTCTAAGGTCGGACCTGAATGGAGACTGGTGTGGAGCGATCTTAGACTCCGCCTCCTCCAGCAGAGCCAGCGCTGATTGGCCGAATTCCGTACTCTGGCCAATCAGCACTGGCTAATGCATTGTATTGGCGTGATGAAGCAGTGCTGAATGTGTGTACTTAGCACACACATTCAGCTCTACTTCATCGGGCTAATAGAATGCATTGGCCAATCAGCGCTGGCCAATGCATTCTATTAGCGTGAACTGAGTTTGCACAGGGGTTCTAGTGCACCCTCGGCTCTGCTACATCAGATTGCTACATCTGATGTAGCAGTGCCGAGTGTGCATCAGATGTGTAGTTGAGCAAAACTGACTCAGCACTGCTAAGTCTGCATTCGCATAGGAATGCATTGGCCAGCCTTCGGCCAATCAGCGCTGGCTCTGCCGGAGGAGGCGGAGTCTAAGGTCGGACCTGAATGGAGACTGGTGTGGAGCGATCTTAGACTCCGCCTCCTCCAGCAGAGCCAGCGCTGATTGGTCGAGTTCCGTACTCTGGCCAATCAGCGCTGGCCAATGCATTCTATTAGCCCGATGAAGTAGAGCTGAATGTGTGTGCTTAGCACACACATTCAGCTCTACTTCATCAGGCTAATAGAATACATTGGCCAATCAGCGCTGGCCAATGCATTCTATTAGCTTGATGAAGCAGAGTGTGCACAAGGGTTCAAGCGCACCCTCGGCTCTGATGTAGCAGAGCTGAGGGTGCACAAGGGTTCAAGTGCACCCTCGGCTCTCCTAAATCAGAGCCGAGGGTGCGCTTGAACCCTTGTGCAGCCTCGGCTCTGCTACATCAGAGCCGAGGGTGCGCTTGAACCCTTGTGCACACTCTGCTTCATCAAGCTAATAGAATGCATTGGCCAGCACTGATTGGCCAGAGTACGGAATTCGGCCAATCAGCGCTGGCCAATGCATCCCTATGGGAAAAAGTTTATCTCACAAAAATCACAATTACACACCCGATAGAGCCCCAAAAAGCTATTTTTAATAACATTCCCCCCTAAATAAAGGTTATCCCTAGCTATCCCTGCCTGTACAGCTATCCCTGTCTCATAGTCACAAAGTTCACATTCTCATATGACCCGGATTTGAAATCCACTATTCGTCTAAAATGGAGGTCACCTGATTTCGGCAGCCAATGACTTTTTCCAATTTTTTTCAATGCCCCCGGTGTCGTAGTTCCTGTCCCACCTCCCCTGCGCTGTTATTGGTGCAAAAAAGGCGCCAGGGAAGGTGGGAGGGGAATCGAATTTTGGCGCACTTTACCACGTGGTGTTCGATTCGATTCGAACATGGCGAACACCCTGATATCCGATCGAACATGTGTTCGATAGAACACTGTTCGCTCATCTCTAATCCTTACCACTCACCCCCAGACCATATGCCTGACAATACCACTTTAGATAGAGGTCAGTAGACAAATGGAAAAAGAGCAGCAATAACATAGACCAGTGCTGTAAATGCCTCTACATGTACCTCAGAGTGCCACCAGGTGCAATACAGGATATAGCAGACCCCAAACATGAATACAAGCCATGTGGGAAACTTTATAGACAACCGGTGTGAGGGGGCTTCCCATTTCAGATCGCACAGACATGTCTGGACAGAAATAGTATTGAGTGTGCGTGCGTGGACCAGGAAAAACTGCGCATGGGCACTGGATGCTCATAGACATTGGAGCCAGGTTAGGTAAGTATAACAGCGATGCCACAAAGCGGCTGTGTTATCTGTAACCAATAAATAACAGCCAATTCAGAAGGGAAAGCGCAAATGCCAATGGTTGTAGATACATAGTGCAATACACAGCTGCAGGAAGCAGATACAAGGGCATCTAAATACCGCTCTCAAAAAAGAACTGTTAATGGAAAAAATAAATACTGATATAAATCGACAGTGCCACAATGAGTATTTAAACAGGTTAAATCCAAAAGTACAGGAAAAACAAGCATACCAAATTAGGAGGCAGTTATGAACTCGGACATAAAACAAGATGAAGAATATGATACCACATGACAAAATTAGATGAAGGATCTAAAACTGAGTTGTTCATTGAGACTAAGTGGACTGACCATATTTAACTGGAAAATCCACTTTGTCTCAGCCTGAGCAACCAGGTGGTCCCAATCACTTCTACACACAGGGGGTCTTATTAGGTCAATACCCATAAATTTCACGCTGGAGGCACCCTCATGATGCCTTGTCCTTACATGTTGAGCAATAGGGGTATCACTATTGTGATTAATGTCACCAAGATGCTCCCCCACCCAAATGGTTTTTCCTACGTATTCCAACCTACACACGCAGGTGGCCTTGTAAATAACTCCTTTTGAGCGGCAATTTATGAATGAACAAATAGTAAATGTGGCCCCAGTAACATTGCTCAAAAAACATTTGTTACTTGAAATAGAGGAACAAGCAATGAAGTGGCTGCAACAAAAGCAACCTGTGATTCTGGGTGAAAGCCAAAAACTACTATTAGATGGTTCTACAAAATGACTGGTGACTACCCAATTACAGATGTTCCTACCCTGTCAGTAGCTAATCTGTGGTTTAGAGCCAATAACAGGCACAATGTCTGGATCCATGATTAAGATATTCCAATGTCTAGAGATAATTTCTCGTACTTAATTGGCCACCCCATCAAAAGTACTAATTAATCGAATATGACCCTCCAAGAGGTCATCAGTTTTTGGAACAAAACTTGTGTACGATCACTATGCAAAGCACGTTGATATACCTGACACAATACATATTCTAGGCACCCCCTAGCATGAAACCTGTCCCTCAACTCATCAGCCTGTAACTTAAAGTCCTTGATAGTAGTACAATTACATCATAGTCTCAGGTATTCCCTTTGGAAATACCCTTTTTCAAGGGAAGTGGGTGGTGGCTTTCCCACCTTAACAGCGAATTAGTAGCTGATAACTTATGATGAACAGTAGAGATGAGCGAACAGTGTTCTATCGAACACATGTTCGATCGGATATCAGGGTGTTCGCCATGTTCGAATCGAATCGAACACCACGTGGTAAAGTGCGCCAAAATTCGATTCCCCTCCCACCTTCCCTGGCGCCTTTTTTGCACCAATAACAGCGCAGGGGAGGTGGGACAGGAACTACGACACCGGGGGCATTGAAAAAAATTGGAAAAAGTCATTGGCTGCCGAAATCAGGTGACCTCCATTTTAGACGAATAGTGGATTTCAAATCCGGGTCATATGAGAATGTGAACTTTGTGACTATGAGACAGGGATAGCTGTACAGGCAGGGATAGCTAGGGATAACCTTTATTTAGGGGGGAATGTTATTAAAAATAACTTTTTGGGGCTCTATCGGGTGTGTAATTGTGATTTTTGTGAGATAAACTTTTTCCCATAGGGATGCATTGGCCAGCGCTGATTGGCCGAATTCCGTACTCTGGCCAATCAGTGCTGGCCAATGCATTCTATTAGCTTGATGAAGCAGAGTGTGCACAAGGGTTCAAGCGCACCCTCGGCTCTGATGTAGCAGAGCCGAGGCTGCACAAGGGTTCAAGCGCACCCTCGGCTCTGATGTAGGAGAGCCGAGGGTGCACTTGAACCCTTGTGCACCCTCAGCTCTGCTACATCAGAGCCGAGGGTGCGCTTGAACCCTTGTGCACACTCTGCTTCATCAAGCTAATAGAATGCATTGGCCAGCGCTGATTGGCCAATGTATTCTATTAGCCTGATGAAGTAGAGCTGAATGTGTGTGCTAAGCACACACATTCAGCTCTACTTCATCGGGCTAATAGAATGCATTGGCCAGCGCTGATTGGCCAGAGTACGGAACTCGACCAATCAGCGCTGGCTCTGCTGGAGGAGGCGGAGTCTAAGATCGCTCCACACCAGTCTCCATTCAGGTCCGACCTTAGACTCCGCCTCCTCCGGCAGAGCCAGCGCTGATTGGCCGAAGGCTGGCCAATGCATTCCTATGCGAATGCAGACTTAGCAGTGCTGAGTCAGTTTTGCTCAACTACACATCTGATGCACACTCGGCACTGCTACATCAGATGTAGCAATCTGATGTAGCAGAGCCGAGGGTGCACTAGAACCCCTGTGCAAACTCAGTTCACGCTAATAGAATGCATTGGCCAGCGCTGATTGGCCAATGCATTCTATTAGCCCGATGAAGTAGAGCTGAATGTGTGTGCTAAGCACACACATTCAGCACTGCTTCATCACGCCAATACAATGCATTAGCCAGTGCTGATTGGCCAGAGTACGGAATTCGGCCAATCAGCGCTGGCTCTGCTGGAGGAGGCGGAGTCTAAGATCGCTCCACACCAGTCTCCATTCAGGTCCGACCTTAGACTCCGCCTCCTCCGGCAGAGCCAGCGCTGATTGGCCGAAGGCTGGCCAATGCATTCCTATGCGAATGCAGACTTAGCAGTGCTGAGTCAGTTTTGCTCAACTACACATCTGATGCACACTCGGCACTGCTACATCAGATGTAGCAATCTGATGTAGCAGAGCCGAGGGTGCACTAGAACCCCTGTGCAAACTCAGTTCACGCTAATAGAATGCATTGGCCAGCGCTGATTGGCCAATGCATTCTATTAGCCCGATGAAGTAGAGCTGAATGTGTGTGCTAAGCACACTCATTCAGCACTGCTTCATCACGCCAATACAATGCATTAGCCAGTGCTGATTGGCCAGAGTACGGAATTCGGCCAATCAGCGCTGGCCAATGCATTCTATTAGCCCGATGAAGTAGAGCTGAATGTGTGTGCTAAGCACACACATTCAGCACTGCTTCATCACGCCAATACAATGCATTAGCCAGTGCTGATTGGCCAGAGTACGGAATTCGGCCAATCAGCGCTGGCTCTGCTGGAGGAGGCGGAGTCTAAGGTCGGACCTGAATGGAGACTGGTGTGGAGCGATCTTAGACTCCGCCTCCTCCAGCAGAGCCAGCGCTGATTGGCCGAATTCCGTACTCTGGCCAATCAGCACTGGCTAATGCATTGTATTGGCGTGATGAAGCAGTGCTGAATGTGTGTGCTTAGCACACACATTCAGCTCTACTTCATCGGGCTAATAGAATGCATTGGCCAGCGCTGATTGGCCAGAGTACGGAATTCGGCCAATCAGCGCTGGCTCTGCTGGAGGAGGCGGAGTCTAAGATCGCTCCACACCAGTCTCCATTCAGGTCCGACCTTAGACTCCGCCTCCTCCAGCAGAGCCAGCGCTGATTGGCCGAATTCCATACTCTGGCCAATCAGCACTGGCTAATGCATTGTATTGGCGTGATGAAGCAGTGCTGAATGTGTGTGCTTAGCACACACATTCAGCTCTACTTCATCGGGCTAATAGAATGCATTGGCCAGCGCTGATTGGCCAGAGTACGGAATTCGGCCAATCAGCGCTGGCTCTGCTGGAGGAGGCGGAGTCTAAGATCGCTCCACACCAGTCTCCATTCAGGTCCGACCTTAGACTCCGCCTCCTCCAGCAGAGCCAGCGCTGATTGGCCGAATTCCGTACTCTGGCCAATCAGCACTGGCTAATGCATTGTATTGGCGTGATGAAGCAGTGCTGAATGTGTGTGCTTAGCACACACATTCAGCTCTACTTCATCGGGCTAATAGAATGCATTGGCCAGCGCTGATTGGCCGAATTCCGTACTCTGGCCAATCAGCACTGGCTAATGCATTGTATTGGCGTGATGAAGCAGTGCTGAATGAGTGTGCTTAGCACACACATTCAGCTCTACTTCATCGGGCTAATAGAATGCATTGGCCAATCAGCGCTGGCCAATGCATTCTATTAGCGTGAACTGAGTTTGCACAGGGGTTCTAGTGCACCCTCGGCTCTGCTACATCAGATTGCTACATCTGATGTAGCAGTGCCGAGTGTGCATCAGATGTGTAGTTGAGCAAAACTGACTCAGCACTGCTAAGTCTGCATTCGCATAGGAATGCATTGGCCAGCCTTCGGCCAATCAGCGCTGGCTCTGCCGGAGGAGGCGGAGTCTAAGGTCGGACCTGAATGGAGACTGGTGTGGAGCTATCTTAGACTCCGCCTCCTCCAGCAGAGCCAGCGCTGATTGGTCGAGTTCCGTACTCTGGCCAATCAGCACTGGCCAATGCATTTCTATGGGGAAAAGTTAGCTTGCAAAAATCGCAAACTGACAGGGATTTCCATGAAATAAAGTGACTTTTATGCCCCCAGACATGCTTCCCCTGCTGTCCCAGTGTCATTCCAGGGTGTTGGTATCATTTCCTGGGGTGTCATAGTGGACTTGGTGACCCTCCAGACACGAATTTGGGTTTCCCCCTTAACGAGTTTATGTTCCCCATAGACTATAATGGGGTTCGAAACCCATTCGAACACTCGAACAGTGAGCGGCTGTTCGAATCGAATTTCGAACCTCGAACATTTTAGTGTTCACTCATCTCTAATGAACAGTTGTATGTAGGTCACCACCAACAGACCTGAAAATGTTTAAATTGAGGAACAGTAAAATATTAGGGTTAGTTGCAGAAGGGAAATGTAGACCAACCTGATTGTTGTTCAAGGAGGTGGCAAATTGACCAAAACCCAAAATACACCCTTCCCAGATGGCAAATATTTCATCAATATTGTGGACCCACACATGAACCCACTCTATAAAGTCAAAATATCTTTCCCTGGAACCCAACAAAGGCTCCCACCAGCCCAGGAACATGTTTGCATAGGCTGGCTCACATGGACTTCCCATGGGCAGCCCCTGAGCTGGTTAAAGATTTGATGGTTGAACATAAAATAGTTCTGTGTAAGGGAGAATTCCAGTAACCATAATACAAATTCATTGTGGGCCCACAGTTGACGACCCCGGGTCTGCAAAAAGGATCTAACGGCTGCAAACCCATGTTGGTGAAGTATTGAGGAGTATAAAGCCTCCACATCGCTAGAGGCCAATACATACTTGTCATCAATATGGATTCCGTCCACTCTCTTCAGGAGATCCATCATGTCTCTCACAAAAGAAGGTAAGGAATTGTCAAATGGAGCCAAAATTTGGTCTTTGTAGATACCCACATTTTGGTACAATGATCCCACCCCCAAGACGATCAGCCTACCTTTTAAGCGAGAGGTCCCCTTGTGAATCTTAGGGAGGGAATAAAATGGCAATGCGAGGATGAGTAGGTAAGAGGAATAAGAATTCATCCTTAACAATCAAATTAGCTGCCAAGGCCTGAGTTTTAATTCATGCCAATAAAAGTCCGTAGGATCATTCTGAAGAACATCATAGCAAATGTTATCATCCAATAGAGCCTCACACATACTCTTATAATCCTCAATGTCCATTACCATGATATTCCCTCCCTTATCGGAAGATTTAATAATCCGTGCCCGAACCGTCCCGAGGGTGGTCAAAGTTTCCAATTCTTCTCGAGTACAGTTCAAATAGAGACTTAATAGCAAGATGTTGTAAATCATGCAAAACCAAATCCATAAAAATGTCAAGACAGGAAATATCCCTAATCGGGGGTGTATCTGTACTCCAATTTTTAAGCTTGGTAAAGGGACCTATTCCGGAAATCTCAGGTGGATCATCAGACAGGCCATATACAACTCATACATCTGCCAAGATGTCATGGTAAGTTACATGGTTTGATTTCTTGGAGGCTGTCTCAATGTTATTTGCTATAAATTGGTGACATAATCTTTCTAGCATATGGGCCTTTTTGCCCTTGTTTCGTGGGATTTCTATGTATTTTATTTTTTTGTAGCTCATGTGTTTTACTGGCATGTATTAAAAGTTATGTTTTATAGCTGCTTATTCGTTTTGGAATTCATATTACAGGTCAATAATCATTTTGTATTAACATCAAAATTCAAATACACTATGTTAATACAAAATGATTATTGACCTGTAATATGAATTCCAAAACGAATAAGCGGCTATAAAACATAACTTTTAATACATGCCAGTAAAACACATGAACTACAAAAAATAAATGTGATTATAGAAATGCTGTATAAACAATGGGGAGGAATAAATTCACATACCAGGCAAACAAAGCAGAATTTCTAAAGCAATATATTTAGGAAAAGTCTGCCATTTACATAAACTACCAGTATAGATAGGATCCTTGAGATGGAACAACCCCTTTAACAGTAGGCAGCTTGATAATAGAAACCTCATAAATGGACACACTGACTTATAGCTGAGTATATACAGTCCTATGAAAAAGTTTGGGCACCCCTATTAATCTTAATCATTTTTAGTTCTAAATATTTTGGTATTTGCAACAGCCATTTCAGTTTGATATATCTAATAACTGATGGACACAGTAATATTTCAGGATTGAAATGAGGTTTATTGTACTAACAGAAAATGCGCAATATGCATTAAACCAAAATTTGACCGGTGCAAAAGTATAGGCACCTCAACAGAAAAGTGACATTAATATTTAGTAGATCCTCCTTTTGCAAAGATAACAGCCTCTAGTCGCTTCCTGTAGCTTTTAATCAGTTCCTGGATCCTGGATAAAGGTATTTTGGACAAACAATTCAAGTTCAGTTAAGTTAGATGGTCGCCGAGCATGGACAGCCCGCTTCAAATCATCCCACAGATGTTCAATGATATTCAGGTCTGGGGACTGGGATGGCCATTCCAGAACATTGTAATTGTTCCTCTGCATGAATGCCTGAGGATTTGGAGCGGTGTTTTGGATCATTGTCTTGCTGAAATATCCATCCCCGGCGTAACTTCAACTTCGTCACTGATTCTTGAACATTATTCTCAAGAATCTGCTGATACTGAGTGGAATCCATGCGACCCTCAACTTTAACAAGATTCCCGATGCCGGCATTGGCCACACAGCCCCAAAGCATGATGGAACCTCCACCAAATTTTACAGTGGGTAGCATGTGTTTTTCTTGGAATGCTGTTTCTTTTTGGACGCCATGCATAACGCCTTTTTTTATAACCAAACAACTCAATTTTTGTTTCCAAAATGAAGCTGCCTTGTCCAAATGTGCTTTTTCATACCTCAGGCAACTCTATTTGTGGCGTACGTGCAGAAACGGCTTCTTTCTCATCACTCTCCCATACAGCTTCTATTTGTGCAAAGTGCGCTGTATAGTTGACCGATGCACAGTGACACCATCTGCAGCAAGATGATGCTGCAGCTCTTTGGAGGTGGTCTGTGGATTGTCCTTGACTGTTCTCACCATTCGTCTTCTCTGCCTTTCTGATATTTTTCTTGGCCTGCCACTTCTGGGCTTAACAAGAACTGTCCCTGTGGTCTTCCATTTCCTTACTATGTTCCTCACAGTGGAAACTGACAGGTTAAATCTCTGAGACAACTTTTTGTATCCTTCCCCTGAACAACTATGTTGAACAATCTTTGTTTTCAGATCATTTGAGAGTTGTTTTGAGTAGCCCATGATGCCACTCTTCAGAGGAAATTCAAATAGGAGATCAACTTGCAATTGGCCACCTTAAATACCTTTTCTTATGATTGGATACATCTGGCTATGAAGTTCAAAGCTCACTGAGGTTACAAAACCAATTTTGTGCTTCAGTAAGTCAGTAAAAAGTAGTTAGGGGAATTCAAATCAATAAAATGATAAGGGTGCCCATACTTTTGCACCGGTCAAATTTTGGTTTAATGCATATTGCACATTTTCTGTTAGTACAATAAACCTCATTTCAATCCTGAAATATTACTGTGTCCATCAGTTATTAGATATATCAAACTGAAATGGCTGTTGCAAACACCAAAATATTTAGAACAAAAAATGATTAAGATTAATAGGGGTGCCCAAACTTTTTCATAGGACTGTATATTTTTGGTCTTAAATATGTTATCTGATTCAGTAATGTAGCAAATATAATGCAGATATGAGGGTTTTGTTCACACTGATATCATGATTCCAATCCATCCAATCCGTAAGCTCTACAATGTCCTCAAATGGCAGAATAACATTTAATAGATGAAAGATTCTGCCGGGGAAATATAAAACATAAAACATAGAAACCTGACTGAACAATCATAAATCTATAGGATCTCTTAGCAAGGACATGACAGTGTGCAGAGGGTGTAGTTGCATCCGGGCCAGGAGCCAAGGGGTCCTATAAGGTGTCTTTTCTCAATATGTGAGGATCAGTACTATAAATGATTATTATAGTTGGGGGACCTGGTGTAGATTTTGCATACTATATTAATTTTTCATATTATAACTGTCAGTTAAAATATATAGCAAAAAATGATGCTTTAAATCCATCATGGATTCTATAGAAACATAACCCATTACATATATGTGAATGGAGCCTTACTCAACTAAATGGATATTGGTTATAATTTAGCATATATTTAAAAACTCCTACAATTTTTCAAGCTTTGAAACTTCTAATTAAAAATTAGAAAGTTAAAATGGACTTATAAATGCATGAAATGTAGCAATAGACACTTTCAATGGTATAACTGTCTTTATGCCCAGAATATCTCTTATTTTTGACATTTTCTTACTGTTTCTCATTTGGATTACAGAGAACTGATAGGGCACTGTGTGCCCTCATTATCTCCTGACACCTGAGCAAGAGAGACAGAGAGAACATCTATTGGAAGAGAAATAATGTGCATAAAGAACATTTAAAATTATCATTGCAGTTTAGTGTCTTCGGTATAAAGATGTCTTGTTGAAAATAAAAAAAATCTTATGTAAAAAGAAGGAATTTTTTAATAATAAATCACTACCTACAGATAACTATTGTATTAATGTTAATGTAATTATTACATTTCAAAGTATGAAGTAGTATATTACATGGAGAAGTATTTCCAGTATGTTTACTTGTGAGTTAAATGGGTCTTGTGAAACAAGTTTGAATTGTTTCTTTGATGAAGCCATCAGTATTTAGTTAGTTGTCCTTCTCCAAGTAGTGTGAGTTAGCATTCTTGTGACAAAACTGACTGGATGGCAGTCCTGTTTTAACTCCTACAGATAAGTTACGGATAAGTGGCATTATCTCAGGATTATGGCTTTTATTACATAAAGATGTATCCTTCAATATATTTTCTCTTGGATTAACATATCCTAATTTATGTTATATGCAATAACCAATTTAAAAAAAAAACAATATTCTGTCACAACACGTTTTCTAGGTTGCCTACTCTCCATGAATTATAGAATTGCTGTAAATGCTATTCTATGCAGCTGCCTTTCCATAAGTTAGGGTACAAAGTGTAGGATCTGGAATACAACCTTCTAGTGTCTAGGTTAGTGGCACCACCAAAATATGCATAATCTATAATTTCTTATGGAATTCCTGAATCTGCCTCACATTGTTTTCAATTGGAGGCAGAGGTCACAGCAGGACACAGAAAAAAATTAACATCCTGCTCGATCTTGCTGAGGATTCTTTATGCATAATAACTCTAATGAGTGCTGTCAATTTCTGCACATGCTTTACATCAATGTGTTGGCTAGATTGACAGCATTCACATCTCTTAGGAACAGTTATGCAAATCATCAACCTGGTATCGCCTTTAATGTTTATAGTGTGGATAACATAGCATGAAGGGTATAGTTTTTGGTAGTGTAGTGTCAACAAAAAGCTTCTACCCCTACATCAAGCATGACCTCGCCATTCAACTGCAGAACTGAAACCTTCAAACCTGTAAGTACCTTCACTGCACCCAAGACATATCCAGCAATCAAGACATTTGCCAGTTTCATAAAGCAAGACATTAATGAGGACACCAATGGGTATGTGTACACAATACCAGTGGATCACAACTAATTTTGGCAAGGAACAGCATCTGGCATTATCTACACTATGTAATTAACGACAGTTATCAAACCAGCAGATTAGGGTTCTGGAATTGTGGTCCAAAACCAAAGTGATTACAAAATGGAAGTTTACTGCCAGTTAAGTGACATTACAGTTTACCCTCCCCTTCCACATGAACCCCACACCATCCTTGTGCATGGACCTTATTGAGATAATCAATGAAGCCTTTCAAATGGGAATTATCTCCCCCAAGCTCAGAGACTAAATGCTCGCCTCACACCCAAGTATCCTGGTATGATATACCGGTATGATATCACGTCTATCAAATTCTCCATGTCAACTGATACCAGTATCTCCTTTCTGGATGTAATGGTGGAAATAATTGGTGACCATCTCTCGTTTGATCTATACTCCAAACAAACCAACAAGAATAGCCTTCTAAGGTATGATACCTTCCATAAGCCCAGTTTGATACACTGACTCCCCAAGTCCTGAATGATGAGAGTTAAGATTGTGTTCAATGAAAACCACTCTCATGAGTGATTGGAAAAAATGTCTGGCAGATTCAAAGCTAGGGGTTGCCCGACTAATATACTACACTCACCGGCCACTTTATTAGGTACACCTGTCCATCTGCTCGTTAACACTTAATTTCTAATCAGCCAATCACATGGCGGCAACTCAGTACATTTAGGCATGTAGACATGGTCAAGACAATCTCCTGCAGTTCAAACCGAGCATCAGTATGGGGAAGAAAGGTGATTTGAGTGCCTTTGAACGTGGCATGGTTGTTGGTGCCAGAAGGGCTGGTCTGAGTATTTCAGAAACTGCTGATCTACTGGGATTTTCACACACAACCATCTCTTGGGTTTACAGAGAATGGTCCGAAAAAGAAAAAACATCCAGTGAGCGGCAGTTCTGTGGGCGGAAATGCGTTGTTGATGCCAGAGGTCAGAGGAGAATGGCCAGACTGGTTCGAGCTGATAGAAAGGCAACAGTGACTCAAATAGCCACCCGTTACAACCAAGGTAGCCAGAAGAGTATCTCTGAACGCACAGTACGTCAAACTTTGAGGCAGATGGGCTACAGTAGCAGAAGACCACAACGGGTGCCACTCCTTTCAGCTAAGAACAGGAAACTGAGGCTACAATTTGCACACTCTCATCGAAATTGGACAATTGAAGATTGGAAAAACGTTGCCTGGTCTGATGAGTTTCGATTTCTGCTGCGACATTCGGATGGTAGGGTCAGAATCTGGCGTCAACAACATGAAAGCATGGATCCATCCTGCCTTGTATCAACGGTTCAGGCTGGTGGTGGTGGTGTCATGGTGTGGGGAATATTTTCTTGGCACTCTTTGGGCCCCTTGGTACCAATTGAGCATCGTTGCAACGCCAAAGCCTACCTGAGTATTGTTGCTGACCATGTCCATCCCTTTATGACCACAATGTACCCAACATCTGATGGCTACTTTCAGCAGGATAATGCGCCATGTCATAAAGCTGGAATCATCTCAGACTGGTTTCTTGAACATGACAATTAGTTCACTGTACTCCAATGGCCTCCACAGTCACCAGATCTCAATCCAATAGAGCATCTTTGGGATGTGGTGGAACGGGAGATTCGCATCATGGATGTGCAGCCGACAAATCTGCGGCAACTGTGTGATGCCATCATGTCAATATGGACCAAAATCTCTGAGAAATGCTTCCAGCACCTTGTTGAATCTATGCCACGAAGAATTGAGGCAGTTCTGAAGGCAAAAGGGGGTCCAACCCGTTACTAGCATGGTGTACCTAATAAAGTGGCCGGTGAGTGTATGTACACATCGCAATAGTATTGACCGCTTATCCCATGACTCACTTCTACAACCTAATAACAGCCACAACACCTAGGAAAACTATCCTGTTTGTGTCACCACAAACAGAGACTGACATTATTAAACAGATTTTCAATAAACATAGGTACCTCCTTCAGAAGGACCACCCCTCTACCTTCAACAAACACCCACTGATGTTGTACCGATGTGCCCCTAAAATTAGTGATAAATTAGTTAACGCTGACATTGGCCCCGCCCCCTCCGCAACCCATCTTACCCTCACAGATTCCAAAAGAGTTGGGACCTTCCAATGCCTGGGGTGCGCACAGTGCAGCAATGTAACTAAAGGACACTTTTACACTATCCATCCACAATCCGGCAAAGGCTGCCCCAGCAAAGACTTTTACATATGTAAATTGATATTTGTATTTTATCTATTAAAATGTTCTTGTGGTTTACAATATGCAGGGAAAACAATACAAAAAATCAAGGACAGGATCTTACAACATAAATCGACTATCAGGAAGATGTTGGCTGACCTGCCCATACCAGACCATTTCATCTCCCACAACCATACACCCCAACAGCTTTGATTTCAGGTTATTGATCATGAACCAATCTCTAGACGAGGAGGAGATCGTAAGTCTTTTCTCCTTAAACATGAAATTCCGTAGATCAATAAGTTGAACACCCTTCATCCGTTAAGTACTGCTCTCCCAATCTGTTCTTACCTCTCACATCCAGATGACCCCCAACTGAACCTTATGTACCTGATGTCCTCTTTCTTTGGATCCAAAGAAAACACTCACTCCCCCTGTAAAAGAGATATGATTAGACCTACAAGTTCAATCCCTGAGAAATGACTTGCAGCTTTCATAAAAATTAACAAAATATTTGCGATCTTCAGAAAAACACTGTACAGTGCGATAGGCGCTGTTTTGAAGAAGGATGTAACTGACAGACTGTCAGGAACTACCTTCTGACTGTAAAGAGCTACGGTACCGGGACCGAAAGCTCTTTATCCGGGGCACAGATTGGGAAAGACAACAGTGTGCTGAATTCAGTGCACTGTCACTTTCCAGCAGTATATAAAACTGCCTGTGCCCCAAACCATGAAAGGTCCTCTTTAAATATTATATAATATATAATTTCAAATAATGAATCATTTTATTTTGAAGTTTGAGTCATTTTTCTAATTCTGTCCAAAATTAGCCCCAAAATTGGCCTTAGTGAAAACAATATAAAACACATTTAATAGTACTTTAGAAGTTGACCCTATCTAATTCTAGACTGATGGCTATAAGAAATAGCATAAAATTTTATAAAAGTATAAATAAAAGATGTGTCTGTTATTAGACAGTTAATAACATACAACCACTGACAATATACAGGAAGTAAAACTTTTTATTTAAAAATACAAAGAAAATATCCCAATGCTTTATTGCACCTTTAAGCTATCCTGTATATGATAAATATAGAAGAGACTTAATTCCTTCTGCTTTACAGATTTATTATTTTTAGCATAATCCATTAGCAAATCAATATGGCCAGGGAAGAGAAAACCCAGTGTTAAGATTTGGGCTGCTTGTATGTCAACTTCAGTAAGAAAGGACTTATCAGCTTTGTGATATGCACAATTTCTTCAAAGATAATGCTTTAACTTGAAGTAGCAGGTGATAAGACCCAACTGTGAAGCTAACAATCTGTTCAAGAAGGTAAGAAGTAATGACTGAAAAACCGTACTGATATTAATCACAAGAAAAACATGAAATAGATGAAAATAATAATTACTAACTACAGCGTACTGGGTGGCAGTTGTTTGCTTACTTCTATTTCTTAGGTGTTGCCCAGTTTAGAAAAAACATTTTCATGTATTCTATTACAAATTTAATAAAGGAGGTCCCTTGGTCTGGATCGGAATTTATTAACATCACCATGGCAATTTTCCGGCCTAAAAGTGGCCCACTATTCCTGACGCAACAATCTGCACCATAATTTTGTCCATCTTCATAACTGAGTTACATGTTTAAACATTAAAATTGAAATGATTGTACCCATTATACCAGGGTTAGAATCCAGAATTTTCAAGGACACCAAGGCAGTATTCATTTATGTAAAATATAAAAATATGCACTGTATGGAGAAAAGTATTGGGTAACAGCTCTTAATTTATACATTCAGGTTTTTCATTCAGTTCCATTACCACATATGTATAAAATCGAGCAGTTAGCCATTCCGTCTGACTTTACAGATGTGTGAAAGTATTGGTCATTCTAAAAATGTACTGAACTCTACCATGGTACTGTACTATTGCAACAAATCAGTTTGTGAAATTTCTTCCACAATCAACTATGAGTTGTATTATTGAAAAGTGGAAGCATTTGGGAACTGCGAAAACTCAGCCACAAAGTATCAGACCATGTAAAGTTACAGACTAGGGCCTCCAAGTGATGAGCTGCATAGTGCATGAAAGTCACCATTGCCCGGCTGACTCAATAACTGCAGGGCTCTAAATCTTCTTTAGCATTAATATCAGCAGAAAACTATGCATTGGGAGCTACACGGCATGGGTTTCCATGGTTGAGCAATTGCATGCAAGCTTTATATCACCAAGCATAAAGCCAAAAATTACATAAAGTGTTATAATGCTGCCACTGGACTCTGGAAACATTCTGTGGAGTGAGAAATCATGTGTCAGATGCAGCAGATGGTGGACCTTCTTGGAGCCACTCCTAAGAACCTTATCCCAGGAATATGGTCTACACTGCAGGGAGTCCAGCAGACTGCTATAAGATGGACTTTGTTTTGTAGCAGCTGACCAGGCAGACAAAATAGGGGTACAGAGCACTGTATATGCAGCTATATACAAAACAAAAAAGGTGAACAAAGACTAAAAACAGGACGGACATGTAAATAGACTAAATAGCAAACACAGATCAAGACAGGACAAACACAAGCAGTACGAGGGACACAGCCACAGCTAGCAAGAGGCACATGCCCATAGGTATACAGGCTATATTGCAGAAAAACCACGGCGAAACAGAGAAAAAAAAAACAGGACAAGTATAAAAACAAGACAGACAAAGGCTGGCATAAAAACAACTGAGCACCAAATGCAGACCACAAAACATAGAACCCACATATCAAATAGGATAGACACCAAGCTAAAATGTATGCATGGAACAGAATTCAACACATATATTACTGATCCCAAGAGGAACTAAAGACATGACCTTAAATAGATACAGACAGGGCCCCATGCACCCCTGAGGATGCCAGTTTATGGCAAAACATTTTGGAGGGGATTTTTGTTTCTTTATTTTAAATCAGTGATCGACTCACTATTACCTCTCTGTACAGCTAATATTTTGGTGAGGGTAGTCAGAGATTGATATTCGTTATCTCAGTTAGTAGCCAGTGAGGCAGTTAGCGACAGAAGAGGGTGTATTAGCAGTCCTAAATTAACATATATATTCAAAAGGAAGCATTATTTGTCTCCTACAGACAGTAGAATCCTACACCCACCACCATTGATACTTTAATTATAAGGATATGGTAGAGATGGCAATACACAGCTTTATTTACCAGTTCAGTATATAAATAAAAGTTATATTTTCTAGGGACAGGAATTAAACCTTAGTCCCTCTTTTTGGGATCTTTTTCTTTCATGCAGTATAACCTTAGTTCATACCAGACATAGGAGTCCAAGTTTTAACTTGATGGAACAGAATTCAACACATACATTGCATAGCTCAGGAGGGATGAAAGACAAGGCCTTAAATAGATACAGAGATACAGGGATAGGTGTGAGGAATATAGCAGGTACAAAACTAAAACTAAAGTAGCAGGAACAGAAAACAGAGATAGAAAATAAGCTAGGTCTGCTAAAAAAGGCAGTATTGCCCATGAACACAGGACACAGCCATTACATCACCCATCTCTATCTGGCAGCCTGATTAATGAATGGGAGCTTGGAGACTTCTAGGAGAACATTATCTGCATATTTGGCCCAAAATTTAATGGAGAAGGGATAATGAGCTGCTTTTCAGGGGTTGGAATTGTCCCCTTAGTTTCAGTGAAGGGAAATCTTAATGCTTCAGAACACCAAAACATTTTCGACAATTATACACAAAAATCCAAAGATTGGCAGTGTTGTTCTGGAATATCATTGCAGTCATAATAACTCCTGCAGGATAAAGCCTCATTAGTAGAGATGAACTGTTAATGGTAATTTGGACTTTAAATTTGGTTAAAAACCCATAATATATAAAAAAAAAAAAAAATACCAAAAATTTAAAAATAATTATTTTTAATTTGGGTATTTTATTTATTTATTTATTTTTGTTTTTAACCAAATTCAAAGTCCAAGTTACTATTAATTACCATTCTACAAAGATATACTGATAGGAAAAAAATGTACATTGTGATTCCTATATGGGGCTCATAATGTACAAAAAAAAATACTATTAATTAATTCACATAAGTGCATTTAAAATGTAAAATGACAAAAAATATACATTTTGGGGAAAAATTCTTGGTCTAAAAATAACACCCCTAATACCCCTAGGGGAGTGCAGTTTATTTTTATCCTTATAGTTTTTTAATGCTTCGTCACTACTTTTTTGTTTTAGTACTTTAAGTACTTCTTTTTTTATTCCTCGATGCAAGCTTTAATGTTTTAGTTAGCCATATTGGTTTTCTATGATTTCTGTCCCTCTTATTCCCACAAGGTATGTGTTTTTTACTGGCCCTATTTAGAATGCTTTTGAAAATGTCCCATTTAGTTTGTGTTCCCGTCACTTGAAGACATTGTCCCAGTTTATGCTGCTAAGCTCCTCTCCAGCTGGTTAAAATTGGCCTTCCTGAAGTTTAGTGTTTTTGTACCCCCTCTAATGAACATCTTTTTAAAGTGTACAAGAAAAAATATTATGTTATGGTCACTATTACCCAGATGTCCCTCAACCTCCAATTTTTACAATGCATCAGGTTCATTTGTTAAAATTAGGTCTAAAAGTGCCTCGCCTCTTGTTGGGTCCTGCACTAGATGTGATAGGTAATTGTCTTTTATTACTGACTAGAACCGGTTCCCGTTGTTGGACCTGCAGGTTTCTGCCTCCCAGTTGATATCTGGGTAATTGAAATCCCCCATAATAACAACTTTATTATGCTTTGCGGCCTCATGTATTTGTTTTATTAGTATATTTTCAGCTTCTTCCGTTATATTAGGAGATTTATAGCAAACCACTATCAGTATTTTATTTTTCTTTGTTCCTCCCTTAATGTCCACCTATAAGGACTCCACATATTCATTCTCCTCCCAGATGTCTTCACGCAGGACTGGTGTATGGCAGGATTTTACGTATAAGCAAATCCCTGCCCCTTTTCTTTTGGTACACTCCTTTCTAGACATACTGTACCACGGTATATTTACAGCCCAGTCATAGCTTGAGTCCAGCCATGTCTCACTTATCCCCATCATGTCATTATTTTCTTCCAACAGTATCACTTCTAGTTCCTCCATTTTGTTAGTGAGACTTTTGTCCTTAGTATACATACATTTCATGAATTTATCTTTCCTACTCTTCCATGGCCTACTGACTGTTCTAACCCCACCTCCCACTCCACCCCTAGTTAAATTATTTAGCCCTCTTTCCATTTCTACACCATCTTGCCCTCTACATCTGTTACCCTCCACCCCAGTCCCTAGTTTAAACACTCCTCCAACTGTCTAGCAATCTTCTCCCCCAGCACAGCTGCACCCTACCCACTGAGATGCAGCCTATCCCTACCATAGAACCTGTAGCCCACAGTAAAGTCGGCCCAGTTCTCCAGGACTAATCCTCTCTTTCCTACACCAGCTCTTGAGTCACTTGTTTACCTCCCTAATGTCCCGCTGCCTTTCCTGTGTGGCTCGCAGGCAGGATTTCTGAAAATACCACCTTGGAGATCCTTGCCTTCAGCTTGATCCCTAGATCCCTGAAATCATTTTTAAGGACCTTCCACCTACCACTAGCTTTGTCATTTGTGCCAATGTGCGCCATGACAGCTGGATTCACACCATCCCCACCCAGTAATCTATCAACTTGATCCGCAATGTGTCAAACTCGAGCACCAGGAAGGCAACACACCGTACAACGATTCCGGTCTTTGTGACAGATTGCCCTGTCTGGGATTGAGATGGCTAATATTAGTTGTTGATGTACAGTTTGGTACTGCCCTTGTAAGGGTGGGAGTTTTGTGGGTTCACAGGGAAAGTTCTATAGGATTAGACTAGGGACACTTAGGCACTCTGGGACCACACGAAGATGTATGAGTGTTACAGTCAGGAGGCTAACTTAAAAAAAATAATAAATAAACAATAGCCTGCAGAGCCCAAGTGGGCTCTGAACCGCAAGGCACCCTGGTGTGAATGAGGCCTGACAGTTAACTTCACTGCCAGGTTACACCACCGACTGAGTTCTCCCTGTTACCTTACAGGGAAGCTGCCACTGCAGCACAGAGCAGCTGCAAATGAATACAGAGTCTAGCAGTTGCTTCACTGCTAGACTAACATAAACTATGACCGTGTGCTCCCAGTTGCTTTACTGGGCCGTACCCACTACAGCTACCTGCTGTTGCAGCACAGCCAGGAAGCTGACAGACTGAGGCAGGAGTTCCCCAGGAATATACAATTCCTACTTAACCAAATAGAAGGCAGTAACTGCCCAAAATACATCTGTACACTTGATACAGGATCATTACGAACCCTACCTAACTAAGGCAGCTTGCTGCCCAAACTAGTGTTGCACTGACGTGCACAAATCAGTATTGAGGCTAGAACACTGGGCTGACAAACCCGCCTCCTTAAATGGAGGGAAGGCGGGCCTGAACAGCAAGCCCAGGTGGCCAAGCCAGGTGCTCATAGGCTGACATCACTGTCAGTCAGAAGACTGACCACGCCCATAGGCTGCAAGGGAATAAACCCCTGCTATGCTGGTCTGCCAGCAACAAGAAGTGAATGACAGTCGGCACAATGCCACAATAGAGGAACGAGCTGCGACCCGACCCTTGGCCGCAGTTGCCACAATGTCCTAACACTGAGGGGTAAGACTGTACAATTTAAGCATCGCATGACACTGTTTGCTACCAACCGGTACCTCGTATATATGTGAATTATCATAACAATAAGATATCCTCATTACAGTTGTTATCTGAATTGTATATGCTTTTAGGGGTATTTATTAGAGATGAGCGAACACTAAAATGTTCGAGGTTCGAAATTCGATTCGAACAGCCGCTCACTGTTCGAGTGTTCGAATGGGTTTCGAACCCCATTATAGTCTATGGGGAACATAAACTCGTTAAGGGGGAAACCCAAATTCGTGTCTGGAGGGTCACCAAGTCCACTATGACACCCCAGGAAATGATACCAACACCCTGGAATGACACTGGGACAGCAGGGGAAGCATGTCTGGGGGCATAAAAGTCACTTTATTTCATGGAAATCCCTGTCAGTTTGCGATTTTCGCAAGCTAACTTTTCCCCATAGAAATGCATTGGCCAGTGCTGATTGGCCAGAGTACGGAACTCGACCAATCAGCGCTGGCTCTGCTGGAGGAGGCGGAGTCTAAGATAGCTCCACACCAGTCTCCATTCAGGTCCGACCTTAGACTCCGCCTCCTCCGGCAGAGCCAGCGCTGATTGGCCGAAGGCTGGCCAATGCATTCCTATGCGAATGCAGACTTAGCAGTGCTGAGTCAGTTTTGCTCAACTACACATCTGATGCACACTCGGCACTGCTACATCAGATGTAGCAATCTGATGTAGCAGAGCCGAGGGTGCACTAGAACCCCTGTGCAAACTCAGTTCACGCTAATAGAATGCATTGGCCAGCGCTGATTGGCCAATGCATTCTATTAGCCCGATGAAGTAGAGCTGAATGTGTGTGCTAAGCACACACATTCAGCACTGCTTCATAAAGCCAATACAATGCATTAGCCAGTGCTGATTGGCCAGAGTACGGAATTCGGCCAATCAGCGCTGGCCAATGCATTCTATTAGCCCGATGAAGTAGAGCTGAATGTGTGTGCTAAGCACACACATTCAGCACTGCTTCATCAAGCCAATACAATGCATTAGCCAGTGCTGATTGGCCAGAGTACGGAATTCGGCCAATCAGCGCTGGCTCTGCTGGAGGAGGCGGAGTCTAAGGTCGGACCTGAATGGAGACTGGTGTGGAGCGATCTTAGACTCCGCCTCCTCCAGCAGAGCCAGCGCTGATTGGCCGAATTCCGTACTCTGGCCAATCAGCACTGGCTAATGCATTGTATTGGCGTGATGAAGCAGTGCTGAATGTGTGTGCTTAGCACACACATTCAGCTCTACTTCATCGGGCTAATAGAATGCATTGGCCAGCGCTGATTGGCCGAATTCCGTACTCTGGCCAATCAGTGCTGGCCAATGCATTCTATTAGCTTGATGAAGCAGAGTGTGCACAAGGGTTCAAGCGCACCCTCGGCTCTGATGTAGCAGAGCCGAGGCTGCACAAGGGTTCAAGCGCACCCTCGGCTCTGATGTAGGAGAGCCGAGGGTGCACTTGAACCCTTGTGCAGCCTCGGCTCTGCTACATCAGAGCCGAGGGTGCGCTTGAACCCTTGTGCACACTCTGCTTCATCAAGCTAATAGAATGCATTGGCCAGCGCTGATTGGCCAATGTATTCTATTAGCCTGATGAAGTAGAGCTGAATGTGTGTGCTAAGCACACACATTCAGCTCTACTTCATCGGGCTAATAGAATGCATTGGCCAGCGCTGATTGGCCAGAGTACGGAACTCGACCAATCAGCGCTGGCTCTGCTGGAGGAGGCGGAGTCTAAGATCGCTCCACACCAGTCTCCATTCAGGTCCGACCTTAGACTCCGCCTCCTCCAGCAGAGCCAGCGCTGATTGGCCGAATTCCGTACTCTGGCCAATCAGCACTGGCTAATGCATTGTATTGGCGTGATGAAGCAGTGCTGAATGTGTGTGCTTAGCACACACATTCAGCTCTACTTCATCGGGCTAATAGAATGCATTGGCCAATCAGCGCTGGCCAATGCATTCTATTAGCGTGAACTGAGTTTGCACAGGGGTTCTAGTGCACCCTCGGCTCTGCTACATCAGATTGCTACATCTGATGTAGCAGTGCCGAGTGTGCATCAGATGTGTAGTTGAGCAAAACTGACTCAGCACTGCTAAGTCTCTGCATTCGCATAGGAATGCATTGGCCAGCCTTCGGCCAATCAGCGCTGGCTCTGCCGGAGGAGGCGGAGTCTAAGGTCGGACCTGAATGGAGACTGGTGTGGAGCGATCTTAGACTCCGCCTCCTCCAGCAGAGCCAGCGCTGATTGGTCGAGTTCCGTACTCTGGCCAATCAGCGCTGGCCAATGCATTCTATTAGCCCGATGAAGTAGAGCTGAATGTGTGTGCTTAGCACACACATTCAGCTCTACTTCATCAGGCTAATAGAATACATTGGCCAATCAGCGCTGGCCAATGCATTCTATTAGCTTGATGAAGCAGAGTGTGCACAAGGGTTCAAGCGCACCCTCGGCTCTGATGTAGCAGAGCTGAGGGTGCAGAAGGGTTCAAGTGCACCCTCGGCTCTCCTACATCAGAGCCGAGGGTGCGCTTGAACCCTTGTGCAGCCTCGGCTCTGCTACATCAGAGCCGAGGGTGCGCTTGAACCCTTGTGCACACTCTGCTTCATCAAGCTAATAGAATGCATTGGCCAGCACTGATTGGCCAGAGTACGGAATTCGGCCAATCAGCGCTGGCCAATGCATCCCTATGGGAAAAAGTTTATCTCACAAAAATCACAATTACACACCCGATAGAGCCCCAAAAAGTTATTTTTAATAACATTCCCCCCTAAATAAAGGTTATCCCTAGCTATCCCTGCCTGTACAGCTATCCCTGTCTCATAGTCACAAAGTTCACATTCTCATATGACCCGGATTTGAAATCCACTATTCGTCTAAAATGGAGGTCACCTGATTTCGGCAGCCAATGACTTTTTCCAATTTTTTTCAATGCCCCCAGTGTCGTAGTTCCTGTCCCACCTCCCCTGCGCTGTTATTGGTGCAAAAAAGGCGCCAGGGAAGGTGGGAGGGGAATCGAATTTTGGCGCACTTTACCACGTGGTGTTCGATTCGATTCGAACATGGCGAACACCCTGATATCCGATCGAACATGTGTTCGATAGAACACTGTTCGCTCATCTCTAGTATTTATTATTAAAGGTTAAGTTTTATTTGTTCATCAGTGCTGATATATGAATTAGTGTGGTAATCTGGTGACTGTGGTATTCCAACACAGATGGTTGTTACCACTCTTTGACCCGTTTGCTGGTTTTTCATCTTGCCCTGTCTGTTTCTCTAATTATTGAATCCTATCCCCCTTCTTACTGGAGAAGACATTCCCCTGGCTGTCAGAGAAAGTGTCATGCTGCAGCGGTGTTACCCCTGTACTAACATCCCCCTCATCTGCCAATTTAGAAAACTTATTGGGGTGTGTTAGTTCAGGACTAACCTCTCTGGCACTCTTCCCTCTACACAGCAAGTTCCTGCTCTGTGAGCAACAAACTCCTTTCCAAATCACATGTATGGCTTGAGAAAGCGCTAGTATTTTGTGCGAAATGGCTGTTGCCTCTTCCATGCTCTGTGTCATCATTCCCTCTGATGTGATTTTATCTTCATGAAATAAAGGACTGTTTTTATCAGTTTATCCAGGTTGGGTGAGTGCCCCCGCTGCTTTTCTCTTCTCGTGTGATTCATACTTACCTTTGCGGTGAAGAGCACCACCTGTACAGGAATGAGAATTGTATCCTCAGACATAAACTGCCTTTGATTGATTAAGAGCAGAAAGTTTGAATTGAGGTTGTGGTAGTGCCGCCCGTTATTTATCTCTCCAAGAACAGTATTGACTCCTTTCCAAGTTTATGGATCTCAATGGATGTGGGATCCAATGGTCACTATACTCCTTAATAAATTCACACATTTTGAAAGAAAAGACATTGAAGAAAAGCTGCATTTTCAAAAATGCATGTTTTTGAAAAACTCAGCATGTCAATTTTACCTTAAGTTTTTTGTACAGTTTTGATAAGGGAAGAAAAATGTAGAAAAACACAGCAAAAATGCAATGAAAAAGCTGCAGAAAACAAAAACATGATGCGTTTTTTAACACTGTCCTGAAGAAGTGAAAAATTGATTTGGTGCCAAAAGAAACAAGGTGGGTGATGGGAAAAATCCTACATTCATCCAGGGGGTAAACTGGAAAACACCTTTTGTCCCACAGATGTCCACAGTGAGGACGATGGTACCACCTTCGCCCAATATGAAGCCTCATTGGGGGCATTATCTTTTGTGAGTGTACTGTTTGCTGTATGTAAAATGGATGGCATAGTTGGATATTTCTGAATGTGGATGAAGTTATGTTCTTTTTGATTGGAAATAATATTTCCATTTATATTCTCTAATTTTGGTTTTCGTTTTTCATCTTTTTTTGTGTCTCTTTTTATAGTATGAATGGGGTAGATTTTTGTAGATTTCTTTGTTTGGTATTTTTAGATTATGGCGCAGTGGGCCGCCAACAACACGCTCATTATATGGCGTCCCAGCGAGATGCTGAAATGCTGGAACAATCACAGGCATGGTGCGAATAACAAGTTCAGTGGCAGGCCAGCTTGAGAGATGCCGAAACGCCGGAGCTGGCGGATCATCAACATCAACAATACGCTCATTATATAACATCCCAGCGATATGCTGAGATGCCATAACAATCACAGGTATAGTAAGAAGAACAAGTTCAGCGGTAGGCCAGCTTGAGAGCTGCCGAAATGCCAGAGCAGGTGGATCATCAACGCCAACAAAATGCCCATTACATGGCATCCCAGTGAGCTGCTGAGATGCTGGAACAATCACAGGCACGGTACGAGGAACAACTTCAGCAGCAGGACAGCTTGAGCACTGCCAAAACACAGCAGGTAATTTTTTTTTATTACTCACACATTTTTCATTTTTCTCTAGACCCAATTCTGAAGTCCACGCAGACGAAGTCATGGGTATAGTGGGAGTATTGACTCAGTGGTAGTAGTAGGGAACCCAGACAGTCAGAGACAGACACAAAAATTCAGGTTCTTCTTTCCCCAGGACCTGCAAAGGAGAATTTGCCAACCTTTTACAGGCCTTTTTAATGAGGCCCAGCTCCGACCTGTGCTTGAAGGCTCCTCTGTAGTAGGACAAGAAGAGGTTAACAGAAGAAGTCTTCTCACAGCTAAGGTTTTTACCTGAACTCTAACCTCGCTTACCACATATAAGTGAAGAATCTGGGGGAGACATAGCGACCTTCCAGAATCTTACCTGTCACCTTCTCACAATATATTAGAAAACCAGTATAATGAGATGCTCTGTGTAAACATAGTGTGAACATTGCTATTTCCTGTATATGAAAAAAAAAATGGTTTGTATGGATTTTTCTGCTGAAATCTCAAACAAATGTTGGTTATATTTAGAAATGTAGGAGCTAGAAATGGCAGAAGCATTGACTTCTTCAAGATGCATAAAATGTTCTGCAGATGATGCAGCTTTATAACTATGGACAAAATTGACCATGTAATGCACAATAATGACAGATAATATAGTATTGACTGAAATTATTGAAAAAGCTTGCATGAGGTGACTCAAGTGCCGACCATTAGCCCAAAATGATAATTGTAGCTATGCAGGGGTCCAACCTTAGTAGCACTGACAAGAGAGCTTGGAAACCAAGAGCAGTTTTTTCTAATAACCGCTATTAGTTTGTGAACCTATATGTGCTTTTAGAAGAATTTTGGTGCCAGCATCCAGTCTTATTAGCGCTACACTGTGGCAGTCATCAAGTGTCACTTAGTACAGCTGCCAAGTGCAGTTCTGACTTCTTGGTGTCTGATTGAGTATTTCCACCAGTAATCTAATTAATTCTGTTTTCATTCACAACTGATAGGGAAAATGTTTAAAAATTGTTTCTCTGTATCCAAGTTCATAAATCTGGCATCCATTCAAGTTTCCATGGTTTCTAGGAACATTAGAATGGGCATTTGTAATTTTATGTCTGTTTCTGTACTTAATTGGCTTTATACAAAATTGGAACGTTGAAAATAGACAATTTTCTAAATGTTTTTCTATTTTTTTTATTAAAGATATTTATCCCATAAGAAATAAAAGTCAAACCATCTGAGTATGTTTATAGCACACCTTCCACCATGCATACGCATCTTTTGCAACTTTTTCCTATTTCATGTTATAGTTGATCTCTTTGTTATAAAAAAAAAAAACTATTTCAAATAAATGAACTATTGGAGATGATACATAACTCTATAGATGCGAACAGGCATTGTTGTGCGCCGATCATCACACACTTTACCACCAGTCTGCACCAATCTATAACTTAACACTTGGGATTTAGAGATTGGTACTGTATATGTATATATCACCGCATTTACATATTTGGAATTTACCAAAGAATTACCTGGAGCTGGGAAAATCACATACCACTGGATTACCAAGGACTATGTATAGCTTGTTAGAATCATAAAATTGTTGTGGGAATATCAATTCTTCAATGTTAAAAAGGTTCTAAAAGTATCCTCTATAATGACATGTATAGTCCCGAAGGATCTGTATGATAAACTCACTTCTTTTGGTTTGGTATGGTGGATATAGGGCAGAATACCTCTAGAGAAGGATACCTCTGTATAAAATTACAGGTAAGTGGAGGCATTGAACTGACCCATAGCAGTCTATGGTGTCGTACTACAGACTTGCAAAGCTCCGATCCTGTAAGGGAATCACCAGACAGCAGTTCCCCAGTGCTGTAGATAAACCCTGGAGGAAGGGGTACAAGAGACAGGGAGCCCTGGTCTGAACCCCCACACACACACACACACACACACACACACACACACACACACACACACTGTCCCTTCCTGCTTGCCGCTCCTATCCTAGGTAATAGGCGACAACTGGACGACAAAACCCTTCCTAAATACGTGACACATAAAACACGGACAAGACAAACAACAACAAGGGAGGTCAGCTAGCCAGGGGTCAGTAACAGTCAAGCAATGCAGTATCAAAATCGATATCCAAAAGAGTAGTCTATAGGGAAAGCCAGAGGTCAAGAATCAGAACACAAGAACAAACAGCAAGAGAAACAGCCAGCACGCACAAGGCAATAGCAAGCACCAATGTGAATGTGAGCCAAGAATAAATAGGGAGGATGAACCCACCCTGGAGTTGATAGGTGGATAGGCTGTCAATCACAGGGCAAGGCTAAAATTAACCACTTAATGAACAGAGGCAAACAAGGGCAGAAGATGGGTGTGGTAGAAATTTAATTACAGAACTAGAGCCGTGTTCACACGGTGCAACCAAAAACTCTAAGCAAGGAATTAAACTGCACACGTCTCCTGCACCACACCATGAGAGCAGAGGATGGCGCAGTGACCTGAACAGGCAGAGATGTTACAGATCCCTAAAATAGGGGAAAATGCACCTAAAATGAACCTAAAATCCTAGCAGATCTCATATTAAAAGCTACAATGATTCTTACTTTAATAATTGCAATAAAAGCTTGCAAGAATTAATCAAATTACAAAGAATAACACTTATTTTCTGGGCAACGTAAGAATACATGGAACAATTAACAATGACATGATGAAAGTTCAGGTTGTTTTTACCATATGATAATGTTAAAACATCTACTTCTTTGTAATAAGCCATCTTATTTGTAGGGAATAAGCCACTTTCTTTGTGAGAGTAGTGTGACAGTCCCTTTGTATTTTGGTGATAATAAATATAATAATAGGCCTAGTGCTTGCAGTAGGATGAGAAAACAAATAGTTTGATTGAATGGCGACCTATAATGGCTGCAGTCTAATCTTTTCAAGCAAAGTGTTATTTGCCTGCATTTTGCAGAGATGTTGCATTGCTATTTCTGCTTCTTTCTGCTTTGACATAGTTTGAAGGTTAATGTTTTGATGAATAAAGCAAACCATGTAATAATGGCCTTGAAAGAGAATTATGCTGCTTTATAGAAAATAGCTTAACATTTCTTCCTAGAATTTCTCATACAGGAATGTCAGGTTAGTAGAAAAATAAACTGGGTTGGAACATAACTACTGAGTTCCAAGGAAAAAGGCGAGAGAGGAAGGATAAAATGTCATGTTTATACTGGAATTTACCATTTTAAAAATTAAAAAGAACTGGTATATATGATATAGAGTAGAAAACAAGCAAATACACTTACATAGGTTCTGTCTACAACTTGGAAAACATGAGAAAAAGTGGGAAATCAATCAGCTAAAAAGTTATACTTGGGCCTCACGCTTAGCCTATACGGCGAGATGATCTAGAGATAGTCTCCCCAAGGGTAAACTGTTTGTAATGTTGGATTTCACAAGTCAAAAGCATATGGGAATAATATTATACATATATTAAGACTCCAAAGGTTGAATGGAGCCATAACCAGTCGCCTGCCTGAACAATAAAAAGTCTCTGGGCTTTGCATATCTACAATACTTGAAAGATAACAGCAATTGTGGGTGACATATAACATATTACTATAATTTAACTATAGCTCCATTGGAATTATGCAGATTTGCAGATAATTCTAAAGGCATGGTAGACATTTAATGAATGACAAAGTACAGCATCCCCGAGAGAGGATCCTTATGCTGTCCTTAGAAGTAGTCTGCACTTTTATAGAGATTTCACCCTTAGATATCACATAGTCTTCCCTTCTGCCAGACTTTACCAGGATCTTTACTGGTCTGTGAATTGTATCACTGGTTATGCCACTCAAGGATGGTGAAAGGAAGTTGGAAGACACATAGTAACTGTAAATTATCTGCATTCACATGGGAAATCTGGAGATGGTTACAAAATATCTCTAGTAGAGAACACAATTTACAAAACACAGCCGTAGCAGTTTGGTAGTTGCTGGTGTAAGCCCCAGAGCCCCCACAGATCACTGGGGTGCCCACCTCACACCAGTCTTCCCAAACACAGGGCAGCCAGATCCCTGTACTTTCTGCTTACAAAACACCACCGAAGAAAGCACTTTCACCATTCTACAGGTTGTCTTATCACTAATACTTTACTGAGGTCACAGTGGTTCATCACAAAAGTAGCAGCAGTCACTCGCAATTACAATGGATGAAGCTAAAATGGCATTCCTTAGGGCTAGTTCACACGGGGACATGGACGCTGATTTTGACAGCAGATTTTGCGGCCAAATCAGCGTCCATACAATGTCCACACTATGTGAACTGCTCCCGCCGCGACCATCGCGGTCGCGGCGTTCACCTCCGCTGTCGGCTCAAATGAATGAGCCGACATGGAGGGCGCTGCGGCTGGGCGGAAGCCGCGGCTCATCGCGAGCGGCTTCCGCCCGAAAGATAGGTCATGTCGCTTCTTTTTCTGCTAGCGAGCTAGCAGAAAAAAAAAAGCGAGTAGTTCACATAGGGATACATTGTATGGACGCTGATTTGGCCGCGAAATCCGCTGTCAAAATCAGCATCCATGTCCCCGTGTGAACTAGCCCTTAGAAGGCTTAGTAAATGTTCCAGTGTGACAACTGAGATCCCACAGCAACACAATAGTAATAGAGATGAGCGAGTAGTGAAATATTTGTTATTCGTTTCGAGTAGTCCCTCAATATTCGACTATTTGACCAAATATCGAATCCTATTATAGTCTATGGGCAAAAAACGCTCGTTTCAGGGGAAACCACAATTCGACCAAGGAGAATCACCAAGTCCACAATGACACCCCAGGAAATGATGCCAACACCTCTGGAATGCAACTGGGACAGCAGGGGAAGCATGTCTGGGGGCATCTAACACGCCCGAGTCCCAGGATTACCCCACTATCACAGCCTATCAACTAGACACTTTATAAACTCAATAGAACCTCTATGAAAGTTGAAAAATACTTGGAAACCTTCTTTCCTCCTCAATAGTATTTTAGATTAACAAATTTGGGGTTATTCAGTTTAGAGAAAAGACACCTACGGGGAGATCTAATAACAATGTACAAATACATGAAGGGACAATACAAAGAACTATCTTTTTACTCCTAGGCCAGTCACAGTGACAAGAGGACATCCTCTACGTCTGGAGGAGAGAAAGTTTCACCAGTAACATAGAAGTAAGAACAGCGAGGCTA
Organism: Leptodactylus fuscus; assembly: GCF_031893055.1. Classification (NCBI taxonomy): domain Eukaryota; kingdom Metazoa; phylum Chordata; class Amphibia; order Anura; family Leptodactylidae; genus Leptodactylus; species Leptodactylus fuscus. The sequence goes on along the minus strand of NC_134267.1, from coordinate 120,386,536 downwards.
TGGAAGTCTCTGCCCCAGGAAGTGGTGATGGTGGATTCATTAAACAAGTTCAAAGAGGGCCTGGATGGATAAAAATATAACAGGTTATGGACTCTAGATTTTAAGGACACGTTGATCCACGGTTTTTATACTGACTGCCAGATTTGGAGTCGGGAAGGATTTTTTTTCCCCTGAAATGGAGCAATTGGCATGAGCCTCATGGGGTTTTTTGCCTTCCCCTGGATCAACACTGTAGGGATTGTAGGGTTATAGGTTGGGCTTGATGGACTGATTCAAAAAATAGGGAAAAGGAAAAGGGAAAACACAGCCCACTTACTTGACCTTCAAATAACTTGAGAAGTCTATCCACGGTGATGCCGTTTCAGTATTAGAAATTGGAGGAAGCCCGGATACGCCCCATCGGCTTGGGACACAAATGCAAAAAATCGGTGAACAAGATCCAGCTCCACTCCAAGGTCTTTTCAAATAAAACTTAGCATTTATTGATGCACTGAATAAAATCCAATCAAAATTGAAGAAACATAAGCACCATTATGGTGTTTCCATTGTTACAGAAGACGCAACTGACGCGTTTCGAGGATTGTTCCTCTTAGTCGTAGCCTAGTTCTCTACCTCCTAATAAGATATATATATGTTTCCCTCAAATTAAAAACACCTGTTGTATCCACAAAGGAACAACCTACCTAAGAACAAATTAACCTTTTCATAGACATACACATTTAAAAACAATGTAACAAACAGAAATAATATACAAATAATGCAAGAAGACTATATTCAAGCACAGTAAACATCACCAAACAAAAAAACAAAAAAACAAAAATGAGATTAATAATAAATAAATGAAAAAAACAAAAAAACAAAAAACAAAACAAATATACAGATGAATGCTGAACCTTTAGAAAAGATGTCTACGTTGAGGGACTTAATACACCTGTGTCTCGCTAAAATCCGCTCCATGAAAACACTATAAGAGTTTCGGAAGATGTTTAACAAAGATGACTACTGCTCATGTCAATTATGGCCCATTCAGAAAAATGGAGCGATGTACCTGTATACGTAACCCAAGAATTTTGCGCATGCGTACCAAGCCCACGTTAAATTTGGCCGATTCAGAAAGATGAAATGATATACCCATGTTCGTAAACCACCAATTTTGCGCATGCGTACCAAGCCACTTGCGCATGCGTATACATGAAAAAACTCATAACAGGACCTAGCTGCCAACCCCCTTCTTATAGTAAAGTGCTGGTATGCGTGTTAAATATCCCACGCATGCGCAAGTGTGCCAGGATCCAAACCGTTGCTGTACAGATGTTATCTTTATTGTGACTAGACCCACACACAAATGGAATGTAGATATAAGACAAAATATTTTAGATATGGACTAAGAGCCGTTCCAGGATTAAATCCATTTACCACCATACATGATCTCCATTTACGTCCATCACTAAAGATCTCCATAAAAACCTACGGTAAGTATGCACTTATATTAATCCATATGCACATATGTGAAAGAACGTTCTCTGAAGTGTATTACATGCATGTCTCTATGAACTAAAAGATGGCTCGTTCATCTATATCCCTTGTAATAGGATTTTATTTACAAAACGGGCTCAAAAAACATTTCCATGAAAAAGGGTCAGTATATATAAGCCAAATCATTTCGGCGATTAAGACCCCGGGGAGATCGTACATCCAACTTCAAAATCCAATGGGCCTCTCTAATTTTAATTTTACGACCCCAGTTCCCCCCTCTAATGGGTTTGTCCACTTTCTCAATAACTTTGAAGCAGAAGGAGGAAACATCCCCCTTGTGCTTCTCCAGAAAGTGTTTGGAAACACCAGTACTTTTCTGGGAATTAGGGTTACGGATGCTCTGTAGATGCTCTGAGATCCTCACTTTAGTTGCTCTAGAAGTGCAACCTACATAATTAATTCTACACATGTTACAAGATATCATATAAACCACTCCAACCGTTGAGCAGTTCGAAAACCCCCTGATGTTATATGTCTGGGTTTGTGTGGAATTGGTAAAAGTAGAGCTTTTTTGAGCAAATCTACATACCTGGCACCTGGGCTGTCCGCACTTAAAAAATCCTGTTATTTGTAACCATGTATTGGATTGTTGGACTGATTCTTCCAAATACATGCTCGGGGATAAAAAATTACCCAATGACTGCCCCCGTTTGGCCACAAAATTGCAACCCTCTGAAATAATGTTATGGAGGATCTCATCTTGACTCAAAATAGAAAGATTCTTACGCATGATGTTCACAATGGTCCTATATTGATTGCTATATTTAGTTGTAAAATAAATACTAGAATTAGAGGTTTTATGTGCTCTATCTGAATAAAGCAAATTTTTCCTGTCTTTTTTTGAGACTAAATTCCTTCCTCTACTGACCATCCAATGAGGGTATCCCCGTTGTTTCAACCTGGAGGAAATATCATCGGCTTGTTTCTCATAAATATCATTATTAGTACAGGCCCGCTTTATTCTAGTAAATTCCCCCAAGGGTAAAGATCTAGCTATGTGCTTGGGATGAGAACTGCCCGCATGAAGTAAAGTGTTCCCCGACATTTCTTTCCGATATGCACACGTAGTTACAGTGCCATCTATTTCATTCCCTGTGAGTGTGATATCAAGGAAATTAACACTCCGTTTTTCAAGCTGGTATGTGAACTTCAAATTGTATGGATTAGCATTGATGTACTCCACAAATCTATAGATATCGTCCTCAAGCCCAGACCAAACAATGAGAGTGTCGTCTATAAAACGACCATACCAATCAAGATTTTTTTTGAAAGGGTTATTGTCGCAAAAAATAAACTGTTCCTCCCACCACGCGACAACGATATTAGCCAAGGACGGCGAAAATTTGGCACCCATTGGTGCGCCACAGGTTTGTAGATAAAACTGCTTGTTAAACAGAAAATAATTATGATTTAATAAATATTCAATTACCATGATGACAAATTCGCATTGATTGGGCGATAAATCTGAATATTTAGACAGAAAGTCAGCAACAGCTTTCACCGCTATGTTATGCGGTATTGACGAATACAACGACACAATGTCGCAAGAGACCCAGGTGTGCCCCCTCCTCCACTCAAACCCGTCAAATATTTTAAGTACCTCCTTGGTGTCCTTCAGATACCCTGGATTTCTGACAACCAGAGGTTGGAGAATCTGGTCAACCCACTGGCATATCCTCTCATTGAGAGAGTCAATGCCTGAAATAATGGGTCTAAGTGGAGGAGGGAGCACACCTTTGTGGACCTTCGGAAGACCGTGGAAAATAGGGATAGTTGGAAACGGATTTTTCAAAAATTTTGCTTCCTGCTCAGAAAAAACCCCTAACTGAATCCCCTCCATAAGTAACTTATCCAATGTGATGGAAAAATCACTAGTTGGATCTTTAGACAATTTGCGATAGGTAGTAGGATCCTCTAGGATTTTATTTACAGAGTCAACATAATCCTTAGAGTCCAGAACAACGACCATCCCCCCCTTGTCCGCCATTTTGATGACGACACTATTGTTGTGTTGTAATCTATCCAGACTAACTCTCTCATCTTTGGTCAAGTTGTCTTTAATGTATTGTCCTGATAGATTATGATGTAAATTGACCAGCTCTTTTTCCACAATATTTTGAAAGAGGTCGATGGCCGTGGCTCTGGATGCCAAAGGATAGAAAAAAGGATTATTAGTTTTTACTTTAATATCAATGTTTATTCTATCCTCTCCATGTTCCCCTGCTAGGGACTGGAGATTTAATAAACAACATTGCTCTGCAAATGATAAAACGTCATTTCTTCAACGCAGACAAATTGGGTCCTTTAAGTGATTATGGGACGTTTCAAAATGAATTCAGCCATTTATCATTTGCAGAGCAATGTTGTTTATTAAATCTCCAGTCCCTAGCAGGGGAACATGGAGAGGATAGAATAAACATTGATATTAAAGTAAAAACTAATAATCCTTTTTTCTATCCTTTGGCATCCAGAGCCACGGCCATCGACCTCTTTCAAAATATTGTGGAAAAAGAGCTGGTCAATTTACATCATAATCTATCAGGACAATACATTAAAGACAACTTGACCAAAGATGAGAGAGTTAGTCTGGATAGATTACAACACAACAATAGTGTCGTCATCAAAATGGCGGACAAGGGGGGGATGGTCGTTGTTCTGGACTCTAAGGATTATGTTGACTCTGTAAATAAAATCCTAGAGGATCCTACTACCTATCGCAAATTGTCTAAAGATCCAACTAGTGATTTTTCCATCACATTGGATAAGTTACTTATGGAGGGGATTCAGTTAGGGGTTTTTTCTGAGCAGGAAGCAAAATTTTTGAAAAATCCGTTTCCAACTATCCCTATTTTCCACGGTCTTCCGAAGGTCCACAAAGGTGTGCTCCCTCCTCCACTTAGACCCATTATTTCAGGCATTGACTCTCTCAATGAGAGGATATGCCAGTGGGTTGACCAGATTCTCCAACCTCTGGTTGTCAGAAATCCAGGGTATCTGAAGGACACCAAGGAGGTACTTAAAATATTTGACGGGTTTGAGTGGAGGAGGGGGCACACCTGGGTCTCTTGCGACATTGTGTCGTTGTATTCGTCAATACCGCATAACATAGCGGTGAAAGCTGTTGCTGACTTTCTGTCTAAATATTCAGATTTATCGCCCAATCAATGCGAATTTGTCATCATGGTAATTGAATATTTATTAAATCATAATTATTTTCTGTTTAACAAGCAGTTTTATCTACAAACCTGTGGCGCACCAATGGGTGCCAAATTTTCGCCGTCCTTGGCTAATATCGTTGTCGCGTGGTGGGAGGAACAGTTTATTTTTTGCGACAATAACCCTTTCAAAAAAAATCTTGATTGGTATGGTCGTTTTATAGACGACACTCTCATTGTTTGGTCTGGGCTTGAGGACGATATCTATAGATTTGTGGAGTACATCAATGCTAATCCATACAATTTGAAGTTCACATACCAGCTTGAAAAACGGAGTGTTAATTTCCTTGATATCACACTCACAGGGAATGAAATAGATGGCACTGTAACTACGTGTGCATATCGGAAAGAAATGTCGGGGAACACTTTACTTCATGCGGGCAGTTCTCATCCCAAGCACATAGCTAGATCTTTACCCTTGGGGGAATTTACTAGAATAAAGCGGGCCTGTACTAATAATGATATTTATGAGAAACAAGCCGATGATATTTCCTCCAGGTTGAAACAACGGGGATACCCTCATTGGATGGTCAGTAGAGGAAGGAATTTAGTCTCAAAAAAAGACAGGAAAAATTTGCTTTATTCAGATAGAGCACATAAAACCTCTAATTCTAGTATTTATTTTACAACTAAATATAGCAATCAATATAGGACCATTGTGAACATCATGCGTAAGAATCTTTCTATTTTGAGTCAAGATGAGATCCTCCATAACATTATTTCAGAGGGTTGCAATTTTGTGGCCAAACGGGGGCAGTCATTGGGTAATTTTTTATCCCCGAGCATGTATTTGGAAGAATCAGTCCAACAATCCAATACATGGTTACAAATAACAGGATTTTTTAAGTGCGGACAGCCCAGGTGCCAGGTATGTAGATTTGCTCAAAAAAGCTCTACTTTTACCAATTCCACACAAACCCAGACATATAACATCAGGGGGTTTTCGAACTGCTCAACGGTTGGAGTGGTTTATATGATATCTTGTAACATGTGTAGAATTAATTATGTAGGTTGCACTTCTAGAGCAACTAAAGTGAGGATCTCAGAGCATCTACAGAGCATCCGTAACCCTAATTCCCAGAAAAGTACTGGTGTTTCCAAACACTTTCTGGAGAAGCACAAGGGGGATGTTTCCTCCTTCTGCTTCAAAGTTATTGAGAAAGTGGACAAACCCATTAGAGGGGGGAACTGGGGTCGTAAAATTAAAATTAGAGAGGCCCATTGGATTTTGAAGTTGGATGTACGATCTCCCCGGGGTCTTAATCGCCGAAATGATTTGGCTTATATATACTGACCCTTTTTCATGGAAATGTTTTTTGAGCCCGTTTTGTAAATAAAATCCTATTACAAGGGATATAGATGAACGAGCCATCTTTTAGTTCATAGAGACATGCATGTAATACACTTCAGAGAACGTTCTTTCACATATGTGCATATGGATTAATATAAGTGCATACTTACCGTAGGTTTTTATGGAGATCTTTAGTGATGGACGTAAATGGAGATCATGTATGGTGGTAAATGGATTTAATCCTGGAACGGCTCTTAGTCCATATCTAAAATATTTTGTCTTATATCTACATTCCATTTGTGTGTGGGTCTAGTCACAATAAAGATAACATCTGTACAGCAACGGTTTGGATCCTGGCACACTTGCGCATGCGTGGGATATTTAACACGCATACCAGCACTTTACTATAAGAAGGGGGTTGGCAGCTAGGTCCTGTTATGAGTTTTTTCATGTATACGCATGCGCAAGTGGCTTGGTACGCATGCGCAAAATTGGTGGTTTACGAACATGGGTATATCATTTCATCTTTCTGAATCGGCCAAATTTAACGTGGGCTTGGTACGCATGCGCAAAATTCTTGGGTTACGTATACAGGTACATCGCTCCATTTTTCTGAATGGGCCATAATTGACATGAGCAGTAGTCATCTTTGTTAAACATCTTCCGAAACTCTTATAGTGTTTTCATGGAGCGGATTTTAGCGAGACACAGGTGTATTAAGTCCCTCAACGTAGACATCTTTTCTAAAGGTTCAGCATTCATCTGTATATTTGTTTTGTTTTTTTGTTTTTTTGTTTTTTTCATTTATTTATTATTAATCTCATTTTTGTTTTTTTGTTTTTTTGTTTTTTTGTTTGGTGATGTTTACTGTGCTTGAATATAGTCTTCTTGCATTATTTGTATATTATTTCTGTTTGTTACATTGTTTTTAAATGTGTATGTCTATGAAAAGGTTAATTTGTTCTTAGGTAGGTTGTTCCTTTGTGGATACAACAGGTGTTTTTAATTTGAGGGAAACATATATATATCTTATTAGGAGGTAGAGAACTAGGCTACGACTAAGAGGAACAATCCTCGAAACGCGTCAGTTGCGTCTTCTGTAACAATGGAAACACCATAATGGTGCTTATGTTTCTTCAATTTTGATTGGATTTTATTCAGTGCATCAATAAATGCTAAGTTTTATTTGAAAAGACCTTGGAGTGGAGCTGGATCTTGTTCACCGATTTTTTGATGGACTGATGTCTTTATCCAACCTCATCTACTATGTAACTATGTAAGTATGGACAGAAACACAAATTTAATTCTAAAGAAACATTACCATGCACCCCTTTAAATCACGTTGCCCATGACAACCACAGATGGAATAGGCAATGGGAAATCCAACAGCCCCCACCCTTAACTGTCATTTTTTTATGTGTTTGTGTGTGATGTGGTGAGACCTTCAAAAATTACTTTTTTTGGCCCTTCATGTGAGCCCTTCCAAATTAAGTTAGAGGTCCTTAAGCTGAGCTACCAGCAGAGATTGAGGCCCTTGAGGTGACTTGAGCCTTTTACCAGCAGAGTTTTAGGCCCTTTAATTTAGTTCAGCCTTGCACCAGCAGAGTTTTTTGCCCTTTGAGTGAACTGAACCTCTAACAGCATAGTTTTTGGCCCTTTGGGTGTGTTGAGCCTCTAACCAGCATAGTTTTTGACCCTTTGGGTGAACTGAGCCTCTAACCAGCATAGTTTTTGACCCTTTGGGTGAACTGAGCCTCTAACCAGCATCGTTTTTGGCCCTTTGGGTGAACTGAGACTCTAACCAGCATAGTTTTTGGCCCTTGGGGTGAGTAGAGACTTGTACCGGCAGTGTTTCATTTTTTGGCCCTTGGGGTGACTAGAGCTTTGCACCAGCAGTGTTTTACTTTTCGGCCCTTGGGGTGACTAGAGCTTTGCACCAACGGTGTTTTATTTTTTGGCCCTTGAAGTGAGTTGAGCCTTTAACCAGCAGTGTTTTTGGCCCTTGGGGTGACTAGAGCCTTACACCAGCAGTGTTTTAGTTTTTGGCCCTTGGGGTGAGTAGAACCTTGCACCAGGAGTGTTTTGTTTTTTGGCCCTTGGGGTGAGTTGAACCTTTAACCAGCAGTGTTTTAGTTTTGGTCCTTGGGATGATGCCTAAAAAATTAGATTTCAGGCCCTTGGGGGTGAGCCCTAAAACATTAATTTTCAGGCCCTTGGGGGGAGCCCTAAAATATTAATGGCGTTTTTTAACTATTTATTTATGGTGAAGGTGGTGGTGTTGGAAGAGGAGGAGGATGAGGAGGAGGACGAGGAGCTTGTGTGCTGGAACAGACACATGGAACTGTGTCTCGTCAGTACTGTGTAAGACACATGCTGGTTGCGGGTCCACAATATCTGCTATCCACCCTAGTATAGGTTCCTGGTGCTCGGGCCTCGTCAGCACAACCCTGCTTGATGTTGTGGCACTGCTGGCTGCGCCTCTCCAGTATATAATTGGAGTTGAGCTACTGTGGCCTGGATCCCCAGCTGGATTTCCTTGTCCTCGCCCCTTTGTGCTACTGATGAGGGGCACTGCTGGCAGCCCCTCTCCAGTACCTGGACTGTGGACTGGATCCCCAGCTGGATTTCCACATCCTCGCCCCTTTGTGCTACTGATGAGGGGCACTGCTGGCAGCCCCTCTCCAGTACCTGGACTGTGGACTGGATCCCCAGCTGGATTTCCACGTCCACGTGCCCGCCCCTACTCGATTGAACGGTATTCACGCTATCTCTAATTACTAATTAGAGATAGTTCAGAAGGGGGCTTTGCTCAACTCCAATGAGCATAATTTTCTTCTAACACCAAGGATCCCTACACTAACCTTTGGGCACAATCAGGGCTCCTTTCCTGGACTGATAGGTAGGTAGTAGGTAGTGATGTGACATAAGAAAAAAAAAACAAAAAAATGAAAATACAAATAATGGCAGCAAAGATTGAGGCAGAAAGAATAATTGCCAAGGAAATAAATAATAATCCAAAACGATTCTTTAACTGCATAAACAATAAGAAAGTAAAAACTGACAATGTTGGCCCTCTCAAAAATAATTTGGGTGTAATAGTGGAGGAGGAAAAGGCAAATATTAAATGCCTTCTTCTATACTGTATTTACTCTAGAAAATCCAGTGACTAAAGACATGATTAGGGGTAAGGTAAATTCTCCATTAAATGTCACCTATTTAATCCAGGAGGAAGTGTCCAGGGCCCAGATGGCAACATTCCAGAGTTCTGAGACTTATGCATGGTGATAGCCAAACCTTATATTTAATATCCCTTATATATCTAATCAATAATGACTGGGTCTGTCCACAGGATTGGCACATAGAAAATGTCTGAGGAAAGTGACCCTGGAAACTATATTTTGGTAAGTGTGACCTCAGTGATAGGTAAGATATTTCAAGGTTTTCTAAGAGATGCTATCCTGGAGTATCTTAATTAAATAATCTTCTAACACCCAATCAGCATGGGCTAATAAGGAATAGATTTTTTATTTTCTTTGTGAAAATGTGAGTATTAGAACAACACAAAAAAACTGAGAAAAAAGGTAAATTGGACTTAATTCCACACAAAACTCTCAAAATGGGCAAGAAAAAATTGTCGACACCTTTTCAAAATTGAGGGTAATTGACTTTGTTTCAAGTAGGTGATGCTTGTTCAATCTCACTTGTGGCAAGTAACAGGTGTGGGCAATATAAAAATCACACCTGAAAGCAGATAAAAAGGAGAGAAGTTACTGTATATACTTGAGCATAAGCCGAATTATTCAGCACAGTTTTTGTGCTGAAAAAGCCCCCCTCGGCTTACACTCGAGTCAAACAATTTTTTTTTTTTCTTTTAGGAGGAAGGGGGGGGGGGGTCTATGACCAGCTGCAATATCAATGTATAGAATCTCCCATAAAATAGTGGGGAATAAAAGCTGTAAAAAAATAAAAGTTCTAAATCCCTCCTTTCCCTAGGATACATACAAAAGAAAATTACTGTGAAACACAAACACATTAGGTATCCCTGTTTCTGAAAGTGCCCGGTCTACTGAATATAGGGTATCTTTAGTGCTCCTGTTCCGTCGGGAAGAGGTTAATAGGAGCACCGCAGATACCCTATATTCAGCCATCTGAATTTCAAGTGGGGGAAAAAAATCCCAGTCCTCAAGCTCAGGGAAGGGGCAGACAGACAAACAAAACACCCCCTCCCCTTTCCTAGCATCCAGCAACTACTGCACCCAAAAACTCCAACCATTTTAATTTTTTAAATTTTCCAGTAGCTGCTGCATTTCCCCTCCTAGGCTTATACTCGAGTAAATAAGTTTTCTCAGTTTTTTGTGGTAAAATTAGGGACCTCGGCTTATATTCGGGTCGACTTATACTCGAGTATATACGGTAATTCAATCTTTGCATTGTGTGTCTCTGTGTGAAAACAGAATGGAGAAAAGAGAACTGCCTGAGGACCTGAGAACCAAAATTGTGGATCAATATTAACAATCACAAGGTTACAAATCCATCTCCAGAAATCTTGATGTTCCTTTGTCCACAGTGCGCAACATAATCAATACGTTTACAACCCATGGCACTGTAGCAAATCTCCCTGGATGTGGACAGAAGCGAAAAATTGATAAAAGATTGCAATGCAGAATAGTCCAGATGGTGGAGAAACAGACCCAATCAAGTCCTAAACAAATTCAAGCTGTCTGACAGGCTCTGGGGGCATCAGTGTCAGCGTAAAATATCCATCGACATTTGAATAAAATGAAATGCTATGGCAGGAGACTCAGGAGGACACCACTGCTGACACAGAGACATAAAAAAGCAAGACTGCAGTTTCCCAAAAAGTATGTGAGTAAGGCAAACATTCTTCTGAGAAAACATCTTTTGGACAGATGAGACCAAGATAAAGCACATTATTCTACTATTTACCAAAAAATGGAATGAGGCTGTTAGGGGAGCAATTCCCCAGTAGCTGCTGGAAACCCTAGGAAGGGGCAGAAGAAACAGTGAGCCCTAAGCTGAAGCCCCCCACTGTCCCTTCCTGCTTGCTTAGTCCTATCCCATGTAATAGGCGGCAACTTGGAGATGATCCCTTCCTATATACGTGAAACACAAAACGCAGACAAGACAAACAACAACAAAGGGAGGTCAGCTAGCCAAGGGTCCAGTAACAGTCGAGCAATGCAGTGTCAAAATCGATATCCAAAAGAATAGTCAGTAGGGAAAGCCAGAGGTCAAGAATTAGAATACATGAATAAACAACAAGAGAAAGCCAGCACGCACAAGGCAATAGCAAGCATCAATGTGAATGTGAACCAAGAATAAATAGGGAGGAAGAACCCACCCTGAACCTGATAGGAAGGCAGGCTGTCAATCACAGGGCAAAACAAAACTTAACTCTTAGAGGAGTAGAGGGAAATGAAGGTGAAGGATACGGGTGTGGTTGAAAATCAATTAACAAGGTGAAGGAATAGGACAGTGTTCAGACAGGGCAACAAAAAACTCTAAGTAAGTTATCAAACTGCACATGCCTTCTGTGCCGTAGCATGCGAGCAGAGGGTGGCGCAGAGACCAGAACAGGCAGAGATGTTACAGAGGCCTACAAAAAAACACAGGAAAAACAGTCAAATTTGGAGGAGGTTCAAAGATGTTTTGTTACCTCTAGCCTCTGGTGCCTTGACTCACTGTAAGGTATCACAAAGTCTGAAGATTACCAAAAGATTTTGGGTTGCAATGTAGGGCCCAGTTTCATAATATATATATATATATATATATATATATATATATATATATGTGTGTGTGTGTGTGTGTGTGTGTGTGTTGTGTGGCCCTCTTAGAACTACCTTATACTTATGCATTAGTCATACCCCTACTCTGACTCTTTGACTCAGCCCAGTGTTTCAGCCTAGTCCATGTAATATTCTGAGACACAGTGTACATTTAACGCAGTATACTGTACATTGTTTGACTCACCAACATCCTGCAAAGAGTCCATTACTCAATTGAGTACTAGCCAAATCCTCTTATGGACTCACAGCACATAATAGAGATTCATTTGATTCTTGATTTAAAATTGTTCAAGGAAGAGACCTCTATGATCATTCTAGGTAATGTCTTCCATAGAGCGAGGGCTGCATGACAGAAGCCTTGGCCTCCAAATCGTTTAAGGTGGAACCTGGGGTATACAGTTTATTTGTGCCTGCTGATCTAAGAGGTTGGCAAGGATTGTGGGGCTTCAGAAGTTCTTTTAAGTAGTCAGGGCCTAAGATGTTTATTGATTTAAGGTTATCAAGCAAATTTTAAAAGTTAATTTCATTTTACAGGTAGCCAGTGCAGCGAGCAGAGGATGCGGGTTATGAGAGCATATCAAGGGTTGTTTGGTTATTAACCTTGCTGCAGCATTTTGGAATAGCTGAATGTGATGTATTTATGTAATTGGAAGACCTATGTATAGGGCATTGCAATAGTCCATGCAACAAAGTTGACCCACTTGAATTTCCCAGCTTAAATCTTTTAGTAAAATCCATCCACTGTTCTTCTGATTCCTGCAGCATGAAAGATGTGCACATAATTGTCTCAACATAAATTAATATCATCCTGAAAGCAGCTGTATAGATTTTATGTACAATAATGGAATACAGGCTCATGGTAGGTAAATTTGACAAAAATTGGATTTGTCATATTGCAATATTATTCAAATGATGAAGAGATATTATATTCATAAAATATTCACTATTCCCTCTGTGATTCTTAATCTTATCTGTGGAAAGGAAGAACAGATTGATACAAATTATGATAGCCATTTATAAGTTACATATGATGTACATATCATATAAATATAGAAATATTGTGTGTGTTTATAAAAATATTTAGTATTATGTTGATTATACCATATATACAAATGTTTTCAGCATTGTTGATAAAATATTAGAAAGTATGAATGCTTTAAAAAAAAATAGAAAGGTTAATAGTAAATAAACAAAATCTAAATCTAAATCAAGATATTTAATGATGTGGCCACCCCTTGCCTTCAAAATAGCATCAATTCATCTAGGTACACTTATACACAGTTTTTGAAGGCACTCAACAAGAAGGTGGTTCCAAACATCTTGGGGAACTAAGCAAAGATTGTCTGTAGATGTAGTCTTGCTTAAATCCTTCTGACTGTTCAAGTAATCTCAGACATACACAGTGCTCTTGAAATCAGGACTATATGGGGCTTTATCATCACTTCCTGGATTCTTCCTCTGAAGTGTGGTCACTCCAAATAGTGAATTGATTTAGATTTTTCTTTTTTGATTCAATTGACAAAAATAAAATTTTAACCTTTCTATTTTTGAAAGCATTCCTACTTTAGGCTAACGCCTCACATAGCAGAAATGCAGCATTTTTCCTGCTGCAGAAACATAGCAGAACAAGCTACCTAGATCTCATACTGCTCTGGCTTCTAGTGGCCAAGGCTACCCAAACGTCTTCCATAGGGCCCACAGAGAGGCCTGATGGTCTTGGCCTGATCTGGACCCAGGTTATCATATAAGTAGCTAATACAAAGCAAGCACTCGAATTTCACTTAACCGACTCAGGTGGACAGTGACAGTCCACACAAAATTCCTAACAATGCAGCTAAGGGCGGGTTCACACCAGCGCCCAATCTCTGTTTTGAGGTTTCCGTTTCCTGCCCGAGAAACTGGACAGGAAACGGAAACCGGCAGGCAATTTTCACACCCATTCATTTGAATGGGTTTGCAAAGTGTCCACCTGTGAATGCCCTTGAGCGTCTTCTGTTCTCCGTGGCGATACCGTTTTTTTTAACCGGACATAAAGTCGGACATGCAGGACTTTGTGTCCAGTTAAAAAAAAACAGTTTCGTCGTGGAGAGCAGAATGCCGGCGGACACAGAGTTTCCGTCTTCCTGTCGGCAGAAGATGGAAACCTCAAAACGGAGATCGGGCGCTAGTGTGAACCCACCTTCATGTGTGAACAATTCATGAAACATAACTTTTAATAAATATGGTTTATCACAAACCTGTGACTGTACACATAAAACAAAAAAGTACCAAAAATAGATCAAGACTTTGTATCTCGGAGGAATCTCATGCTTCCTCCTTGCTTTCTACTGCTCAGTATACAGTGTTGGCCAAAAGTATTGGCACCCCTGCAATTCTGTCAGATAATACTCATTTTCTTCCAGAAAATTACTGCACACATTCTTTGGTATTATTATCTTCATTTAATTTGTCTTCAATGGAAAACCACAAAAAGAATTGTCAAAAAGCCAAATTGAATATAATTCCACACCAAATATAAAAAAGGGGGTGGACAAAAGTATTGGCACTGTTTGAAAAATCATGTGATGCTTCTCTAATTGGTGTAATTAACAGCACCTGTTACTTACCTGAGGCACCTATCAGGTGGTGGCAATAACTAAATCACACTTGCAGCCAGTTGAAATGGATTAAAGTTGACTCAATCTCTGTCCTGTGTCCTTGTGTACCACATTGAGCATGGAGAAAATAAAGAAGACCAAAGAACTGTCTGAGGACTTGAGAGGCAAAATTGTGAGGAAGCATGAGCAATCTCAAGGCTACAAGTCCATCTCCAAAGACCTGAATGTTCCTGTGTCTACCGTGCACAGTGTCATCAAGAAATTTAAATCCCATGGCACTGTGGCTAAACTCCATAGATGTGGACGGAAAAGAAAAATTGACGAGAGATTTCAACGCAAGATTGTGTGGATGGTGGATAAAGAACCTCGACTAACATCCAAACAAGTTCAAGCTGCCCTGCAGTCCGAGGGTACAACAGTGTCAACTCGTACTATCCGTCGGCATCTGAATGAAAAGGGACTGTATGGTAGGATACCCAGGAAGACCCCACTTCTTACCCAGAGACATAAAAAAGCCAGGCTGGAGTTTGCCAAAACTTACCTGAGAAAGCCAAAAATGTTTTGGAAGAATGTTCTCTGGTTAGATGAGACAAAAGTAGAGCTTTTTGGGAAAAGGCATCAACATAGAGTTTACAGGAAAAAAAAAAGCCTTCAAAGAAAAGAACAAGGTCCCTACAGTCAAACATGACAGAGGTTCCCTGATGTTTTGGGGTGGCTTTGCTGCCTCTGGCACTGGACTGCTTGACCAGGTGCATGGCATTATGAAGTCTGAAGACTACCAACAAATTTTGCAGCATAATGTAGGGCCCAGTGTGAGAAAGCTGGGTCTCTCTCAGAGGTCATGGGTCTTCCAGCGGGACAATGACCCAAAACACACTTCATAAAGCAATAGAAAATGGTTTGAGAGAAAGCACTGGAGACTTCTAAAGTGGCCAGCAATGAGCCCAGACCTGAATCCCATAGAACACCTGTGGAGAGATCTCAAAATGGCAGTTTGGAGAAGGCACCCTTCAAATCTCAGGGACCTGGAGCAGTTTGCCAAAGAAGAATGGTCTAAAATTCCAGCAGAGCATTGTAAGAAACTCATTGATGGTTACCGGAAGCGGTTGTTCGCAGTTATTTTGTCTAAAGGTTGTGCTACCAAGTATTAGGCTGATCAGCCCATTTTTGCAGTTTTGTGTAAAATGAGCAATGATTTGAATTTTTTTCATTCTCTTTTGTGTTTTTTTCATTGCAAGCAAAATATATGAAGATATTAATACCAAAGAGTTTGTGCTTGCAATCATTTTCTGGAAGAAAATGAGTATTATCTGACAGAATTGCAGGGGTGCCAATACTTTTAGCCAACACTGTAGACAGGGATAAAGTCTAGCATATAGAGAAACCATTCCAAATCTGGACAATCTTACTCAGATACTTGGATTAAAGGGGTATTCCCATGTACATAATTATTTTTTAAATTTGTAGATAATTAAAATGTAAACATTTTTGCAAATATAAGTAACTAGCATCTGCCCACGACTTCATTTGCGGGTTGGTGTTGGAGCTGAGCCGCTTATATTTAGATATTTAGCCAATTGATGTTGTGGATGATCAGCCTGCTCCCACGGCTCGGTTCTGCTACATTGCTGCATATGCGCAGCATACTCATTTGTATGTACATCTCTGCATATGGAGAGCGTACTCAGCTGTGCTACAGCGCTGCCTAAGCTCTGCTACATCTGGCCATTTGGATTAGAGGGGTGTTCTTATGTCAGTGTCTGAGCAGCTTCTGTGATGGAAACGGCTGAATGGATGTTGCAGAAATTTGCCACAGTTTGATCAGCCTGCTCCCACGTCTCGGCTCTGCTACATCGCTGCATATGCCCACTGCCTAGCATGATCCTATCTGAGAATGGCTCAAGGACCTGTGATGATGTCACCACAGGTCCTTTAGTGTTGTGTGAACCTAAATTCCTTCAGTGTGGTGTCTAGTGACGTCATTTACCAGGATAAAAAGTAGCCTATGTTTTAATTGTGGTTCCTATCTATGTATGTGGCAAATTTCATGCAAATCCGTTCAGCCATTTTTGCATGATTGAGGAACAAACATCCAAACTCACAGACATCCAAACACATATAATTAGAGATGAGCGAACACTAAAATGTTCGAGGTTCGAAATTCGATTCGAACAGCTGCTCACTGTTCGAGTGTTCGAATGGGTTTCGAACCCCATTATAGTCTATGGGGAACATATACTCGTTAAGGGGGAAACCCAAATTCGTGTCTGGAGGGTCACCAAGTCCACTATGACACCCCAGGAAATGATACCAACACCCTGGAATGACACTGGGACAGCAGGGGAAGCATGTCTGGGGGCATAAAAGTCACTTTATTTCATGGAAATCCCTGTCAGTTTGCGATTTTCGCAAGCTAACTTTTCCCCATAGAAATGCATTGGCCAGTGCTGATTGGCCAGAGTACGGAACTCGACCAATCAGCGCTGGCTCTGCTGGAGGAGGCGGAGTCTAAGATCGCTCCACACCAGTCTCCATTCAGGTCCGACCTTAGACTCCGCCTCCTCCGGCAGAGCCAGCGCTGATTGGCCGAAGGCTGGCCAATGCATTCCTATGCGAATGCAGAGACTTAGCAGTGCTGAGCCAGTTCTGCTCAACTACACATCTGATGCACACTCGGCACTGCTACATCAGATGTAGCAATCTGATGTAGCAGAGCCGAGGGTGCACTAGAACCCCTGTGCAAACTCAGTTCACGCTAATAGAATGCATTGGCCAGCGCTGATTGGCCAATGCATTCTATTAGCCCGATGAAGTAGAGCTGAATGTGTGTGCTAAGCACACACATTCAGCTCTACTTCATCGGGCTAATAGAATGCATTGGCCAGCGCTGATTGGCCAGAGTACGGAACTCGACCAATCAGCGCTGGCTCTGCTGGAGGAGGCGGAGTCTAAGATCGCTCCACACCAGTCTCCATTCAGGTCCGACCTTAGACTCCGCCTCCTCCAGCAGAGCCAGCGCTGATTGGCCGAATTCCGTACTCTGGCCAATCAGCACTGGCTAATGCATTGTATTGGCGTGATGAAGCAGTGCTGAATGTGTGTGCTTAGCACACACATTCAGCTCTACTTCATCGGGCTAATAGAATGCATTGGCCAATCAGCGCTGGCCAATGCATTCTATTAGCGTGAACTGAGTTTGCACAGGGGTTCTAGTGCACCCTCGGCTCTGCTACATCAGATTGCTACATCTGATGTAGCAGTGCCGAGTGTGCATCAGATGTGTAGTTGAGCAAAACTGACTCAGCACTGCTAAGTCTCTGCATTCGCATAGGAATGCATTGGCCAGCCTTCGGCCAATCAGCGCTGGCTCTGCCGGAGGAGGCGGAGTCTAAGGTCGGACCTGAATGGAGACTGGTGTGGAGCGATCTTAGACTCCGCCTCCTCCAGCAGAGCCAGCGCTGATTGGTCGAGTTCCGTACTCTGGCCAATCAGCACTGGCCAATGCATTTCTATGGGGAAAAGTTAGCTTGCGAAAATCGCAAACTGACAGGGATTTCCATGAAATAAAGTGACTTTTATGCCCCCAGACATGCTTCCCCTGCTGTCCCAGTGTCATTCCAGGGTGTTGGTATCATTTCCTGGGGTGTCATAGTGGACTTGGTGACCCTCCAGACACGAATTTGGGTTTCCCCCTTAACGAGTTTATGTTCCCCATAGACTATAATGGGGTTCGAAACCCATTCGAACACTCGAACAGTGAGCGGCTGTTCGAATCGAATTTCGAACCTCGAACATTTTAGTGTTCGCTCATCTCTAATTGTTACAGCTACATTAATGAGAACTAATGGCAAAGATCTGACACATGTACAGAGGGGACCCAACACTAATATAAGAAAAGGCTCAAAGTAGCCAGTTTTATGTTTATTTAATATCATGAACTTCATGAATTTAGTTGTGATATTGTATAGAAAGGTTATGAGATAGATTACAATGTTGCAATGCGTGGACATATTATAGTCATTTTAGTGTACATTACTTTAAAGTAAGTCTACCACTGTCTCCAAACAAGTTTTAACCGGTATGCAAATGAGCTCTCCGCAGCAATGAGGGCGGGCCCCAGCGCTGAAAGGCCGATGAGCGCATCCCCATTGCTGCCTGAGAGCTCTTTTCGCTGGCCGGCGGCTATTTTTGGGTAGCCGCTCTTGCAGTTCAATACAGGAGCCGGCCGCCGGCCATTTTTGGGTAGCCACTCTTGCAGTTCAGTACAGGAGCTGGCCGGTGGCCATTTTGGGGTGGCCTCTCTATGCTCCTGTATAGAACTACAAGAGCAAGAGAAGCCAGAAGAGGCGGAGTTGCTGCAGAAGAAGGAGGCGGCGCAGGAAAGAGCTCTGGGCAGCAATGGGGACGCGCTCATTGGCTTTTCAGCACTGGAACCCACCCTCATTGCTGCAGAGAGCTCATTTGCATACCGGTTAAAACCGGTATTTCTACGGAACGGCGTGGCGGAGACCACGTCTAAAGGTAGGAGACGAATAGCCTTTCTTAAGGCTATTCCGACGTGTTCATTAAAAAAAAAGGTAGTTTAATGGTAGAATCCCTTTAATAAAGGTCACATTTATCTGATGTTAGTTGAAGCTGTGGTTCTGTGCATTACCTTACAATTACTTGTATATTTTCATTTGTCATTATTTAACATTTATTTTAAGGTATTATATCCATACATTATATCTATACACTGTAGATTTTTTGAGTGGCAGTCTTGTGACAAAGACTGGGCAGTTTTTAGGGGGAGCTGTCTTCTTTGTAAATCTAATGTGTTTTTTATTTTCTTTTTAAAATTTTGATTATATTCCCCCCCTCAAGACCATTAGGTGAGAATTTTTTTGAGGACCTGGTGAAAAACAGGTAAAAAAGGTGAAAACAATGACTTTTTGTACCATAGACTTAAAATGCTGGGTAGGCTAGGTCATCTTATGTCATTTATCTTAGCACATCTTGAAACAATAGAAAGCCATACTATTGCATTTTGCAGAATGGCGAACATCATTATGGTCCACAGGGCTCATTGCAATCCTTTTGTCATCTAATAGATCCATACTAATCTATATATTTTTCTCTTCCTAGAACAAAACAGAAAAAATAAGAACCAGAGATAGGAACTCAGCATTAATGTCATAAATTTTCATATCACAGAAAACTCCTTTAATATTTTAACATGAGTTTATTGCTGTTTGCAAAAGTTAATTCACAGAGGGTGACAACTATTCCCAGCTCAAAAACTCAGGGAAGGGAATGGTAATAGTACGAAAAATCTAAAACATAACTTTTATTTGTGATTCTAGAATAAAACAATCATACAAACCTCAGTGAAATGTAGATGTCGGCAAAAAACATAAAATGAGGACCTCACAGAGTCAATTCTTCTGCACCTGTCTCACATATTCCCATTACATACAGTAGGTGTAAGCAGAATGTCTGAAACCAGAAACAAAGGAAGAGTCTCTTGGTAGATACAAGATGAAATCACACTAAAAGAAATATAACCCCCACTAGTGACATGTCACCCAGAATAATAGCTGGCTCAGCTTAAAGTGGATGTCTGGGATAAACACAAATTCTACCTATAAACTAAACTCCCTCCCCCAACTAACATCTAATTTACATCAATTAAAAAAAATGTATAATTACCTATATCCCTCGGGAGGTCATGTGACCGACTCAGGGACATTTCTGATAATCTGGTGATGTTCTGTTTCACCGCTTCCGAAATAGAATGTCATCAGTACTCTCCCCATCATCAATACTTACGTGTCTTCCTGTGTCCAGAATGGGTCCTCTTCTCCTCCTCTCTTCCAGCGCCTGAGCTGTCTGGAGGTGAGTAGAGATGAGCAAACACTAAAATGTTCGAGGTTCGAAATTCGATTCGAACAGCCGCTCACTGTTCGAGTGTTCGAATGGGTTTCGAACCCCATTATAGTCTATGGGGAACATATACTCGTTAAGGGGGAAACCCAAATCCGTGTCTGGAGGGTCACCAAGTCCACTATGACACCCCAGGAAAAGATACCAACACCCTGGAATGACACTGGGACAGCAGGGGAAGCATGTCTGGGGGCATAAAAGTCACTTTATTTCATGGAAATCCCTGTCAGTTTGCGATTTTCGCAAGCTAACTTTTCCCCATAGAAATGCATTGGCCAGTGCTGATTGGCCAGAGTACGGAACTCGACCAATCAGCGCTGGCTCTGCTGGAGGAGGCGGAGTCTAAGATCGCTCCACACCAGTCTCCATTCAGGTCCGACCTTAGACTCCGCCTCCTCCGGCAGAGCCAGCGCTGATTGGCCGAAGGCTGGCCAATGCATTCCTATGCGAATGCAGAGACTTAGCAGTGCTGAGCCAGTTCTGCTCAACTACACATCTGATGCACACTCGGCACTGCTACATCAGATGTAGCAATCTGATGTAGCAGAGCCGAGGGTGCACTAGAACCCCTGTGCAAACTCAGTTCACGCTAATAGAATGCATTGGCCAGCGCTGATTGGCCAATGCATTCTATTAGCCCGATGAAGTAGAGCTGAATGTGTGTGCTAAGCACACACATTCAGCTCTACTTCATCGGGCTAATAGAATGCATTGGCCAGCGCTGATTGGCCAGAGTACGGAACTCGACCAATCAGCGCTGGCTCTGCTGGAGGAGGCGGAGTCTAAGATCGCTCCACACCAGTCTCCATTCTGGTCCGACCTTAGACTCCGCCTCCTCCAGCAGAGCCAGCGCTGATTGGCCGAATTCCGTACTCTGGCCAATCAGTGCTGGCCAATGCATTCTATTGGCGTGATGAAGCAGTGCTGAATGTGTGTGTTTAGCTCAACTACACCGGTGGAGTAGTTGAGCTAAGCACACAGATTCAGCTCTGCTTCAATCAGCGCTGGCCAATGCATTCTATTAGCTTGATGAAACAGAGTGTGCACAAGTGTTCAAGCGCACCCTCGGCTCTGATGTAGCAGAGCCGAGGCTGCACAAGGGTTCAAGCGCACCCTCGGCTCTGATGTAGCAGAGCCGAGGGTGCACTTGAACCCTTGTGCACCCTTGGCTCTGCTACATCAGAGCCGAGGGTGCGCTTGAACCCTTGTGCAGCCTCGGCTCTGCTACATCAGAGCCGAGGGTGCGCTTGAACCCTTGTGCACACTCTGCTTCATCAAGCTTATAGAATGCATTGGCCAGCGCTGATTGGCCAATGCATTCTATTAGCCCGATGAAGTAGAGCTGAATGTGTGTACTAAGCACACACATTCAGCACTGCTTCATCACGTCAATACAATGCATTAGCCAGTGCTGATTGGCCAGAGTACGGAATTCGGCCAATCAGCGCTGGCTCTGCTGGAGGAGGCGGAGTCTAAGGTCGGACCTGAATGGAGACTGGTGTGGAGCGATCTTAGACTCCGCCTCCTTCAGCAGAGCCAGCGCTGATTGGTCGAGTTCCGTACTCTGGCCAATCAGCGCTGGCCAATGCATCCCTATGGGAAAAAGTTTATCTCACAAAAATCACAATTACACACCCGATAGAGCCCCAAAAAGTTATTTTTAATAACATTCCCCCCTAAATAAAGGTTATCCCTAGCTATCCCTGCCTGTACAGCTATCCCTGTCTCATAGTCACAAAGTTCACATTCTCATATGACCCGGATTTGAAATCCACTATTCGTCTAAAATGGAGGTCACCTGATTTCGGCAGCCAATGACTTTTTCCAATTTTTTTCATTGCCCCCGGTGTCGTAGTTCCTGTCCCACCTCCCCTGCACTGTTATTGGTGCAAAAAAGGCGCCAGGGAAGGTGGGAGGGGAATCGAATTTTGGCGCACTTTACCACGCGGTGTTCGATTCGATTCGAACATAGCGAACACCCTGATATCCGATCGAACATGTGTTCGATAGAACACTGTTCGCTCATCTCTACATATAATATTAGTAGGATTAAACATTTTGCAGAGTTTTAAAGATTTTCTCTAAATATCTTGTTGTCACAGTCTGTTGTCTTGATCGGTTGCCAGTGGATACGACCATGAATGCAGGAACTTTCTAAGGTCAGAAAATCAGCCATGATTTCTTTATTGTGGCTGGGATATCTTCTGATACATGTAGTGTCCCTGTCTGATAACCCGGGTACAATAAGAAAATCATAGCTGGGTTCCTGACAAGTCCCAGACCATAGAAAGTTTCTGCATTAGTAGTCATAACTATTGACAACCGATCTAGACAACAGACTGTCACCACTAAGAAAGTTAGAGAAAATCTTTAAAACTTTTCAGAATTTTTAATTACTCATATTTAGAGATATGAGTAATGCGCATGCCCACGCTACAAGAAAATGGCCGCTTACAGTGTAAGCGGCCATTTTCTTGTTGCGCGGGCATGCGCAGTCGGCTCTGTCCAGGCCCGATGCCTAAGCAGAGTGAATTCAGAGCCGGAAGAGGACGCGGGAACGCTGCGCAGGGAGAAGACTTCTAAAGGTAAGAGAAGAACAAGCGTTGATTGGCAATATATAGCATTCTGCCAATCAACGCTGGTTCTGCATCGAATCTTAACTTCGAACAGCTAGTAGTATTCGATCGAGTACAAGTATTTTGAATACCGTAGTATTCGATCGAACACCTACTCGATTGAATACTACTCGCTCATCTCTACTCATATTTGCACAAATGTTTAACTTTTAACTATCTACAAATATAAATATGATTATGTACATAGGAATAACGCTTTAAGCATGATGAGATTTGAGTCTTCCCACATGAGAATCTTCTACTGATGTCATGGTGGAGGTGAAGAACTTATTCACCCTACACTCACCCTCAAAACCCCAGCAACTAATGCCCTAACAAAGTGGTCCCCAACAAAACACCTCCTAAAACAATACTTCACTACTCCCATTGTGTTTCGTCCTTAATGTAGTATAGTATATGGACTCCTTAGGGGAGCTGGATGAAAATGCATATTAACAAAAAAGAGGGACTGTCACATAATAGAGGAGGCGACTGGAAGTGAAAAGAATCTTCCGCATGGATCTATTTTTGGTACTTTTATGTATTATATGTATATTCACTGATCTGTAATAGGTTTTAAACTATATTTATTAAAAGTTAAGTTTTATGAATTGTTCACACACTTTCTGCTTGCACAGTGGAAGCTTATGGTAGTTGTTTCTAATGGGGCACATCCTGTGGTAAAGTCTTCCACTTATTGGTGGTTGGGGTGCCCTAGATGTTGGCACAGGATTGAGGACTCAGAAGTTTTTAACAGTGCAAACAGCTGTGGGGTGAATGTTCCTAAAAAGAATGCTAAACCTTTCCTGAAACTGATAGGTTCAGTCATAGCTATGAGGCTTGTCCACAAAGTTTTCCCACACTTTTTATCATGCAATGCCAAAAGCTCATCTGTAGCTCGTATCTATCTTGACTGCAAAAATAACACTATTCTGGGACAGCCTAACCTACACACTCCAATTAAAATTCTCCTCAAAGAAAGGAGATACGCTGTCTTCTGCCTCTGACTAGAATGATATAAGGGCAAAGATATGTACTATCTACCTTTCTCCAGCCTCACTGATATAGTCCAACTTAAAGTCATAATAAGCATGAAACGGTAAGTGGACTTTGACTATGTAAAACAGTTAGAGGAATTCTACCATTAAAATCACATTTTTTGTCAATCATACGTAGGAATAGCCTTAAGCAAGGCTATTCTTCTGCTACCTATAGATGTCTTTTCCGTGACACAGTTTGGCAGAAATCCGGGTTTTCATCTGTATGCAAATCAGTTTTTGCGCAGCACTGGGGACCGCCCCCAGTGCTCAAACAGTACTGGGGGGCGTCCCCAATGCTGCGAGAAAAATCTCCAGCACTGCCTCCATCTTCTTCAGGAACAGCCTCTCTGCGCGTCTTCTTCCGGAGCTGGGTTCAAACTTCTAATCCTCGGCCTCGGGCAGAGCCGACTGCGCATGTCCACATTTTTCTTGTGGCCGCTTACACAGTAACTGATGGTCATAGGGTGTGCAGGCTAACTAGATAAAGTATGTACATGCAATGTATTGTCGCATGTAAGTGATGGTGCTGAACTGCTTGACAGAATCACTAGCTTCCATTCTGCGAGTAGTGTGCAGATTGTACAGGGGAGAGGGCAGTTTATTGATGAGGTGAACACACAACCAGGTCAGATGTGCAATACCCATTGCACCCCCTGCAAACAGTGTGCCCCTGTAAATAGACACAGTATCTGTGTGGATAAGAGAGGATGTAGCAGCAGTAACATCTCCCAGACAAGAGTAATTCTTCAGTCTGCCAGCCACGAACAATAAAATCCACCCACACAAATATGCTGCTTTGCCTAAGGCCTCTACAATTTCATATGGACACATAAAAATCCTTACTACGAACAATGACAATAAAATAAGTAATGCAGTTAGTGTTTTGCAGACCTCCACTTTACAGAATTCTGCTGAATGCTGAGCTTTTAATCAGAAAATAATACAATGTATTTTATGAGATTTCAAAAGTTCAGAACTGAAAACTAAATAGTTTTGCATCTGCCTTCGAGCAAATTCACTTTCACTATTAAGCAAGAGTCTTCAAAGATGTCTTTGAACTTTGTGGCTTAATAAGAAAGAGGGTATGCTTTGCTTTGAGCATAATTGCACCAAGAAGTAAAAGGGCAATGCAAAATATGAGATTGCCTCCTGAAGAACCTAGCTCTGACATATTAGTAATCTTCATTGGCAATAAAGCTGTGAGCTGATACAGTATGTGTTGTTTTATTAATACCTGTAACTAATTAGCACTGCCATTTCCATATACGGCCCGCTAAACCGCCAATAAGCTCATATTCAGAACACATAAAACACTAGATCATCATTTTCTACTCATCGTTTCAGGACTTAGTTGTCTTCAGACACAGACTTTATAAGGTAACTACTCCTTTTATGAGCTATATATAGTTTAAATAGCTTAAAGGTTTCAAACATGGATGGTGACAAGCGTGTCCAAATGTGTGTCCTGTTTTCTAATACTATTTTCTAAAAATATAGCATCAGAGTGATTACACCCATCGCAGCCATTATAAGAGGATGTTAGCTGTGTGTCACAGTATTAATACTCTGTATTAACTCAGAATGTCTAAAGTGGTTAGTGGCTATTTTGGTATGTTTCTGCTCCTATTATAGACACCTTGATGGCACTTGGTTTGAGAGGCATTTTGGAACTGACAGACTCAACTTAACTCCACTTTGGTTAAGGACTCCAATTTCTCATTAAACTAAATTAATCTATTATAGTGATATGCTAACAAAACCCATAATAGGATACAACTCAATCACACAATCACTGGCTGGCAGCAGAGAAACAAATATCTCATCACTTTGTGACAGAATATCTCAGCTCTGTGTTGTCTTGAAAAACATATCTGGACATGTTCAAGTGGAAGGGTACAGAAGAACACAAAAGTATCATCAGTAAAGGTAAAGTGTACCATCTTGGATCATGGACACTTACCTTTTTTATATATAGATGCACTCACACTTTTCTGATCTTCAGTTTTGTTAAAGAGAGTCTATCATAGATCTGAGCTACTTTTAACCACTCCCATAGTGCTGTAGATGCTTTTAGTAGAATAAAAAGCATACCTTTCTTAAGTTTCAGGGCCCCAGTGATGCGGAAAAAAGTACTTTTATTTTTTATTCAAATGAGTACCTTGGAGCACAGGGGGAGTTTCTTTCTATTACTGAGCATTGCTGTATAATCACTAAACATGCCCATCCTGCATCCAGTTCACCCCACCCCCGGGCAGTGTGATTTGATCTTGCCAGTGTGATTTGATTTTCCCAATGTCAGTTGATCCTTCCACTGCCTAAGGGGATGAGCTGAATGGGCATGTTTAGTGATGATGCAGCAGTGCTCAGTAATAGAAGAAATATCCCCCTGTGCTCCAAGATCCTCATTTGAATAAAGAATAAAAGTGCTTTTTATCTGCATCCCTGGAACTCTGAAACATAAGAAAGGCTTTTATTCTGCTAACAGCATCTACAAAACTATAACATTTACAGCAGTTTAAAATAGCTGGGGGAAGTGATAGACACCCTTTAAGGATTCTAATTTGTCTCGAAAGCAATTCAACTCAATATCAAAACATGGAAGCTAACAATTAATACTCCTTCACTAGGTGTGTGTCAGGATACGGAGTCGCCACGGTCTCCTTGCTGCGCAGCGTCTCCCTGGGAGACGTGTTAGGCGTTCTATTGGGTGTGCTTAGGTCATTAAGGGTTAATCTTTTCCTTACCTTCAGTCTCCATGTCATTAGCCATCAGGTGTGTTCTCTGCTGCTATTTAATTCCCACCCAGGCATGGATCCTTGCCAGCCATTCACTTTGTGGTTCCTGGTCCCCCTGCTCAGTCTGATTCCCTGTCTGTTAATATTCGGTCTGTTTTCTTGGTTAATCTGCCCGGCTTGTATTTTTGACTATCCCTTGTCTTTTGATTTGGTACCTTTATTATATCTCCTGGCTCGACCTCTTGCTCGTCTGACCTTGCCTTCTCTTCTGTGTCTTGCTGGGACTTGTGGTCCTCCCTGGTTCCATGCTGTTTTAGTCTTTTGTTTTGCATTGCAGTTACACTGTGCTTTCTGTTTATTTGTGACCCCCGTGACTCCAGTCCCTAGGACTTTCAGGGCCTCCTCTCCCCTTATCCTAGCCGCCGGATAGAAGTGTCAGGAGCTTTGGTAGGCACACTTCAATTAGGAAGTGCATTGGTCTGCCTCATCTCAGATATTACAGCATAGTTATAGCTGCAGGGCCTGCGACCCCTTTTGTCATTAGTTGCACAGTGTTGCTTTCCCATCTGTGTCACTTTGCACTGCCTGCCCCTGACTCCAATCCTTACAGTGTGTTCACACATGAACACAAATAGGAAATATAGTGTTTCACTTTGTAATAACTTGCACAAAACCATGTTGTGTTTAAAAAGCTGCTTGGATTTGTAAGGATTTCCAACAACTGGATGTTCCTATTCAACAAGGATATTGAAAATGGTGAGAATTTAAGCCACACAAGGGGGATTTATCAAACCCTTTATGACACTTTTGTAGCATAAAATGACACAAATTGGTAATCTGAAACTATTTACCACTTGCAACTGAAATAGCCACAAATGATATTTTGGAACCAGCCTCCCCACTTTCCAGAGAATGGATTAAGCCAGAGTGATATTTATTATTATTTATGGAGCAAAATTGGCGTAAATGTTGACAGAATCTACAGCAGCCATGGAATGTCATTGGTCATAGAATAATTATGAGCAATGATATTACATTTGGTGAACCAAAGCAAAACACTATAAAAAACAAAAACTCTTTAGTGTTAATGTTCTGTTCTAATGGTGACGGTAGGTACTAACTTTCTTGGATGTATCGTCCATTTTCAATTACAACTACATTTAGCTCAAATGAATGCAATATAAACAGCTAATAAACACTGGCTACACATTAAACGGTGTTCCCATTGGACACATATATGACATATCTGCAGCATATGCCTCAAATATCTGATAAATGCAGGTCCCAATGTTGTTTTCTTAACACCCATAGAAAAGAGTAGAGTGTACCCCATATTCTGTGAATATGCCATTAGTGTCTAAAATGGGAATACCCCTTTACATATTTGATTTTCTTCGACAATTTAAATGTGATAAAAGATACTGATGCAATGCAATATATATTCATATTGGCACGTCTTAACAAATCGAAGTAAAATCAGATTCAATCCTTTTACTAATTAATAAATGAATCTATTTAGAAAATCCAAACCAATAACATGTATAACTAATGTATGTCTTTATACAAATTCTGAAATGCTGAATAGATTGTAATTTGCACATGCACAACTAAGATCATGATCCCAAGAATCTAAATGCAGAAATATGAATGTGATTTGCATATATAACTTTGACTAATAATCAGTTTTTAGATGATTTTCAAAGCGTTTTTTTCCTAGCAAAGCTTTCCCTGGCTGGCTGTCACTTCTGGAAGTGATTTCCTAGGCAATTTTACATCCAGAAGAGTGTGATTGTGGAATTGTTTCATTTGCATGCAACATTGTGTAATCATTCTTATTTGAATACTAAGAGCAAAATTGTATCACAGTACCAGTATTTCCATTTTTGACATATCAGATCAAATGCCAAACTAAGAACCCTAAATGAAGTTGCATATTGTATAAATATACATATGTGTGTAACAAAAGATAGCTGATACAAATATATAGTTTAAATAAACATACAGTATATAGCATACTTCCCTACTTTCAAAAATATTTGCTAGAAAAATACCTGCGCCTGGAGTTTGTCCTTCCAACTGTATTGGATGTTAAGCAAATCTTATGACCCAAAGTGCAAAGTCAACTATTAGTGCTGCCAGTGTCGGACTGGTCCACCATAGTACCAGAAGATCTTCTGCTGGGCAAAGACAGTAACACAATAGTAGACCAACAGAAGACACACAAATGTAAAGGTTTACTATGGCTTATTTCCTTGTTGAAGGGAGGTTCCTCAGAATCCTTTATCTAGTGAGCCCATCTAACCTTAGTCCAACACTATATACAGCTAATATTTTACAAGTTCTGATAGGTATGTTGTGGCTAGTAAGCTTTACATGCTAAACTGAATCAATCTTGACAATTGTGCTTGATTCTTAGGGGCCGTTTTAATCATATGTTGAGCAAACATACTTTGACACAGAAAAAAAGTGTTAAAACGTGCTGCTCAAAAATCCATACGTGTCATTGTGTCTTACCTCCAATAGGTGAAAATTCATAGTATTTAATGGACACAAAAGCATGGCATACCAAGCTTTTTCATCCATCCAAACGTACAATAGTCCAATTTGATCACTGAAGTCCCGGATGATGGGGCTCAAAGCGGTCAGACGAAGATACTAGTATGGAGGATGTCAAGAAAGGGTTAAAGAGGACATCCACTTTTTAAATATGAGGCTGGGTAAGGTTCTCCAGTGTCTTCCAACACATTTCAGTCCTGCTACTTCGGTATTTTCTTCCACCAGAAGTTCCTACAGCACTGTGATGTCCCATGTCAGCGATCTCAGCAATCATGTGCGGTGACTTCCACAAGGAGCACCACCACCACCACCACTGCCACCAGAGCAGCAGAACCAGACTGCAGCGGGAGACATCGGCACACAAGATATTATAGCCCACAGGGGCCTCTTCACACAGTATTATGCTCCACAGTGGCCCCTGCACAAGGTAATATGGCCCATAGTGGCCCCTGAACACAGTTTTATGCTCCATTGTGCCCTTGCACATTGGATTGCGGCCCCAGCACATTGTATTATGGCCCACAGCAGCCCTTGCACACAATATTATGGCTCACAGTGACCCCTGCACATGGTATTGTGCTCCACAGTGGCCCCTGCACATGGTACTATGTTCCAGAGTGGCCCCTGCACACCCTATTATACCCCATAGTGGCCTTTGCAAACACTATTATGCACCATAGTGGCCCCTGCACATACTTTTATGCCCCATAGTGGCCCCTGCACACAGTATTATGCCCCATAGTGCCTCTGCACACAGTATTATGCCCCATAGTGGCCCCTGCACACAGTATTATGCCCCATAGTGGCCCCTGCACACAGTATTATGCCCCATAGTGGCCCTTGAAAACACTATTATGCCCCATAGCGGCACCTGCACGTGCTATTATGCCCCATAGTGGCCCTTGGACACAGTATTATGCCCTATAGTGGCCCTTGAACACACTATTATGCCCCATAGTGGCCCCTGAACACATTATTATGCCCCATAGTGGCCCCTGCAAACAGTATTATGCCCCATAGTGGCCCCTGCACACAGTATTATGCCCCATAGTGGCCCTTGCACACACTATTATGCCCCATAGTGGACCACCCATGAACTATTATTTGGGTCTTCCAAGGAGACAGTCCAATCTTATAGCTGTCTGATACAGTCCTATGAAAAAGTTTGGGCACCCCTATTAATCTTAATCATTTTTAGTTCTAAATATTTTGGTGTTTATAACAGCCATTTCAGTTTGATATATCTAATAACTGATGGACACAGTAATATTTCAGGATTGAAATGAAGTTTATTGTACTAACAGAAAATGTGCACTATGCATTAAACCAAAATTTGACCGGTGCAAAAGTATGGGCACCTCAACAGAAAAGTGACATTAATATTTAGTAGATCCTCCTTTTGCAAAGATAACAGCCTCTAGTCGCTTCCTGTAGATTTTAATCAGTTCCTGGATCCTGGATAAAGGTATTTTGGACAAACAATTCAAGTTCAGTTAAGTTAGATGGTCGCCGAGCATGGACAGCCCGCTTCAAATCATCCCACAGATGTTCAATGATATTCAGGTCTGGGGACTGGGATGGCCATTCCAGAACATTGTAATTGTTCCTCTGCATGAATGCCTGAGTTGATTTGGAGCAGTGTTTTGGATCATTGTCTTGCTGAAATATCCATCCCTGGCGTAACTTCAACTTCGTCACTGATTCTTGAACATTATTCTCAAGAATCTGCTGATACTGAGTGGAATCCATGCGACCCTCAACTTTAACAAGATTCCCGGTGCCGGCATTGGCCACACAGCCCCAAAGCATGATGGAACCTCCACCAAATTTTACAGTGGGTAGCAAGTGTTTTTCTTGGAATGCTGTTTCTTTTTGGACACCATGCATAACGCCTTTTTTTTATAACCAAACAACTCAATCTTTGTTTCCAAAATGAAGTTGGCTTCTCCAAATGTGCTTTTGCATACCTCAGGCAACTCTATTTGTGGCGTACGTGCAGAAACGGCTTCTTTCTCATCACTCTCCCATACAGCTTCTCCTTGTGCAAAGTGCGCTGTATTGCTGACTGATGCACAGTGACACCATCTGCAGCAAGATGATGCTGCAGCTCTTTGGAGGTGGTCTGTGGATTGTCCTTGACTGTTCTCACCATTCTTCTTCTCTGCCTTTCCGATATTTTTCTTGGCCTGCCACTTCTGGGCTTAACAAGAACTGTCCCTGTGGTCTTCCATTTCCTTACTATGTTCCTCACAGTGGAAACTGACAGGTTAAATCTCTGAGACAACGTTTTGTATCCTTCCCCTGAACAACTATGTTGAACAATCTTTGTTTTCAGATCATTTGAGAGCGGGCTGTCCATGTTCGGCGACCATCTAACTTAACTGAACTTGAATTGTTTTGTAGAAAGAAATGGTCCAAAATACCTTCATCCAGGATCCAGGAACTGATTAAAAGCTACAGGAAGCGACTAGAGGCTGTTATCTTTGCAAAAGGAGGATGTACTAAATATTAATGTCACTTTTCTGTTGAGGTGCCCATATTTTTGCACCGGTCAAATTTTGGTTTAATGCATATTGCGCATTTTCTGTTAGTACAATAAACCTCATTTCAATCCTGAAATATTACTGTGTCCATCAGTTATTAGATATATCAAACTGAAATGGCTGGTGCAAACACTAAAATATTTAGAACTAAAAATGATTAAGATTAATAGGGGTGCCCAAACTTTTTCATAGGACTGTAGAACTTGCTGTGATCTATCCAGATTGTAAATGGAATAGGAAATATAAATCAAATGCTCAGGATCATAATCACCTTCTGTGGAAAAAAAATAATTGGCAACTCTGGATCACAGATCACCAATGGCAAACCTCTCAAGGTGTCTGATTTTGCAAAGTATCTGTAGGTGGGCTACTCAATTAATTCACCTTTAAACCAAAGTTAGGTAGCATTTTTGGTACAATATAGAAAGTATATAAGTGATAGTGCCAATGTTTAGCAAACATTTTTTGTGCTGTATTTATTTCCCGAAAAGTGAACTTTTAGCTGAGCATTTGAGGCTGCCAGAACTGGGAGGATTCTCGCTCTTTAGTACATGAGTTGTATTGTATTAATTATGTTGTTGAGACAGTGCTGATTTTGTCTCCTCTATTCCTTTGGCAGCAAATAAAAACAGTGATTAGTCAAGTTCATTTTTGTCATTAAATACAATCTCCTTTGATTTATATTGTTTTTCCCCACTGAGCTCTATTACCCAGCATTTTCTCTATCCAATGCAGCTGCACGATTGTCTAGGAAAACAGCTATGAAAGCAGTGGTGTGAGTTTTCAAAATATAACACTGAATAACTGTGATCAGTGTATTTTCCCAGACTTAACTCAATATGTCCACAGCAAACTTAGACTAAGGCCCCACGTACCAAACCACAGCCAAAAAGTGCTGCAGAAAAGACTGCAACAGAAACGCATTGCTTATTTTTCTGCAGCGCTTTTCACAGAAAGTCTACAGAATTTTCCTAAACCTTCTGCCTCTATTACACCTATACAGAAACTGACATCCTTTCCATAAGTATAATTGTAACGCTGCGATTTACAAAAACATGAGCATTTCTGAAAACGCAGAATTTCCGGTGCTAATATTTTTTGTAATGTTTGGATGGGATTAGCCAGAATCCCATCCACTTTACAGGTACTGTATAACACTGCTATTTTTCCCGAGGCATTTCCACCTTGGCCAAATTTGGCATTTATGTTCAATGTGCCCACAGCAACTTAGACTGAGGCCCCCCCCAATATTAAGCCACAGCCAAAAAGCGCTGCAGAAAAGACTGCTAGCAGAAAAAGGAACCCTTTGAAGTCAATGGGAGGCTTTTTTTTCAGCGCTGAAATTCCACTCCAAATTCCTCACCATTTTCCTCTGTGTGAATGGACCCTAAGGTTAGTGGTATTTGTTGGGTGTATTTCCTGAACTGGGAAGTGCTTTAGCTGTTTTTGTTTATGCCAGCGCAATTCAGGTCTGTGGTACCAAGCCATCAAAAATAAAATAAAAGAGGTCTAGATTCTCATGACAAGAACATAGTTATGCCTCTATACAAATCACTGGTACGGTCACACTTAGACTATTGTGCGCAATTTTGAAAGACATAAGTGAACTTGAAAAAGTGCAAAGACGAGCAACCGAAATTATTAGGGGAATGGGTGGACTGGAGTACAACGATAGATTAACAAATTTGGGGTTATTCAGTTTAGAGAAAATACATCTATGGGGAGATCTAATAACAATGTACAAATACATGAAGGGACAATACAAAGAACTTTCTAAGGATCTTCTTATTCCTAGGCCAGTGACAGTGACAAGAGGACACCCTCTACGTCTGGAGGAGAGAAGGTTTCACCAGAAACATAGAAGGGGATTCTTCACAGTAAGAACAGCGAGGCTCTGGAACTCTCTGCCCAAGGAAGTGGTGATGGTGGATTCATTAAACAAGTTCAAAGAGGGCCTGGATCTCTTTCTTGAAGAGAATAATATTATGGGTTATGGATTTTAGATTTTAAGGACACGTTGATCCAGGGTTTTTATACTGACTGCCAGATTGGAGTTGGGAATACATTTTTTCCCTGAACTGGGGCAATTGGCATGAGCCAATAAGGATTTTTTTTTACCTTCCCCTGGATCAACACTGTAGGGATTGTAGGGTTATAGGTTGGACTTGATGGACTGATGTCTTTATCCAAACTCATCTACTGTGTAACTATGTATGTAACTTGATTTGCATTTCCCAGTAATTACTGGATTGTGAGATTTTTTGGCATGAGAGTTGGTGTGAGTTCTCTGCCTATCTAGATCCACAGGGCCACCAAAGTATGCTTCAGATCTAAAGATTTGGTATGGAGAGTAAGACCCTATAAATATTAGTAATGCAGCCTGGGGTGAACAGGTCGAGCGGGTCCAAGTGCTCAAAGGCATAGGAGAGGTTAATGCAGAGGTACCTACTAGCTGTAGGTGGTTTCTTAAACTATCAAAAATTTTAATTCTATGGCGGAGAACAACATCAGCTTTTGTCTAAAAGGATCTGAGATATTGCTCAGGCGCAAAAAAACTTGGGTAAGCCATATTCTAACCATACCAGGGCTAGTGCTATCAGGGATCTGCTAGGTAAAAAATAAAAGGCTTTAATGAGTACCCCATACCTAATTGATACTTAACCCCATATATATTTATCTTGCTTACTTTTATATCACAAACAAATTCTTCCCACTTTACAGACTTTGTCGGTCACTGTCCCATATAGGGTTCACAATCTAAGTTCCCCATCATTATGTCTTTGGAGTGAGGAAGGAAACCAGAATATTGCACATCTCTGAAGAAATTAAATATCCTCTTTAAGGAGATGAGACTCAGGAGGGAAGATAGTGGTTACCTGACTCAGTGCCTAGCTGTCTCAGCCACAAATCTATGTATATAATAAACTGGATACTTTGTTAAACAATTTACCCAGTGTA
Source organism: Leptodactylus fuscus (assembly GCF_031893055.1). Classification (NCBI taxonomy): domain Eukaryota; kingdom Metazoa; phylum Chordata; class Amphibia; order Anura; family Leptodactylidae; genus Leptodactylus; species Leptodactylus fuscus. The sequence continues at coordinate 120,351,721 of NC_134267.1, read as the reverse complement.
TTATATAGGAGTATAGGCTGTGCGAAATACTGTATTCTGACTATATGTAATTCACCTCTACCAGGTTATAGTCCTCTCTACATCGAGCTGAAGAGATCCAAGTAGATCGAAACAGCTGTCCTCGATTGAGAGACTATATCTGGTAATAATCCCAGCATCATTGCAAAAGAAAGGCCTCTTGGAAGGTCGGGCATGATGCGAAAGGGAGCAGCCATTATTGGGTTATTTCACTGGAATCCTGTCATAAGACAGGCTTGCACATTCCAGTGAGCGCCCTCTATTGGTTTGCAATACTGAGGCAGCAACTGTTTTCCTAATTACATCATGGAAGGCAGATTTGCATATTCTTCCCATAGTTATATGTAATGCAGTGAGTGTATTGTGCCATACTCCACTCTTGCAGGGATTGAGGGTTTAGGTACTCACAAGCCCCCCTGGGCCAGGGCCCACAAGGATTTACCTGCTCCCTTGTGGGCCAGTCTGAACCTCATTGGATCCTATATATTCAGCTGCTAACATCTGATGACAGCTGGAGTACCCATACGCCATTTCAATTAACTTCTGGTTCTCCAGGATATTCTTTCATGTCCTTTCTTTCACCAGAAGTGGTTAGACATGGATGGGAATGAGTGTATAATCGATTACAAATATGAGAAAGAAACTATAAGATAGCAGTGTGCTCTCTTGCAGTGCATCTGTGAACATGCACAGGTTGAAATATAGTATGTCAACCCATGGTCACTCACAGCTGCCTGCAAAGACAAATAGCCACTCACAAGGTCTTGTATTTAACCAAACAGTAGTTTTGCAGTGCAGATTTTTAGAAATATTGAACAATCAACTAGAAACATGCTTTGAACTATATATATTTCATTATGTTTCAATTATAATATATGTATATTTAATGCAAATTAAAGTTTTTAAAACAATTACTACCTTTTTGTATAAAAACTTGGAAACTTTTGACATAGTTTGACAAATAGCAAATACTTATTGCACATAATCTATACTGTAAACTAGTACCCAATCAATACAAACAATAGTGTGTATCCTAAGATATGTCAGTAAGGAGTCACCTGTAAAAAATATTTAGATTATGCAAACAGCTAGTTAATTAAATTTCCCGTAGGGCCATCTTCCAACCTGCTGCTTGAATATTATTTTTTCCCACCTTTAAAATATTCAGTGACAAATGACATATTTTCTTGCAGGCTCTTAATCACACACTACACTGCTCATATATTTATTTCTAAGCTCTTGCCGCAAGTTATAATAAATTAAAGGCAATGTTTTTCACAGGCTATTTAACTTTTTGATTAGGCAGCATTTTTAAATACTTGCCATGCAGTTTTAGATTTAAAGGTTTATTAGGAAATCATTTTCAAGATAATCTTCAAATATATATCAAACAGTTTTTGTTCGAGCAACCTAAAGTTTCTCAGAATCAGTCATATAAGCATTGTGTTAAAGGGGCTCTATCATTGGAAAAAGTCATTTTTAACTAATCACATCCTTGCATAGCCTTAGAAAGTCTATTCCACATCTACCTTTAGTATGTAAATTGCCTCAGTAGATTTTGAATAAGCTTATTAGCTTTTCTGTACACCCCGAAGTCTCTTCGTGCACTGTCTTCAGTGTATACAGCTCAGGCTGCTACTGCTGACTCCTCCTCCCTGCTCTCACACATAGTACACAGCAGGGAGAGGAGAGCTAGCTGACAACTTCCTGTGCACGCTGGAGCCTAATTAGCATATGTATAAAAACAGACTTATTCAAACACTACTGAGGCAATTTACATACAGAAGGTAGGTGTGGAATAGACTTTCTAAAGGCTATGCAAGGATGTGATTAGGTATTATTAAGTGAATAATTGTCATAATTAGAAGAAAAATTTGAAATTAAAAGCACAAAAAGTTTGGGAAGTATGTGAAGTACTTGGAATTGGAGCCCCTCTTGCAGACAGAGGGAATGGGATAACATTTCTGCTTGAGGCTAAGGCCCTACGAGATGACCCAACGCATCGCGGTTCTTCCCGTAGCACTTTAAACATAAAGTTTGCTGAGTTTTCCTCCGTGAACTGCCGGCATTTCTATATACTTGTCATGCTGCGATTTCAAAAACCACATAAGAATCCCATCCACTTTACAGTTACAGTATAATGAAGAGATTTTTCCCAAGTGTATACGCTGCGTAATTTTGCACTCGTAACTCCCATTGAAATCAATGGATCTTTTTGAGCGCGCAAACGTGCCAGATTGCGCTCCACTTTACTACGTGTGAATTCCCCCTAAAGCAATTTGCACCCAATCATCTGTCTGGTGTACAACCTTAATTCTCACCTGGTTAAGTTACTGCTTGTAGAGTTACTGCCATACCTCTTAGTTGAATCCACTATGATGCACCAACTGATGGCAGTCTCAATGGAGAGTAGCCACCATTATTTCTTGAGGACAGTTGTCCTTGTTTGTTACATATCACTGTTACGGTTCTGTGTGTTTATATAAAAAATAATGTTTTTATTTACTACTACAGAACCGCTGGACTGCAGGACACTGCAGGGAGGTCCACAGACCCAGATGGGCGGCCGTGTGCCAGTACCAGGCAGCAGTGTGTCTGAACAGGGAGTAAAGTAAATGCACCAGTTCACTTCACTGGATGAATGCGTCAGGGCTGCAGCAGTGTGAACGGGCTGCGGCAAGGCTGTACCAGTTGTACCAGTTGACTGCACTGGGCAACCGTGTTACACAATGGAGATTTACTCCAGTTATCCTCACTGGGTAAATAGCTTTTTTGCAGCTTCAGTGTTTAACAGGCTGCAATCAAGTTTTACACCAGTTCACTGCACTGGGTAAATAGTTTTGTGCAGCTTCCGGTGGACCGGCTGTAACAAGACTACCAGGGGTTAACGTCACCCCTGTCAGCAACACAAATGGCTCCGCACAGCTTGGAGCTATAACACACACAGACAGTGACAGATAGCCTAGCTAAAGAGACCAAGCCTGCTGCCAGTCCACCGGCAGAGTCCACTGCACCGAGCCGTAGTGTGGAGCTGTCAGTTCATTCAGGACTTATAGGTCTTGCTAACAGTACTAGATGGAAGCTAAGGTAACCCCACACAGCGGCCTAGCCTAGCTACCTGCCTAGCTACTGGAAGCAGCCTGGAGCTCCTGTCATACCCTCCTGTCTTACGTGTTTTTTAGATAAAGTGTGAGCACCGGGTGGGCGTCGCCTCACACCTTATAAAGGAAAGTCCCCGCCCATCAGGGGCGGTGGCCATGACCTCTTTGGTCATGCTCAGTAGGGCCACGATGGGACTTAGTTTCTGAGCGACTTTGAAATGCCTGAGCATGCTCAGTAGGGCAAGATCTGGACTTATACTCCAGTCGTCTCACCGTTCGACGTCGAGGGCGAGAGTTGGGTTGGCCCGCAGGTGGCGCTGTGTGCCTGAAGGCAAACCTGCGGGAACCCATCCTAACAATCACTATGTCAGCCTCTCCTTGTAAATGTCCATGTGGGAAAATGGGCATGCCACTGTCAATATGTGGAGCAACACTTTTGGGCACTTGGCCAAGAAAAATACATAGCTGTCATGGCCAACTGAGTTAATGTTATGAGCATTGGAGTCCACAGTATAGAAATGCAGTCAGGCCTGGTGCTTTCTAGTACTAATTACTGGCATCAGTTCAGGGCAGGCACAGTTTCAACACCAGGCGGGCCCATCTGCCTCCTCCAGAGAGGTCCACAGAGGACCATTTCCCACCCTCAACTTCCCCAGGGCAAGCCATTTCTTAAACTTCCTTCCCTCATTACGTGGTAGCATGGTGCATGGTACATTGAATGATGCTATTGCATAGTGTCAGTTTGAGCAGCAAACCACAGACACAATGGAGTGGATACTGATCTGTGAGAAGAAGAACAATTTATTTATTATTTAGCTATATTTTTCATTTTGCTACTTATACAGCGCCATCATACTCCACAGCTATTAGCAACGCTGTCCCATATAGGGCTCACAATCCAAGTTTCAGTATGTCTTTGGAGTGTGGGTGGAAACTGGAGTAACTATAGGAGACCCATGCAAGCATGGGAAGAACATACAAACTCCTTGAAGATGTTGTCCTTGGCTGGATTTGAATTTGAAAGTGCTAAGCCACAGTGCTGCCCTGCATGCCCCAGTCATGAATTACAGTATGATGATTAGTTTTGGTTTTGGAAGATCGTCCAGCTTTTTAGCCTACAGAACATGCATGTACTGTTAGTACGCACCAAATTTTTCTTGAAATGTGTTAAATTATCACTTTATCAACACAATTTGTTGGCATAATAAAAAAGAAAAAGAGGAAAAAGAAACAATAAACCCCACCATAACTTGTTTCTATACAAAAGCAATTTTGAATTGGCATTCTGCTCTTATAAAGGAATAATTTTTGGTGATTTTTTTTTAACCAATTCTTCACTTTTCAATTTTCATAGCCACAAATTTGTATCCCAAATAACAATAAGCCTGTAGAACTTACAAAACCAGGTCATTTTTGTAATAGTTTCTTGCAAAAAAAAATACGACAAGCATGATTCCCCAATAAAATGGTAATTTTTTGGAGCATTTAAATGTTAGTCTGAGTCCCCAAATTGTTCAATTGTGCAGCTTTTTTGTTGTAGATTTTGCTGCGGTTTTTTAGCCAAAGCCAGGAGTGGATTGAGCAGATGGTAGAAGTATAAGAACTTCCTATAGATATCCCATTCCTTTGTAGTTGTTTTTGGCCACAAAAAAAGCTGTTTCTGAAATGTGGGGCCTTTGTCTTAGGGCTCATGCACCATGTGAGCCACCGACCCTGATTGAATGTCATCCATGTGCCATCTGGGAAATTTATGGATAGCACACTGAACAAGGTCATATGCATGGCCTATAAAGTGAGTGTCAGCGCAGTGTATGGTTAAACTCTGAGCTTTTATCCTCTGCTTACCATTCATTTTTCCATAGACTTACATGTCACGTTTACTTTGACATAACTTTGACTGTGTTTGCCCTAGAGAGTTAGAAATTGGATAGATAGGCTCCTAGGAACCCTTACAGTGTTATACACTATGTTGTAAGCCAATTTAAGGTGTGGTTCATACTGAACTTGAAACGAATCTTGAGAATCATCTAACTGTGACAGTACGCTTAGAAAAGGCATTGTTATTTATAGATTAATAAAAAGGTACATGTAACATATATGTCATTATCCATTGGAATGGAGTGTGATATGAAACATATTAGGAAAATTGAAAATTTCATGGTAATTATTAATAGTCATATTAAATTAAAATCTACACAACTTGGTTATGGGACTTTTCATTTATTCATGGTCCAGGTTTTTTCCATTTTACAATGGTGTATATATGCACACACTGATATTGCATGTATGAAGTTGTAGCATTACATCTTTGCCCTAGACTTCAGTTTTGTGTATCTAGAGACTTACAGATTTAGTAACAATTGCAGAATACTGTGTATGCTAAACTTTGTAATTTTTTAAGTGAGTAGTTTTGGGAAACTTACCATTTACCCTATTGCATTAAGTAACTCTATATCATAAATATGTCACATTATTAGCATGTCAGTCATTTTCTATTGATACATTAGATTTGGATTCTCTGTTATCTCGAATGTTATTTGCCATTTGGTAGTTAGTAGTATAGTAACAGCATTATTAGCAATATTTGCAAATTTAGCGAGCAATGGATAGTTGACAAAAACAAAAAGAAAACTGGAGCAACACGGTGGCTCAGTGGTTATCACTGCAGCCTTGCAGCGCTGGAGTCCTGGGTTCAAATCCTGCCAGGAACAACATCTGCAATGAGTTTGTATGTTCTCCCCGTGTTAGCATGGATTTCCTCCCATTGTACAAAGACATACTGAGAGGAGAAAAAAAAACTGAAAGAGATAGTTAGTAGAAAGTATAGGACCCTAGGTAGTATTTTCAGACAATTCAACTAAGCATATGGAACAACAAAATTCATATTTTTAATATTTTTAATGTGACATTTACAGAGTCTGAAGCCTAATTTACATTAAAGCTTTGAGGATTAAATATGGTATTAGCATAATCTTTAATTTTAACTTCAAAGAATAGCACTTTGAGCAATATTAATTTTAGACAAATATACCTGTAATATGTAGGAACAGACTGATAATTGCAAATGATCCTCAGCTGAAATGATTTATACAAATCCCTATTAGCTTTGTTTTATTCTTTACTGCCTAAAATTCCTCAGTAAGCCTACATTAGAAGACAATAAGCATGTCTAATATTATAGTTATATGGTATAGTAAGGTTTCACCAGTTGCATGCATGATATTGCTTTCACTTGAAGTATTTCCATTGCGCATTTAGAATACTGTACTTCTTAGTCATTGTGATCAGAAAGTTTCCACGGGTTAAAAGGGATGTGGCAACATTTTTTATTGATTTATTCAAACCATCTGTTTATATTTTGTGTGTCCATTGTTTAAAATTTTCTGTTTATGCCAAATCTGTATAGAAATCACCAATGTGGTGCTGCCACTGTGCCACAGAAAGCTGGATGGCGATCAGCGCTCTTAGGTGACAAGTACTGGCCACTGATGTTCAGGAATATACTCCTTATTGTGTGTTGCAATAAGAGTGTATTTCTGCTTATCAGTAGCCGATAATCCTTACCTGAGAGCACCAGCAGTGACCCAGTACATTGCATTGGTTGCTTTTACACGGGTTTGGCAGAGTTTTATAACAGGACCATGAGGGAACCCCCAGCAGATCAGAAGAAATGGAAAAACCGTAGAGTTGTGCCTCTGTAGCACAACCCCGAAAAGTGAGCAACCATTTAAGCTGGGAACAGGTTACTGCACCATTAACAGTACTGCACTACTGGGCCCATCCTTTCTCCTTCAGACAATTTTCTGTATGTTACTATGGGTGCTCTCCTCTGCTCTGCCAAGTAATATGCTTTATAGGTCTATGAGAGAGATTTCTAGACATGAGCTATGTAAGTTTGTATATAAGTAGGTGCCAGTTTATTGTTAGATTTAGTGACCAGAGTGAAAACTACATCATTTAGTATTTTTTTTTTAAGCATAAAAGGTAACGTGGAAATGCTTTTTAAGAAATGGTCAAAAATTCTGAAATTTAACATAAAGAGTTTAAGAAAATGGTCTTCTGTTGATATATTCCAATTAAGTAAAATTGGAGTGTCGGTTACATAAAGCAATTGCCTTTTATTTCAAACGCTGTTGAACAGATTTTACGCTTCTTTATTATTAGAAGGTATAGCTGTAAGGAGATCAAACACAGCAGTATACAGGGCCCAATGTATGGTGTACCAGGGCCCCGATCAAGAATGGTGTATTATACATCATTTGCCCCCACTGGTTCTCTCCACCCCCTGGATAGCTCCTTCCCCTCATCCCCCAATCTCACGAGTCCAATATTAGCTATTCGCAGAACCATATAAGTAATTTACTATTCCTCAGACAAACCTTTTGTCAACTGAACATGGTGCACTTCTACACCCACCTATATAGCCCAGAGATTCAATTCAGGATGCTGTGCAGGTCCATATGTTTAACAAACACAGTATATGTCTATACAAAGGACATACACATATACACATTCTGTACAGATGTAGCATTGTTTAAAGGGATCCTATCATTAAAACTCATTTTTTTCTGCCTACCACATAGGAATAGCCTTAAGAAAGGCTATTCTTCTCCTACCTTCACATGTCTTCCCCCTGCCGCCGTTCGGTATATAATCCAGTTTTCGTCGGTATGCAAATGAGTTCTCTCGCAGCACTGGGGGCGGTCCCCAGCGCTCAAACAGCACTGGGGCCGTCCCCAATGCTGCAAGAGAACTCTCCAGCGCCGTCTCCATCTTCTTCAGGAACGGGTCTTCTTCGCGTCTTCATCCAGCGGTGGCTTCAAACTTCTAGGCCTCGGGCCTAGGGCAAAGCCAACTGCGCATGACCGCCGGCCACAAGAAAATGACCGCTTACACGGTATTGTAATACATACCTCAAAATGATGGCAGTATAAAACTACTATTTGTCCTGCTAAAGCCCAGACCCCCATATAGCTTTGTCCACAGAAACAAAAGCTATAGCTCTTGGAGTGGGTGATGTTTTTCCTGCTGGTCCAACATAGGGCTAGTCATACAGCCCTTGTCATACAGAATAAGAAAATGAACCAAAAATATGGCCCTTATTTAATACTGCACTCAACACTCAAAAATGAATGTAGTGTATGTGAGATATGAGCAGCTGGATTCCAACACCTGCATATTGCTTCTGCAACACAGTCCTTTTAATCTGCTAACTTGCTGCCAAACAACCACAAGTTCTGGCTCTATACAATATATAAATCCCATTAAAAACCATATTCTGCTGTTAAATATATTTAACTTGTGCATTTCATCTTCCCAATAATTTTCACAGTCGAAGCATTCACAGCAGTAATAAAATTATATTTTTTGATTCAAATTACTTCCAGCATGTTTTACATGACAAAAATCAAAGCAGTCTCATTTAACTAGCTATATGTGGCTGACTTCATGAAGTTACTTTTATTTTCAGACACATCTGCACAAAGAAGCGATTTCCAAAGTTTTTAGTAGTAAAACACCTGTTGCTATGCAAATTAACTTGAAGTTCCTTTCCCCCAGCACCTGCTATTTCATGCTTCAGCTGCTCAGAATATATTGGATTCTGTGAGAACGCCTTCATTTATATTTCTCATGGTAATATCCAAAATACAGAAGCTCAACCATTTGGAAGGAGAGATTAATATAAATATGAGTATTAGCTGTTTATTACTATAGCTAAAGCTATGTAGACCGGAAAATTTAAAGGAAAAGTTCAGTTTCAAGTTAAGTATGAGGCGAAGCCCTATGTAGCGAGCTGCAGCCAAAAAGTGCTATGGAAAAAACCACGTTGTAACACATTGGTTTTTTGGGGGGGTTTGCAGTGCTTTTGACAGAAAGTCTTTCTGTTCTTATTATACCTATATGAAAATTCTAGCACTTCCATAGGTATAAATGACATGCTGCAATTTATAAAAACATTCAAGTTTTTTTAAAAAATGCATTTTTTTTTTTTGCAAGTTTTTTTTTCTGCAATGTGTGGGTGTGTTTTCCTCTGCTAACTTCCTGGTTCAATTATACTTCTAGGGAAACCGCCAGCGTTCACATAGGTATAATTGACATGCTGCAATTTCCTAGTTACAACGGTTTTAGAAATTGCGGCATTTCCACTGCGTATTTTTCTGCTAAAATCCCATCTAATTTGTGGGGACTGTTTATGGCCCGTAGGGTCCTGTCCTTAGGCTGAAGCTCCACATTGCGGAAACGCAGCTTATTTTGTTGCAGATTTTGAACCAAAAACTAGAGGTAGAAGTATAAAAATGTATTATATATTTACCATATCCTTTTGTAGCCACAAAAAAACAAAACAAAATCTGCAACAAAAGAAGCTCTGTTTTTGCAACATGAGACCTCAACCTAAAAGGGTTTTTTCCAGGAATTTGGTATTTATAACCAATCCTTACGATAGGCTAATAGACCATAAATACTGATATGTATGGGACTGACAAGCAGCTTCCAGCATACTAAGGAGTTCACACGGAGATTTTTGGTCTGGAATTTGGTCAGGGAACTGATTCAAATTCCTCCTCCTAAAAACGCCTCACCATAGGAGGAGGAATTTGAGTCAGTTTCTTGACCAGTTCCTGAGTCAGTTTCCTGACCAAATTCCTGACCAAAAAACTCTGTGTGAACTCAGCCATACAGTACACAATTGAAATTGGTGGACTACTGCAGGTGTAATGGTAGCCATAGAGGGTTGTACAGAGTTTTGTTCTGACACATATATGAGGCCAAAGTAAACTCCAAACTCCAATATTATGAATTTATTTTACTTTTTCTTCTCTTCTATTCCCTTCTAAATAAGTCAATGCTGTGGGTATTTATTAATCACATTACAAAGAGTGTTGTGTCTTAAAAGGACGGGGTGTTTACTCGATGTTCTTTGAAGGATAAGCACCATTTCACTAATCTGCTCAATACAGGGTCTTTAATGGATCATGTCAAGCTTCCTGACTATATGTCAATTTCCCACTCCTGGCTCTGACATGACTGAATTGATTTGTCGTTTAGAAGTACATCAAGTCATAATTGAGTTTACATGTTGTACTTTTAGTGACCTTTTCAAATATGTACTGTGCAGTAAAGACCAGGCAATAAATGGTTAAATGGTTTCTGCAGGCTTATATATATAAAGCCACCATTACTATAATAATTCATATGTGTCTAGAGTGGAGGAAGTCACAGCTATTAGGTAACAATTCATACAAATCCAGAGTAATAAGAGATCTATTGTGGGACAAACTGGATTTGTCAAGACTGTCGTTCTCTCATAATAAATAATCTCCTTCATTAAAAATCCCAAAATCTATCTCTGTAAATTAGTTTATTTCTGAATCTTCTTCAGTACAGACAGGAAGTCAGTTTCTCTATAAAGTTCATACTCTATGGCTATTGAGACTGTCTGAATTAGTGAATCAGACTACCCATCACGTGATGCAGTGGGGGACCTGAACCAAGGCTGCATTGCAAAAAAGAAGTACAGGGCTAGCAAGTAACGGTAATGCAGTTTACAAGATGCTTGTTACTAACAGAAAAAAAACAAAGCATTTCTGGGATTCTGATATTGATGACCTATCCTTAGGATAAGTCAGCAACATCAGACCACTAGTGGTCCAACCACCCAAAACACAGAGCTTACATTGTATAGGGGCCGAGCTTGATATTGTACACTGTCTACCAATAAGTATTTGGACACCTGTGGTAGAATAGAAAAACAACATTTCTTCATATTCAATAGTTGGTAGAACCCAGCAGATGCTTCCTTACAGATGGTATTGATCCACACAATACTCCCGGATGCCTGGTGACACTCCTGGTGTATGTGAGCCATCGGTTGGGTACGGTTTCTCTGGCCAGCACTCGTCGGTCTATATCTCCCAGTTTAGGGGTCTGAAGACTCGGGGCACATTCTGACAATCACCATTCACCTTCCACTTCGTAATCACATAGGCCATTGTTGATTTTGAGTAGTTCAGTTGGTTTGCTATGTCCCTTAAGGATCGGCCATTTCTATGGTACCCCACAATTACCCCTTTCTCAAAATCAGACAACTCTGCACTTCATAGCGTCTTACATTCGACTAATACTGTGAAGGTAGACCATGTCTATTCTTATTTTTATACATTCTTTATACTGCTTAAGAAATTATATTTTTCTTTGTGCAACGTTTATACATTAAGATGGCGCCTGTATCCAGTACCGCACCCAGAGGCTGACGCACACGATCGTCATGTGGTTTACAAGAAAGACAGTATCATTTCTCGGGAAATCGAAATCTAAGAGATGTTGAAACTTAAGAGCCAATGACTGATCGCCAGTGTATTCGGATACAAGACGTATATGCTTACAGCCAGCCATTATCTTATCTTTCTTGCATTCCTGTATAAAAACTGTAACTTCCTCAATAAACCTCAGTACTGTGTGAGCAGGCTAAGCGCCCTGTGCATGGACTGGGATTAACACTGACTTATGTGTCGGAATTCATTCTGGTCAGCGCGCACATGCATGATTGATTTGGAGCAGGTGACTGACCACTGAAAGTGACCCGTATTCTGGCGGAGGTCATTCCCTCAACAATACCAATGCCGTAATAGCAATGCTGTTTCCTATTTAACAGCGGAAGGCGTGATGTACATCATGACCGCAGATATCTTCATTTGCATTGGTGTCCAAATACTTATTGGTAGACAGTGTAGTTCAGGACTGACTTACATAGGGGCCACATGACTCATTGATATAATGTCAGAGGTCTAAGATGCAGGATCAATGTTCACACGCGCAGCGGGGCCGCTTCAAACAACTAAGTCACAGGGTTGCCATTTGTCGAACTCTCAGATTTGATATTGCTGACCTGTTCTAGGAATCCCGTTAATCTGTAAACTTTGAATGCCTTGTGAGAATAGTGATTTCACTTTGTGACACTGTTAATAACAATGAATGGCTGTTTTTTCTTCATATATATATAGTAGCACCTTATACATGGGAGTATACAAAAATCAAGGATACAGTAATTCACTTCCATTATTTGTACAATTCATTAACATAATTATTATAAAGCTTCTATTCTGATATGAGAATAATTACTCTTCAGGAAATGAACAGCAATGGGTTGACATCATCATTTCTCTCCTGCAAGGAGACCTTCAAGCTTGAGCTTTTTTGCTAAAACCATACGTTACAGTACTATTTTCTGTATGTATATATTTTTGTAGTCTTTGGATTACTTTATGATGAACCTAACCTAACATTCATGGTGGAAACCAATCTTCTCCAAAGCTACTGTCCTGCTGAGGATTACTGCTCAGAGCTTAAAAGGTGGTTGATTCACACTCAGCGGAATGATCTGTTGTCACCCTGTCTAAAACTATTAAGGACTATCTAAGGATATCTGACTCTCTTGAGCCAAGTGGTTCTCCAAGCTTGATCTATGGGGAGATATAATCTTGTGAAAATTTGGTAGGGGTATGAGTGGAAGTGCTTTTAATACCCTAGAGGGTCACTACGAATATTTTGCTTTTAAGTAACGCGTCTTCTGTTTTTTAGTTAATGATGTTTTTCAACATTTTATAAGTTGTTTTTGTGATTATCTATCTTGACAACATACTTGAATTTTCCTCTGATTGGTCCTCTCATGTTAAACACTGAAAATCCATTTTCCAAGTACTCAGAGAAAACCACTTGTATATTATGATTGAAAAGTGTGTTTTTGGTGTACAAGAGCCCACCTTTTTGGGGTATATTCTGTCTTCTTGTGTGGACCGCATGGATCTTACCAAAGTTCAAGCTATTGTAGATTGGCTACACCGTGCCTCTCTTAAAGCCTTGCAGAGATTTTTGGGCTAATTATTATAGGAAATATATTCAGAATTTTTCTTCCTTAGAGAAATCCTTAAATATTCTTAGGAAAAAGGGAGCTGACTTAGCTCATCCAAACCGAAAATACTATATCATTATGTGAGTCTCTTAAGCATAGTTTTATGGACACTCCAGTCTTGGTTCCACCTGATTTTTCATGTACCTCTGTAATAGAAGTTGATGCCTCAGGAGGAATAGGGGCGGTATTATATCAAGGTTCCGTCTCTATGACTAAATTGCCTCCTTGTGCCTTTTTCTCTCACAAATTCTACCTGCCTAGAAAAATTATGATATTGGCAATTGTGAATTTCTAACTATCAAATGGGCCTTTGAAGAATGGTGTCATTTTTTTTGCGTGAGCTAGAAATAGAATTTCATTTCTTACTTACCATAAAAAACTCACTTTTCAGAATCTGCCAAGAAACTCAATCCCAGATAAGCGAAGTGGGCATTATTATTATTATTATTATTATTATTATTTTTTTTTTATTATTTATTTTTTTTTTTTTGTTTTCTACCAGATTTGATTTTGTGATAACCTATAGACCCAGATCTAAAAATGTTAAAGTTGATGCCTCGTCTCAAAGATTTTGTTTCTCCCAAATTCCTGATCCTGATTGTAATTTCTGTCCTTTCTTCTGATCTTTCTTCTAAAATCAGAGGGAATTAGCAATTAGCCCCTCAGACTACTCCTGTTGGTAAATTATTTGTACCTCCTCAATTTAGACTCACTGCACAAATTACAAGATTAATTTTTGTGTGTCATCTGGGAATATCTGGTGCAAAAAGTCTGATTTTACCTTCTTCTGAAAGGAAGTCTGTCATCTGAGTAGTTGTTGACCGTTTCAGTAAAATTAGTCATTCCATTTCATTAGCTTAACTCCTGAATGCCACAACTCTGTCCACATTATATACCAATCATATTGCCTTCATATATGGTATTTCTGATAGTATAGTCTCCAACACCGGTGTTCAATTTGTCTCTAAATTTTGGAAAACTTTTTGTACTAAACTTGGATACGATTATTATGTTCCACTGAATATCATCATGAGACCAATGGTCAGACAGAACATTTTAATCAAACACTTGAACGAGATCTTAAGTGTTATATTTCTGATAATCAGTCTGAGAGGATAACCTAGCTTCCTTCAGCAGAATTAGTCATTAAAAATCGACATCATATTTTTATGACTACTTTGCAATTTTTCTGTAATTATAGGTTACATCCCCATTTCAGTTTGTTTTCAACTAGTACAGGAAAATCTTGAAGTAGAGGTTGAATCAGATAAACTGCACAGTTTGGGCTCAGATTCACTCAAACCTAAAGAAATCCCAATTAATTTCTAAGAGATATGCAGATAAAAGTCGTTCAGCGGGTCCTATTTTTACTGTGTGGAAAAGCTGTGTCTCTCTATTAAAGATTTACATCTTTACATTCCATCACATAAGTTTAGTGCTGGGTTTATTTGGTCCTTACAGGATTCATAGCTGCAATAAATTTGGGTTTTTTAGTTTACGTCTTCCGCCATCCTATTGAATACATAATGTTCTTCATAACTCTCTCCTAAAGAAATATTTGCTGCCAGTTACCCCACCCAATAAACTCCCTGTTCAAGTAAAAGGAGATCTAGAATTTGAAATTCAAAGAATTATTGACTCGGGTAGGATTAGAGGCGTCCTCCAATACTTAGTACATTGGAAGCATTATGGACCAGAGGAACAAACTAGGGACCTGTTACTGAAGGGTTACACAATAGTATTAGGCAAAATACTGTTTGTATTTGTCTCTAAAACAAGTTAACTTGATGGCTCAGACCCTGATTTATCCATTTGTTAGACATGGCACACCCTTGGAATTTGGTACATGTATTGCATTTATTTTATTGTCTTACCTGTAAAATTGTATAAAATTGGGACATTTATACACACCATGATACTGTGCATGCCTGTATCCCCCCCCCCCCCCCCGAGAACTTTAGCAATGTTTGTGTTAATAGTTAAGATTTCACAGAAAGTATTCAGAAGTTTGTCTGCACATCAAATTTCTACAACAGAACTTGGCACTAAAATCTGTAAGAAACCAAAATACAGCGTTTCCCTGAAATTGGAGCTGTTGATACCCCACAACAGTGAAAACAAAACCTGCAACTTAGTGAGAATGTTTAATTCTTACGAAGTTTATGTGATATTGATTAAGCTTATGGGCACATGGTCCTTTTCTTTTTATTTACTTAACCCTTAGGTCTCTTTACAAATATGGTATATACCTGATTATGATATATGGGGTTATTAGTAATTCTACATTTGTCCATCTGCAAATATATATATATATATATATATATATATATATATATACTGTATATATATATATATATATATATATATATATATATATATATATATACACATTTTTAGTATATGTGCATATTTTACCACTCACTACGTGGTTTTGCTGGTGTTTTGAGTTCAATGTCTATCCCCCTTTCTTGACTTGCTATTGTATTGATGTTATATGTATCCATATATGTTTTTAGCTTTGGATACTAATAAAATGTAAAGTTTTATATTACATTATTTGTAGTGTGGTTGTTACTCTTACTTCCTACTAGGTAAAGAGAAGGCAACACATGGTCCAATAATTGGCAGTACCATTAGACTTTACCCTGAGCACTATACAGGAAATACACACATAATGAAGAATATTGTAATTTTGTTACCACTGGTTAACATTGCTATATCAGTATGCGTGTCTCTTAGAAAGGAAATGGTAGCAGAAGCAATTACTGTTTTGTACAGCTCATTCTATGTGATGTCTGTTGTGTAACTGTTGTAAAAGATAGGGAAAAACTAAAGGAGGGGGGTTCTGTCTGCCAATTTAGCATAGAGGGTGAGAGTGCTAATTGGAGCCTTCCTTGTACTGTGTAAGTCCTTTCGAGGACAGAGGACAGTTTTGTTTACATAGGGTGTCAAATGGTGTACCCCAGACCTGTTTACAATCTGACCAGGTAAGCTAATCGAAGATGGTGTCAAGTGGTGTACCCAGACTTGTGGCACTAGTCTAGTCAAGTGAATAGAGCAATGATTGCTCTATTGTGCAATTGAAGACCCCCTGTTGGTGCCAAAAATCCAGATGGTGAGAGGATCTGACAAGATGGGTATGTTGAAAAGTGGAGTGACTTTCAGATACCAGTGTTTAACCCATTCCCAACAGAGGAATTTTCAATTTTCGTTTTTGATTACCCACCTTCCAAACCCCATAACTTTTTTTATTTTTCCATTCTCAGAGCCCTATAAAATCTTAATGTTTGCAGGACAAAATTGTTCTACATGATGCTTTCATTTATTATTCTGTAGAATGTACTGTTGAAAAATGATAATGGGATGGATTTGAAGAAAAAGTGCATTTGCGCTTTGTTTTTACAGTGTTCACTCTGCAGCCAAAATCCATTTTAACCCCCTAAACAAAAATCTAAAACTTTTCAAATTTTTTTCTAAAAGTCGCCATATTTCCGTCTTTTTTTTTTTTTTTGCAATGAATCCCATTCACATATTATTCACACATGAAAATCGCAGCATGTCAATTATACCTGTGGAAACACTAGTGGTTTCCCTATATGTTTTTGTGAAGACCACTGCGGGAAGGGAAGAACTATGGAAAAACCATGATGCGTTTCCGCCGCAGTTTTTCCCACATAGCTTTTTCACTCCAGCCTGTTACATGGTGCCTTAGCATAAAAATTACACACTAATATCGGCATCACTGTGGGATTCTTACTATTCGTCCCACCGCTGTGGATAAAGCTTTAAGTAATTCATCACTCTTGATTAACGGGAGGGTGTTTTTAAGATTTCTTTTTTTTTTAAAATGTAGATTGTGAGCCCCACATAGAGCTCACAATGTACTCTTTATTTTCCCCCTATCAGTATGTCTTTTTTGGAATATGGGATGGAAATCTATGCAAACACGGGGAGAACATACAAACTCCTTGCAGATGGTTTTTTGCCCTTGGTGGGATTTGAACACCAGGACCCCAGCGCTACAGGGCTACCATGTGGCCCCAGTGTTTTTAAGATTTCTGTCACTTATATCCTTTGAAGAGTTCTAATAGATTAAGGACAAAGCAAGTTTAGTAGGGTAGGGACAAGAAGTGAGACAAGGCAAGTAGTGGGACTGCCCTTGTAAGGATGGGAGTAATCATATGATAATAAGAGAGAGCATTTTTGTGACTTAGGGATATGGCAGACTGAAACCTTCCGCAATTTGAAGCGTGACCAGGAACCTACTGACTGAAGTAACTATCTTTTCACCTCTATATTTTTCCTGTTTGATATGATAATTGGATCTACAAGTTCTGTCTATGTGGTATCCATCTATGCTGTACTATTCATATAAAGTGCATAATTTATTGTATTTGTGCCTTTGGAGGCCTTATTTTAGCAACTGTTATTAGAAGTTAAGTTTTAATATTTCTCACTATTCTGGGTTGTTGACTTTAACATTGATCCATAGTACTTAGGAAAAAGCCAATAATGCTTGTTTAGTAGAGGTCTAACTTCTAGAAGCATGAAGAGGCAGCATTGTCCTGGTATTACAGCTCTTTTGAGAAAGTTACAGTACTGACAAAGACAAGTCACGAGTTAACAGTGAAGATGATCCACTCCCGCCCCTTCATTGTGCTGATCAGTAAGGCTTTGTTCACATCTACGTCAGTAATCTGTTTGGGGGAGTCCACATGGGGTCCCCCTCGAGCGGACTACCAAATGCATTTGCAAGCAGTGTGCAGTAAAAGCACACAGATCCCCATAGACTATAATGAGGTCCGTGTGCTTGCTGAGAGATCTCCGCACAGAACATGTGGACAGGTAAGTACTTCACAATCTACTTTCCTCTCTGCATTACCAAATGCAGATGTGAACCAAGAGTAATGGTCCTAGAGGTAGGATGCTGAAGGAGCAAATATTAAGGCTGGGGCACAAGTGGTGTAAACACCATGGTTTGATCTGGCGGAGAAGCCACTGCGTTTTACAGTCGCTGAGGTGTTGCTGCCGCGGTTTTTCCCTTTTTTGCTGCAGGACACTACATGGGGCCTTAACCTAAGTGTCTATTCTAAGTACTTGCCATCAATGTTAAAAATGCCAAAGAACACTTAAATCTTAATGATATGAATAAAACAACTCAAAACAACTTGAAAAAAGGAAACATCATTGCTTACAACACTGCTATATCTAGAATGGGGGAAGCCATAATACTATTACATATGGTACTACAAACATTTCCAGTCACACCAGTGGAGACAGCTGGAAGTTAAAACTTCAATGGTCGTGACTGAGCCTATAGAAATTCTGGAAATAACTTGCATGGAACAACTGGATGTAACTATTTTTCAAATAATAGGATGGAAATATGTCAAAAGAAAGGAATAAAAATCATCTAAAATTTGGTGACAGCCGTCAGTATCAACCATCCTGAAGCTGTTGAAGGAGACATAATTAACTGCAACTATCTACAATAAATGTCTCCTTTTTAATGATATTTCATTTGCTTGTCTATCTAACCTATCCACACAAAACTATAGACAATGCCGCAATTATACTATCATAAAAGATGGCAAATCGAATACATGGGAAATTATAACCATCATTTTATCTAAAATGCAATTACATATTTTAAACAGATGCAAGTAATTGTTTTTTTCCTAAACTGGTGATAAGGTAAAAGCAATTACCCTGTTTACAATTGGGTGATGTGCGCTGCATTATAAGAGCAGCAACGAATGATTATTATCAATAGGAAAGATGCTGCTTACCTTCCTGTGGCATTCTCAGTCTTTTATTATTTCCTAAAAATTCATTAAATTATCATACAAAAAAAAACCAAAAACTTTTACTGAATTTACTTTGCTAAACAATATATCATAAAACCATTCCACATTCCACATCCATGGTAATATTGTTTCCAGAGATCTCTTACATCAGTCTATGATCACCATGAGTTTCATGATCTAATGTCCTTGTTTCAGTCAGGATCATACAAGGTGTGCTAGATGTCCTAATCTGTTATCCAATGATTTTGGTGATACCATTCAAGACTCCTTAAGAAGTGAACTGATCCCTTGAAAAATGGGTTTAGGAAATAAGATAATAAGATAATTCTTTAATTGCCCCATCGCAGGGAAATGTAATATATTTCAAGGAAGAACACGCTCATAGCAGATAGAAAAGATATTAGGAGTCATAGCAACTAAAATAAAAAGAAAGACTCAGGATCGTTTAGATCTCTTTGCAGAGTGATCTTTGCTTAGCCTGATGTTGATTATACATCCTGACCACGGTTGGGAGGAAGGATCTCCGATAGCGCTCCTTCTCACACTTGGGGGGAAGCAGTCGGTCACTGACAGTACTGCTCAGTACTATCACATTCTCCTGCATGAGATGGGAGTTGTTCTACAGCATGGAGCTCACCATGGACAGTATCCTTCTGTCACCCACCACCTGCACTTGGTCCAAGAGGATCCCCAGGACAGAGCTGGCCCTTCTAATCAGCCTGCTATTTCTGTCCCTGGCTGATTTGCTACTCCCCTAGCAGGCCACTCCGAAGAATATGGCTGATGCTACATCAGAGCTGAATAAGGCCCTAAGAAGTGCCCCCTGCACTCTAAAAGCCCTCAGCGTCCTGCACAGGTAAAGCCTGCTGTGATCCTTTCTGTGGAGCGCATCCAGGTGATCATCTGAGTCCAGCTTATTATTAAGGGGCACATCCAGGAGTAGTATCCGATACTGCACACTCAGCTCAACTACACTCTGCAGACGATACTGCACACTCCGGAGTAGTTGAGCTGAGTGCACGGCCCAATGTAGCAGAGCTGGCAGATCTCCTACATCGGGCCGTGCGCTCAGCTCAACTACTCCGGAGTAGTTGAGCTGAGTGTGCAGTATCGGATTAACCCCCTCCCCCCCACCATTATCCACTTACCTGCATAGCTGTAGCCCCCAGCTCCTCTTCTTGGTCCAGTCTGGTCCTTTGTCCGGTCTTCAGAGCGCCCTGCCCTCCTCTCCCCCGACTAGTATTATAGAGAAGGCAGAGCTTATGAGAGTGTGGATGGGTACTAGGCGGGGAGACCAGGACAATAGTTACCAAAATAACCAGCAGTGGTCCAGAGCCCTACTTAAATAGGCTCTGGCCCACCACTAGGCCAAAATCAGAAATCACCCATCTGACTCAGGAGGAGACTGGCAACCCACACACATTATTGCAGAGGTTCTGGCCTACCTCCTGAGACCCAAAAGCGGGGGCTCAGGAGCACAGTGAGGAGAGGCACAGCGCTGTGGAGGCTCTGATTCTCCCCGTAACAATACGCATATTAATCCTAAGGTTAAACGCTCACTTTAACTTGTAAGCAAACAATTACTGCAAATAAAACTAAGACCTAAAGTTATTCTGCAAATGTATTTTCTTCTTTTACTGGAGAAAACCTAAAATATTATCAAATGATACCTATTGGCTAAGGTTTGGGCATTGCAGTGATTACAATAATATACTAAATTTCACAGATAAAAGTATTGTAAGTTACAAAAGGCAATAGTCTTTGCTATCATGTGAAATCCCCTTTTAAAGCATTGACAATCAGTAGCGCCTCCATCAATTCTCCTGAACCTCTTCAGAGGCAGCGGGTTTCCTTCATTGGAAAGCTCTAATACAGTTCACAGTCTCCTTACTTGCATAATTATTTTCTATATTTCTGACAACTTTTTCCATAGAGACTGAACACAGTGAGCAGTTGTGCCTTTAAACCTAATGCAGTGCATGGCTAAATCATGATCAATTAAGGACTGGTGCGATAAGGAATAGAACAGTTTTACACTGTTGTGAACAGCAAAGGAAGGAGATGATTAAGTGAATGAACAAAGCAGTAATATAGTATATACTTCATTGCCACCACAATCCTGAATATATTTAGTGAATGAGCTTATTGTAGTAAAGGGCACAGCCTGTGCATATCAATGAGAAAACCGTCCGTAACAGCGTGAGGATCATTTATATAAATTACATGATTAAACAAGTCCCATTATTAAGGCAGGCAACCAGAAAAGCAAAATTATTTCACTCAACAATTTTCCATAACTGTAAGTTAACAGCGCATATAACTTCAGAGCAGCGAGCGATTATATCACATGTTAGATTAGATTTTAATACCACAATCGTTTCTCACAAAGAAAAAATGTCATCTATTTTCAGTAAACTTAATACTTGGTTTATCTTGAAAAAAAATTCTGAAGAAGTGTTTCTAAGTGTTCGCATGGCAAGTACAGTAATTGATGAAATTATGTATATAGCACCATTAATTCCATGGTGCTGTAGATATGAGGGTTTACATACAAACCAAAAAAATACACAAGACAAGTACAATGCTAACAATGACTAATTGGTACAGTAGGATAGAGGGCCCTGCCCACAAGGGCTTATAATCTATGAGGAAAGGGGGCATAGGAACAGTAGACGAGGCTAGAGGCTGTTCAGATGGTGGTACACTAGCAGGAGGGTTATTGTAGGTACATCAATGTACTCCCAAAGCTATGTTCATACATAGTGCTGCACCTATTAAAGTCACAGTGTGAGAGAGATGGAGTAATGTGAAGTTCTTAGACTGCAATGTGAGGTCTGTAACCAAGTCAACGATATGTCATTTATAATCACAGTGTTCTATGATGTGGCAGTGGGACTAATGGCCAAGCGAGCTAGAATGCGACTGCTATCTCTACACACTCAATATATACACCACAGGGAGAGGTGATAGGTGGGTATAGTACATAATAATAATGGGATTATAAAAGAGCACAAAAGCAGGGAACAAATTAGAAACCAATATGGCAGCATTTATAATCTTAGATAATATCAATCATGTGAACAG
Organism: Leptodactylus fuscus; assembly: GCF_031893055.1. Classification (NCBI taxonomy): domain Eukaryota; kingdom Metazoa; phylum Chordata; class Amphibia; order Anura; family Leptodactylidae; genus Leptodactylus; species Leptodactylus fuscus. The sequence continues at coordinate 120,329,801 of NC_134267.1, read as the reverse complement.
CTGTCTTATGGTGAGCAATGTCTATTGACGGTATGATATGGCATGTTTTTGATGTGAGCCCTGTAAAAGCCACAATGATGTTCATAGTATAGTATAGCAGTATTTGTCCACAGTATGATCTGGCATGTCTTTGATGTGAGCCCTGTAAAAGACATAAAGATGTCCATAGTACAGTACTTGTATAAATGATGTATTTTTTGAGCATCATTAATTCCTTGGTGCTGTACATTTGAGGGTTTACATACAAAGCACTATACTATGGACATCTTTATGTGTGAAACAATGGAGATCTTCTCTTGCTTGGAATGGACAATTGTTTGATGTAAACGTACTACTTTATCAGCAATATCAATGAAAGTCACCTTTGTGCTTAGAATGAATGGCCATTGTACTATCAATCCCAAAAGCACAAGCCAATCTACATGGACATCTGGCTATGGTAGGTGTCAGGGTCTGGGGTTGCTAGGTGGCATGGCATAGACACAAAAGTCCAGTTTCTTTAGTCCAAAACAAAGAATTTTATTTTCACTCAAAAAGGCAGTGCAGCAACAAAAGGAAACAATACAAAAATAAATATCTGCTCGGCTAGGCTCTAACTAAACATAGAATAGGTTACCTCACCTAGAATAACAGAAATCCAAAAACCAGTAGAATCATTCAGGACACAGCTCCAAAAATATGGCCTCTCTGTTTGACACTCCAGCCAAGCTCTGCCACCAGTCTGCTGCTGGAGCTGGCTTCTTAAGCTCCTTTAATGAGCAGACTCTCTGCAGCTGAGTTGCTACTGGAACATCCCCAAAGTGTGGACTGGAGGTGGGTGGAATGACAGGTCTCACTACCAACCTACCTGCCATTCCTAAAAATCCAGCCCAGTAACCAGAACTTTGAAATAGCCCTCAGCAGACAATAGTTATCTGCTGATAAATGTTCTTTCTGGAGTTTTCTCATCTCACCCACCTTAGTAGTCTGGGTGAGATGTACACCCCCTCCATTACCTGACCAGCCATCGGCTTACATAGGTCATGATCCCAGAGTAAGACTGTCAATATTTATTTATTTTTCTTACTTACATAGCGCCATCATAGTCTGTATTGCTTTACAGATATTGTCAACATTGTCCGATATAGGGCTCTTGATCCAAAATCTTAAAGGACTTATTCTGTGAAAGAGTGCCATCCAAATGCAGTCAAGGACTACTACTTTAACAATTTCCATCTCTTGTTATTGTAAAAATTGATTGAAGATACATCAAGATGGCCAGAGAGTAAAGGCGGAGTTGTGCGTGTGTGTATAATTCCACTTTCACATATATATATATATATATATATATATATATATATATATATATATATATATATGCTATATATGCAGGGCCAAATTACATTATTAAATATATATATATATATATATATATATATATATATATATATATATATATACACATATATATATAGTGGAACATAGAATAGAACAAATTTATGTCCGGGATATATATGTGTTTATGCTTTGTATTTTCCCAAGTAGGTCATTGAGGGAATATTGACAAGTTGCTTTACTCTTTTGTTAACCTTTCTTTTTCTTTTGATTAAACAGGCCATCTTTCTGGATTTTGCATTATTCCAGGAGTAAATAGGTAGCAGAGAAACAAACTCACACATTAGAGTGGTCCAGTTGAAAACAGAATTTTGCATCCCTCATGAATCCCTCCATGTGCATGGCCATCTTATACAGAATGCCATAATTCTTTTTATGTGGCAATTACATAATCAAAGACAAAAAAACTCCATATGCATTCAGAAAAACAGTTGATGGCTTATATACCTCTATGAAAGCTTTGTTACAGCTAAGAGCAAAACAGAAATCTAGTATTCCCCTGCGTGAGTCCTTAGTGTAACATTGTAACCACAAATTCATTTTTATGTTTCCTCCACTATTACTGTAATAGAAAGAGCTTTACTATCCAAGTTCTGTACAACATTAGAAAGCGAGAGGAACTAGTAGTAAAGTTGACATTAAGGTTTTTACTGCTCCATAAAAATATTTCAGACCTTGACTCCAGACCAATAATACCTATATTCATGTATGCACATAGAGTTGAATCCAGAAATATTTAGACAGTAACACAATCTTCATGAATTGGTCTCCGTATGCCGCCACATTGGGTTTGAAATGTGATGCAATGAGATGCAATTGAAGTGTAGACTTACGGGTTTAATGCAAGGGCTGGACAAAAATACCCAGTGAAATGTTTAGGAATTGCACCCATCTTTTTTTATCTACAAAGCCTCCACATTTCAGCGGCTGAAAAGTAATTGGACAAATTAACATTATCATAAATAAAATGTTTGTTTTTAATATTTTAGAGAGAATCCTTATCAGGCAATGACTGGCTAAAGCCTGGAATCCATGGAAATCACCAAATGTAGGGTTTCGGCCTTAGTGATGCTTTGCCAGGTCTTTACTTCAGCTATCTTCAGTTGTTGGTTGTTGTGCATATTTCTGCCTTAAAGGGGTTCTCCCATCTCAGTCTTTCTCCAGGCTGCATGCAGTGTCTGCTTTTCACTTGCTGTATTTCTCCTCCCTCCCCCTCCCTCTTGCTAAATGGGCTGGAGAAGTCTCACAACACTTTTACAGATCAGATAATATTTCAGGTGCTTGTACAGAACAGACTCCGTTTTATCTGTGTGTTTACATATAGAGATAATAGACTTGACTTTATCAGTAAACTGCAATTATCTGAATGGATTGTCCTGCCAGCACTGAGTAAGTGACGTCACTTGTCCTATCTCCAAGGTCCGTGGTTATACAATGGGAGGAATAAGGTCACATAGCAGGCAAACAAAGCAGAATTTCTAAATCAATATATTTAGAAAAAGTCCTCAATTTACATAAGCTACCAGTATAGATAAGATCCTTGAGATAGGACAAGCCCTATAAGCTTTGTCTTGAGCTTTGTCTTGAGCAAGGAAAAGGCATGATCGATTGGGTTGAGATCTGGTGATTAACTTAGCTATTGCAAAATATTCCACTTCTTTGACTTAAAAAAAACTACTGGGTTGCTTTCACAGTATGATTCGGGTCATTGTCTATCTGTAACGTCCAACCAACCATGGTGCATTGGGTTGAATCTGAGAAGAAAGATTATCCTTGTACACTTTAGAATTAGCCAGCTGCTTCTGTCTTCTGTCACATCATCAATAAATACTAGTGACTCAATGCCATTGGAAGTCATGCATGCCCAAGCCATCACACTACCTCCACCATGTTTTACAGAAAATGTGGTGTACATTGGGTCATGAGCCGTTCCAACCCTTCTCCGCACTTTCTTCTTCCCATCATTGTGGCACAGGTTGATTTTAGTTTCATATATCCATAGAATACTGTTCTAGAACTGAGCTGGCCTCTTTAGATGTTTTTTTTGGCAAATTCCGATCTGAAAATATATAGAAGGGATAGATGAATGCATTTTCAAAAATGATATATAACTAAAATAGGGAAATAAACTACTAAATCTTAACATTTAATGTGTTGGTTAAAAAACAAAATAAATTGTATGAAATGAATTTAAAATATCTGCCACTGCAGAGTGTGTAGGCTATTATTATAAATGGGCAAGACTGAATCAGAGCCGCGCGGAGTGAGGAGAGAGAGCAGTGGCTCATGCTCTTCATCTGCCTATTTCTTTTCTGCCTTGATGTTCCTACTTTCCCCTGATGAAACGAAGTGGAAATGCATTGGAATTTTGTTTGTATATTGTTGTATAAAGTCTAGGCTGTATATCCCCTACAGAATGAGCAGCAGGTGATACTGGGGAATATTAGTAGCCTGCCGTAGTATACATCGGATGGCTTCCAGGACACTCAGTATGACTCGAATTCTGCAGATTCCACTGAAGAGAGATTAGAATATGAGGCTCACTTACATATTATATGCCAATTTTTTATGGAGATGACTAGCAGGACCTCGGCAGGACATACATACAATATTAAGAGCAAATATTACTGCCTGATACTTCCTCAGTATGTATCTGCTTATTAAGGGAATTTGGGACTAGTTTGATGGCTACAAATGCTGGACTTGATTATTTTGGCCTCTGTGAACATAATTCACAGGCAGTAATTACAGAGAAATTCGAGACCAGCTATCACTTGTCCTTCTTTCCCTTGTTATTTATAATAATAGTCTGCACACTCTGCAGTGACAGATATTTTATATTCACTTTATACAACATATTTTGGTTTTTAACCAACACATTAAACATTAAGTTTTAGTTGTCTATTTCGCTATTTTAGTTACAAAGCCTAATGCAGCCTATTTTTGAGGCCAAACTATCTGTATTTGATCACATCAGGTTTTCACTTTATGGTAGACTTACATATAGATGCACCTATTTCCTAGAGAATGTTCTTCACTTGCTTCGATGTTTTTTTTTTTTTCTTTTAAATGTAGATTGTGAGCCCACGTAGGGCTCACAATGTACATTTTTTCCTATCAGTATGTCTTTGGAGTATGGGATGGAAATCCACGCAAACACGGGGAGAACATACAACCTCCTTGCAGATGTTTTTATTTTGCCCTTGGCGGGATGTGAACCAAGGACTCCAGTGCTGCAAGGCTGCAGTGCTAACCACTGAGCCACCGTGTGGCCCCTCTTGCTTCGATGTTGTGAGGAGACTTTTCTTCACCATGGAAAGGATTCTGTGATCATCAGCCATTGTTGTCTTCCATGGGCGTCCAGGTCTTTTTGAGTTCCAAGCTCTGTGCTCCTTTTTTTTTTTTTTTTTAAATCAGAATGTACCAAACTGCTGTTTTGGCCACTCCTAACATTTCTACTAGAGATGAGCGAACACTGTTCGGAACAGCCGTTCCGAACAGCACGCTCACAGCACACTCCCATAGAAATGAATGGAATCAGCCGGCATGCGTGGGGATTAAGCGGCCGTCCGCCGGCAAAGTCTGCGTGCCAGGTGCTTCAATTCATTTCTATGGGAGCGTGCTGTTCGGATTGGCTGATCCGAACAGTGTTTGCTCATCTCTAATTTCTACCATATTTCAGATGAATTTCTTCTTTTTTTCAACCAAATGATGATCTATTACAGAGCTGTAATTCTTAAACCCATCCTCCAATTAGAATGTGAATACCCTCAGATTAAAGCTGAGAGTTGATGTTTATGGACTTAACTGTATATCAACATACTTCTAATGTATTGTACACCCCTTTCTTACAAACAATGCCCATTTAGTGCTATACATTGCCCAAATATATACTGACCAGATAACGCTAAATAGTACCAACATGTTGTCCTACTTTACCATAGTATGTCTCCACACTGTGTTCACTTCAATAGCTGAACATTGCCAGTCTGCCAAGCTGTGCCCAGTGTGCTCCATTCTTTGCCTAAACAAGTAGTGTATCTGTGCAGATTTATTAAAGCGAGTCCTTATAAATATAGCGCCCATCACAGACCAGACACCATTATCTACCCAATTTTAATCCTCTGAAAGTGAATTCTGTGGGATTGTGAAGGAGAACTATTTGGTTTTCTTCTGTCAGTTGGTTGGGAGATTCTTCCTTTTTCAGTAACCCTTTAGCTAAACCAGCCTATGGCTACTACATGCAGAGACTCAATTTCATTTAATCCAAGTCCTAATAAAGAACTACAGTAGATTCAATTGCCTGAAGTACCAGGGCGGAGTAAATCCCCTCTTAATCCATATACTTCTCTATATAAATGTGAGAACTTGGTATTAGTTGTGTGCTTTTATTATATTTCATAATTGCGTTTTATTGAATTTTAGAAATGGACTAACATTTATAAAGCAAGACAACAGCCTGAAGGGGGTTTGGCAGTTTATGATACAAAGAACACTTTATTAAATGGTCTAATATGAGATTAAGGATCAATTAACTTCATCGGAATAACCGGTCGGTTTCTACTTTTTTTTTTTTCCAATTGTAATTGTCATTAAAATTTTTCAAAAAATACAAACAAAAACAGAAAGATACATCTCAATGCAAAGGAACAACGCTCAATGGAAGACAGGAACAATCATTTAAGCAAACATGACACAAGTAAAATCAAAGTGAACACAAGACAGGGAACAAGAGGACGGAGTGGGGCATCACAGGGAGTAGGAAAAAGATACATCCAAGGAAATACAAGTCAGGATGGGTCCAGATTGTGTACCAGGGTTCCCAAACCACCTGAAATTTCTCCTCATTATTCAAGAGGGACCTGAGATACTCCAGATACAAAGATTCTCTAATTTTTGTGAAGAGCTCCTCATGGGCCAGTGTGGGGAGAAATTCTGCTTCCAGTGTTTGGTCACCAGGCAAGCTAGCTGAGGTGAGCATATGAATTAAGAGCTGCTGGGTTTATGCAGTCAATCAGAGGTCAAATTAAGCAAGGATATGTAAGGAACCAGACGGAGGTGGGTGTATATCCACCACTTGTTCAACCAAAGTCTGGACTTGGCGCCAAAAGGGCTGGAGGAGGGGCATATACACTCACTGGCCACTTTATTAGGTACACCTGTCCAACTGCTCGTTAACACTTAATTTCTAATCAGCCAATCACATGGCGGCAACTCATTGCATTTAGGCATGTAGACATGGTCAAGACAATCTCCTGCAGTTCAAACCGAGCATCAGTATGGGGAAGAAAGGTGATTTGAGTGCCTTTGAACGTGGCATGGTTGTTGGTGCCAGAAGGGCTGGTCTGAGTATTTCAGAAACTGCTGATCTACTGGGATTTTCACGCACAACCATATCTAGGGTTTACAGAGAATGGTCCGAAAAAGAAAAAACATCCAGTGAGCGGCAGTTCTGTGGGCGGAAATGCGTTGTTGATGCCAGAGGTCAGAGGAGAATGGCCAGACTGGTTCGAGCTGATAGAAAGGCAACAGTGACTCAAATAGCCACCCGTTACAACCAAGGTAGCCAGAAGAGCATCTCTGAACGCACAGTACGTCGAACTTTGAGGCAGATGGGCTACAGCAGCAGAAGACCACACCGGGTGCCACTCCTTTCAGCTAAGAACAGGAAACTGAGGCTACAGTTTGCACAAGCTCATCGAAATTGGACAATTGAAGATTGGAAAAACGTTGCCTGGTCTGATGAGTCTCAATTTCTGCTGCGACATTCGGATGGTAGGGTCAGAATTTGGCGTCAACAACATGAAAGCATGGATCCATCCTGCCTTGTATCAACGGTTCAGGCTGGTGGTGGTGGTGTCATGGTGTGGGGAATATTTTCTTGGCACTCTTTGGGCCCCTTGGTACCAATTGAGCATCGTTGCAACGCCAAAGCCTACCTGAGTATTGTTGCTGACCATGTCCATCCCTTTATGACCACAATGTACCCAACATCTGATGGCTACTTTCAGCAGGATAATGCGCCATGTCATAAAGCTGGAATCATCTCAGACTGGTTTCTTGAACATGACAATGAGTTCACTGTACTCCAATGGCCTCCACAGTCACCAGATCTCAATCCAATAGAGCATCTTTGGGATGTGGTGGAACGGGAGATTCGCATCATGGATGTGCAGCCGACAAATCTGCGGCAACTGTGTGATGCCATCATGTCAATATGGACCAAAATCTCTGAGGAATGCTTCCAGCACCTTGTTGAATCTATGCCACGAAGAATTGAGGCAGTTCTGAAGGCAAAAGGGGGTCCAACCCGTTACTAGCATGGTGTACCTAATAAAGTGGCCGGTGAGTGTATGTTAGCTGGTTGAGACAAACATAACTTTTCAATCTCCATCCATTTGAAGTAGGCCTGGAGGGTGCACCAAGCCAGAACTCGGCGCAGTTGAGTGGCCCAGTAATACAGGACCAAATTGAGTAATTGGTCCCCCTTAATCTTAGGTGTCATCATGAGTAGCCTAGAAAGCCTGTGTCTCCAACCAGCTCAGACAAACTGCAGAATTGAACCCTGCAGAGAACAAAGGTTCTCGAATAAGTAAAGCAATTTAGCCATTATGGTAATCTTCACTGTGGAGATGCAGCTGAAAAGAGTCAAAGAGCCATCCACCTTGTACGGAGCATCCATATGTGTAAGAAGAGTGGAGACAAGTTGGCTTGATATAAATGGGAGAATGACTAAGTAAGTTGAATTCCCAGATATTTTAAGGAGGACTTTTGGCACCTGTACAGGAAGGAAGCTAAAAGTCCAGCTAAATGAGAGGGTGGAATCTGTATGAGCAAAGGTTCTGTTTTAGAAGTTTGTATCTTATACCCCGAGAGGCAGACAAACTGTGTCCAAAGAGCATGGAGGTTGGGAAATGACATGGAGGTTAGTGATAGTTAAGAGGATATCGTCAGCAAAAAGTTTAAACTCCTGATCTCGCAGTTTAACATATATGTAAGCAATTAAGTGAGCAACAGTGTACTATCCACAATTCAGAGATATACACAAAATGCAGCAAATTATTCATACAATTTAGTGCACTGATGCATATAACTAAAACCTAACATTTAATAATTATGTTAAAACGTTGGGTCCCTACAGAAATTTGGATAAAAAACCATCAATAAAGAAACTGTGTCATTTGGTGGAGTGACTACCGCTGTTTGTTACTTGTTTTTTTTTTATTTAATTTTCTATAGGGACTAGAGATGAGCGAACACTAAAATGTTCGAGGTTCGAAATTCGATTCGAACAGCCGCTCAATGTTCGTGTGTTCGAATGGGTTTCGAACCCCATTATAGTCTATGGGGAACAGATACTCGTTAAGGGGGAAACCCAAATCCGTGTCTGGAGGGTCACCAAGTCCACTATGACACCCCAGGAAATGATGCCAACACCTCTGGAATGACACTGGGACAGCAGGGGAAGCATGTCTGGGGGCATCTAACACACCAAAGACCCTCTATTACCCCAACATCACAGCCTAACAACTACACACTTTACACACTCAATACCACATCTCTGACAGTAGGAAAACACCTTGAAACATGTGTATTTGGCACTTGCAGTGAGGAGAGCTTGTCACCAGCAGTGAATTTGGCCCTTGTAGTAAGTTGAGGTTGGCACCAACATTTGTTTTGAAAATCAGGGTGGATTGAGCCTCTAACCAGCAGAGTTTGGGCAAATTCATGGTGGAGGGAGCCTCTAAACACCCCAGTTTGGGCAAATTCATGGTGGAGGGAGCCTCTAAAAACCCCAGTTTGGACCAATTCATGGTGGAGGGAGCCTCTAACCAGCCCAGTGTGGGCAAATTCATGGTGGAGGGAGCCTCTAAAAAACCCAGTTTGGACCAATTCATGGTGGAGGGAGCCTCTAACCAGCCCAGTTTGGGCAAATTCATGGTGGAGGGAGCCTCTAAAAAACCCAGTTTGGACCAATTCATGGTGGAGGGAGCCTCTAACCAGCCCAGTTTGGGCAAATTCATGGTGGAGGGAGCCTCTAAAAAACCCAGTTTGGACCAATTCATGGTGGAGGGAGCCTCTAACCAGCCCAGTTTGGGCAAATTCATGGTGGAGGGAGCCTCTAAAAAACCCAGTTTGGACCAATTCATGGTGGAGGGAGCCTCTAACCAGCCCAGTTTGGGCAAATTCATGGTGGAGGGAGCCTCTAAACAGCCCAGTTTGGGCAAATTCATGGTGGAGGGAGCCTCTAACCAGCCCAGTTTGGACCAATTAATGGTGGAGGGAGCCTCTAACCAGCCCAGTTTGGACCAATTAATGGTGGAGGGAGCCTCTAACCAGCCCAGTTTGGACCAATTAATGGTGGAGGGAGCCTCTAACCAGCCCAGTTTGGACCAATTAATGGTGGAGGGAGCCTCTAACCACCCCAGTTTGGACCAATTCATGGTGGAGGGAGCCTCTAAACAGCCAAGTTTGGACCAATTCATGGTGGAGGGAGCCTCTAAAAACCCCAGTTTGGACCAATTCATGGTGGAGGGAGCCTCTAACCAGCCCAGTTTGGGCAAATTCATGGTGGAGGGAGCCTCTAAACAGCCCAGTTTGGGCAAATTCATGGTGGAGGGAGCCTCTAACCAGCCCAGTTTGGACCAATTAATGGTGGAGGGAGCCGCTAAACAGCCCAGTTTGGACCAATTCATGGTGGAGGGAGCCTCTAAAAACCCCAGTTTGGACCAATTCATGGTGGAGGGAGCCTCTAAAAAACCCAGTTTGGACCAATTCATGGTGGAGGGAGCCTCTAACCAGCCCAGTTTGGACCAATTAATGGTGGAGGGAGCCTCTAAACAGCCAAGTTTGGACCAATTCATGGTGGAGGGAGCCTCTAAAAACCCCAGTTTGGACCAATTCATGGTGGAGGGAGCCTCTAACCAGCCCAGTTTGGGCAAATTCATGGTGGAGGGAGCCTCTAAACAGCCCAGTTTGGGCAAATTCATGGTGGAGGGAGCCTCTAAACAGCCCAGTTTGGGCAAATTCATGGTGGAGGGAGCCTCTAAAAACCCCAGTTTGGACCAATTCATGGTGGAGGGAGCTTCTAAAAACCCCAGTTTGGACCAATTCATGGTGGAGGGAGCCTCTAAAAAACCCAGTTTGGACCAATTCATGGTGGAGGGAGCCTCTAAACAGCCCAGTTTGGGCAAATTCATGGTGGAGGGAGCCTCTAAAAACCCCAGTTTGGACCAATTCATGGTGGAGGGAGCCTCTAAAAACCCCAGTTTGGACCAATTCATGGTGGAGGGAGCCTCTAAAAACCCCAGTTTGGACCAATTCATGGTGGAGGGAGAATCTAAAAAACCCAGTTTGGACCAATTCATGGTGGAGGGAGCCTCTAACCAGCCCAGTTTGGACCAATTCATGGTGGAGGGAGCCTCTAAAAACCCCAGTTTGGACCAATTCATGGTGGAGGGAGCCTCTAAACAGCCCAGTTTGGACCAATTCATGGTGGAGGGAGCCTCTAAAAACCCCAATTTGGAACAATTCATGGTGGAGGGAGCCTCTAACCAGCCCAGTTTGGACCAATTCATGGTGGAGGGAGCCTCTAACCAGCCCAGTTTGGGCAAATTCATGGTGGAGGGAGCCTCTAAAAACCCCAATTTGGACCAATTCATGGTGGAGGGAGCCTCTAAACAGCCCAGTTTTGGCAAATTCATGGTGGAGGGAGCCTCTAAAAACCCCAGTTTGGACCAATTCATGGTGGAGGGAGCCTCTAACCAGCCCAGTTTGGGCAAATTCATGGTGGAGGGAGCCTCTAACCAGCAGAGTTGTGGGAAAGCAGGGTGGAGGGAGCCTCTAACCAGCAGAGTTGGTGGAAATCAGGGTGGAGGGAGCCTCTAACCAGCAGAGTTGGGGGAAATCATGTTGGAGGGAGCCTAGTATTAGCAGAATTGTGCAACGCTTATGGTGGATGAGTATGAGGATGCGGAGGAATTGGAGAGGTTGAGTACAGACATGGAGTTTCATGTTGGGGTGCTTTACACAGGTGGGCACAAAAATGAAGGCTCTATCCAGTGGTGGTTCATTTTTATCAAAGTGAGCCGGTCGGCACTCTCAGCTGACAGACGGGTGCGCTTGTCAGTGATGATGCCACCGGCTGCACTGAACACCCTCTCAGATAGGACGCTGGCGGCAGGACAGGACAGCACCTCCAAGGCATATAGGGCAAGTTCAAGCCACAGGTCCAACTTCGACACCCAATACGTGTAGGGCGCAGAGGGGTCGGAGAGGACAGGGCTGTGGTCGGAAAGGTATTCCCGCAACATGCGCCTATACTTCTCATGCCTGGTGACACTAGGACCCTCCGTGGCGGCACTTTGGCGAGGGGGTGCCATCAAGGTGTCCCAGACCTTAGACAGTGTGCCCCTCGTTTGTGTGGACCGGTGAGAACTTGGTTGCCTACTGGAGGAACTGCCCTCCCTGCCGCCAACGTCACATGCTGGAAACATCTCCATCATATTCTGCACCAATTGCCTGTGGCAAGCATTGATGCGATTGGCCCTCCCCTCTACCGGAATAAAAGACGAGATGTTGTTTTTATACCGGGGGTCAAGGATAGCAAAGATCCAGTACTGGTTGTCCTCCATGATTTTGACAATACGCTTGTCGGTTGTAAAGCACCCCAACATGAACTCAGCCATGTCTGCCACAGTGTTAGTTGGCATGACTCCTCTGGCCCCACCGGAAAGTTCAATCTCCATTTCCTCCTCATCCTCCATGTCTACCCATCCGCGCTGCAACAATGGGACGATTCGAAGTTGCCCGGAAGCCTCCTGTATCACCATCACATCATCGGACAACTCTTCTTCTTCCTCCTCCTCCTCCTCCTCCATTAAACGCAGTGAAGCGGACAGATGTGTGGACCTACTCTCCAGCTGTGACGGATCGGATGCTATCCCTAACTTCTCTGTGTGATCTGAGTTATCCCTGATGTCAATCAGGGATTCTCTCAGAACACACAAGAACGGGATTGTAAGGCTCACCATCGCATCCTCAGAGCTCACCCTCCTTGTGGACTCCTCAAAGACCCGTAGGATGTCACAAAGGTCTCTCATCCATGGCCACTCATGGATGTGAAACTGAGGCAGCTGACTTTGTGGCACCCTAGGGTTTTGTAGCTGGTATTCCATCAAAGGTCTCTGCTGCTCAACCACTCTATTCAACATCTGAAACGTTGAGTTCCAGCGTGTGGGGACGTCGCACAAAAGCCGGTGTTGTGGCACATGCAGGCGTTGCTGGAGAGATTTTAAGCTAGCAGCGGCTACTGTCGACTTGCGAAAGTGGGCGCACATGCGCCGCACTTTCACCAGTAGCTCTGGAACATTGGGGTAGCTCTTTAGGAAACGTTGCACCACTAGGTTGAAGACGTGGGCCAGGCATGGAACATGTTGGAGTCCGGCAAGCTCCAGAGCTGCTACCAGGTTCCGGCCGTTATCACAAACGACCATGCCTGGGCCCAGGTGCAGCGGCTCAAACCATATTGCCGTCTCATCGAGGAGGGCATCCCTCACCTCGGAGGCAGTGTGCTGTCTGTCCCCCAAGCTGATCAGCTTCAGCACAGCCTGCTGACGTCTACCAACGCCAGTGCTGCAACGTTTCCAACTCGTAGCTGGGGTCAATCTAACAGCGGAGGAGGAGGCGGTGGCGGAGGAGGAGGCGGTGGCGGAGGAGGAGGCGGTAGAGGAGGAGGAGGAGGGGGGTGTTCTTCTCGTGTCCCTGCCAGGAATGTTAGGCGGGGAGACGAGGTACACCGGGCCAGTTTGGGAAGCAGTCCCAGCCTCAACTACATTCACCCAGTGTGCCGTCAGTGAAATGTAGCGTCCCTGTCCGCATGCACTTGTCCACGCGTCGGTGGTCAAGTGGACCTTTGTGCAAAGCGCGGAACTAAGGGCCCGCCTGATGTTGAGTGACACGTGCTGGTGCAAGGCGGGGACGGCACACCGGGAGAAAAAGTGACGGCTAGGGACGGCATAGCGAGGTGCCGCAGTTGCCATCAGGTCCAGGAAGGCGGGAGTTTCAACAAGCCGGAACGCCAACATCTCCTGGGCCAGCAGTTTAGCGATGTTGGCGTTCAAGGCTTGCGCGTGTGGGTGGTTAGCAGTGTATTTCTGCCGCCGCTCCAATGTCTGAGAGATGGTGGGTTGTTGTAAAGAAGCGCCTGATGGTGCCTTTGATGGTGCAGGAGAAGGAGATAAGACAGGACCAGGGGAGGATGAGGTAGAAGTCAACAAAGTGGTGGAGGCAGATGAAGTGGTGTCCTGGCTCGTCCTCTGGAGTGCATCGCCAGCACAGTCAGCAGTGGAAGTGGCAGAGGCAGAGGCAGTGGCAGAGGCAGTGGCAGTGGCGTGAACGGCAGGCGGCCTTTGTCCTGCCGTTGCTGCCTGCCACTGATTCCAGTGCTTGGATTCCAAATGACGGCGCATTGAAGTGGTGGACAGGTTGCTCTTCTCAGAGCCCCTAATCAATTTCGAGAGGCAAATTGTGCAGACAACACTATATCTGTCCTCGGCGCATTCCTTGAAAAAACTCCACACCTTCGAGAAACGTGCCCTCGAGGTGGGAGTTTTTCGGGGCTGGGTACGAACTGGAACATCTTGGGAGATTCCGGGTGTGGCCTGGCTTCGCCTAAGCTGCTGACCTCTGCCTCTGCCTCTAGCTACCCTTTTTGGTGCTGCACCTGCCTCAACATCCACACTACTTTCCCCGCTTGACATCCCCCCTGTCCAGGTCGGGTCAGTGTCCTCATCATCCACCACTTCCTCTTCCAACTCCTGTCTCATCTCCTCCTCCCGCACAATGCGCCGGTCAACTGGATGCCCTGACGGCAACTGCGTCACATCATCGTCGATGAGGGTGGGTTGCTGGTCATCCACCACCAAATCGAACGGAGATGGAGGAGACTCTAGTGTTTGAGCATCTGGACACAGATGCTCCTCTGTTAGGTTCGTGGAATCGTGACGTGGAGAGGCAGGTTGAGGGACAATGAAAGGAGCGGAGAACAGCTCTGGGGAGCAGGGACAGTTTGGGTTATTGTTCTGTAAAGCTTCGGAATTTTGGGAGGAAGGAAGACAAGACTGTTGGGTAATAGGAGGAGAGGAGGCAGAGTCTGACTGGCTGCTGGACAATGTGCTGTAAGCGTTCTCTGACAGCCATTGCAAGACCTGTTCCTGGTTCTCGGGCCTACTAAGGTTTGTACCCTGCAGTTTAGCTAATGTGGCAAGCAACCCTGGCACTGTGGAGTGGCGCAATGCTTGCTGCCCCACAGGAGTAGGCACGGGACGCCCTGTGGCTTCACTGCTACCTTGCTCCCCAGAACCATTCCCCCGACCTCGCCCACGGCCTCGTCCACGTCCCTTTCCGGGAGCCTTGCGCATTTTGAATTCCTAGTTAGAAATTGGCACTGTATACCAGTAGTAAAAATTGTGGGTGCACGTAACCCCAATATATTCTTTGAATTACCAGTCAGAAACTGGCACTATATGGCAGTAGCAAGAAATGAGGGTATTTGTATTCCCAATATATTCTTTGAATTCCCAGTCAGACACTGGCACTATATGGCAGTAGCAAGAAATGAGGGTATTTGTATTCCCAATATATTCTTTGAATTCCCAGTCAGACAATGGCACTGTATACCAGTAGTAAAAATTGTGGGTGCACGTAACCCCAATATATTCTTTGAATTCCCAGTCAGACACTGGCACTATATGGCAGTAGCAAGAAATGAGGGTATTTGTATTCCCAATATATTCTTTGAATTCCCAGTCAGACAATGGCACTGTATACCAGTAGTAAAAATTGTGGGTGCACGTAACCCCAATATATTCTTTGAATTCCCAGTCAGACACTGGCACTATATGGCAGTAGCAAGAAATGAGGGTATTTGTATTCCCAATATATTCTTTGAATTCCCAGTCAGACAATGGCACTGTATACCAGTAGTAAAAATTGTGGGTGCACGTAACCACAATATATTCTTTGAATTACCAGTCAGAAACTGGCACTATATGGCAGTAGCAAGAAATGAGGGTATTTGTATTCCCAATATATTCTTTGAATTCCCAGTCAGACAATGGCACTGTATACCAGTAGTAAAAATTGTGGGTGCACGTAACCCCAATATATTCTTTGAATTACCAGTCAGAAACTGGCACTATATGGCAGTAGCAAGAAATGAGGGTATTTGTATTCCCAATATATTCTTTGAATTCCCAGTCAGACAATGGCACTGTATACCAGTAGTAAAAATTGTGGGTGCACGTAACCCCAATATATTCTTTGAATTCCCAGTCAGACACTGGCACTATATGGCAGTAGCAAGAAATGAGGGTATTTGTATTCCCAATATATTCTTTGAATTCCCAGTCAGACAATGGCACTGTATACCAGTAGTAAAAATTGTGGGTGCACATAACCCCAATATATTCTTTGAATTACCAGTCAGAAACTGGCACTATATGGCAGTAGCAAGAAATGAGGGTATTTGTATTCCCAATATATTCTTTGAATTCCCAGTCAGACAATGGCACTGTATACCAGTAGTAAAAATTGTGGGTGCACGTAACCCCAATATATTCTTTGAATTCCCAGTCAGACACTGGCACTATATGGCAGTAGCAAGAAATGAGGGTATTTGTATTCCCAATATATTCTTTGAATTCCCAGTCAGACAATGGCACTGTATACCAGTAGTAAAAATTGTGGGTGCACGTAACCCCAATATATTCTTTGAATTACCAGTCAGACACTGGCACTATATGGCAGTAGCAAGAAATGAGGGTATTTATAACCCCAATATATTCTTTGAATTCCCAGTCAGACAATGGCACTGTATACCAGTAGTAAAAATTGTGCGTGCACGTAACCCCAATATATTCTTTGAATTACCAGTCAGAAACTGGCACTATATGGCAGTAGCAAGAAATGAGGGTATTTGTATTCCCAATATATTCTTTGAATTCCCAGTCAGACAATGGCACTGTATACCAGTAGTAAAAATTGTGGGTGCACGTAACCCCAATATATTCTTTGAATTCCCAGTCAGACACTGGCACTATATGGCAGTAGCAAGAAATGAGGGTATTTGTATTCCCAATATATTCTTTGAATTCCCAGTCAGACAATGGCACTGTATACCAGTAGTAAAAATTGTGGGTGCATGTAACCCCAATATATTCTTTGAATTCCCAGTCAGACACTGGCACTATATGGCAGTAGCAAGAAATGAGGGTATTTGTATTCCCAATATATTCTTTGAATTCCCAGTCAGACAATGGCACTGTATACCAGTAGTAAAAATTGTGGGTGCACGTAACCCCAATATATTCTTTGAATTACCAGTCAGACACTGGCACTATATGGCAGTAGCAAGAAATGAGGGTATTTATAACCCCAATATATTCTTTGAATTCCCAGTCAGACAATGGCACTGTATACCAGTAGTAAAAATTGTGGGTGCACGTAACCCCAATATATTCTTTGAATTCCCAGTCAGACACTGGCACTATATGGCAGTAGCAAGAAATGAGGGTATTTGTATTCCCAATATATTCTTTGAATTCCCAGTCAGACAATGGCACTGTATACCAGTAGTAAAAATTGTGGGTGCACGTAACCACAATATATTCTTTGAATTACCAGTCAGAAACTGGCACTATATGGCAGTAGCAAGAAATGAGGGTATTTGTATTCCCAATATATTCTTTGAATTCCCAGTCAGACAATGGCACTGTATACCAGTAGTAAAAATTGTGGGTGTATATAGCCCCAATTCTATTGCTAGGGGACTTGCAGGGTATTTCTGGGGTGAAGGTGGGGGGGCACACCGTTGGAACGGGTATCGGGGTATATATCGGGTATACGGGAATACACTGACAGTGTATTCCATTCAGGATCCTGGGAAAGCTGGGTTGCGGCGATTGAGCCCGTCAGTGCCACGTTGCACTGACAAGCTTCTCCCTGGAATTTAGCTCTTACAAGAGCTGTTGTGGTTGTCTTCTCCTTCCTATCCTAGCCTGTCCCTGCCTACCCAGAATCTAAGCCCTAGCTAGCTGGACGGAAACCTCCGTCCTCGGTGAATTGCAAGCTCAGAATGACGCGAACCTGGGCGGCGCTGTTCTTTTAAATTAGAGGTCACATGTTTTCGGCAGCCAATGGGTTTTGCCTACTTTTCTCAACGTCACCGGTGTCGTAGTTCCTGTCCCACCTACCCTGCGCTGTTATTGGAGCAAAAAAGGCGCCAGGGAAGGTGGGAGGGGAATCGAGTAATGGCGCACTTTACCACGCGGTGTTCGATTCGATTCGAACATGCCGAACAGCCTAATATCCGATCGAACATGAGTTCGATAGAACACTGTTCGCTCATCTCTAATAGGGACCCAATTTTTTAACATAATCATTCTCAGAGTTTAACCCCATTTATGTCTTGGTGTAAGTGAATAGTTGCATCCAAGTTCTCAATAAGAGAAGAGGCAAAAGTGGGCAGCCTTGTCATGTGCCATTATGAAAAGGAAATGATAAGGAGGAGGCATGGGGAAGTTTAATCATAACAGAAGGAGTCAAGCAAACACCCTTAATTGCCATTAGGAAACCATACATCTCAAGAGTGGCAAATAGGAAAGGCCAGCTCAAGCATTCAAATGCCTTTTCCACATCCAAGCTGAGTAACCAAAAGTTTAGTACCAGACCAGGAGACAATGTCAATTAAATCAATCATCCTCCTAGTGTTGTCACTGCCTTGTCTACAAGGGACAAATCCAACCTGATCTTTATGAAGCAGAGATGGGAGACATTCCTTGGAGCCTGAATGCCAAATGTTTGTGGAATGTTGAATGTTGTTTGGTAAAAATTGTGGAACATGCGGGCGATCTCAGTAGGGTCATAGTTCACTGCTTGATCAGAGCCCTACAAAGTATAGGCTATCCCTTCTCCACCAGTCACTCAACTGCATAGCCAGGAAAGTGTGGGCTTTGTTGGCCCTTTTATGATAGCATTGTTTGGTGTACAATAATAGCTTATCCACGTTCTGAAGGAGGACATCTTTATTTTGAGCCTGAAGATCAATCTAGGTCTTAAGAAGATGCTTCATTGGACGAGTCACCATATGCTGTTCAATGAAATGAAACTGTGCACGAAGGTCAGAAATGTACATGTTTGCATCGCCTTTTTTATTGCTTTCCTAAGGCACGACAATGACCGCGCATCATGGCTTTATGGGCCTCTCAAAGTATTGCAAAGTATTGAGCACAGACGAAACCGAACCTTCATTCAACTCAAAAAAAAATTTAAACTGAAGTTCCTCCCAGGACTGCACTGTCCAAAGGAGGCCATCATTAAGCCTCCAATGACAAACCCTGGTGCATTTGTACCAAGTAATGGAACCAATAGAGGTCGCCCAGAGAAAGCACAGAGCCAAGGCATTCACATAAAAGTACTCAGCTCTGGTATGGGTTTAATGAGAAGAGAGGGAATAAACAGTGTATGGCTGGTCTTTGAGATGATTAATGTGCCAGAGATCATCATTAGATTATGTGACGAAAGTTAGAACCTTTCATGGTTCAAGGTTGTAAAATGTTTTTGATTGAAGTGGCCCTCCTCCACTCTCAGCTTCTTTCTATTACACCTGTACTCCACCATACTCACAGTCAGAAGCAGTGAGGATTTCAGCTGCCAATAACAAGGAAATACAGGGGACAAAATGGATTTCAAAGAACAAATCCAAAATCTGTTCATAAAGTATATTTCCAAATTTATTAATGACACAAAATCTGCCAGAAAATAAAGAAAATGTTATTTTAGTAGACAACATTGTAGCTTCCATTAGGGTTTTTTTCCATATTGATATCACTGTATTATTTTGTTACATTTGACTTTTCAGGTTTTTACCTTAAAGTAAATATCATTATATGTGAACCTCATAGCTACACAATTGGAGATTAGAGGGTTATATCCATCTCAAGGATCCTATCTATACTGTTTATGTAAATTCAAGAGTTTCCTAAATACATTGCTTTAGCAATGCTGCTTTGTTTGCCACCTATGTGAAATTATTCCTCCCATTGTTTACAAGACCAATGTTGGGAGTCACTGCTCTCTGGGGGGCTGAGTGCTCTGCCTGCAGGACAACCAGTTAAGCTACTTGCAATTTGTTGATATCCAGGAGTCATGTCTGTTATCTCTCTATGTAAACACAAAGATAACACTGTCTGTTCTCTAGAAGCATAGTATGTGTTCTATACCTGTGTAATGAAATATACATTTACTGTGCATATTATTTGATCTGTATTCATTATAGATTTCTAGTAATCATAATAAATCATCTTTCATGGTAAAGGCAAAGTTTATATTGTGATACTTCACAGTGTTCTGTTTATCAAACAGTTAAAGCTTCCTCTCACCCAGCTTGCAGGAATACAGAAAGTGAGAAGAATAGGCAGCAAGAAAAGCTGCAGAAACAGGGAGATGGAAAACTCCTTTAAGTTCCAATACTCGAAGCAGCAGTATCTTCATCAGACACCATAAAGGCTGTATTAGGGAGAACTCACAAAATACATTGAAAAAGGTGACCATAGTGGCTATGCACCTCCAACCAGACATTGGAGAGAGTGGAGCAGCAATGGAGTGTGGCACTGTGTTATGGTAAGCAGGGTTTATTAAAAAAAAAAAAAAAAAAAAAAAAAAATGAAAACCCTACGGAGAACTCTGGGCCACTGACTACTAACCAACCTGGTGTGAACACAGGCTAACAGTTCCTGTCACTGCCAGCTAAATTAAACCACCAGGTGTGCTCTGTTAACATTCACAGAGGCATAAAGTCAGAGCAGCCGCACAAATAAACAAACTGGCTAGCCTGAACTCCAGGACTAGCCAGAGACCAAGTAAACCCTGTGTGTGGTAGTTCCACCCAACACCCCAGGCAACTACTGCCAAGCCCACTCCCAGTCACCCTGTCTGGGAAGTATTGCTAGCTGACCCTACAGAGTTGTACCACACATACAAGGCAGCATGCTGCCTGACTAACTGTGGAATTGCTAACTCAGGGGTCATTTACTAACTAGGGCAATTCTAATAATATTTCAGGCAGGAACCCAAGCACACACAACACACATCATTTCAGGTTTGGAATGAGATCATAGAGCGCCGGGCGTCCAGACCAGCCCCCTTATATAGGCAAGGGGCGGTCACCAGCAAATAGCCCAGCTGCCCAATCCGAGCGTCTATTGGTCGACTCCTATGTCAATCACCCAGTCGACCACGCCCGGCTGCTGCAAGGCAGATTAACCCCTGCAACCCTGGATTGTGCAGAGTAACAGGCAGCGGCGCCCATATCATGGCCGCAGTTACTGCACAGTCCTAACACACTGTTATGATTGGCAGGATATATTTTTAAAAAACTAAATAATAAATATCCTGCGGAGCCCACTGGGCTCTTAAACCACACAGCACCATAGTGTGAACAAAGCCCGACAGTTATTCTCACTGCCGGACAACTACACCATCTGGGTACAAACTGAAACTAAATAGATAAGTTCTCTGCAGGACAGAGCAGCCGCAAATGAATAATAAAGTCTTACAGTTACTGCAAGACCAACACAAACTTAACCATGTGCTCCCAGTGCTTTACTGGGCCGCACCCACACCACAGCCACCTGCAGTTGTAGTACCACAGGTAGCAGACTTATCAATATAGGAGAGCAAGTCTAGCCAGTACAGCAGAGCTAGACTGACCAACTCAAAATGTGTGCTACCAGTTCCAACCAGACACACAAGGCAGCTTGCTGCCAAACAACGAATAATGTGATTCTATCTGAGAGAGAATTTGTCTAGCTATGGCCAACTAGAAAACCACACAAGAACCCATGCACACACATATTTTGCAAATGAGGCTAGAACAACGGACAGCCCAAACCTGCCTCCTTAAATGGAGGGAAGGCGGGTCTGATCAGCCAACCCACGTGCCCAAGCCAGATGGCAATAGGATGATACCAGTGTCATTCATTAGACCGACCACGCTTATCAGCTGCAAGGGGATTAACCCCATGCATGCTGGACTGAACAGCCACAACGGAAGAGGCTGCGACCCTGATACCATGGCCGCACCTGCTGCACAGTCCCAACAGGTACTAATACATTATGAGATTATATTGATTTTCTTTATCGGTAAAGTACATAGAAGTCTTGTCTACCCTATCTGTAATCACCTTCTAGACACTCCCATAAACGCTTCACAGAAATCACTGAGGTACTCTTCCCATTAATTCATGCAGGAATGTCTAGGCCAGTTAACCGGATTAGGGAGTTCGGATATTCAGGGGCCAACCAGAGTTTCTCATTCTCTATCAACTTGAAGTTAACTTGAAAGGTAAATCCACCATCCATAACTTGGTTGCCCAATATTTATGTAGCATACGCGTTTCGCAACAAAATGTCCCTTACTCATGGTCTTTTATGCCATGAGTAAGGCATATTTTGTCCCAAAATGCATAGGCTACTTGTGTATCTACCACTGAACCTACGGATTGCTGTTGTGTTTTCATTTTTATTTTATATGATTAAGTTACATTTTATTTTTATAATATTGGTGCAGATAAATGTTTATCGACAAGTTGTGAGAAACAGAGGACAACCTCGTTTCATTCAATTCAAAATAGGAAATAGGCAAGAGGAGGCATGGGGTAGTTTAATATAGAGGGCAAAATATAGGACCCTGATTGTTGTCAGAGATCGCCCATAAATAAATTTGATGTTTCAGTCCTACCATAGTATAAAGATCTATGATTGGAATCAACATTCGTAAGCTAAAAACCTTCCTTAACCATGTTCCAGACATGCATGTGAATAGGCTTCATTTATATAAAACTATAAAACATTTTAAACCATGAATTTTAAGTATATAATGGTATAATCTTGCCCCTAATGTTTGTCATTGTGAAGCATTTTCTGAGTCTTGTAATCTTACAAAGAACACTGTAAGAGACCATGTTATTGGGTGTTGCTTTCTAACCTTTATTGTCCTACTATAGACAGGGCAGGGGGAGGCTTCTATTGAAGCCACTTGTATTACAGTGAGACACATGGCAGTGAGGAAAAGAATGGGGACATGGCTGAGATCCATGAATTCACAGAGATTTCTTTACGTATTTCTCAGATTTTTTTCATTATTAAGTTCATTAACCAATTGTATAATGAACAAAAGAACAACAAGTCACCTAAGAAAGCAGCAAGGCTTATAGTGCATTTCCTAGAGTGCAAAAATGAGTCTAAGGCCATTATTATTACTGACAGAATAACAGAAATGACAGACCCATGGATCCTTCACCCACACAGTGATGCTTGGAGTTTTGGGGCTTTTCAGCTCCCCAATGGCGTGGAAAACTGTTTTAGTAGCTGTGAGGACATTACATAGAAGAGTATGAAAAAAAAATAATAATAATGAGATGATGATGTAACACATAACCACATATGACCCAGGAGGACTCTTGGTTTCTCATTAAAAAAATAAAAAAAATAAAAACTGGAAAGATGGATACAGGAAAATATACAGAACAATAGTTGCAGCAATTGCTATGTTTAGATATCAGGGATTCCATCCAGGCTTCTGTGTGTGTATCTGTGCATTGTCTACTAGTGTGTAAGTGTGATAACCAGTAACAGTATCTCCACCACATATCTGTCCATCATTTATACCATTAGTGTCGCTGTGCCTTAGGACATGTGATACTCCTGATTATATATGGATAACTCCAATACAGCTTAAACCATCATATGCCCTTAAGTACAACGATAGAAGAAAAAATGTCAGCAGTTGTATATAGTTAACTCTGTATTGTAGTCACATGAATATTGTAATTCATGATATTTAATAGAGACTTTTCTTCAACTTAGGTAGGGTCACAGGCGTAACTGAGAGAAAAGCGATTTTGAGGAAGCTTGTATGGAGGTCCCTGTTACATGAGTGTAAATGCAGAAGATTTTGACCCAGAAGCCCCAGATGTATGTACACTACCACCAAAATGTAGCATTGTCCCTTATGGCAAGCCCCATCTCTAACAGGAATCTGGAACGATAGGGAAAAGCTTGTGTGATAATACAGGAAAGTGGTACCAGCAAGTAAGTATTTTATAGTTTTTTTCTGTACCACACTGACTGTTAGCTTCTTATGAGCCATGATGAAGACTTTGGTCTATTCCTCAGAGAATATCCAATTTTTCAGCCCAAAACCTTTGAAAAAGCAACATGGAATTACTGTCAGGAGATGAAATAAGAGCTTGTATCATGAAGACCAAGCAGGTCGGAGCTGAAGTTTGAAGCAGCAGAAATTCACATGAGCTGAGTGTTTGTCAGAGAGGCTGCAAAGAACCCAATGAATTTAAAAGGTATTGGGAAATGTATGTAGGCCATCCACAATAGACACCTCACCAAGCAAAGGGCACAAAAACAGGAAGCAAAGACAGAGCGAGATCACCATTCAAGGTCTGGCTTGTCCTGTGAGAGGGTCCGGCATGAGGACAGGTGTAAATTCTGGGTTCCCAAATAAAGGGGTCATTGGTCCTAGCCTATCTATTAAAGATGTAGTAAAAGGTACCCTATCCAATATCTGGAGGAACTGTTGAGTCAACACAAAAAGAGATGATGGAGTGAAGTCTTTGCCAGTCAATCCATGATAGTGAGGTGAGCTAAACCATGTATAAGTCTTCCTCTATACCAGCCCATTGCTTGGCAGTCCATGAATGAAGCCAGTCCATTACTCTCAAGTATATTGCTGCCTGGGAGTGATTTAGTCCAGCTCCCCTTGAGATTGTATTTCTTAAATTTATTTGTAATATAGAATGAAAGGAAATGATGAAGGTGGGATCCACTAAAAAAATGTTGTGCATTTTTGTTCACTGCTCCTTTAAGAACATTAATATGCTATACTGACAACTATAAATCCTTAAACTTGAGACAATTTGCAATGTTGATCATGGCCACAAATCAGAGACTGCTTTTTTATTTATCTAACATAATTTGAAAGATTAGGGCTGCATATTGACTGTTGGTTATTGCCAATAAAACCTCACGCGACATGAAGCTCAATAAATAATGAATAAAGAAAATCTAGGACTTTGTGAAGAATATGAAACAACACAAAAGTCTGTTTGCAGTAGCTAGAGACGGTGAGTACTGAAGCCGATGGATACATACTACAATATTCATAAATACATCAAATTGTACAACTCTTGGCTAAACTTTGTTGTGTTGGAGTCTCTTGGTCCTACACTGCAACATGAAAGCTAGAATTTTGTAGTGGATTGGGTGTCAGGCAATACCCAAGGTCATAAATCTATATCAGAACTTTAAAGTACATTTGTGAATACAACCAATTACAGTTTTCTGTGTGAGTGCACGTACTGGGTGTTTTGTAGTGCTATAGCTGCAGGATATACTGCAATGTATTCTACTTCAACATCAATATACTACATTAATAGTAATACAGGTACAAAAAATGAAGTGTCCACAAAAAATAGTGTTTGGTCAGCGTGTTTTATAGCTTATGCCTCAAGCTGTTTGCCTGGTTCAAGCAATGTGTTTTTAATTGATAGACATCAGCAATATGAGTAACATTCATAGCCAGCAAGAATCATTCATGATACATCAGACTTAAGAAACCAGAATTCATAGAAAGTCAGAGGAATCCAAATTAATGTACCAAAAAAAAAATGTCATCTACAGTTATTGACAAAAAAAATCAAAAATAACATAACCAAATTGAAATGTAGATTGCGTCATAACTCACCACCCCATGATGTCTCAGGTAGATAAATGGTTGCAGGTGTGGTCTGATTAGACACTGGATTTTAGACTTTTGGGTAGTGTGGATTGGTAGACATGGTTACATGACACAGACATTTTGCCCAGTTGACAGACTTTAAGAGGTGGCACGTTATTGGATACTGAGAAGCAGGATGGATGGTCCTTTAGAGGAATGGCTACCATCTCAGCAGTTCTGACCTAACTGATAGGAGTTGTAGGGAGCAATGGTGAAGTCAGAGTATGCGGACATTGCAAACAGGGTCTAGAGGGCCTAGACAAACTAGCTGTGAGCTAAAGTCCCACGTAGCGGGCCACAGAAAAAAAACAAAAGCCCTGCTGGAAAAACCACGGCAGCAATGTATTGCGGTTTTTCCAGCAGCGCTTTTCACAGAAAGTAACTTCTGTGGATTTTCTACTTCAGTCATTCCTATAGGGAAACCACCGACAGTTTCTTAGGTATAATTATGATTTGCACCTGGAAAAGGAAACTGCTATACGTGACGTTCCGTTCTTCTGTCTATTATCTAGCCAGTGTCATTACAATATTACAATAGTCCATCTTGAAAGATTAAGATAGAATTCAGGTGATTCAGCTTCAGGGTGAATGTCAGTTTAAGAGGGAGGAGGAAGAGTCTTATATGTAGACAAAGAGACTTTTCTTCTTTATTCAAGATATCCTGGGATATGTGGTACGAGCTTTAAAAAAAACAAAACAAGAAACATGACTTTAAAGGGATTCTACCATTAAAATATGTTTTTTTTCTAATGACCACATCGGAATAGCCTTAAGAAAGGCTATTCGTCTCCTACCTTTTGATGTGGTCTCCGTGAAGTATTTGCTGAACAGAGGGTACTGTGCATGCTCAGTAAGGTCCGTACAGTCCTCCGACGCACGAGTGAACTCATCCAGGCGTCGGAGGGCTGTACGGACCTTACTGAGCATGCGCAGTACACTCTGTTTGGCAAATACTTCATGGAGCGTACTGCGCATGCGCGCAATTGCGGCCTTGCAAATATGGCCGCTGGCCGGCATGCGCAGTCAGCTCTAACAGGGTCTCGCTGCCAGAGCCGACTGCGCATGCGTCACCCATGACGACGAAAGAAGAGGACACAGAAGGGGAGAAGGCAGATCAGGAAGAAGGCGTGGCTGGATTGCCCAGTTCCGGCAGCAGTGGGGACGCCTCCATCGGCGTATGAGCGCTGGGGCCCGGCCTCATTGCTGCCGGACACTCATTAGCATACCGGGAAAAAACGGTATTTCGGATGACTGGCGCGGGGGAGACCACATCAAAAGGTAGGAGACGAATAGCCTTTCTTAAGGCTATTCCGACGTGGTCATTAGAAAAAATCATGTTTTAATGGTAGAATCTCTTTAAGATATTCTGTCACAAGAGGTCTAACCTATACTGAATGTGTCTATGTGCAGCCACCCAGTTGTTGAGTTGTGAATTGCTCCCTGTCAATGGTTCTACTAGCATGCTGCAATATTGTATTACATTATTTCTTCAGAAATCGTAGTCCTTAACCAAAATTAGTAGGAATGTAAGTGTAAGTAAATTATTACAAGTGATGCTCCAAAAAATTACACCTCCCTGTAAATTGTGAATGAACGCGTCTACTAAAAGAATGTGAGGTCTTATACAGTACTTTAAAAAATGGAGAGTGAATCAAATGATAGAAAATTGGCCATAAAGAGAATATACTATATACCTGAGGGGTCCCAAAAGCCCCTCCACCATATAAGACGAGAGACCCATTTTATAAATGACACAATATGTGTAATTCAAGTTCACACTTATTATGTATTATCCAGTATGCAAACTATAACCTAGAAGAATCGTGATATAAACCCCATGTCTCCAAGTACCCACTCCACGTCTCAGAAGCATCCTCTGCTGTATTTATTTACTCCTGAAACATAGTTCTGTATTTCTAAGCACCAAGCACAAAAAGCATTCTCCACTGCTTATATAACCGATTTATCTTCCATATCTAAAATCCCAATTTAAAATCCTGCTCTGACACATAATCTAAGCCCACGTTTGCAGCTTTATTCTCTACAATGCGTTACAGAAAATGTAACAAAGACAGAAATGCTAAATCCTCTTAGTCCTGACACTACACTATTCTCATACCATCTGGTTCCAGGTCGCTGGGTCCGGGCAGACCAACATTCCTAATTGGCATTGGAGATTTAAATGTCCAAACAAGCTTTCCCTGAAGCTACGCTCTACAATTGAGGAAGAAAGCAGAGCCCTCTCCGATTTTTAAGGTTCTTAGCATTAATAATAAAAAGACCTAGAATGCCTGAACCAGCCCGGGTGATCTGAAGCCAGGTAGAAACCCTATAGTAATGAGCTACTCGTCCCTCTAGCAATGAAGCATCTGAAGCAGAAAACAATCTTGCCTGCTGTCTAGCATCTCGACAGGAAGCTTATTAGAGGCTTTGCTGAGTCACATCATATAGAAAAGTGAAAATAAGAGACGGGAAAGACCTGATAACTAGAATAGCATATGTGTAATTATCAGATGTGTCCTAGAGTGTGAGGCACAATAGGCTCCATGGGGAGATTGTGAAGAAGACAACTAATGTGCTGGAGCGCTGACCCTCTTTGTAACACTCGTTTGACTTAATAATAACAGCTTGCCTCTCAAGTATTTGTCACAAATTTAACAAGCCTGAAACAGCAAGATGCATCTGCCAGTAAATGTGAAGGAGGCATCCGACTGAATCAGGAACTTAAATAGGGTCATTTCAGGGAGTGACTTCTAAAGATGTCATAATTGCTCTATATACAGCTTGAAACCATATTCATCAAAGCCTAGCTAATATAAAAACAGCGGCACATATAGCATTTGTACTGAACAACACAGACTAGTCAAAATATTAGGAGAATTTTTGAAATAAATATTATTGATTAGAGATGAGCGAACAGTGTTCTATCGAACACATGTTCGATCGGATATCAGGGTGTTCGCCATGTTCGAATCGAATCGAACACCACGTGGTAAAGTGCGCCAAAATTCGATTCCCCTCCCACCTTCCCTGGCGCCTTTTTTGCACCAATAACAGCGCAGGGGAGGTGGGACAGGAACTACGACACTGGGGGCATTGAAAAAAATTGGAAAAAGTCATTGGCTGCCGAAATCAGGTGACCTCCATTTTAGACGAATAGTGGATTTCAAATCCGGGTCATATGAGAATGTGAACTTTGTGACTATGAGACAGGGATAGCTGTACAGGCAGGGATAGCTAGGGATAACCTTTATTTAGGGGGGAATGTTATTAAAAATAACTTTTTGGGGCTCTATCGGGTGTGTAATTGTGATTTTTGTGAGATAAACTTTTTCCCATAGGGATGCATTGGCCAGCGCTGATTGGCCGAATTCCGTACTCTGGCCAATCAGTGCTGGCCAATGCATTCTATTAGCTTGATGAAGCAGAGTGTGCACAAGGGTTCAAGCGCACCCTCGGCTCTGATGTAGCAGAGCCGAGGCTGCACAAGGGTTCAAGCGCACCCTCGGCTCTGATGTAGGAGAGCCGAGGGTGCACTTGAACCCTTGTGCACCCTCAGCTCTGCTACATCAGAGCCGAGGGTGCGCTTGAACCCTTGTGCACACTCTGCTTCATCAAGCTAATAGAATGCATTGGCCAGCGCTGATTGGCCAATGTATTCTATTAGCCTGATGAAGTAGAGCTGAATGTGTGTGCTAAGCACACACATTCAGCTCTACTTCATCGGGCTAATAGAATGCATTGGCCAGCGCTGATTGGCCAGAGTATGGAACTCGACCAATCAGCGCTGGCTCTGCTGGAGGAGGCGGAGTCTAAGATCGCTCCACACCAGTCTCCATTCAGGTCCGACCTTAGACTCCGCCTCCTCCGGCAGAGCCAGCGCTGATTGGCCGAAGGCTGGCCAATGCATTCCTATGCGAATGCAGAGACTTAGCAGTGCTGAGTCAGTTTTGCTCAACTACACATCTGATGCACACTCGGCACTGCTACATCAGATGTAGCAATCTGATGTAGCAGAGCCGAGGGTGCACTAGAACCCCTGTGCAAACTCAGTTCACGCTAATAGAATGCATTGGCCAGCGCTGATTGGCCAATGCATTCTATTAGCCCGATGAAGTAGAGCTGAATGTGTGTGCTAAGCACACACATTCAGCACTGCTTCATCACGCCAATACAATGCATTAGCCAGTGCTGATTGGCCAGAGTACGGAATTCGGCCAATCAGCGCTGGCTCTGCTGGAGGAGGCGGAGTCTAAGGTCGGACCTGAATGGAGACTGGTGTGGAGCGATCTTAGACTCCGCCTCCTCCAGCAGAGCCAGCGCTGATTGGTCGAGTTCCGTACTCTGGCCAATCAGCGCTGGCCAATGCATTCTATTAGCCCGATGAAGTAGAGCTGAATGTGTGTGCTTAGCACACACATTCAGCTCTACTTCATCAGGCTAATAGAATACATTGGCCAATCAGCGCTGGCCAATGCATTCTATTAGCTTGATGAAGCAGAGTGTGCACAAGGGTTCAAGCGCACCCTCGGCTCTGATGTAGCAGAGCCGAGGCTGCACAAGGGTTCAAGTGCACCCTCGGCTCTCCTACATCAGAGCCGAGGGTGCGCTTGAACCCTTGTGCAGCCTCGGCTCTGCTACATCAGAGCCGAGGGTGCGCTTGAACCCTTGTGCACACTCTGCTTCATCAAGCTAATAGAATGCATTGGCCAGCACTGATTGGCCAGAGTACGGAATTCGGCCAATCAGCGCTGGCCAATGCATTCTATTAGCCCGATGAAGTAGAGCTGAATGTGTGTGCTAAGCACACACATTCAGCACTGCTTCATCACGCCAATACAATGCATTAGCCAGTGCTGATTGGCCAGAGTACGGAATTCGGCCAATCAGCGCTGGCTCTGCTGGAGGAGGCGGAGTCTAAGATCGCTCCACACCAGTCTCCATTCAGGTCCGACCTTAGACTCCGCCTCCTCCAGCAGAGCCAGCGCTGATTGGCCGAATTCCGTACTCTGGCCAATCAGCACTGGCTAATGCATTGTATTGGCTTGATGAAGCAGTGCTGAATGTGTGTGCTTAGCACACACATTCAGCTCTACTTCATCGGGCTAATAGAATGCATTGGCCAATCAGCGCTGGCCAATGCATTCTATTAGCGTGAACTGAGTTTGCACAGGGGTTCTAGTGCACCCTCGGCTCTGCTACATCAGATTGCTACATCTGATGTAGCAGTGCCGAGTGTGCATCAGATGTGTAGTTGAGCAAAACTGACTCAGCACTGCTAAGTCTGCATTCGCATAGGAATGCATTGGCCAGCCTTCGGCCAATCAGCGCTGGCTCTGCCGGAGGAGGCGGAGTCTAAGGTCGGACCTGAATGGAGACTGGTGTGGAGCGATCTTAGACTCCGCCTCCTCCAGCAGAGCCAGCGCTGATTGGCCGAATTCCGTACTCTGGCCAATCAGCACTGGCTAATGCATTGTATTGGCTTGATGAAGCAGTGCTGAATGTGTGTGCTTAGCACACACATTCAGCTCTACTTCATCGGGCTAATAGAATGCATTGGCCAGCGCTGATTGGCCGAATTCCGTACTCTGGCCAATCAGCACTGGCTAATGCATTGTATTGGCTTGATGAAGCAGTGCTGAATGTGTGTGCTTAGCACACACATTCAGCTCTACTTCATCGGGCTAATAGAATGCATTGGCCAATCAGCGCTGGCCAATGCATTCTATTAGCGTGAACTGAGTTTGCACAGGGGTTCTAGTGCACCCTCGGCTCTGCTACATCAGATTGCTACATCTGATGTAGCAGTGCCGAGTGTGCATCAGATGTGTAGTTGAGCAAAACTGACTCAGCACTGCTAAGTCTGCATTCGCATAGGAATGCATTGGCCAGCCTTCGGCCAATCAGCGCTGGCTCTGCCGGAGGAGGCGGAGTCTAAGGTCGGACCTGAATGGAGACTGGTGTGGAGCTATCTTAGACTCCGCCTCCTCCAGCAGAGCCAGCGCTGATTGGTCGAGTTCCGTACTCTGGCCAATCAGCACTGGCCAATGCATTTCTATGGGGAAAAGTTAGCTTGCGAAAATCGCAAACTGACAGGGATTTCCATGAAATAAAGTGACTTTTATGCCCCCAGACATGCTTCCCCTGCTGTCCCAGTGTCATTCCAGGGTGTTGGTATCATTTCCTGGGGTGTCATAGTGGACTTGGTGACCCTCCAGACACGAATTTGGGTTTCCCCCTTAACGAGTTTATGTTCCCCATAGACTATAATGGGGTTCGAAACCCATTCGAACACTCGAACAGTGAGCGGCTGTTCGAATCGAATTTCGAACCTCGAACATTTTAGTGTTCGCTCATCTCTATTATTGATGCAATGTATGCAATTCTTGAAATAATGAAATTCTCTCCCTAGCACTGGCTGGGATTTTGTTTGCATTCATTTAGATCAGTAGATGGAAAACTTATCCCTCCCTTTACCTTAATGCATGTCTCATTATGGTGGTTGAAGTTGCATATACACTATGCATCTTCTCACCTATATTAAAGGGGTTGGTCACTTTCACACCAATATTGAGAGACAAATGTTATGATTTGTCTAATAAAAAGTTGTACAATTTTCCAATATACTTTCTGTATCAATTCCCCATGATTTTCTAGATCTCTGCTTGCTGTCATTCATTCTGTTACTTCTAGTGGATAAAAGTCAGTCCATGGTCATGTGATATACAGTCCATGGTCATGTGATCTACAGTCCATGGTCATGTGATATACACACAGGTACAGCTCATTATAGTCACAACACAGTAATTAGACATCTGCCTGGTAATCAGCTGTGCACCTGTGTGCTCATCACATGACCATGGACCGTAAATCACATGACCATGGACTGATTTTAATCAACTAGAAGTATCGGAATGAATGACAATAAGCAAAGATCTTGAAAATCGTGAGGAATTGATACAGAAATTATATTGGAAAATTGCATAAATTTTATTATGCAAACAATAACATTTGTCTCTCAATTTTGGTCTGAAAGTGGCCAACAATGTAACAAAATACAGTATAAAGTATTTTGTTTTACTCTTTCGTATTCGGTATTCTTCTTTTTTCATGCACAAGTATACCACTGTCAAACTGATAGACCTTAAATGACCTGTGGACTGTCAGGTTATTATAAAGTCCCTAGCAGCAGGAGACGAATCTTCTATTCCTGTGCAGTGCAGTGACATGTCTACTCGTGTGATCTTGTGAACAAGGACAGTGCTGTACGCTATAGCAGTCTAGGTAAGAACAATTGAAGTCTAAGTAACAACTATTGACCTAGAGTTAAGGACAGGAGATTTCCTGTGCTTACATTATGTGGGAGTGAAGAGACAATATATTGTGAGACAAAGACTACATGGGTCATAATTCTGGCTCTGTTTGCAAAACAACCATCATATATGCCTTTCTCCATATCAGTGGCGTAACTAGGAATGGGTGGGCCCCAAGGTGAACATTTGACATGGCCCCCTCCCCCACACAAACTGCAATCCTGCATGAACTATTATGCCCCATAGCGGACCCTGCACACACTATTATGTGCCATAGTGGCCCCTAAACACACTATAATGCCACAAACACTATTATGTCACAATGTGGACCACCCATGAACAATTATTATACTCTTTTCAGACCCTAGAGTATAATGATCAGAGACCCAATAGAGGATACAAACATAAAAAACACTGTTACTTACCTCTCTCTGGCACTCTCCCTGCTGATTTTGGGCATCTTCAATGTTGGACCAGATGTCACATGAGCCAGGCCTGCATCGCGACGTATAAGGATGCCAGACTGGCCTGCATGACATCTGTGATGTCACCAAATGGCCTGAAACCTGCCGGAAAGCAGGAGAGGTAAATAGCAGTGTTATTTTTTTTTTTATTTTTTTTTTAAACATTAAAGTTTATTGATGTTTTTTTAAACATTTTTAGAGGGGGGAGCAGGGGTTGGGGAGGGGGGATTTAAGTGTGGATAAAACCTCAATGGGTGGGAGGTGGACTGGGGGGGAGGGGAAAGGGATCAGGGAGCACCAATAAGCTCTGACGCAGCAGAGCAGAAATACAAATAAGTATAAGATAGATGAGTAAAAACCATCAATTAGAGCATATAACCAGGACCATAAAGGACAAAGGCAATAAGGAAAGAGGCAACATTAGGAAGGCACATAAGGGAAAAAGGTTTGAAAGTCGGCGGAGTAATAAAAGTGATTCCAAAGTAGCCACGTCTGTTTATGCGCTTCATCATCTTTGCGAAGCTCAGCCACCAAGGTTTCCATAGTACACAGGGCGAGGACTTCCTTCAGCCAGGAGAGGAGTGTCGGAGGGTCGGGGTTTTCCAGAGTCTAGGGATGACTGACTGTGCTGCGACTAACAAAAACACCAGAAGCCAACGGGTGGGTATCCAGAAGGTAGGTGAGAATATAGAGAGGAGTAATGGGGCAGGATCGTCCTCCAAGTCTACACCCGTGACCTGCAGGATAACCCGCCGAACCCCAGACCAGAAGGGGCGCAGGAGGGAACATCCCCACCAGATGTGAGCCATTGTGCCTCGCTCAGAGTGACACCTCCAGCATCTGTCAGATGTGGCAGGATAAATTTCATGGAGGACAGCAGGGACTCTGTACCACCTGGAGAGTATCTTGTAATTAGTCTCCTGAGCTTTACACGAAATAGAGAACTTGTGGCACGCATGGAAGGCAGAGGACCACACACCCGGCGGGAAGGAGACCCCCAGCTCCCTCTCCCAATTATCCGTAAACGCTGGCAGATGATCCTCCATCAACATACCATACAAGAGGGAGATAGTGTGTGCAAGGGGTGTGGAGGAGAGGCAAAGTTGTTCAAACAGGAGAAGGGGCCTGTGGAGATCAATGGGACGTTTTAGGGAAGGATAAAAGTGTGAGAGCTGAGAGTATTGCCAATGAGAAGCAACTGAATCGGGGTGAGAGGTCCGGGCTAGCAACTCCGCCCAGGAGAGAAGCAAGGATGCCGACGTGACGTGTCGGAAACACAGAACTGGATCGCCCACCAAGTGAAACAAGAAAGACGAGCAAAGCGCTGTGTGATGTAATTACAGTCTTGTCACATAGAGGTTTATAGGACCAGGCTGTAGTTACATTACATGGGTGCTATGAGATGTATGATACTATATAAACAGAGATGGGGTCACGGCGCTTAGACAGATCCCACGGACCATTCAAACAGCTGATCCTGAGGGTCCTGGGTATTGGAACCCCGATAATTTTTTTTCTTTGTAATTAGGAAACACCTGGGGCATTAGTAATAAGGGGCACTATTTAAAGGGAGTACACAGGGAATTATTAATTTAAAGATGCATTTGAGAGTATTATTCATTACGGGGGGGTTATAGTATATGTTTTATAATTGGGGATTGCATTAGAATTGGTGTGCAAGTGAGGACAATGTGGGTCAGGTGCCTGGAAAAGTGAGGAGCCAAAGATGTCTGTCCTGCAAACTTTACAGACTGGAAGAAGTGGTCATGGCAGTCCAGATGGAAGAGAAATGGATTGGAAATATAAACGATTAGTCACAGACATCAGTGGTAAGTCACTAAATTTTACTGCCCTGTATTCATCTAGATCAGGGGTGCTCACACTTTCTCAGCATGTGAGCTACTTCTTTAAATGGCTAAGCTCTAAGATCGACTACCCACTTCTTGTGGGCTGGGCCGGGGTGGCCTGTAGACAGATCGGGGTGTGTCTGTGGGCGGGGCTAGGCATGTGGGTGTTGCCGGGCGGATCATGAGAGGTGGCCGCCCAGGCATCCCCGCTGTCTGCTTCTTCACAGTGCAGGCTGAGAGTTATCTCTGGACACTGGCAGGCTGGGGCTGCGGCAGCCCCGCCTGCCAGTGTCCGTAGATGACTCTCAGCCTGTGCTGTGAAGAAGCAGCACCCCGGCCCCCTCCATCCCTAAGAGCGGCCTGCAAGTGCTTGTTCACAGCGCAGGTTGAGAGTCATCTACGGACACTGGCAGACGGGGCTGCCGCAGCCCCAGCCTGCCAGTGTCCAGAGATAACTCTCAGCCTGCGCTGTGAAGAAGCAGACAGCGGGGATGCCTGGCTGCATCCCGCGATCGACCCATACGTCCATTGCGATCGACCGGTAGATCGCGATCGACGTATTGGGCACCCCTGATCTAGATCATCTGCAGACTTTGTGTAAAGCCAATATCTACCACTATTTGTTCACCATATAGTGATAAAATTGGAATACCTAAGTTGGGACCCACTTAGACATGTTCGCCCCCTGTGTTCAACCCCTAGCTACACTTCTGCTCAACTCAAATATCTTCTTCAGCTTGATATCAAGCACAGTATACAGACCCTTAAACAGTACAGTGGGATTTCATATTATAAATTTTATAAATGCCCTGGTTTATTCATGAAAGATGGAATTGACAGCAAGCTTACCTTTAATGACAAGTGCCAGGCAGCTGCTGCCAAGGCAAATAAAATTATGGGATGCATCAAAAGAGGTCTAGATTCTCATGACCAGAACATAGTTATGCCTCTATACAAATCACTGGTACGGCCACATTTAGAATGTCGTGCGCAATTTTGGGCCCCAGTATACAAGAAAGATATCAGTGAAAAGTGCAAAGACGGGCAATCAAAATTATTAGGGGAATGAGTGGATTGGAGTACAACGATAGATTAACAAAATTTGGGTTATTCAGTTTAGAGAAAAGACGTCTACGGGGAGATCTAATAACAATGTACAAATACATGAAGGGACAATACAAAGAACTTTCTAAGGATCTTTTTACTCCTTGGCCAGTGACAGTGACAAGAGGACATCCTCTACGTCTGGAGGAGAGAAGGTTTCACCAGAAACATAGAATGGGATTCTTCACAGTAAGAACAACGAGGCTATGGAAGTTTCTGCCCCGGGAAGTGGTGATGGCGGATTCAAAGAACAAGTTCAAAGAGGGCCTGGATGCCTTTCTTGAAGAGAAAAATATAATAGGTTATGGATTCTAGATTTTAAGGACACATTGATCCAGGTTTTTATACTGACTGCCAGATTGGAGTCGGGAAGGATTTTTTTTTTCCCCTGAAATGGGGCAATTTGAGCCTCATGGGGTTTTTTTGCCTTCCCCTGGATCAACACTGTAGGGGATTGTAGGGTTATAGGTTGGACTTGATGGACTGATGTCTTCATCCAACCTCATCTGCTATGTAACTATGTAACTATGAAGTTTTCACTAAACACAAACATCAGACAAATATATAAATACAGTATATACTGTATACACAAGTTTATTAGAGAAAACCTTATAATGGAATGGAGGCTCTAGTACCCCACTGGGCCGCCTGTAGGCACTAAACAAGATGAGATACAGTTGGCAGGTTCCATATGGTATCCTGTGGCAGATTTTCCCAAAGATGTTGCAGCTAGGCCTGTAGATCCTGCACACTTGCAGGTTGCCAAAGCTGATGTCCAAACTGGTCCCATAAATGCCTGATTGATGAAAAATCTGGGAACCAGCAGGCCAAGGAAGTTGAGCTTTCTGGGCAAGACCCAGTGTCTAATAAGTAAATAATGATTTACATATCTGAAGAGTTTTGCAGTAATCTGAAATTTCTATCTGAATTCATTATTTATGCATTTATCTATTTTTTTTGTCAATGAGTGGTTAATGAGAAAGAAAGAAAAATTAGAACAAGATGAAGGAGAAACAGAATAAGGAAATCTACATACAGCTAGCATCTTTTCTGGAAAGCCTCTGGTATCTTTGGTTGAGAGTCTTTAATAAACGACTCAGGTATAATAAAACATACATAAAATAAGAAAATAAAACAATTGGCTTAATGTAATATTTGACTCTGTTTTTCATATGAATCTTCTTCATTCCCATATTAATATAGAAACACAGATAAAAAGAGTTATATAATTTCTCATGACTTGACTGTATACAACATATTGCAGTACACATAGGGGGATCATGCAGGGATTTAAAAAATAGAAAAATATATAGTCCCATCCTGTTATATTGTTCATGTGGATAAAGTGGGAACAATAGCATTCAGCAAAATAGAAAAGACAGACTGGTGCTCACCGTTCAGCCTTGGCTTCAACTGAATGTTTATGACCTTCAGCAAATACAGTAAAGCCTTTAGTGACAATATTTCAAAACAACTATTATTCTGAATATTTCATTGTATTCAATGTACAAAATGCTATGGTATATTATAGAGAAGGGATTGTATTTACATGACCTTTTGCAAATAAAGTTTCAATTACTGCAGTTGCCATGAATATATCTACCATACAACATAAATGCAGAGTCTATGTAATGTTCACATGTTTTGCATTGCAAAAAAAAATGTAAATATCAGTTAATGTTGCTACATCCAAAAAAAAAGAAAAAATGTCAGCTCACCAAATCCCATTCTATGGTAATAGCATGTTTCAACAGCCCACTCACAGAACAATGCTCTAGGCCAGATCCAAGTAAGGTATAGCAAATATAGTGAGTATTCCAGCTTCTTGACAACAAATAATAGCTAAAAATCCATTTAATTCAAAAACATTTAAAAAATACTCTCTATACAGAAAAAGAAAACATGCTATGACTGCCAGACGGTAAATCTGACTCTATTCCTGCTATCATAGCGTGAATGAAGCAGAATTACAATGCCAGAACGACTGTGGCAATGCTTCTGGACAACCTTCTATTCTATAATCCACCATTACTTCAGCCCTTAACTCTGTGGCCCCTTCACAAACACCAGATTCCAACCAACCAACTGGCAACCCTGATACACCAACCTGACTAAAAAACTTAGACGTGCCGCACAGGTTGCAGAACGCCTCTGGAAGAAAAGCCACTCCCAGGAGGACTTCATCAGGAATAAAGAGGCAGTTCTCACCTTCAAGAACGCACTCATCTCTGCAAAGCAGGTTTATTTCACCACACTCATATCTGCGCTATCCCGCAACCTCAAACAACTATTCACTACGTTCAACTCCCTTCTCCATCCTCCTGTGCACCCTCCGACATCACTTATCTCAGCTGATGACTCTGCCTCTTATTTCAAAACTAAAACACAAAAAAGCTGGGAGAAATACTCAACATAAATAAAATAATAAAATGTCATAACTTTATTAATACAATAATTTTTATTTGTTGTGCCTTTTATTTCAAAAGCAAAATTGACACCATCAGAGACAGTCTCACCCTACACCCCCAACAACTATTCTACCCAACTGCTCGGTGCTCTTCATCCTTAACCTTCAACCATCTTTAACCTTCTTCTCCACCGTCACTGATGAAAAGCTCTCCAGCCTAATCTCTAAATCATCTCCTGCACGTTTGACCCGATCCAGTCACATCTCATCCCTAACCTCACTGAAGTCTGTACTCCTGCTCTAACCCACTATCTCTCGACCAACTTACTCTTTCACAGACTACAATCAGGTTTCAGACCCCATCACTCCACAGACACTGCCCTAACCAAAGTGACTAACAACCTTCTAACTGTCAAAGCCAAGCGTCACTACTCTGTCCTATTTCTCCTTGTTCTCTGCTCTTTGACATAATCTACCATTCCCTCTTGTTAGAAACACTCTCATCCCTTGGTATCTCAGACCTGGCCCTTTCTTGGATCTTCTCATGCCCTCACCAACTGCACATTCAGCGTTTCCTACTTGCACACCACCTCCCCACCACACCCTCTCTCTGTAGGTGTCCCCCAAGGCCCAGTTCTAGGACCCCTCCTGTTCTCCATCTACACCCTCAACCTTGGCCAACTCATAGAATCCCATGGTTTTCAATACCATGGCCATGCTGACGACACTCAAATATATATCTCTGGACCATACATTACCTTTCTGTTGTTCAGAGTGTCTAGCAGCTGTATCCTCCTTTCTCTCCTCCCACTTTCTCAAACTCAACATTGAGAAAATGGAGTTCATTATCTTCACCCCACCTCACATGGCCCCTCTACCTGATCCATCTATCAAAGTTAATGGAACCATACTTACTCTAGTCACATGGATCAGTTGCCTTGGGATAACCCTTGACTCTGACCTATTCATTAAATTGCACATCCAAACTCTCAACACCTCCTGCCATGTCCAACTCAAAAACATCCATCGAATCTGCTCCTTTCTCACCCCTAAAACTACAAAGATTCTAGTCCATGTCCTCATAATCTCCCACTTACATTTCTGTAACACCCTTCTCCATGGCCATCATGCATATACAGTCCTATGAAAAAGTTTGGGCACCCCTATTAATCTTAATCGTTTTTAGTTCTAAATATTTTGGTGTTTGCACCAGCCATTTCAGTTTGATATATCTAATAACTGATGGACACAGTAATATTTCAGGATTGAAATGAGGTTTATTGTACTAACAGAAAATGTGCAATATGCATTAAACCAAAATTTGACCGGTGCAAAAGTATGGGCACCTCAACAGAAAAGTGACATTAATATTTAGTAGATCCTCCTTTTGCAAAGATAACAGCCTCTAGTCGCTTCCTGTAGCTTTTAATCAGTTCCTGGATCCTGGATAAAGGTATTTTGGACAAACAATTCAAGTTCAGTTAAGTTAGATGGTCGCCGAGCATGGACAGCCCGCTTCAAATCATCCCACAGATGTTCAATGATATTTAGGTCTGGGGACTGGGATGGCCATTCCAGAACATTGTAATTGTTCCTCTGCATGAATGCCTGAGGATTTGGAGCGGTGTTTTGGATCATTGTCTTGCTGAAATATCCATCCCCGGCGTAACTTCAACTTCGTCACTGATTCTTGAACATTATTCTCAAGAATCTGCTGATACTGAGTGGAATCCATGCGACTCTCAACTTTAACAAGATTCCCGATGCCGGCATTGGCCACACAGCCCCAAAGCATGATGGAACCTCCACCAAATTTTACAGTGGGTAGCATGTGTTTTTCTTGGAATGCTGTTTCTTTTTGGACGCCATGCATAACGCCTTTTTTTATAACCAAACAACTCAATTTTTGTTTCCAAAATGAAGCTGCCTTGTCCAAATGTGCTTTTTCATACCTCAGGCAACTCTATTTGTGGCGTACGTGTAGAAACGGCTTCTTTCTCATCACTCTCCCATACAGCTTCTCCTTGTGCAAAGTGCGCTGTATAGTTGACCGATGCACAGTGACACCATCTGCAGCAAGATGATGCTGCAGCTCTTTGGAGGTGGTCTGTGGATTGTCCTTGACTGTTCTCACCATTCTTCTTCTCTGCCTTTCTGATATTTTTCTTGGCCTGCCACTTCTGGGCTTAACAAGAACTGTCCCTGTGGTCTTCCATTTCCTTACTATGTTCCTCACAGTGGAAACTGACAGGTTAAATCTCTGAGACAACGTTTTGTATTCTTTCCCTGAACAACTATGTTGAACAATCTTTGTTTTCAGATCATTTGAGAGCGGGCTGTCCATGTTCGGCGACCATCAAACTTAACTGAACTTGAATTGTTTTGTAGAAAGAAATGGTCCAAAATACCTTCATCCAGGATCCAGGAACTGATTAAAAGCTACAGGAAGCGACTAGAGGCTGTTATCTTTGCAAAAGGAGGATGTACTAAATATTAATGTCACTTTTCTGTTGAGGTGCCCATATTTTGCACCGGTCAAATTTTGGTTTAATGCATATTGCGCATTTTCTGTTAGTACAATAAACCTCATTTCAATCCTGAAATATTACTGTGTCCATCAGTTATTAGATATATCAAACTGAAATGGCTGTTATAAACACCAAAATATTTAGAACTAAAAATGATTAAGATTAATAGGGGTGCCCATACTTTTTCATAGGACTGTACTCTCACCCCCCCTCCAGTCCACCTTAAACCGTGCTACTTGCTTAATACACCTCTCCCCCTGTTCTTCATCGGCTGCTCCCCTTTGCCAAACCCTTCACTGGTTACCCGTTGCCCAGCGAATAGAGTTCAAACTACTAATACTAATATACAAAGCCATCCACAACCTGGCCCCTCCATATATCTCTGACCTAATCTCCCGCTACCTGCCCACACGTAACCTCCGATCCTCCAAAGACCGCCTACTCTGCTCTGCTCTTATCTGCTCCTCACACAACCATCTCCAAGATTTCTCCTGTGCATCCCCCATACTCTGGAACTCATTACCAAGACACATTAGACTGACTCACACAATCACAGGCTTCAAGAAGGCCTGAAGACTCACCTATTCAGGAAGGCCTACAACCTCCAATAACACTATCAATGCACTGCCATCTGTACAGTCTCTCCCTCTCCTTCTGTCTCTATTTCTCTTCCCTCATAGACTGTAAGCCCTTGCGGTCAGGCCCCTCTGTCCCACTGTGCCAGTCAGTCATTGTAAGGGCTTGTTCACATCTGCGTTGCCCGCTCCGTTGTGCAGGTTTCTGTTTCCTGCATAAAACAGAGCAGGATACGGAAACCTGCAGGAGTCTCTCTCACCCATTCATTTGAATGGGTGAGAGAGATGTCCGGCCATGAGCGGTGGTGAGCGTTTTGCGCTCTCCGCCGCGAAACCGGGTTTTATAATCTGGACAAAGAGTCGGACATGCAGTACTCTATGTCCGAATTAAAAAATCCGGTTTCGCGGCGGAGAGCATAAAACGCTCACCGCCGCTCACCGCCGGACCCGGTCTATGCTTTGCATCTTCTGGCATGCAGAAGACGGAAAGCACAGAACGGAAAGTAGAATGCAGGTGTGAACCTAGCGTTAGTATTATATTTGCGTGTATATTTTGTGTACTGTATGTAAACCCTCAAATGTAAAGCACCATGGAATTGTGTTATATATATAAATAAATAAATAAACAAATAGTAATAATAATAATAATAATAATAATAATAATAACAACCCTTTCGAGAGGACAAGAATAAAGAAAGAGGCATAAACAGAGGAGTGGTCACTGTGAATGTTGTTAAAGGGAGTCTACCACATCCTCCACCATATTTAACTACTACCAGCACATTACAGTGATAAACATTATATCTTTGTTATTTATGTCACTATTGTAGATTTGGAGAAAAACAACTTTGAAGTCTTATGAAAAATGATGCAGTTGGTGCACTGGGGACAGGTCTTAAGCACTGGGAGTATTGTTCTTGCTCCTCATGTAGGATGGGTGATATCATAATGGTGGTACAACCAACTCTCACTGCATGTGGTGGTTTAGACATGAGATGGTAGAAGTTTGAGTAGCAAGAGCAGTGCTCCAGAGATCTAATATGCCCATTTCCAATGCCTTTACTGCCTCACTTGCATATCACTATATTGTTGCTTTCCTACAAATCTAAAAAAAATTAAAAATTTAACAAATATGTGTTTTTTTTATCACTGTCAAGTGCTCTGTGTTATGGTGGTCTCTGTTGAATATGCTGCGGCAAAGTTAGACTCTCTTTAAAGTATGCAAATTGCTATATTGATAGGTCAAGCGGTAGAATGGGTGAGTTTAGGCTTGATAAAGTATGATTAGTTATATTGTGATGAATGTCAGTATGCAGCCCCACTGCTCGAGCCACAGCTATTCAACTATTTGTAATGTACTTTGGAAAGTACACATGCTGTGAGACTGGGATATTGGATACAGTTAATAAATCCCTATATTGTCTCTTGCCAATACAGTCTAAACAATTATGTTAAATAACATGAGCGAATTAGAACATAATTTGAAAACATGAACATACGGTACATAGGACATATTCACTAGTAGACATAATAGTTTGTGCGTGATTATTGTATACATTATGTACTGCAGATGTTTGCAAAACATTCAGGGCACAATGAGGCACATTTATCAATACTGCTGATCTTTGTACTGTCAAAAAAGTAAATCCCATTTGTAGTTATAGACAGATTTTGTTTTATGGAATTTCATTAATTATATTAGATAAATATAGCCTGCATTTATGGGGTGAAAGAATAGTGGATTTACAACATACTCTACCATCAAGCTAACACACGTATGGAACTTTGTTAAACCACATTCTCATGTATTACCTTACACTTCCTTTGGTTGCACTGTGTATGCACACGCTGATGAGCAAAAGGGTAACCATGAGCTTCTGACTCCATATCTCACCATCCACTACAGCTTCAAATGTGAGACTACCATCATTTTATAGACTATCATCTTGGTTATCTCATACATAAATTTGACTTATAACTTCTTAGAATGTGACTAGTTATGCAGTTTGTGTCATGTAACTGCATTATTCCTTTTTTCCTTCTGGGCATGCTCTCGATCAGATTCAAGCATGTTTCGACCAAAATCTGTTCCTTGGTCTCTTCTACACTTTCCCAATGCTGGTGCATACTGGTCCACTCACTTTGGTACGCGAATATAAGGGTTTCTTCAACTCTACCTACAAGTGTCCAAATTGGGTTGACGTTTGTGAACTGTGAGGGCCAATCCAACATCTCTACTTCATTGTCATTGAACCATTTCATTACTAATTTTGAGTATGCTATGGGTCGTTGTCCTGATGGAACACTATGTCATC
This sequence comes from Leptodactylus fuscus, assembly GCF_031893055.1. Classification (NCBI taxonomy): domain Eukaryota; kingdom Metazoa; phylum Chordata; class Amphibia; order Anura; family Leptodactylidae; genus Leptodactylus; species Leptodactylus fuscus. The sequence continues at coordinate 120,286,023 of NC_134267.1, read as the reverse complement.
CTTTTCATACCCATAGTACTCGAGTGTATGAAGTAACTTGTCTTGTAGGATAACTCAGCAATGAGACCACCATCGATCCTGGTCAAGCATCCTACACATTTAGATGTGAAACAATCCCATATCATCAGACTTCCTCCACCAAATTTGACAGTTTCTTCAATTTCTCAATCCATTAGAGCAGCAGTTCTCAACCTGTGGGTTGTGAGCCTTTTTGGGGTTGAATGACTCTTTCACAGGGGTTGTCTAAGACCATCGGAAAACACATATTTCCTATGGTCTTAGGAACTGAGACACCGCTCTGTCCTAGTGGTGGCCACTCTAAAACACTAGCTGCTGGCTCTGTGCTGTTTCATACAACAGAGACCCAGCAGCATAACTCTGATCACGGGCATTTAACCACGGGCATCTCAGAGGTTCATTTCACTTTCTATTTCATATTCGGTAATTGGACGGTTCCCCCTCGGCACTTTTGCAGAAGCTGTCCCATTACCATCGTAGTTGTGAGCCTTCTGAAGGCTCCCAACCTTGCCATAATAATGTAACTACTGAAGCCTACCAGCAGCAGGCTTCAATAGTTACATAGTAAATCTGCCATAGACTGCAATACAGTCACATGTTCAAGTCCCCTGAGAGGGAGGCTAAGAAAAAAGTTTAAAAAGAGGAAAAAAGTTTTCAAAAATATAGAATTTTTTTAAAAAAGAACTAAAAGTATAAATCACCTACACACACACACTTTCCTTAGATCACATATAAATATAAATATATAAATGAAAGTAAACATAAACACATTAGGCATCCCCAAGTCTGAAAAGCACTAACTAATAAAATATAAAAACATTTGGCCAATACAGTAAACACCGTAGCAGGAAAAAAAAAATCTAAATAGTTAATGTGATGTTTTTTCACTAAATTACCTCCCTAAAAAATAGAATAAAAAAAGTGATCAAAACAATATATATATATACATATATATATATATATATATATATATATATATATATATATATATATATATATGGTATCAATAACAACTACATAGTGTCCTTCAAAAAAAGACACCTTTCACAGCTCCATACACTGAAGTCTAAAAAAGCTACAGGTGTATATGTGACTCAAAGAATTTTTTTTCTTCAAAATTTAGAATTATTGTAAACTTATTAAAACATATCAAAATGGGATTTTTGATAGTTCTATTAGTTTCTGTTAACATTTTGTAACGGATTCCAGCAATGGACACTACTAACGATAGTGTGAACGTCCCCTTGATCCAATTGTTTCTTCTAGACCCATTGCACGCATCAGAGCCCAGTCTATTGACTTTTGTCTCATTGCTCCAAATCCCGTTTTCAATCCTTTACTGTCCACTTTTTGTACTTTTTTTGCCAACTCCAGCCAATGCTTTTTTCAGTCCACCATTCCAGACTTGTATAACATGCGTTACATGGTGCTTGCATGGACGTCTGTGATCTCACTATTATGAAGCAAATGAGTCACCCCTAAAGCTGTGTTAGTTGCACCAGAATTGATAGAACTTGTGATGAATCGACTTTTTGACTCCCATATTTTGCCTGGACATCCACATCTTGGCCTTTGAATGGATGGATGGATGGACTTCATTTTATATTCTTTCTACTGTCATGGCACTCGCATGATGCAGTTTGGCAATTTTCTTGGCCAAGAGACTGATATCAATGAGCTGGATGATGCGATTTTTCTTTCTTGGGAAATCTTCAAAGCTGATCCTTGATTTGAGCCAGTGACCTTTCACTTGGCAATCCACCTAATAACACACTGAACTATTAGGGAATGTGAAAACAGGTTGTAATTTTAATATACAAGAAGAAAAAGATTTTTCCACCATCAGGAGCAAAACAGTAACAATCCAGTTACATGACAAGAATCTGCATAACTAATCATGTGCTAAATAGTAGTAAGCCAAATTTATGTATGAGATAGCCAAGATGATTGTCTATAAAATGATGGTAGTCTCACATGCAAAGCTGTAGTGAATGGTGAGATATGAAGCCTGAAAGTCAAACGTACAAAACATTGTTACCCTTTTACTCGTCAGTGTGTGTCATAAGAGTTATTTCTTTTTATTTTGCATGGGTGGATTATTTCTGTAACCATGCACAATGTTATATTTACCAAAGACTGATGGTGTTAATTTATATATGGCAGGTTCTTCAAATGTCAGGATATAAACTGATACTGAAAAAAATTCACTAGAAGTACTATATTAATGTGTTTACAAGATGTAAGGCCATAATCTTGATGGCACATATACACATACTGTTACTCCTAGCCAGTAAATAAGTAGAAATAAGGGTTGATTAATTAGAGGCGACCATATGATATAGTTCATAGCGAGCTCTCTGTAATAATTGCTTTCAATAAAAGACTGTAAATTAATTTAGAAGAAATGTATTTTTATTGCTTCTTAAATCATTAAGAATTACTGGGTTAGACTTGCAGGACTCAATGTTTAGGTTCTTACTGACACTAGATGTACGTATATAAGGCTTCCTCTACACACACTTTTTGGTGTTTTCAATCTCATCTGAAAATTCCAAAAGTTTTAAATGTTTTGACTCCTTAAACTATTACTAACCCCAGGCCAAGTCTTATAATACATGCAAAACCCTGACCAGATTCTGAAATAGATACAGATCCCAGACCAGATTCCAGAATAAATCTCAAACCCCAGGCCAGACTCCATAATAAATACATATCTCAGACCCAAGAAATAAATACACCCTCATAATAAACATAGACAAAAAAAAAACCCAAAAACCATAGAACCAAGCAAATACAGATCTCTATGACCCCCAAATAAGTTCAGACCCCAGAATAATTTTAGATCCCAAACCATTCACCAGAATACATTTGGACTCCAAGACCCCAGAATCAATATTTCTTTGGTCTTTGTGTCCCGGACTTGACATGCCGAAACATCAATGCCATGGCCTGTGACTGCTATCAGTTGCTGTAGTGATGGAGTTCCAACAACACTGAAGTAATATGTCTGACATGCTAGCACCTATAAACTGGGGCAGGTCACTGACCAGGGAACAACCAGCACCGGAGCAATAGAGGATCTGTAAACTTTATAAAGATTGTTATTAAATTGTTGGTAAGACATTCATTTTTGACAGTGAGTTACTACAGAATGTGTAACTATGCAATGGGTTATGTAAGGAAAGAAAAAAGATTGATCCCACAGTGTGAAATGCATTATTGCCAAATGGTGGTGCTTTGACGTCAATGGAGTTGGACATCTGCACTGAATGTACCTGTACCTTGACAAAAATAAAGTGCTATTTCATCCATTCCATGTATGATTAGTATCTATGGTAGATGTTTACTATTGTAGCATAGCATGAGGCAATAGAGATGAGCGAACAGTGTTCTATCGAACTCATGTTCGATCGGATATTAGGCTGTTCGGCATGTTCGAATCGAATCGAACACCGCGTGGTAAAGTGCGCCATTACTCGATTCCCCTCCCACCTTCCCTGGCGCCTTTTTTGCTCCAATAACAGCGCAGGGTAGGTGGGACAGGAACTACGACACCGGTGACGTTGAAAAAAGTAGGCAAAACCCATTGGCTGCCGAAAACATGTGACCTCTAATTTAAAAGAACAGCGCCGCCCAGGTTCGCGTCATTCTGAGCTTGCAATTCACCGAGGACGGAGGTTTCCGTCCAGCTAGCTAGGGCTTAGATTCTGGGTAGGCAGGGACAGGCTAGGATAGGAAGGAGAAGACAACCAACAGCTCTTATAAGAGCTAAATTCCAGGGAGAAGCTTGTCAGTGTAACGTGGCACTGACGGGCTCAATCGCCGCAACCCAGCTTTCCCAGGATCCTGAATGGAATACACTGTCAGTGTATTCCCGTATACCCGATATATACCCCGATACCCGTTCCAACGGTGTGCCCCCCCACCTTCACCCCAGAAATACCCTGCAAGTCCCCTAGCAATAGAATTGGGGCTATATACACCCACAATTTTTACTACTGGTATACAGTGCCATTGTCTGACTGGGAATTCAAAGAATATATTGGGAATACAAATACCCTCATTTCTTGCTACTGCCATATAGTGCCAGTGTCTGACTGGGAATTCAAAGAATATATTGGGGTTACGTGCACCCACAATTTTTACTACTGGTATACAGTGCCAGTGTCTGACTGGGAATTCAAAGAATATATTGGGGTTATAAATACCCTCATTTCTTGCTACTGCCATATAGTGCCAGTGTCTGACTGGGAATTCAAAGAATATATTGGGGTTACGTGCACCCACAATTTTTACTACTGGTATACAGTGCCATTGTCTGACTGGGAATTCAAAGAATATATTGGGAATACAAATACCCTCATTTCTTGCTACTGCCATATAGTGCCAGTGTCTGACTGGGAATTCAAAGAATATATTGGGGTTACGTGCACCCACAATTTTTACTACTGGTATACAGTGCCATTGTCTGACTGGGAATTCAAAGAATATATTGGGGTTATAAATACCCTCATTTCTTGCTACTGCCATATAGTGCCAGTTTCTGACTGGTAATTCAAAGAATATATTGGGGTTACGTGCACCCACAATTTTTACTACTGGTATACAGTGCCATTGTCTGACTGGGAATTCAAAGAATATATTGGGAATACAAATACCCTCATTTCTTGCTACTGCCATATAGTGCCAGTGTCTGACTGGGAATTCAAAGAATACATTGGGGTTATAAATACCCTCATTTCTTGCTACTGCCATATAGTGCCAGTGTCTGACTGGGAATTCAAAGAATATATTGGGGTTACGTGCACCCACAATTTTTACTACTGGTATACAGTGCCATTGTCTGACTGGGAATTCAAAGAATATATTGGGAATACAAATACCCTCATTTCTTGCTACTGCCATATAGTGCCAGTGTCTGACTGGAAATTCAAAGAATATATTGGGGTTACGTGCACCCACAATTTTTACTACTGGTATACAGTGCCATTGTCTGACTGGGAATTCAAAGAATATATTGGGAATAAAAATACCCTCATTTCTTGCTACTGCCATATAGTGCCAGTTTCTGACTGGTAATTCAAAGAATATATTGGGGTTACGTGCACCCACAATTTTTACTACTGGTATACAGTGCCATTGTCTGACTGGGAATTCAAAGAATATATTGGGAATACAAATACCCTCATTTCTTGCTACTGCCATATAGTGCCAGTGTCTGACTGGGAATTCAAAGAATACATTGGGGTTACGTGCACCCACAATTTTTACTACTGGTATACAGTGCCATTGTCTGACTGGGAATTCAAAGAATATATTGGGGTTATAAATACCCTCATTTCTTGCTACTGCCATATAGTGCCAGTTTCTGACTGGTAATTCAAAGAATATATTGGGGTTACGTGCACCCACAATTTTTACTACTGGTATACAGTGCCATTGTCTGACTGGGAATTCAAAGAATATATTGGGAATACAAATACCCTCATTTCTTGCTACTGCCATATAGTGCCAGTGTCTGACTGGGAATTCAAAGAATATATTGGGGTTACGTGCACCCACAATTTTTACTACTGGTATACAGTGCCATTGTCTGACTGGGAATTCAAAGAATATATTGGGGTTATAAATACCCTCATTTCTTGCTACTGCCATATAGTGCCAGTTTCTGACTGGTAATTCAAAGAATATATTGGGGTTACGTGCACCCACAATTTTTACTACTGGTATACAGTGCCATTGTCTGACTGGGAATTCAAAGAATATATTGGGAATACAAATACCCTCATTTCTTGCTACTGCCATATAGTGCCAGTGTCTGACTGGGAATTCAAAGAATACATTGGGGTTATAAATACCCTCATTTCTTGCTACTGCCATATAGTGCCAGTGTCTGACTGGGAATTCAAAGAATATATTGGGGTTACGTGCACCCACAATTTTTACTACTGGTATACAGTGCCATTGTCTGACTGGGAATTCAAAGAATATATTGGGAATACAAATACCCTCATTTCTTGCTACTGCCATATAGTGCCAGTGTCTGACTGGGAATTCAAAGAATATATTGGGGTTACGTGCACCCACAATTTTTACTACTGGTATACAGTGCCATTGTCTGACTGGGAATTCAAAGAATATATTGGGAATACAAATACCCTCATTTCTTGCTACTGCCATATAGTGCCAGTGTCTGACTGGGAATTCAAAGAATATATTGGGGTTACGTGCACCCACAATTTTTACTACTGGTATACAGTGCCAATTTCTAACTAGGAATTCAAAATGCGCAAGGCTCCCGGAAAGGGACGTGGACGAGGCCGTGGGCGAGGTCGGGGGAATGGTTCTGGGGAGCAAGGTAGCAGTGAAGCCACAGGGCGTCCCGTGCCTACTCCTGTGGGGCAGCAAGCATTGCGCCACTCCACAGTGCCAGGGTTGCTTGCCACATTAACTAAACTGCAGGGTACAAACCTTAGTAGGCCCGAGAACCAGGAACAGGTCTTGCAATGGCTGTCAGAGAACGCTTACAGCACATTGTCCAGCAGCCAGTCAGACTCTGCCTCCTCTCCTCCTATTACCCAACAGTCTTGTCTTCCTTCCTCCCAAAATTCCGAAGCTTTACAGAACAATAACCCAAACTGTCCCTGCTCCCCAGAGCTGTTCTCCGCTCCTTTCATTGTCCCTCAACCTGCCTCTCCACGTCACGATTCCACGAACCTAACAGAGGAGCATCTGTGTCCAGATGCTCAAACACTAGAGTCTCCTCCATCTCCGTTCGATTTGGTGGTGGATGACCAGCAACCCACCCTCATCGACGATGATGTGACGCAGTTGCCGTCAGGGCATCCAGTTGACCGGCGCATTGTGCGGGAGGAGGAGATGAGACAGGAGTTGGAAGAGGAAGTGGTGGATGATGAGGACACTGACCCGACCTGGACAGGGGGGATGTCAAGCGGGGAAAGTAGTGTGGATGTTGAGGCAGGTGCAGCACCAAAAAGGGTAGCTAGAGGCAGAGGCAGAGGTCAGCAGCTTAGGCGAAGCCAGGCCACACCCGGAATCTCCCAAGATGTTCCAGTTCGTACCCAGCCCCGAAAAACTCCCACCTCGAGGGCACGTTTCTCGAAGGTGTGGAGTTTTTTCAAGGAATGCGCCGAGGACAGATATAGTGTTGTCTGCACAATTTGCCTCTCGAAATTGATTAGGGGCTCTGAGAAAAGCAACCTGTCCACCACTTCAATGCGCCGTCATTTGGAATCCAAGCACTGGAATCAGTGGCAGGCAGCAACGGCAGGACAAAGGCCGCCTGCCGTTCACGCCACTGCCACTGCCTCTGCCACTGCCTCTGCCACTGCCACTGCTGACTGTGCTGGCGATGCACTCCAGAGGACGAGCCAGGACACCACTTCATCTGCCTCCGCCACTTTGTTGACTTCTACCTCATCCTCCCCTGGTCCTGTCTTATCTCCTTCTCCTGCACCATCAAAGGCACCATCAGGCGTTTCTTTACAACAACCCACCATCTCTCAGACATTGGAGCGGCGGCAGAAATACACTGCTAACCACCCACACGCGCAAGCCTTGAACGCCAACATCGCTAAACTGCTGGCCCAGGAGATGTTGGCGTTCCGGCTTGTTGAAACTCCCGCCTTCCTGGACCTGATGGCAACTGCGGCACCTCGCTATGCCGTCCCTAGCCGTCACTACTTCTCCCGGTGTGCCGTCCCCGCCTTGCACCAGCACGTGTCACTCAACATCAGGCGGGCCCTTAGTTCCGCGCTTTGCACAAAGGTCCACTTGACCACCGACGCGTGGACAAGTGCATGCGGACAGGGACGCTACATTTCACTGACGGCACACTGGGTGAATGTAGTTGAGGCTGGGACTGCTTCCCAAACTGGCCCGGTGTACCTCGTCTCCCCGCCTAACATTCCTGGCAGGGACACGAGAAGAACACCCCCCTCCTCCTCCTCCTCTACCGCCTCCTCCTCCGCCACCGCCTCCTCCTCCGCCACCGCCTCCTCCTCCGCTGTTAGATTGACCCCAGCTACGAGTTGGAAACGTTGCAGCACTGGCGTTGGTAGACGTCAGCAGGCTGTGCTGAAGCTGATCAGCTTGGGGGACAGACAGCACACTGCCTCCGAGGTGAGGGATGCCCTCCTCGATGAGACGGCAATATGGTTTGAGCCGCTGCACCTGGGCCCAGGCATGGTCGTTTGTGATAACGGCCGGAACCTGGTAGCAGCTCTGGAGCTTGCCGGACTCCAACATGTTCCATGCCTGGCCCACGTCTTCAACCTAGTGGTGCAACGTTTCCTAAAGAGCTACCCCAATGTTCCAGAGCTACTGGTGAAAGTGCGGCGCATGTGCGCCCACTTTCGCAAGTCGACAGTAGCCGCTGCTAGCTTAAAATCTCTCCAGCAACGCCTGCATGTGCCACAACACCGGCTTTTGTGCGACGTCCCCACACGCTGGAACTCAACGTTTCAGATGTTGAATAGAGTGGTTGAGCAGCAGAGACCTTTGATGGAATACCAGCTACAAAACCCTAGGGTGCCACAAAGTCAGCTGCCTCAGTTTCACATCCATGAGTGGCCATGGATGAGAGACCTTTGTGACATCCTACGGGTCTTTGAGGAGTCCACAAGGAGGGTGAGCTCTGAGGATGCGATGGTGAGCCTTACAATCCCGCTCTTGTGTGTTCTGAGAGAATCCCTGATTGACATCAGGGATAACTCAGATCACACAGAGGAGTTAGGGATAGCATCCGATCCATCACAGCTGGAGAGTAGGTCCACACATCTGTCCGCTTCACTGCGTTTAATGGAGGAGGAGGAGGAGGAGGAGGAGGAGGAAGAAGAGTTGTCCGATGATGTGATGGTGATACAGGAGGCTTCCGGGCAACTTCGAATCGTCCCATTGTTGCAGCGCGGATGGGTAGACATGGAGGATGAGGAGGAAATGGAGATTGAACTTTCCGGTGGGGCCAGAGGAGTCATGCCAACTAACACTGTGGCAGACATGGCTGAGTTCATGTTGGGGTGCTTTACAACCGACAAGCGTATTGTCAAAATCATGGAGGACAACCAGTACTGGATCTTTGCTATCCTTGACCCCCGGTATAAAAACAACATCTCGTCTTTTATTCCGGTAGAGGGGAGGGCCAATCGCATCAATGCTTGCCACAGGCAATTGGTGCAGAATATGATGGAGATGTTTCCAGCATGTGACGTTGGCGGCAGGGAGGGCAGTTCCTCCAGTAGGCAACCAAGTTCTCACCGGTCCACACAAACGAGGGGCACACTGTCTACGGTCTGGGACACCTTGATGGCACCCCCTCGCCAAAGTGCCGCCACGGAGGGTCCTAGTGTCACCAGGCGTGAGAAGTATAGGCGCATGTTGCGAGAATACCTTTCCGACCACAGCTCTGTCCTCTCCGACCCCTCTGCGCCCTACACGTATTGGGTGTCGAAGTTGGACCTGTGGCTTGAACTTGCCCTATATGCCTTGGAGGTGCTGTCCTGTCCTGCCGCCAGCGTCCTATCTGAGAGGGTGTTCAGTGCAGCCGGTGGCATCATCACTGACAAGCGCACCCGTCTGTCAGCTGAGAGTGCCGACCGGCTCACTTTGATAAAAATGAACCACCACTGGATAGAGCCTTCATTTTTGTGCCCACCTGTGTAAAGCACCCCAACATGAAACTCCATGTCTGTACTCAACCTCTCCAATTCCTCCGCATCCTCATACTCATCCACCATAAGCGTTGCACAATTCTGCTAATACTAGGCTCCCTCCAACATGATTTCCCCCAACTCTGCTGGTTAGAGGCTCCCTCCACCCTGATTTCCACCAACTCTGCTGGTTAGAGGCTCCCTCCACCCTGCTTTCCCACAACTCTGCTGGTTAGAGGCTCCCTCCACCATGAATTTGCCCAAACTGGGCTGTTTAGAGGCTCCCTCCACCATGAATTGGTCCAAACTGGGGTTTTTAGAGGCTCCCTCCACCATGAATTGGTCCAAACTTGGCTGTTTAGAGGCTCCCTCCACCATGAATTGGTCCAAACTGGGCTGGTTAGAGGCTCCCTCCACCATGAATTGGTCCAAACTGGGGTGGTTAGAGGCTCCCTCCACCATTAATTGGTCCAAACTGGGCTGGTTAGAGGCTCCCTCCACCATTAATTGGTCCAAACTGGGCTGGTTAGAGGCTCCCTCCACCATGAATTGGTCCAAACTGGGCTGTTTAGAGGCTCCCTCCACCATGAATTTGCCCAAACTGGGCTGGTTAGAGGCTCCCTCCACCATGAATTGGTCCAAACTGGGGTTTTTAGAGGCTCCCTCCACCATGAATTGGTCTAAACTTGGCTGTTTAGAGGCTCCCTCCACCATTAATTGGTCCAAACTGGGCTGGTTAGAGGCTCCCTCCACCATGAATTGGTCCAAACTGGGTTTTTTAGAGGCTCCCTCCACCATGAATTTGCCCAAACTGGGCTGTTTAGAGGCTCCCTCCACCATGAATTGGTCCAAACTGGGCTGGTTAGAGGCTCCCTCCACCATGAATTTCCCAAAACTTGGCTGTTTAGAGGCTCCCTCCACCATTAATTGGTCCAAACTGGGCTGGTTAGAGGCTCCCTCCACCATGAATTTGCCCAAACTGGGCTGTTTAGAGGCTCCCTCCACCATGAATTTGCCCAAACTGGGCTGTTTAGAGGCTCCCTCCACCATGAATTGGTCCAAACTGGGCTGGTTAGAGGCTCCCTCCACCATGAATTTGCCCAAACTGGGCTGTTTAGAGGCTCCCTCCACCATGAATTTGCCCAAACTGGGCTGGTTAGAGGCTCCCTCCACCATGAATTGGTCCAAACTGGGGTTTTTAGAGGCTCCCTCCACCATGAATTGGTCCAAACTTGGCTGTTTAGAGGCTCCCTCCACCATGAATTGGTCCAAACTGGGGTGGTTAGAGGCTCCCTCCACCATTAATTGGTCCAAACTGGGCTGGTTAGAGGCTCCCTCCACCATTAATTGGTCCAAACTGGGCTGGTTAGAGGCTCCCTCCACCATGAATTTGCCCAAACTGGGCTGTTTAGAGGCTCCCTCCACCATGAATTTGCCCAAACTGGGCTGGTTAGAGGCTCCCTCCACCATGAATTGGTCCAAACTGGGGTTTTTAGAGGCTCCCTCCACCATGAATTTGCCCAAACTGGGCTGGTTAGAGGCTCCCTCCACCATGAATTGGTCCAAACTGGGGTGGTTAGAGGCTCCCTCCAACATTAATTGGTCCAAACTGGGCTGGTTAGAGGCTCCCTCCACCATTAATTGGTCCAAACTGGGCTGGTTAGAGGCTCCCTCCACCATGAATTGGTCCAAACTTGGCTGTTTAGAGGCTCCCTCCACCATGAATTGGTCCAAACTGGGGTGGTTAGAGGCTCCCTCCACCATGAATTGGTCCAAACTGGGCTGGTTAGAGGCTCCCTCCACCATGAATTGGTCCAAACTGGGGTGGTTAGAGGCTCCCTCCACCATTAATTGGTCCAAACTGGGCTGGTTAGAGGCTCCCTCCACCATTAATTGGTCCAAACTGGGCTGGTTAGAGGCTCCCTCCACCATGAATTGGTCCAAACTGGGCTGTTTAGAGGCTCCCTCCACCATGAATTTGCCCAAACTGGGCTGGTTAGAGGCTCCCTCCACCATGAATTGGTCCAAACTGGGGTTTTTAGAGGCTCCCTCCACCATGAATTGGTCCAAACTTGGCTGTTTAGAGGCTCCCTCCACCATGAATTGGTCCAAACTGGGCTGGTTAGAGGCTCCCTCCACCATGAATTTCCCAAAACTTGGCTGTTTAGAGGCTCCCTCCACCATTAATTGGTCCAAACTGGGCTGGTTAGAGGCTCCCTCCACCATGAATTGGTCCAAACTTGGCTGTTTAGAGGCTCCCTCCACCATTAATTGGTCCAAACTGGGCTGGTTAGAGGCTCCCTCCACCATGAATTGGTCCAAACTGGGTTTTTTAGAGGCTCCCTCCACCATGAATTTGCCCAAACTGGGCTGTTTAGAGGCTCCCTCCACCATGAATTGGTCCAAACTGGGCTGGTTAGAGGCTCCCTCCACCATGAATTTCCCAAAACTTGGCTGTTTAGAGGCTCCCTCCACCATTAATTGGTCCAAACTGGGCTGGTTAGAGGCTCCCTCCACCATGAATTTGCCCAAACTGGGCTGTTTAGAGGCTCCCTCCACCATGAATTTGCCCAAACTGGGCTGTTTAGAGGCTCCCTCCACCATGAATTGGTCCAAACTGGGGTTTTTAGAGGCTCCCTCCACCATGAATTGGTCCAAACTTGGCTGTTTAGAGGCTCCCTCCACCATGAATTGGTCCAAACTGGGCTGGTTAGAGGCTCCCTCCACCATGAATTTCCCAAAACTTGGCTGTTTAGAGGCTCCCTCCACCATTAATTGGTCCAAACTGGGCTGGTTAGAGGCTCCCTCCACCATGAATTGGTCCAAACTTGGCTGTTTAGAGGCTCCCTCCACCATTAATTGGTCCAAACTGGGCTGTTAGAGGCTCCCTCCACCATGAATTGGTCCAAACTGGGTTTTTTAGAGGCTCCCTCCACCATGAATTTGCCCAAACTGGGCTGTTTAGAGGCTCCCTCCACCATGAATTGGTCCAAACTGGGCTGGTTAGAGGCTCCCTCCACCATGAATTTCCCAAAACTTGGCTGTTTAGAGGCTCCCTCCACCATTAATTGGTCCAAACTGGGCTGGTTAGAGGCTCCCTCCACCATGAATTTGCCCAAACTGGGCTGTTTAGAGGCTCCCTCCACCATGAATTTGCCCAAACTGGGCTGTTTAGAGGCTCCCTCCACCATGAATTGGTCCAAACTGGGCTGGTTAGAGGCTCCCTCCACCATGAATTTGCCCAAACTGGGCTGTTTAGAGGCTCCCTCCACCATGAATTTGCCCAAACTGGACTGGTTAGAGGCTCCCTCCACCATGAATTGGTCCAAACTGGGGTTTTTAGAGGCTCCCTCCACCATGAATTGGTCCAAACTTGGCTGTTTAGAGGCTCCCTCCACCATGAATTGGTCCAAACTGGGGTGGTTAGAGGCTCCCTCCACCATTAATTGGTCCAAACTGGGCTGGTTAGAGGCTCCCTCCACCATTAATTGGTCCAAACTGGGCTGGTTAGAGGCTCCCTCCACCATGAATTTGCCCAAACTGGGCTGTTTAGAGGCTCCCTCCACCATGAATTTGCCCAAACTGGGCTGGTTAGAGGCTCCCTCCACCATGAATTGGTCCAAACTGGGGTTTTTAGAGGCTCCCTCCACCATGAATTTGCCCAAACTGGGCTGGTTAGAGGCTCCCTCCACCATGAATTGGTCCAAACTGGGGTGGTTAGAGGCTCCCTCCACCATGAATTGGTCCAAACTGGGCTGGTTAGAGGCTCCCTCCACCATGAATTTGCCCAAACTGGGCTGTTTAGAGGCACCCTCCACCATGAATTTGCCCAAACTGGGCTGGTAAGAGGCTCCCTCCACCATGAATTGGTCCAAACTGGGGTTTTTAGAGGCTCCCTCCACCATGAATTGGTCCAAACTTGGCTGTTTAGAGGCTCCCTCCACCATGAATTGGTCCAAACTGGGGTGGTTAGAGGCTCCCTCCACCATTAATTGGTCCAAACTGGGCTGGTTAGAGGCTCCCTCCACCATTAATTGGTCCAAACTGGGCTGGTTAGAGGCTCCCTCCACCATGAATTTGCCCAAACTGGGCTGGTTAGAGGCTCCCTCCACCATGAATTGGTCCAAACTGGGGTTTTTAGAGGCTCCCTCCACCATGAATTTGCCCAAACTGGGCTGGTTAGAGGCTCCCTCCACCATGAATTGGTCCAAACTGGGTTTTTTAGAGGCTCCCTCCACCATGAATTTGCCCAAACTGGGCTGGTTAGAGGCTCCCTCCACCATGAATTGGTCCAAACTGGGTTTTTTAGAGGCTCCCTCCACCATGAATTTGCCCACACTGGGCTGGTTAGAGGCTCCCTCCACCATGAATTGGTCCAAACTGGGGTTTTTAGAGGCTCCCTCCACCATGAATTTGCCCAAACTGGGGTGTTTAGAGGCTCCCTCCACCATGAATTTGCCCAAACTCTGCTGGTTAGAGGCTCAATCCACCCTGATTTTCAAAACAAATGTTGGTGCCAACCTCAACTTACTACAAGGGCCAAATTCACTGCTGGTGACAAGCTCTCCTCACTGCAAGTGCCAAATACACATGTTTCAAGGTGTTTTCCTACTGTCAGAGAGGTGGTATTGAGTGTGTAAAGTGTGTAGTTGTTAGGCTGTGATGTTGGGGTAATAGAGGGTCTTTGGTGTGTTAGATGCCCCCAGACATGCTTCCCCTGCTGTCCCAGTGTCATTCCAGGGTGTTGGCATCATTTCCTGGGGTGTCATAGTGGACTTGGTGACCCTCCAGACACGGATTTGGGTTTCCCCCTTAACGAGTATCTGTTCCCCATAGACTATAATGGGGTTCGAAACCCGTTCGAACACACGAACATTGAGCGGCTGTTCGAATCGAATTTCGAACCTCGAACATTTTAGTGTTCGCTCATCTCTATGAGGCAATTAACCAGCCAGAAGGAGAATCCACCCTTCCCTTCTCCATGGAGCACTGTGTGTGAGGCTGAACCAGAAGAGAGTCCAGCCCTCCCTTCTCCATAGAGCACTGTATGTGAGGCTGAATATGCAGAAGAATATCATGTAAAAAGCAGTCATATTGAAGATAAGGAGCAGAAGAAAAGCTTAATAAGTGGAGGAGGAAACGTATATCCTTAATACAGATATATTACAAAGTTTGTCCTTTTCACCTGAATTCATTAATGAAAAGTTGTTTAAAGGTTTGCAAAAACGAATTATAGGGGTTGTCTTATCATTAACAACCCTTTTCTTCTGCAGCTATCCAGGGCTCACCTTCTCATAAATCCTACAGTTTCTATATTTCATCCCTAACAAATTACTGCTTTTGAAAGGTAAAACCTCATCTGGCTAGATTATTACAGAACAGCTTTCCATTCTGGATCATAAAATGGTGTCATAAGGGAATCCTGTTTATTGCATCTATATGCATCCCCTTTAAATGCCACAGAACGGTAAAGAGGGCTGTCTTGTTTGGCCTGACATTTGTTCTCCATTCCACCTTCCTTCTGCTCACACTTGGTATACTTCCCTTCTGCTTAGAATGCCTTGCTTTTTCTATTCTTGCACTACTTCACATCACTTGAGCAGAGTTTAGTGGATGTCACCTGTTATTTAGGATGTGACTGCTGCATCTGTAAAAGAATTCTACAATTTACTTTAAAAATGGAAGTTTGAATGATTACATTTGCAATGATGTATTATTTATCGCAGCCACCTACAAATAATATCAGAAATGTAAAATCCAATGTGACAAGTTTATTCAGCTGCTATTACTATGAAAGTGAAGGCTGCAGTTAACTATTGTATCTCCAGTTCACATGCAAAGAACAAAATGGACATTTCCAAAATGCCATTGACTGACTGCGGCTTCACTTCTTGTGCAATATCCAAGTCGATCAATATATATTGAATTGTCTTCTCGGATGGGAAACTTGGTTATGCCAGTCCCTGTTTTACTCCTTTAATCTTACAAATTACTCGTACAATTGGCCTGACAACAGCTAATTGTGACGTCAAGTGAGGAAATTATAGAGAGGTGACATTATCCTTAACTTACTCTCTTCTGCTAATTTAGTAATGTGACCACAGACCTTCTGTTACTTTGACACCAACAACATTAACCCTGTTTATGGCTTTTTCTTGAGGTATTTATGTTTCCGAGCTTTCCAGCACTTTGCATGTTATGTCTTCATGGTAAATTTTGAGTCTTGCGCAATTGTAAGATGTTATGGACGTAGATCTTCAATTTGCTGTCACTTGCTTGGGACAGGAATGGAATAGTTAAGCCAAAAATGAGCTGTGTGCATGGTAGTGACATAGGAGCAGAACTGAAGGATATAGCCTCTACATTTATGACATTGCTTTAAGAAGTTCAGGTCATCTCATGGTCAGTCTGTCTGGTGATTTCTGGAGGCTATATCATGCAATGACTCCCTAGAGCTGAAGTGAAGTTCACCCTATGAGTTGTACACAAAATAAGTTGTTTGTTACTCTCCTGTGTTCTGATCCACTGACACCGGGCATTGCTAAAGCTACCCAATGCAGCAAGTGGCTTAGTATGTAAAGGCTTACTTCAGAAAGGGACATGGCTTAAAGGGGTTGTCCCATCACAAGGATCCTATCTATACTGCTTGTTAATGTGGATGTAAGACTTTTCCTAAATACACTGCTTCAGCAAAACTGCTTTGTTTGTCCACTATCTTACTTTATTCAATTCTTTGTGGCCACAGCCCTGACTTATCTGATCAAAAGTCAAGTGATGTGTCTGCTGCTCTCAGTGGGGAGGGAGGAGGGGCTAAGTGCACGGGAGCGAGCCTGTGTATCTAGCTATTCCTGTGTCTACACCATGTGACCTAGCTTCCTGTTAGCAGATAGGGGAGAGGAGCTGCTTTCATTTCTTCTGTTCTCCCAGTTATCAGGCTAGCTAAATCAATTGTGTTTATTATGGCAGAGACAGGCAGTCTCTGTATGTAACACAGAATGGAGTTGCTGCTGCCTGTACTTAATAGTCCAATATGGGTGGGCGGAGCTTCATTTTAATTTGGGGGGCGGAGCTAAACGGCAGGTTGCATGTGAAACCCCGCCCACCAAATGATGCAAGAAACCAGGAAGAAAGAAGATTTTACAACAGTGAAGACTGGTGAGTATGTGACGTGGGAATACCCCTTTAAGGTAACTTGCAAGAGAAACAGTTGAGCTTGCTATTGGAGCACAGCTTGCAAGAGGAGCATCTTGAGACACCAACCAAGGGAGAGGAGCAGAGTAGATAGCTTGCATTAGAAGAGAGGGACACAGCCATAACATGCCAGCTATTTCAGAGAATCGGCAAAGATCTAACAAGCACCAGTGTTAGGCAGGAATATGAGTTTTGCAATGGTGGGCAACTGCATATCCTCCCGAAAGGATAAGAGTGTAGTTTGTTACCTTATACTGGGGACCTGGCAGGTTACTTTATTACTTACTGTGGCTGTGCTGCTACCATCTGCTGCAGTAAAGAGAAAACCACAGTGAGAAGCCTGGAATTGAATATCTCCTTTCGCTTCTAGTGGGAGACTTCAAGTGACTTTCACAAGGTACTGTGTAGAAAGAAGGACATAGGTCTGACACAGAAGCAAGTTGACTTTAGAAGAGGGCAGTGTTTATATATATATATATATATATATATATATATATATATATATATACAGTATATATATATATATATATATATATATACTGTATATATATATACTGTATATATATATATATATATATATATATATATATATACAGTGTGGGACACATAGCTGAGGTAACAACCTGGAGGAGGCATGACACTATGGGGGCAATCTGGCAGTTCGGGGGGACATGAAACTGTGGATTCAGCCTGGGGGGGCATGAAATTGTGTGTGTGGGGGGGTCATGACACTATGGTGGCAACCTGGGTTGTGGGGGAAAACAAACGTGTGTTAAACGATGTAAGGGCCATTGATAGAGGATTATAATTTGTGCAGGTCAGGTATTTCTAGGTGGTGGTGATAGGGGGGCCCACTTCTGAAATCATTGCACCAGGCTCACCAGTGTGTTAAAATGGTCCTGATAAGGATATGAAACCAAAACATTGCTACTTTCAATTTGTAGAGGCTGTCTGTGCAGGGCCAGGGACTGCACTGTACATCACCTCTAAAGTGTCTTTAGGGAGACAGACCACATCTATGACCTCTCAACCCAGCCAAACCAGTGAGCTGCTTAGTACTGATGAGGGGCAATAACCTCGAAACAGCTTTCTGTAGGTCGGTCTCTCTTCCTTTTGAAAGGGATTGTCTGGATTAAAGGGATTCTACCATTAAACTACCTTTTTTTCTAATGAACACGTCGGAATAGCCTTAAGAAAGGCTATTTGTCTCCTACCTTTTGACGTGGTCTCCACCGCGCCGTTCCGTAGAGATACCGGTTTTAACCAGTATGCAAATGAGCTCTCCGCAGCAATGAGGGCTGGCCCCAGCGCTGAAACACCGATGAGTGCGTCCCCATTGCTGCCCAGAGCTCTTTCCTGCGCTGCCTCCTTCTTCTTCAGCAACTCCGCCTCTTCTGGCTTCTCTTGCTCTTGTAGTTCTATACAGGAGCATAGAAAGGCCACCCCAAAATGGCTGCCGGTCAGCTCCTGTATTGAACTGCAAGAGCGGCTACCCCAAAATGGAAGCCAGCCGGCTCCTGTATTGAACTGCAAGAGCGGCTACCCAAAAATAGCCGCCGGCCGGCGGAAAGAGCTCTCGGGCAGCAATGGGGATGCGCTCATTGGCCTTTCAGCGCTGGGGCCCGCCCTCATTGCTGCGGAGAGCTCATTTGCATACCGGTTAAAACTGGTATTTCTACGGAACGGCGCGACGGAGACCATGTCTAAAGGTAGGAGACGAATAGCCTTTCTTAAGGTTATTCCGACGTGGTAATTAGAAAAAAAAGTAGTTTAATGGTAGAATCCCTTTAAAGACGAATTAGTACATGTTGCTAAGTTTCTTAGAAAACCAGGCATTCATCTATAGGGAGCTACCTTTAAAAAGGTTGCTTTCCTTTCTCCATATTCATTTCCCATTGCTCCATGGGGAAAGTCACTTGGAAATAAGGAATAGAATGTCAGTCACTTAGGATTCTAGCCTTGCCAGACAGGCGATTTGGACCTGCTTGGCAGTCTAAAAGACAAATAAATGTTAAAAAAGAATACAATTTCAATAAAAAAAAGTTGCCAAATTTGTAACATTCTCAGAAGTAAAATGTAACGCTATTTGACAGACATGTTCCAATATATATTGATTGTTGATCGGGCAGATAAGTAATGTATATGTTAATGATATCTGCTAATCTGTTAATTATCTGCTGGCATGCTAATTAGCTATTAATATTATATGATTACCTTTCTTATTAACACCAGCCCTTGAAGGCTAATTATTATCTGCCCTGCTTGGCCTTGGCCTGTTGAAGTAAAATGTAATTGATTACATAAGAGACTAGTTACATAATGAGCTGGCTATTAACTATTTAATGAACATTTGGGGTTTCACCTCCTGACAGACCATTTGTGTTTCTGCTATAAACTGTTTCCACTGGAAAAACCCACCACCCATAACACTATGAACTATGAAGGACTGTACAATACACATCATGATATATATATATATATATATATATATATATATATATATATATATATATATATATATATATATATATTACTATATGCATACAGTCTATGAACTGTTACATTTTAATAAATTATTATAGTTAGCTTAAAATGAAAATTTATTAAGCAACATGAAATGTCTTCATGTTTAGAATACAATATAAATATAAATTTACTATAAATATAGATGCTTTTATTACACAATTTCAAGAATTGTTATGACTTAGTATTACTTACAAAGAATGTTATAAAACGGGGGCCACACAGTGGCTCAGTGGTTAGCACTGCAACCTTGCAATGCTGGAGTCCTGGTGTTCAAATCCCGCCAAGGGCGAAAAAAAACATTTAAAAAAAAAAAAAAAAAGAATGTTATAAAACTGCTAACTTCAGCTTAATCACTAACAAATTCATATTTAATACTATGGAATTAATGATTACTAGGATTATGATGACTTAAAGGGGGTTTCCCATGAATATAACCATATTTAAATTTGTAGACACTTAAATGTTAAAGAATTTTGCAAATCTAAAGAATTTTAAATTTTGTAGAGGTTTAAAGATTTTCTCTAACCATCTTAGTGATGACAATCTTTCCTTAATAGATTGCCAATGTATACGACCATGAATGCAGGACCTTTCTATATCTCTATGGTATAGAAACCTCGCCATGATTTCCTTATCGTGGCCAGGTTATCTTCTCATGCATGAAATGTTAGTGCTCAGCATATTCATCCTACAAAAGCAGATATAGTAATAGAGGAGACACATGAGGCAATCCAACCAAAACTATGCTACCGCTGCAGCTAAATATGGCAGGTAGACACATCTCTACAGAATAATCACACAAAACACTTGTAAGTTTGTTAATCACATTTGATAATTGTTCCACCAGGTTCACTGAATTTCTTTTTATTCTAATTTTTGCATTTTTTCAAGCTTACTGCCCATTCCCACCTCCTGATACATCTATCCATATCAGTCCATCTCGCCTCATTCCAGGTCAGATATCTCAGGAGAAGGGCGACCTCCTCTGTCACTTTCTCACGGCCACCAGGAAGGTTATTCCGTGCCACTGACGTAGTTGTGTAACCCCCTCTTTGATGGAGTGGCTCCAGGAGATTCTCCGCATTAGAAGGATGGAGGCCCTGGTTGAGGAGGATTCTCCTACTTCCTCCAAGTTTGAGGCGCTCTGGCGGCCGTGGGGGGTGCTTTGGGAGTCGTCAGAATTCTATAACTTATTTTCGTGACTCTACCTGTTCTCTGCTCGTGACTCCCCGAACGGAATACTAAACGCAGATGTGAACCAGGCCTAAATGTAATGGAAGTTTCTTTAGTATAGAACATCATCAGAATCATTTAGACAGTAGATACTCTCTTATCTGACTGGGATCAAGAGTGACTAGCTGGATGACTTCCTTACAACAAAGCTAGTAGGGAAATAGCCTTCTAAGCCCTTGTAACCAAACATTGGACAGGACTGCCATATCTAACATGAAGTGTAGCAACATATTCCAGACAGTAAGATACTGTAGTACACAGGTGGTTATTTGGCGCTCAATGTCCTACTAGGTCTAGTACAGAGGTATTTATGAAGACTTTGGAGACAGATGTAGTAAAATACAGGAACTTGGATCCAGCACATCTATGTAGGAAATAATGCAAAGATGAAATACTGTATATACTAGTCTATTGAAGTGTAAAGGAAGCTACACATTTCAGAACTGCATCAGGCAATTACACATCATATTTTGACGTTTAGGGGAGGGGCATCCAGTGAATACAGTCAGAATCAGTAACCAATTGTTAATACAACATAGAGAAATAACATTAAAGGTAATAATACTCCCCTTATTTATAGGTACCTATTTGGTGACAGATTTAATAGATGGCACATACACTCAATATGGTATAGTTCTGTCCTCTCAAAGAACTATATATAAATAATACAAAGTAAAATATTTAAGGCAGCACGGTGGCTCAGTGGTTAGCACTACAGCCTTGCAGCGCTGGCGTCCTGGGTCCCAATCCTGCCAAGGACAATATCTGCAAGGAGTTTGTATGTTCTCCTCGTGTTTGCGTGGGTTTTCTCCCACATTCCAAAGACATACTGATAGGGGGATAATATAAATGTAAAATATTTACTACTTTGGAATTTTGTATAAGATATTTTACTGTGTAATGTATAATATACAGATGATGCATAGAAAGCTAGAAGGAATGTATTTGCTTTACTATAACACCTAATATAGGATGGAGCGCTCCCTCTGACAGTGTGACTGCATTACTATAAGGATTTGGGGATAGCTACAGATAATTATGTACATTTGATAAAAAATAGTAAATGTCAAATGCTACTCACTGAACATCTGATGTAGCCTAAATACACTAAAAATATTTTACGTGTCCTCATCTGTCCTGCCCCGAAAGCTACCTCTAAATCAACAAGCCCTTCGTTTTCTGAGCTAGATACATTCAACGCGCCTTTCATGTCAGCTACGCTATTGATGTGACATTGAATGTGCTAACAAGAGAACATGCCAGTTCTATAGAACGAGTACATATTTCTTCAAATACCTCACCTATGGGAGAAGAGCAAATTTTGATGTGAACCTGTCTTTAAAGAAATAACACATGAAATTGTGGTTTTTATGAAAAGTGTTGCCAGTTTCCATAGTAGAAAAATATGTTCTGCTTGCTCATTTGTTGCACAATAGACTAGTTCTCAATAGGTGGCTCTTCTAATTGTTCATCCCCCATGTGGGTTATTGTGTAGAGACGATGAATTCAGATGTTTCATTCAGCCTTGGCTTAGCAGCTCATGGTGGATGCGGCTGGAGAATTCGCTTTCATCCTTAATGAGCATTAGCACCTAAAATGAAAGATCCTTCTCCTGCCGCTGTGTTCTGTGACACCAGAATAAAACCACACGTGGAGAAAAGTCATTTAAAACAGATATTAGGTACAACAAAGACCTTATGTGAAACACCGAGCAACAGAGACTCTCCGGCTTCTGCTTTCAGGTATAATTTACTTAAGAGTAAAGCACCTTGTAGCAGGCATGCCTTACAAAGACTCCCATCCTATTCATCTTACACTTTATTGGAATTTTTATTACAGCAGTTGTTAGGTGGCAAAAAATACATCTGTAAAAATAGATAAAATTGACTGAACTATATAAATCTTCTACCTGACTGCAGTTTCATCCTACAGTCTTTATAGTGATACATCTTTACTAGAGATGAGCGAACACTAAAATGTTCGAGGTTCGAAATTCGATTCGAACAGCCGCTCACTGTTCGAGTGTTCGAATGGGTTTCGAACCCCATTATAGTCTATGGGGAACATAAACTCGTTAAGGGGGAAACCCAAATTCGTGTCTGGAGGGTCACCAAGTCCACTATGACACCCCAGGAAATGATACCAACACCCTGGAATGACACTGGGACAGCAGGGGAAGCATGTCTGGGGGCATAAAAGTCACTTTATTTCATGGAAATCCCTGTCAGTTTGCGATTTTCGCAAGCTAACTTTTCCCCATAGAAATGCATTGGCCAGTGCTGATTGGCCAGAGTACGGAACTCGACCAATCAGCGCTGGCTCTGCTGGAGGAGGCGGAGTCTAAGGTCGCTCCACACCAGTCTCCATTCAGGTCCGACCTTAGACTCCGCCTCCTCCGGCAGAGCCAGCGCTGATTGGCCGAAGGCTGGCCAATGCATTCCTATGCGAATGCAGACTTAGCAGTGCTGAGTCAGTTTTGCTCAACTACACATCTGATGCACACTCGGCACTGCTACATCAGATGTAGCAATCTGATGTAGCAGAGCCGAGGGTGCACTAGAACCCCTGTGCAAACTCAGTTCACGCTAATAGAATGCATTGGCCAGCGCTGATTGGCCAATGCATTCTATTAGCCCGATGAAGTAGAGCTGAATGTGTGTGCTAAGCACACACATTCAGCACTGCTTCATCAAGCCAATACAATGCATTAGCCAGTGCTGATTGGCCAGAGTACGGAATTCGGCCAATCAGCGCTGGCTCTGCTGGAGGAGGCGGAGTCTAAGGTCGGACCTGAATGGAGACTGGTGTGGAGCGATCTTAGACTCCGCCTCCTCCAGCAGAGCCAGCGCTGATTGGCCGAATTCCGTACTCTGGCCAATCAGCACTGGCTAATGCATTGTATTGGCGTGATGAAGCAGTGCTGAATGTGTGTGCTTAGCACACACATTCAGCTCTACTTCATCGGGCTAATAGAATGCATTGGCCAGCGCTGATTGGCCGAATTCCGTACTCTGGCCAATCAGTGCTGGCCAATGCATTCTATTAGCTTGATGAAGCAGAGTGTGCACAAGGGTTCAAGCGCACCCTCGGCTCTGATGTAGCAGAGCCGAGGCTGCACAAGGGTTCAAGCGCACCCTCGGCTCTGATGTAGGAGAGCCGAGGGTGCACTTGAACCCTTGTGCAGCCTCGGCTCTGCTACATCAGAGCCGAGGGTGCGCTTGAACCCTTGTGCACACTCTGCTTCATCAAGCTAATAGAATGCATTGGCCAGCGTTGATTGGCCAATGTATTCTATTAGCCTGATGAAGTAGAGCTGAATGTGTGTGCTAAGCACACACATTCAGCTCTACTTCATCGGGCTAATAGAATGCATTGGCCAGCGCTGATTGGCCAGAGTACGGAACTCGACCAATCAGCGCTGGCTCTGCTGGAGGAGGCGGAGTCTAAGATCGCTCCACACCAGTCTCCATTCAGGTCCGACCTTAGACTCCGCCTCCTCCAGCAGAGCCAGCGCTGATTGGCCGAATTCCGTACTCTGGCCAATCAGCACTGGCTAATGCATTGTATTGGCTTGATGAAGCAGTGCTGAATGTGTGTGCTTAGCACACACATTCAGCTCTACTTCATCGGGCTAATAGAATGCATTGGCCAATCAGCGCTGGCCAATGCATTCTATTAGCGTGAACTGAGTTTGCACAGGGGTTCTAGTGCACCCTCGGCTCTGCTACATCAGATTGCTACATCTGATGTAGCAGTGCCGAGTGTGCATCAGATGTGTAGTTGAGCAAAACTGACTCAGCACTGCTAAGTCTCTGCATTCGCATAGGAATGCATTGGCCAGCCTTCGGCCAATCAGCGCTGGCTCTGCCGGAGGAGGCGGAGTCTAAGGTCGGACCTGAATGGAGACTGGTGTGGAGCGATCTTAGACTCCGCCTCCTCCAGCAGAGCCAGCGCTGATTGGTCGAGTTCTGTACTCTGGCCAATCAGCGCTGGCCAATGCATTCTATTAGCCCGATGAAGTAGAGCTGAATGTGTGTGCTTAGCACACACATTCAGCTCTACTTCATCAGGCTAATAGAATACATTGGCCAATCAGCGCTGGCCAATGCATTCTATTAGCTTGATGAAGCAGAGTGTGCACAAGGGTTCAAGCGCACCCTCGGCTCTGATGTAGCAGAGCTGAGGGTGCACAAGGGTTCAAGTGCACCCTCGGCTCTCCTACATCAGAGCCGAGGGTGCGCTTGAACCCTTGTGCAGCCTCGGCTCTGCTACATCAGAGCCGAGGGTGCGCTTGAACCCTTGTGCACACTCTGCTTCATCAAGCTAATAGAATGCATTGGCCAGCACTGATTGGCCAGAGTACGGAATTCGGCCAATCAGCGCTGGCCAATGCATCCCTATGGGAAAAAGTTTATCTCACAAAAATCACAATTACACACCCGATAGAGCCCCAAAAAGTTATTTTTAATAACATTCCCCCCTAAATAAAGGTTATCCCTTGCTATCCCTGCCTGTACAGCTATCCCTGTCTCATAGTCACAAAGTTCACATTCTCATATGACCCGGATTTGAAATCCACTATTCGTCTAAAATGGAGGTCACCTGATTTCGGCAGCCAATGACTTTTTCCAATTTTTTTCAATGCCCCCAGTGTCGTAGTTCCTGTCCCACCTCCCCTGCGCTGTTATTGGTGCAAAAAAGGCGCCAGGGAAGGTGGGAGGGGAATCGAATTTTGGCGCACTTTACCACGTGGTGTTCGATTCGATTCGAACATTGCGAACACCCTGATATCCGATCGAACATGTGTTCGATAGAACACTGTTCGCTCATCTCTAATCTTTACCATGAAACTCTAACTTTATAGTTCAATAACATAAGTATGAACCTGTTATGTGGAGGAGACAGGAAGGGGGAAATAACCACAGACGCATTACAGTAAGTGTTACATTTGTAGCGTTTTTTCAGCAGATTTTAGTAGGACTGTCCCCCTGCTAGTCCCCCCCCAAGGGGGGAGGACACTAGTATCCATGTTATTGGTACCTGTGATAATGAGGGAAGTACTGGTCACTACCTAAAATGGCCCCGGATTCAGCCAATGCCACCACTACCTGATACACCATTCATTACTTCCAGTGGTGGGCGCAATCTTCAGGACTGCTTAGTTCCAAGCCATTTTGTCTCACCAAAGGGATGTGACACTTTGCTGGGCATAAGAGATACTTTCCATTGTAGCTGATGTAAGGCCTGTCCCTTGAATTAGAAGAAAAACCATATTATACACCTACATAAAAACACTCGTTCTGATATTTTGCTACCTATACGAGCACTTTTGTCATTTATTTCTACACGTGTGTAATCCCTGCTATGACGATAAAACATATACAGTACTGAGATGGTGGGTGTTGGAGCATGTCGGAGTTATCAGCAATGATAGAAAAAAACATTGGCACGTCATGTGAACTGTATGCATCCAAGTGACCCTAGTGTTCTACATTTCTAAGTATTGTAGGCAGTGAGTCTTTCTAGTCTAGGTTGCAATTTTAACAGGTTACAAAAAGAAGTCGGTTGGATTTAAAGGGGTTGTCCCATCACAAGGATCCTATCTATACTGCTTGTTAATGTGGATGTAAGACTTTTCCTAAATACACTGCTTCAGCAAAACTGCTTTGTTTGTCCACTATCTTACTTTATTCAATTCACTGTTGACACAGCCCTGACTTAGCTGCTCATGAGTCAAGTGATGTATCTGCTGCTCTCAGGGGGGGAGGGAGGAGGGGCTAAGTGCACGGGAGCGAGCCTGTGTATCTAGCTATTCCTGTGTCTACACCACATGTGACTTAGCTTCCTGATCTCAGATAGGGGAGAGGAGCTGCTTGCATTTCTGAACTCGTCTTCTGTTCTCCCTTTTCTCAGGTTAGCTAATTCAATTGTGTTCATTATGGCAGAGGCAGGCAGTATTGTGCATATAGTGTTGTTTGAGGAACTTTGATGACATCACAGGCCCTTCAGCCGCCCCATAGGATCACGCTATACGGTGGGCGGAGCTAAACGGCAGGTTGCATGAAACCACGCCCACCAAATGACGCAAGAAACCAGGAAGAAAGAAGATTTTACAGCAGTGAAGACTGGTGAGTATGCAACGTGGGAATACCCTTTTAACAAATAGATGTGGTTCATCTTAGAGACCTGAATGATCAGCTCAACTTTACTTGTTTTATTTAGAGGACCTTTGACCACTTCCAACAAGTCCAGTTCTTTATATCATTTAACCGGTTAAGGACCAGGCCCAAAAGTATGTTAAAGACCAGGCCTTTTTTTTCAAAACTGACATGTGTCACTTTAAATGGCAATAACTTTGAGACGGTTTAACTTACACAAATGATTTTGAGATTGTTTTTTTCGTAACACATTATACTTCATGTTAGTGGTAAATATTAATCAATATTTTTGTATTTATTTATAAAAAAAACTAGGAAATTTGATGGAAATTTGGAAAAAATTGCAATTTTCAAAATGTGAAATTCTCTGCTTTTCAGGCAGATAGTCATACCACCCAAATACATGAATAAATATTATCTCCCATATCTCTGCTTTATATCGGCATCATCTTTTGATTGTCTTTTAATTTATTTTGGACGTTACAAGGCTTACAAGTGTAACAGCGATTTTCTAGATTTGCAAGAAAATTCTCCAAACCAATTTTTTAGGGACCGCTTCAGTTCTGTAAGGAATTATAAAGGCCTATATAATAGAAACCCCCATAAATCACCCCATTTTCAAAACTACACCCCTCAAATTATTCAAAACAGCATTTGGGATGTTTGTTAACCCTTTAAGTTTTTCATAAGAATAAACATAATATGGAAGTGAAATTTAGACATTTAATTTTTTTTCATTAATACATTCATTTAGACCTAAAATTAACACATTCACAAAGGGTTAAAGGAGAAAATGCATCTCACATTTTGTTATGCAATTTCTCCCGTACACAGAAATACCCCACATGTGGGCGTAAACTGATTTTTGGGTACACAGCAGTGCAAGGAAGGGAAGGAGCGACACTGGGTGTGTGAACAGCAGATTTTGCTGGAATAATTTTCAGGCACCATGCCTCATTTGCAGAGCCCCTAGAGTACCAAAACAATGGAAACCCTCCAAAAGTGACCCCATTTTAGAATCTACACCCCTCACAGAATTCATCAAGGGGTATAGTCAGCATTTTGACCCTACAGTTGTTCCACAGATTTTACTAACATTGGGATGTGTAAATGAAAAATTACTAAAATGTCACTTTATCCCCAAAGTTTTAATTTTCACAAGGGGATAAAGGAGTAAAAGCCCCCCACAGTTTGTTAAACAATTTCTCCTGAACACGGCAATACCCCATGTGTGGCCATATTCTGCTGTATGGGAACATGGCGGGGCTCAGAATGGAAGGAGCGCTATTTGGCTTTTGGATGGCAGATTTTGCTGGAATAATTTTAGGTGCCATGTCGCATTAGCAGAGCCCCTAGAGTACCAATACAGTGGAAACCCCCTAAAAGTGACCCCATTTTGGAAACTATACCCCCCACAGAACATATTAAAGGGTAGAGTGAGCATTTTGACCCTACAGCTGTTTCACAGATTTTATTAACATTGGGGCATGAAAATGAAAAATTACTTTTTTTCCAATAAACTGTCAATTTAGCCCCAAATTTTTCATTTTCACAAGAGGATAAAGGGGAAAAAGCTCCATAAAGTTCGTTAAACAATTTCTCCTGAACACGGAAATGCCCCATATGTGGTAATAATCTGCTGTATGGGAACATGGCGGGGCTCAGAATGGAAAGAGCGCTATTTGGCTTTTGAAGGACAGATTTTGCTGGAATATTTTTCAAGTCCCATGTCGCATTTGCAGAGCCCCTAAAATATCAATATAGTGGAAACCCCCTAAAAGTGACCCCATTTTGGAAACTACACCCCTCATAGAATTTATCTAGGGGTTTGGTGAGCATTAGAGATGAGCGAACACTAAAATGTTCGAGGTTCGAAATTCGATTCGAACAGCCGCTCAATGTTCGTGTGTTCGAACGGGTTTCGAACCCCATTATAGTCTATGGGGAACAGATACTCGTTAAGGGGGAAACCCAAATCCGTGTCTGGAGGGTCACCAAGTCCACTATGACACCCCAGGAAATGATGCCAACACCTCTGGAATGACACTGGGACAGCAGGGGAAGCATGTCTGGGGGCATCTAACACACCAAAGACCCTCTATTACCCCAACATCACAGCCTAACAACTACACACTTTACACACTCAATACCACCTCTCTGACAGTAGGAAAACACCTTGAAACATGTGTATTTGGCACTTGCAGTGAGGAGAGCTTGTCACCAGCAGTGAATTTGGCCCTTGTAGTAAGTTGAGGTTGGCACCAACATTTGTTTTGAAAATCAGGGTGGATTGAGCCTCTAACCAGCAGAGTTTGGGCAAATTCATGGTGGAGGGAGCCTCTAAAAACCCCAGTTTGGACCAATTCATGGTGGAGGGAGACTCTAAAAACCCCAGTTTGGACCAATTCATGGTGGAGGGAGCCTCTAAAAACCCCAGTTTGGACCAATTCATGGTGGAGGGAGCCTCTAACCAGCCCAGTTTGGGCAAATTCATGGTGGAGGGAGCCTCTAACCAGCCCAGTTTGGACCAATTAATGGTGGAGGGAGCCTCTAACCAGCCCAGTTTGGACCAATTAATGGTGGAGGGAGCCTCTAACCACCCCAGTTTGGACCAATTCATGGTGGAGGGAGCCTCTAACCAGCCCAGTTTGGACCAATTCATGGTGGAGGGAGCCTCTAAAAAACCCAGTTTGGACCAATTCATGGTGGAGGGAGCCTCTAAACAGCCCAGTTTGGGCAAATTCATGGTGGAGGGAGCCTCTAACCACCCCAGTTTGGACCAATTCATGGTGGAGGGAGCCTCTAAACAGCCAAGTTTGGACCAATTCATGGTGAAGGGAGCCTCTAAAAACCCGTTTGGACCAATTCATGGTGGAGGGAGCCTCTAACCAGCCCAGTTTGGGCAAATTCATGGTGGAGGGAGCCTCTAAACAGCCCAGTTTGGGCAAATTCATGGTGGAGGGAGCCTCTAACCAGCCCAGTTTGGACCAATTCATGGTGGAGGGAGCCTCTAACCAGCCCAGTTTGGGCAAATTCATGGTGGAGGGAGCCTCTAAACAGCCCAGTTTGGGCAAATTCATGGTGGAGGGAGCCTCTAACCAGCCCAGTTTGGACCAATTAATGGTGGAGGGAGCCTCTAAACAGCCAAGTTTTGGGAAATTCATGGTGGAGGGAGCCTCTAACCAGCCCAGTTTGGACCAATTAATGGTGGAGGGAGCCTCTAAACAGCCAAGTTTGGACCAATTCATGGTGGAGGGAGCCTCTAAAAACCCCAGTTTGGACCAATTCATGGTGGAGGGAGCCTCTAACCAGCCCAGTTTGGGCAAATTCATGGTGGAGGGAGCCTCTAAACAGCCCAGTTTGGGCAAATTCATGGTGGAGGGAGCCTCTAACCAGCCCAGTTTGGACCAATTAATGGTGGAGGGAGCCTCTAAACAGCCAAGTTTTGGGAAATTCATGGTGGAGGGAGCCTCTAACCAGCCCAGTTTGGACCAATTCATGGTGGAGGGAGCCTCTAACCAGCCCAGTTTGGACCAATTCATGGTGGAGGGAGCCTCTAAACAGCCCAGTTTGGGCAAATTCATGGTGGAGGGAGCCTCTAAAAAACCCAGTTTGGACCAATTCATGGTGGAGGGAGCCTCTAATTAGCCCAGTTTGGACCAATTAATTGTGGAGGGAGCCTCTAACCAGCCCAGTTTGGACCAATTAATGGTGGAGGGAGCCTCTAACCACCCCAGTTTGGGCAAATTCATGGTGGAGGGAGCCTCTAACCAGCCCAGTTTGGACCAATTAATGGTGGAGGGAGCCTCTAAACAGCCAAGTTTTGGGAAATTCATGGTGGAGGGAGCCTCTAACCAGCCCAGTTTGGACCAATTCATGGTGGAGGGAGCCTCTAAACAGCCCAGTTTGGGCAAATTCATGGTGGAGGGAGCCTCTAAAAAACCCAGTTTGGACCAATTCATGGTGGAGGGAGCCTCTAACCAGCCCAGTTTGGACCAATTAATGGTGGAGGGAGCCTCTAAACAGCCAAGTTTTGGGAAATTCATGGTGGAGGGAGCCTCTAACCAGCCCAGTTTGGACCAATTCATGGTGGAGGGAGCCTCTAAACAGCCCAGTTTGGGCAAATTCATGGTGGAGGGAGCCTCTAAACAGCCCAGTTTGGGCAAATTCATGGTGGAGGGAGCCTCTAACCAGCCCAGTTTGGACCAATTAATGGTGGAGGGAGCCTCTAACCAGCCCAGTTTGGACCAATTAATGGTGGAGGGAGCCTCTAACCTGCCCAGTTTGGACCAATTAATGGTGGAGGGAGCCTCTAACCACCCCAGTTTGGACCAATTCATGGTGGAGGGAGCCTCTAACCAGCCCAGTTTGGACCAATTCATGGTGGAGGGAGCCTCTAACCAGCCCAGTTTGGACCAATTCATGGTGGAGGGAGCCTCTAAAAAACCCAGTTTGGACCAATTCATGGTGGAGGGAGCCTCTAAACAGCCAAGTTTGGACCAATTCATGGTGAAGGGAGCCTCTAAAAACCCGTTTGGACCAATTCATGGTGGAGGGAGCCTCTAACCAGCCCAGTTTGGGCAAATTCATGGTGGAGGGAGACTCTAAACAGCCCAGTTTGGGCAAATTCATGGTGGAGGGAGCCTCTAACCAGCCCAGTTTGGACCAATTCATGGTGGAGGGAGACTCTAAACAGCCCAGTTTGGGCAAATTCATGGTGGAGGGAGCCTCTAACCACCCCAGTTTGGACCAATTCATGGTGGAGGGAGCCTCTAAACAGCCAAGTTTGGACCAATTCATGGTGGAGGGAGCCTCTAAAAACCCCAGTTTGGACCAATTCATGGTGGAGGGAGCCTCTAACCAGCCCAGTTTGGGCAAATTCATGGTGGAGGGAGCCTCTAAAAAACCCAGTTTGGACCAATTCATGGTGGAGGGAGCCTCTAATTAGCCCAGTTTGGACCAATTAATTGTGGAGGGAGCCTCTAACCAGCCCAGTTTGGACCAATTAATGGTGGAGGGAGCCTCTAACCACCCCAGTTTGGGCAAATTCATGGTGGAGGGAGCCTCTAACCAGCCCAGTTTGGACCAATTAATGGTGGAGGGAGCCTCTAAACAGCCCAGTTTGGGCAAATTCATGGTGGAGGGAGCCTCTAAAAAACCCAGTTTGGACCAATTCATGGTGGAGGGAGCCTCTAATTAGCCCAGTTTGGACCAATTAATTGTGGAGGGAGCCTCTAACCAGCCCAGTTTGGACCAATTAATGGTGGAGGGAGCCTCTAACCACCCCAGTTTGGGCAAATTCATGGTGGAGGGAGCCTCTAACCAGCCCAGTTTGGACCAATTAATGGTGGAGGGAGCCTCTAAACAGCCAAGTTTTGGGAAATTCATGGTGGAGGGAGCCTCTAACCAGCCCAGTTTGGACCAATTCATGGTGGAGGGAGCCTCTAAAAACCCCAGTTTGGACCAATTCATGGTGGAGGGAGCCTCTAAACAGCCCAGTTTGGGCAAATTCATGGTGGAGGGAGCCTCTAACCAGCAGAGTTGGTGGAAATCAGGGTGGAGGGAGCCTCTAACCAGCAGAGTTGGGGGAAATCAGGGTGGAGGGAGCCTAGTATTAGCAGAATTGTGCAACGCTTATGGTGGATGAGTATGAGGATGCGGAGGAATTGGAGAGGTTGAGTACAGACATGGAGTTTCATGTTGGGGTGCTTTACACAGGTGGGCACAAAAATGACGGCTCTACCCAGTGGTGGTTCATTTTTATCAAAGTGAGCCGGTCGGCACTCTCAGCTGACAGACGGGTGCGCTTGTCAGTGATGATGCCACCGGCTGCACTGAACACCCTCTCAGATAGGACGCTGGCGGCAGGACAGGACAGCACCTCCAAGGCATATAGGGCAAGTTCAAGCCACAGGTCCAACTTCGACACCCAATACGTGTAGGGCGCAGAGGGGTCGGAGAGGACAGGGCTGTGGTCGGAAAGGCATTCCCGCAACATGCGCCTATACTTCTCACGCCTGGTGACACTAGGACCCTCCGTGGCGGCACTTTGGCGAGGGGGTGCCATCAAGGTGTCCCAGACCTTAGACAGTGTGCCCCTCGTTTGTGTGGACCGGTGAGAACTTGGTTGCCTACTGGAGGAACTGCCCTCCCTGCCGCCAACGTCACATGCTGGAAACATCTCCATCATATTCTGCACCAATTGCCTGTGGCAAGCATTGATGCGATTGGCCCTCCCCTCTACCGGAATAAAAGACGAGATGTTGTTTTTATACCGGGGGTCAAGGATAGCAAAGATCCAGTACTGGTTGTCCTCCATGATTTTGACAATACGCTTGTCGGTTGTAAAGCACCCCAACATGAACTCAGCCATGTCTGCCACAGTGTTAGTTGGCATGACTCCTCTGGCCCCACCGGAAAGTTCAATCTCCATTTCCTCCTCATCCTCCATGTCTACCCATCCGCGCTGCAACAATGGGACGATTCAAAGTTGCCCGGAAGCCTCCTGTATCACCATCACATCATCGGACAACTCTTCTTCCTCCTCCTCCTCCTCCTCCTCCTCCTCCATTAAACGCAGTGAAGCGGACAGATGTGTGGACCTACTCTCCAGCTGTGACGGATCGGATGCTATCCCTAACTCCTCTGTGTGATCTGAGTTATCCCTGATGTCAATCAGGGATTCTCTCAGAACACACAAGAGCGGGATTGTAAGGCTCACCATCGCATCCTCAGAGCTCACCCTCCTTGTGGACTCCTCAAAGACCCGTAGGATGTCACAAAGGTCTCTCATCCATGGCCACTCATGGATGTGAAACTGAGGCAGCTGACTTTGTGGCACCCTAGGGTTTTGTAGCTGGTATTCCATCAAAGGTCTCTGCTGCTCAACCACTCTATTCAACATCTGAAACGTTGAGTTCCAGCGTGTGGGGACGTCGCACAAAAGCCGGTGTTGTGGCACATGCAGGCGTTGCTGGAGAGATTTTAAGCTAGCAGCGGCTACTGTCGACTTGCGAAAGTGGGCGCACATGCGCCGCACTTTCACCAGTAGCTCTGGAACATTGGGGTAGCTCTTTAGGAAACGTTGCACCACTAGGTTGAAGACGTGGGCCAGGCATGGAACATGTTGGAGTCCGGCAAGCTCCAGAGCTGCTACCAGGTTCCGGCCGTTATCACAAACGACCATGCCTGGGCCCAGGTGCAGCGGCTCAAACCATATTGCCGTCTCATCGAGGAGGGCATCCCTCACCTCGGAGGCAGTGTGCTGTCTGTCCCCCAAGCTGATCAGCTTCAGCACAGCCTGCTGACGTCTACCAACGCCAGTGCTGCAACGTTTCCAACTCGTAGCTGGGGTCAATCTAACAGCGGAGGAGGAGGCGGTGGCGGAGGAGGAGGCGGTGGCGGAGGAGGAGGCGGTAGAGGAGGAGGAGGAGGGGGGTGTTCTTCTCGTGTCCCTGCCAGGAATGTTAGGCGGGGAGACAAGGTACACCGGGCCAGTTTGGGAAGCAGTCCCAGCCTCAACTACA
The DNA here is from genome assembly GCF_031893055.1 of Leptodactylus fuscus. Classification (NCBI taxonomy): domain Eukaryota; kingdom Metazoa; phylum Chordata; class Amphibia; order Anura; family Leptodactylidae; genus Leptodactylus; species Leptodactylus fuscus. The sequence goes on along the minus strand of NC_134267.1, from coordinate 120,251,703 downwards.
TTCACCCAGTGTGCCGTCAGTGAAATGTAGCGTCCCTGTCCGCATGCACTTGTCCACGCGTCGGTGGTCAAGTGGACCTTTGTGCAAAGCGCGGAACTAAGGGCCCGCCTGATGTTGAGTGACACGTGCTGGTGCAAGGCGGGGACGGCACACCGGGAGAAGTAGTGACGGCTAGGGACGGCATAGCGAGGTGCCGCAGTTGCCATCAGGTCCAGGAAGGCGGGAGTTTCAACAAGCCGGAACGCCAACATCTCCTGGGCCAGCAGTTTAGCGATGTTGGCGTTCAAGGCTTGCGCGTGTGGGTGGTTAGCAGTGTATTTCTGCCGCCGCTCCAATGTCTGAGAGATGGTGGGTTGTTGTAAAGAAACGCCTGATGGTGCCTTTGATGGTGCAGGAGAAGGAGATAAGACAGGACCAGGGGAGGATGAGGTAGAAGTCAACAAAGTGGCGGAGGCAGATGAAGTGGTGTCCTGGCTCGTCCTCTGGAGTGCATCGCCAGCACAGTCAGCAGTGGCAGTGGCAGAGGCAGAGGCAGAGGCAGTGGCAGTGGCGTGAACGGCAGGCGGCCTTTGTCCTGCCGTTGCTGCCTGCCACTGATTCCAGTGCTTGGATTCCAAATGACGGCGCATTGAAGTGGTGGACAGGTTGCTCTTCTCAGAGCCCCTAATCAATTTCGAGAGGCAAATTGTGCAGACAACACTATATCTGTCCTCGGTGCATTCCTTGAAAAAACTCCACACCTTCGAGAAACGTGCCCTCGAGGTGGGAGTTTTTCGGGGCTGGGTACGAACTGGAACATCTTGGGAGATTCCGGGTGTGGCCTGGCTTCGCCTAAGCTGCTGACCTCTGCCTCTGCCTCTAGCTACCCTTTTTGGTGCTGCACCTGCCTCAACATCCACACTACTTTCCCCGCTTGACATCCCCCCTGTCCAGGTCGGGTCAGTGTCCTCATCATCCACCACTTCCTCTTCCAACTCCTGTCTCATCTCCTCCTCCCGCACAATGCGCCGGTCAACTGGATGCCCTGACGGCAACTGCATCACATCATCGTCGATGAGGGTGGGTTGCTGGTCATCCACCACCAAATCGAACGGAGATGGAGGAGACTCTAGTGTTTGAGCATCTGGACACAGATGCTCCTCTGTTAGGTTCGTGGAATCGTGACGTGGAGAGGCAGGTTGAGGGACAATGAAAGGAGCGGAGAACAGCTCTGGGGAGCAGGGACAGTTTGGGTTATTGTTCTGTAAAGCTTCGGAATTTTGGGAGGAAGGAAGACAAGACTGTTGGGTAATAGGAGGAGAGGAGGCAGAGTCTGACTGGCTGCTGGACAATGTGCTGTAAGCGTTCTCTGACAGCCATTGCAAGACCTGTTCCTGGTTCTCGGGCCTACTAAGGTTTGTACCCTGCAGTTTAGTTAATGTGGCAAGCAACCCTGGCACTGTGGAGTGGCGCAATGCTTGCTGCCCCACAGGAGTAGGCACGGGACGCCCTGTGGCTTCACTGCTACCTTGCTCCCCAGAACCATTCCCCCGACCTCGCCCACGGCCTCGTCCACGTCCCTTTCCGGGAGCCTTGCGCATTTTGAATTCCTAGTTAGAAATTGGCACTGTATACCAGTAGTAAAAATTGTGGGTGCACGTAACCCCAATATATTCTTTGAATTACCAGTCAGAAACTGGCACTATATGGCAGTAGCAAGAAATGAGGGTATTTGTATTCCCAATATACTCTTTGAATTCCCAGTCAGACAATGGCACTGTATACCAGTAGTAAAAATTGTGGGTGCACGTAACCCCAATATATTCTTTGAATTACCAGTCAGAAACTGGCACTATATGGCAGTAGCAAGAAATGAGGGTATTTATAACCCCAATATATTCTTTGAATTCCCAGTCAGACAATGGCACTGTATACCAGTAGTAAAAATTGTGGGTGCACGTAACCCCAATATATTCTTTGAATTCCCAGTCAGAAACTGGCACTATATGGCAGTAGCAAGAAATGAGGGTATTTGTATTCCCAATATACTCTTTGAATTCCCAGTCAGACAATGGCACTGTATACCAGTAGTAAAAATTGTGGGTGCACGTAACCCCAATATATTCTTTGAATTCCCAGTCAGAAACTGGCACTATATGGCAGTAGCAAGAAATGAGGGTATTTATAACCCCAATATATTCTTTGAATTCCCAGTCAGACAATGGCACTGTATACCAGTAGTAAAAATTGTGGGTGCACGTAACCCCAATATATTCTTTGAATTCCCAGTCAGAAACTGGCACTATATGGCAGTAGCAAGAAATGAGGGTATTTGTATTCCCAATATACTCTTTGAATTCCCAGTCAGACAATGGCACTGTATACCAGTAGTAAAAATTGTGGGTGCACGTAACCCCAATATATTCTTTGAATTCCCAGTCAGAAACTGGCACTATATGGCAGTAGCAAGAAATGAGGGTATTTGTATTCCCAATATACTCTTTGAATTCCCAGTCAGACAATGGCACTGTATACCAGTAGTAAAAATTGTGGGTGCACGTAACCCCAATATATTCTTTGAATTACCAGTCAGAAACTGGCACTATATGGCAGTAGCAAGAAATGAGGGTATTTATAACCCCAATATATTCTTTGAATTCCCAGTCAGACAATGGCACTGTATACCAGTAGTAAAAATTGTGGGTGCACGTAACCCCAATATATTCTTTGAATTCCCAGTCAGAAACTGGCACTATATGGCAGTAGCAAGAAATGAGGGTATTTGTATTCCCAATATACTCTTTGAATTCCCAGTCAGACAATGGCACTGTATACCAGTAGTAAAAATTGTGGGTGCACGTAACCCCAATATATTCTTTGAATTACCAGTCAGAAACTGGCACTATATGGCAGTAGCAAGAAATGAGGGTATTTATAACCCCAATATATTCTTTGAATTCCCAGTCAGACAATGGCACTGTATACCAGTAGTAAAAATTGTGGGTGCACGTAACCCCAATATATTCTTTGAATTCCCAGTCAGAAACTGGCACTATATGGCAGTAGCAAGAAATGAGGGTATTTGTATTCCCAATATACTCTTTGAATTCCCAGTCAGACAATGGCACTGTATACCAGTAGTAAAAATTGTGGGTGCACGTAACCCCAATATATTCTTTGAATTCCCAGTCAGAAACTGGCACTATATGGCAGTAGCAAGAAATGAGGGTATTTGTATTCCCAATATACTCTTTGAATTCCCAGTCAGACAATGGCACTGTATACCAGTAGTAAAAATTGTGGGTGCACGTAACCCCAATATATTCTTTGAATTACCAGTCAGAAACTGGCACTATATGGCAGTAGCAAGAAATGAGGGTATTTATAACCCCAATATATTCTTTGAATTCCCAGTCAGACAATGGCACTGTATACCAGTAGTAAAAATTGTGGGTGCACGTAACCCCAATATATTCTTTGAATTCCCAGTCAGAAACTGGCACTATATGGCAGTAGCAAGAAATGAGGGTATTTGTATTCCCAATATACTCTTTGAATTCCCAGTCAGACAATGGCACTGTATACCAGTAGTAAAAATTGTGGGTGCACGTAACCCCAATATATTCTTTGAATTACCAGTCAGAAACTGGCACTATATGGCAGTAGCAAGAAATGAGGGTATTTGTATTCCCAATATACTCTTTGAATTCCCAGTCAGACAATGGCACTGTATACCAGTAGTAAAAATTGTGGGTGCACGTAACCCCAATATATTCTTTGAATTACCAGTCAGAAACTGGCACTATATGGCAGTAGCAAGAAATGAGGGTATTTATAACCCCAATATATTCTTTGAATTCCCAGTCAGACAATGGCACTGTATACCAGTAGTAAAAATTGTGGGTGCACGTAACCCCAATATATTCTTTGAATTCCCAGTCAGAAACTGGCACTATATGGCAGTAGCAAGAAATGAGGGTATTTGTATTCCCAATATACTCTTTGAATTCCCAGTCAGACAATGGCATTGTATACCAGTAGTAAAAATTGTGGGTGCACGTAACCCCAATATATTCTTTGAATTACCAGTCAGAAACTGGCACTATATGGCAGTAGCAAGAAATGAGGGTATTTGTATTCCCAATATATTCTTTGAATTCCCAGTCAGACAATGGCACTGTATACCAGTAGTAAAAATTGTGGGTGCACGTAACCCCAATATATTCTTTGAATTCCCAGTCAGAAACTGGCACTATATGGCAGTAGCAAGAAATGAGGGTATTTGTATTCCCAATATACTCTTTGAATTCCCAGTCAGACAATGGCACTGTATACCAGTAGTAAAAATTGTGGGTGCACGTAACCCCAATATATTCTTTGAATTACCAGTCAGAAACTGGCACTATATGGCAGTAGCAAGAAATGAGGGTATTTATAACCCCAATATATTCTTTGAATTCCCAGTCAGACAATGGCACTGTATACCAGTAGTAAAAATTGTGGGTGCACGTAACCCCAATATATTCTTTGAATTCCCAGTCAGAAACTGGCACTATATGGCAGTAGCAAGAAATGAGGGTATTTGTATTCCCAATATACTCTTTGAATTCCCAGTCAGACAATGGCACTGTATACCAGTAGTAAAAATTGTGGGTGCACGTAACCCCAATATATTCTTTGAATTACCAGTCAGAAACTGGCACTATATGGCAGTAGCAAGAAATGAGGGTATTTGTATTCCCAATATATTCTTTGAATTCCCAGTCAGACAATGGCACTGTATACCAGTAGTAAAAATTGTGGGTGCACGTAACCCCAATATATTCTTTGAATTCCCAGTCAGAAACTGGCACTATATGGCAGTAGCAAGAAATGAGGGTATTTGTATTCCCAATATACTCTTTGAATTCCCAGTCAGACAATGGCACTGTATACCAGTAGTAAAAATTGTGGGTGCACGTAACCCCAATATATTCTTTGAATTCCCAGTCAGACACTGGCACTATATGGCAGTAGCAAGAAATGAGGGTATTTGTATTCCCAATATATTCTTTGAATTCCCAGTCAGACAATGGCACTGTATACCAGTAGTAAAAATTGTGGGTGCACGTAACCCCAATATATTCTTTGAATTACCAGTCAGAAACTGGCACTATATGGCAGTAGCAAGAAATGAGGGTATTTGTATTCCCAATATATTCTTTGAATTCCCAGTCAGACAATGGCACTGTATACCAGTAGTAAAAATTGTGGGTGTATATAGCCCCAATTCTATTGCTAGGGGACTTGCAGGGTATTTCTGGGGTGAAGGTGGGGGGGCACACCGTTGGAACGGGTATCGGGGTATATATCGGGTATACGGGAATACACTGACAGTGTATTCCATTCAGGATCCTGGGAAAGCTGGGTTGCGGCGATTGAGCCCGTCAGTGCCACGTTACACTGACAAGCTTCTCCCTGGAATTTAGCTCTTACAAGAGCTGTTGGTTGTCTTCTCCTTCCTATCCTAGCCTGTCCCTGCCTACCCAGAATCTAAGCCCTAGCTAGCTGGACGGAAACCTCCGTCCTCGGTGAATTGCAAGCTCAGAATGACGCGAAGCTGGGCGTCGCTGTTCTTTTAAATTAGAGGTCACATGTTTTCGGCAGCCAATGGGTTTTGCCTACTTTTTTCAACGTCACCGGTGTCGTAGTTCCTGTCCCACCTACCCAGCGCTGTTATTGGAGCAAAAAAGGCGCCAGGGAAGGTGGGAGGGGAATCGAGTAATGGCGCACTTTACCACGCGGTGTTCGATTCGATTCGAACATGCCGAACAGCCTAATATCCGATCGAACATGAGTTCGATAGAACACTGTTCGCTCATCTCTAGTGAGCATTTTGGCCTCACAGCTGTTTCACAGATTTTATTAACATTGGGACTGAAAATTAAAAATTACTTTTTTTTCACAATGTATCGTCCATTTAGCGCCATATTTTTAAATTTGCAAGTAGTTAAAGAATTAAAAGCCCCCCACAGTTTGTTACAAATTTTCTCCTGAACACGGCAATACCCCATATGTGGCCATAATCTGCTGTATGGGTACATGGTGAGGCTCAGAATGGAAAGAGAGGTATTTGGATTTTGGAGGGCAGATGTGGCTGGAATAGTTTTGAGGGGCCATGTCACATTTGCTGAGCCCCTAAAGTACCAATACAATGGAAACCCCTCAAAAGTGACCCCATTTTATAAACTACACCTGTCATGGAATGAATCAAGGGGTATTATCATTTTGTGCCTAAAATGCTTCCAAAAAATGAATGTCCAAAATGAAAATTGAAATTTTGAAAGAAATATGCCATTTCGGTGCCCAATACGTTGCACCCACTTTGTGTTGTCAGAGACCTGCACTCCTAAAACTATTAAGGGGCCATCCCGAGGGGCAAAAAAATATATATGTGGGTGTAAACTGCTGCTTGGGTACACAGCAGGGCTCAGAAGGGAAGGAGCACTGCGCTTTTTAGCTTTTGGGGTACAGATTTAGAGGGACTTTCTGGGGGCCATGTTCCTTTTGGAGAGACCTGGAGGTAACTGTAAACCCCATTTTGTAGGGGCAAGTTTAGCGTCTCTGCAAAAGTGTCATGGCATCCAAAAACCAAACCATCTGTGCTCCAAAAACCCAATAACCCTTCTGTGTCCGTCTGTGCCCTAATATCAGTTTATAACCACTTATGACATTACGTACGTTATCCCGGGTACACCAGTGTCATACATGTGCCCTAATATCAGTTTATACCCACATATGACATTACGTCCGTTATCCCGGGTACACCAGTGTCATACATGTGTCATAAACTGTAGTTTGGGCACACAGCAGGGCGCAGAAGGGAAGGAGCGCTATTTTGGTTTCTGGAGCACAGTTTGGTTTTTGGACGTCACTTTTGCAAAGCCCCTGAATTGTCAATAAAGTGGAATCCGCAGACATGTCACCCTATTTTGGACACTAGCCCACTGATGGGATTTATCAAATGGAGTAGCGAGAATTTTTAACCCTTGAGTGTTGCATTTATTTAGTTTCCAGAAATGAAATCGCAACTGATAATGAGAAGTTAAAAATGAAAAATTTCCAGAGATTCGCCATTTCAGTACCCGATATGTTGTGCCCAACTTATGTCAGCAGAGACACTCCAAAAACTGGTAAGCGGGTATCCCGGGCACAACAGCTTTCAGAGCGTTCATCTCTGATACAAGTCGGGCACAACATATTACGCACTGAAATGACGGGTTCCTGGAAAAATGGTCATTTTCACCTCTCACAATCAGCTTCGTATTCATTTATGGATAATAAGTTATAGCAAAACTTGGGGGTTAAAAATGCTGTCTGTACCCCTGGATAAATCCTTCAGGGGTGTAGTTTCCAAAATAGGGTCTCATATCAGGGGATTCCACTTTACTGGCGTTTCAGCTGTGCAAAAGTGTCATGGCATCCAAAAACCAAACCGTCTGCGCTCCAAAAACCCAATAACCCTTCTGTGTCTGGCTGTGCCCTAATATCAGTTTATTCCCACATATGACATTACGTCCGTTATCCGGGGTACACCAGTGTCATACATGTGGCATACATGTGGCATAAACTGCAGTTTGGGCGCACAGCAGGGCGCAGAAGGGAAGGAGCGCGATGAGGCTTTTGGAGTACAGATTCAGATGTTTGGTATCTGGACGCCATGTCATGTTTGTAGAGCCTGTAAGGTACCAGAAAAGTGGATTCCCCAAAGGAGTGACCCCATTTTGAAAACTGCACCCCTCAAAGAATTTCTCAGGGGGTGTAGTGAGTATTAGTATCCGGACGTGACTGCACGGCGGATGGCGAAGAGGGAATATGTAAGCGGTGCGGAAAACATTGCAGACACCAAATTCCCTACTATGTCCCAGTAGCTCCTATGATTGGGGGAGTCACTCTGGGGGTCACTTCTGGTGTCTGTTCCCTCATAAGCTGTAAATCTGGGGTGTCCCCTGATATTCGCTCACACTGCTTATACATTCCCATCCTGACGCCGCCAGTTGTATTCTAATAATTTGGCGATTTTGGGGTTTTTTGTCTTCACATTGGTAGATGCTATATTTTCTTTATTCTTTTGGTGACGTGGCCATATAAGGGCTTGTTGTTTGCGGGATGTGATGTATTTTGTAATGACACCATTTTTGGGTGCCTACAACATACTGAATACATTTTATTAACTCTTTCTTGCTGGATTTAAAAAAAAAAAGAAATCAATCCTGGCATTGAGTTGTACCCTTTAAATTTTGCGCCATGCAGCGTACAGTATAAGTAACATGTAGCCTTTATTCTGCGGGTCAGTACGGTTACGGCGGTACCTCATTTATAGTATTTTTTTATGCGATACTAATTCTGCAGAACAAAAACACATTTGGGGACATAAATCAGTGATTTTTGCATCGCCATCTTCTGAGAGGCGTAACATTTTTATTTTTCGGTTGACAGTGTTGGTTGAGGGCTTATTTTTTGCGGGACAACCTGAGCTTTTTATTGATACTGTTGTGGGGTGCATATCATTTTTTGATCACTTTTTATAGCATATTTTGTAAGGTGATATGGTGAAAAATCATTACTTCCGGCGGGTTTTTTCCGTTTTTTTTTTCAGATGTACACCGTATACATTAAATATTATTTCAGTTTTATTGTACAGGTTGTTTCGGACGCGGCGATACCAAATATGCATTGTTTTTATTAATTTTTAGTACCTTTTTTTTATATAATTCATTTTGTATAGAGAAAAAGGGATTTTTGGGCTTTATAACTTTATTACTTTTTTCATACACTTTATTTTTTTTTTTTTTTTTTTTTTTTTTTAACTTTTTCATGTGTCCATTTAGGACACTTGAATCAGTTGATGCTTTGATGAAAGCACCAACTGATTCTGTATAGTAGCTTGCAAGACACGAGCAGGACATGAGCCTGCTCGTGTCCTGCAAGCAGCAGAGGAAGTGAGACACATCGCTCACTTCCTCCATCGGTCGGCAGGATCAACCAGGTATGTGGGGGCTCCGGTAGTCTGGGGTCACTGGCCAGACCCCAGACTACCTTCTACTGACATCGGCACCCCCCGATCTCGCCGCGGGGGGTGCCGATCAGCTTCAATCTGCGGCGGATCCCTTTCGATCGCGCCGTGATGTTTCACGGCAGGATCGAAAGGGTTAAAGCGTTCAGTCGGAACTAAGTCCGACTGAACGTTGTTGAGGGGGTGGTTAGGTGTCAGTAACACCTAACCCCTGCCCTCCCCCCGCCCCACCCCCTGCCTAGTGAGTCTCTGAAGACCGGCCGTAAATTTACTATCGGCTGGTCTTAGAGACCAGGACTGCTGGCCGTAAATTTACGGCCAGCGGTCCTTAACCGGTTAATAGACACTGTTCCATTGATTCTGGCACAGTTGTAATTTTTTTCTCTAGCCCTTAATCAATGCTGTTAGTATTGGTGCCTGATATGCTGTATAAGCTCTGTACTGTCAGAGGGGCGGTGTCAGGCAGGAGCAGACAAAGGGGTGTGACTCTGAGCTCTGAAACTGGCTGCTTCTGATAGGAGCTCTGAATTGCAACCCCCTGCCTGACACCGCTCTTCTGACATTACAAGTCTTGCACATCAGGTACCAATAATAACTGTGCTTGTTGCTTGGGAATTGGTGGACGCGGTAAAAGTTCCTCTTTAATTGGGCATTATGGGAAGGGTTTCTATGTCTACTATATTTTCTATGGATTTCTGGGACCTGGTTGGGTTCCTAAACTCCCTTCCCCTCTATTGGCTTCCCCTCTTTGTTTTCTTTCATATGTAAGTTGTACAAAAGTAAATATTACAATTTTACCTCCCTAAACTAATACTAGTAATATGTCGGTGGGGGCTTATTCTGGTTACTTTATGGACTCTCTTATTCATGTTCATCTACTATGATAATATAATTCTAATGTTCTTGGTGTCCATTCTTCGAAATATTGTGCATGTACTTTTGGGATTGTTTTACGTTAATTTTGAAGCCAATAATGCCCCTTTTTCCTTCTGTTTCACATAGAAAGAAGCCATTTTCTCCTGCTACGATAAACAACAGAAGCAAGTCATCAGTGAGCGCCATGCCTACATTGTTTTTTATCCACATTCTCTCATGTTTCTAGATGTTGTATAACTGGCCCAAGCAATGTCAATACATAAAATTTTAATAATAAAATAACATGTTAAAAGCTTACTCTCGATAAAACATTGGCATATATTGCAGCTCCCAGTGAACTCACTGGCAGATACATATGTTGGTTAATGTATGGTTATATCAACAATCTGGGAACAGGCACCACTCTTGTGGTTATGGCCTTAGGTACATCTTTCTTGGCATAAAATATTTCAGAATCATTTGAGAAGAGGGCATAGCTTGAAATTTTGAAGAAAACATCCGCCCCAAAGTAATCCAATTAATAGGTGGTATAAAGGTAAACAAGATCTGGAACATTTTCAGACTGCCGGTCTAAGTTTGCATAATCTATTAGTAAATGTGGGCCAATGTTGTTTATACTTTTTTACAGTAAAATTACTTTATTTGTTCTCTGCACAGAATTTCAGATCAGTGGGGGGTCCTACAGCCGGGACCCCCTGATCTGCTGTTCTCAGCAGATGATATACAGAGACTGGAACAGGAGCAGAACTTCCATTCCCTGTTTAGTGGCCAGACTATTCACTTGAATGGGAGCTAAGCTGTAGTCACTCAGTTTAGCCAAGAACAACATGATAAATACAAGCATGTAAATGAGCATCATTTATTTACATTGGCTGATGAGATGAGAGCTGGTTGCCAATATAACCTCTTTAATAGCATCACAAACCGCTAAGGCATATGCCTAAGGTTACATTGGCACTACCCACGTGATTTCATAGGCCCAATTACAGGCTTCAATGGTCATTGAAGAGGACAGAAGACAGGCGCTGGAGCCCAGGAGAGGTAACACTGTTAATTATGTTTAATTACCTCCCTTGGACCTCTTATCATTATACTCAGTCTAAAGAGACCCCAAAGCATAATAGTAGCAGTTTAATTTCAGATGTGTTCAAGACCAAACAAAATCATCAGGGAATCTTGCAAGGTTTGCCCAACAAATACTCTTACTGCGGTTCTGCTTACCGGACCCCGCTCCTGCCCATGGCTGCTTTCACTTCATCTTCTGCCCTCAAGGGGGCCCTATGCATCACATATAAGCATCAGTAACGTAATATGTGATGCACGGGCATTATTATTATTATTTATTTATATAGCGCCATTAATTCCATGGTGCTTTACATTTGGGCATCTTGGAGGGCTGAGGCAGGAGTGGGATCAGTAAGTAAATAGGGGCCGTTATCAGCTCCAGAAGGTAATAGCCTATTAAAAAACAAAAAAAACCAGGGAACCCATCACTATGGCAGTAATTCTACCACAGGGCACTGCCTCAGCTCAGGGTGACACAAATTGGTTCCATCTAAGCTACTGGTACTTAAAGTTGCATTGCATGTTATGTTGTATTCACCTGTATGCACTTGTTAGATTTACCTTTTCCTACATAACTCCATATAAATCTTTGCAGAACTAGGAGATCTCAGTGCCATGGAATTACATGTTAAAAATCTGGCATTCTGAAGCCACCAATAAGGAAGTTTACTACATACAGATTTGCTATTGATTTCCATATCTGCTGTAAAAAAAAGGGTTGTCCATCTTGATAACATTTTGATAAATGGTCTCCATAAATTCTGACCAGTGAGGCAGATTTACTAATAGACTAGACCAACTTAGGCTGCACTACAGTTATCAAAATGTCTGAAGCTGTTTGATAAATGTGGCGTATTATTAGAGTGTCTAGTCTGACATCAAACCTCCCTTTTAGTTGAAGGTAAGTATGGAGGAATCATCCAGCAACGAAACCAGGATATGAAAACAATTCCTTTCTTTATTTCATGTTCGTAGAAAATATATCAAAAGATAAAACATGCAGTCTACAAGGAATAGAAAGCTTGCGTCAGACTGACGCGTTTCGGATATGTCTATCCTTTCTCAAAGTCTCCCTTTTAGTTGGCCTGTGGTTATGTCACTCATGGTCTGTACCTAGAATTCCTTTGAAGAAACACAAGACAGATAAGAGAGTTATAAAATGCAAGACAAACTTCTTCCTGGATATCAGATGATACTCTTCATCAGGCACAGAAGGCGCATGTGATATAGGTATTTGTAATGCAGTCCCAATAAACAGTTGAAGTCCACATGATTTGGCAAGTGGATAATAAATATGTAGTTTCTGGGTCAGCAATAGAGGAGAATTGTCCATTCATCAGCTGTTTCCTATGTAGAACAGCAGGTGAGTCAATAGAAATATGCCGCTGGATAAGCAAGGACACACATTGTAAGCCTTCATAAGGAGTGCAGCCATTGGCCATTGGTCCTGGTCTAGGAGGAACACATTGATATAGTTGGTATGGCTGAGATGTGGCTAGATTCCTCATATTATTGGGCTGTATACATTCTGAGTTTTACACTCTTTTGCAAAGACAGGGCTGAAAGGATGAAGGTGAAGTATGTATGTCAGAAGTGGCATGAAAGTGAGTGCCAAAGAGGCAAATGTGGCTGAAGATTGTGGGTAGAATAGCATAAGGATGTGACCACTGAAAATATTTTTTTTTTGGTATAATCTATAGACCCCCCCCAACATAACTAAGGAGTTAGAGGGTCAGTTGAGTGAACAGCAGAGGTAGGTATGGTGGTCTTGAAGGGAGATTTTAACTACCCTGATATTACTGGGGATATGGTTCTGCATCGTTTTTAAAGGGAGGAAATTCATCAACATGACGCAGGACAATGTTATGGTCCAGCCTGTAGAATATCAGGGGATGCTCTGCTGGATCTGATCATTTCTAATAATACAGGACTTGTTGGTAATGGAGACCATAATCTGATCAGATTCCACTTTAGATTGCGATGGCAAAAATCCCTCAAATTTAAAAAAAAGGCAATTTTCCTAGATTAGATATAGACTGGGAGCGGCTATTGTCAGATAGTGATACAGAGATTAAGTGCAAGACATTGAAATCTACATTGAGCAATTATATAGCAAAATCTATACCTATAGGGAACAAGTATTAACTTCTTAAATTACCCCTCCCCCCCTTCCCCTCGGCTTATAGCTCTGGTTAAAAGGGCAATAAGCAATAAAATACAAAATAAAATCTACATAAGGGAATAAAATCAGCTAAAATACATAATGAAAAGCAAGTGGCTAAGGAAAGCAAACCTAACTGCCCAAAATTCTTTAGTATATAAATGCAAAGAAACAAGGTCAGAAGAAAGAGATCAAGAAAAAGCAGAAATATTAATTTTTTTTTTTTCTTCTTTTTTTTTAGCTGTGTGTATACAAAAGAACAGGCAGCTCCATGTATGTGGACCATGCATAACCATATCCTATCTCCATACATGTTATCATATAGGAAGCCCTTTTCAGTGAACAATGAGATCTGAGCCTGTCCCTAAACCATTCCCACTTATAACAATCTGATAGGTCATCCGGAATAATTTACATCTTAATACCAGATCCCCGACTGTGATGTTAGGAGATATTTTCCATTATTCAGAAGTGAAGCGTTTTGGTGTCTAATAAAAGTTAAATATTTTGAACTTTTTACTATTAGACATTTCAATAGCCATGTAAGCATAGAACTTTTCCATTAGTGGTTCAATATGCAGCTTTGATTATGTTCCGAAAGTGGCTTAAATGAAGGAAACTGAAAGGATATTAAAATGCAAATCCTAACAGGAAAATAGTTTTACCTTCCCAGTATTAAATTAAAAGAAAAAGTCTTCGTTTTAATGCATATTTAATGCTGTAATGCGATCTCATGCACATACTGGCATGAAAACATCTGCTGGCTAGATACAAGAATGCCGAAACGTCACCATAAGCAAAGAGAACGACACACGCCATCCATCCAGCCATCCATCCTATATGGTGTTAAGATTTTGTCTAAACCATCAATTTATATAAGAATTCTATGCCTCAGAAAAAATCATGTACTATATCATGTAAAGCCTGGCATATTGCAGATCTCTTCTCTTACCTATTAAGTCTAAGGGTAATAGCGAATCACCTGCCCTATATCCAGATAAAGCACCATTCTCGACTGGTAGAGTAGCTCAGCTTCAGTCTCCCAAATCGGGTTTTATAGACCCAGCAAATTGACTAACAATATTTTTCCTAATCTGAGACATCATTAATAACTGGAACCAAACTGGTATCCCAAAATCCAGTAGATACCACTCACTGTGCAAACCCAAAACGACCCTGGTCCACAAGGTCAACAGTGTCTCCATTTCTAAACTAGAAGTCACCTAGATCTTTTCTTATCACACTACAACAATGGTAGGGTATCCAGAGCTATTATGGTTTGAGAACTGTGACAGAGCACGCTAAAATTCTTTTATCCTAGTATCAATAGGACTTGGATGAACAGATATTCCTTTAAGTGGTCATGGAAAAATATACAAAGCTGTCAGTAGGAAAATCAGTATCAGACTAATGACAGGACTTTGTAGGGCAGATTCTACACTTACTAAAGATCCCTTTATTGTGATTTGCTCCATTTTCATGAAAATCAGCATTTTATTCTTATGTAAATTACATGGAAATGGCTATAGAGACTTTTCTTCTCCTGAAAGGGCTCTGTTCTCCATTTTAGGTTACCAACCCTAACTTCAAAGTGTGATGAAGTGGAAAACGTGTGCTGTTTCGAGGTACCGAGCACACAACCATATGACTGTAGGTCCGCTTGGAATTGGAGTGGAGTAGTGGTCAGCTGCTGGGGCCCTTAACATCCAACAGGACGAAATATGACAAGATCCAGACCAACAAGAAAGGCACCACACTTACTCCCAAATTTCGGTAAAACATGTAGCTTTATATGACGAGTAAAACACATGACGCTACCAAGGCCTTGAAAAGGGGGAATAACCTCGAAACACTTTGGTAGCGTCGTGTGTTTTACTAGTCAAACAAAGCTACGTGTTTTACTGAAATTTGGGAGTAAGTGCGGTGCCTTTCTTCTTGGTCTGGATCTTGTCATAAAGTGGAAAATGTCACCTAAGCAATGGGGAGCAGAGACGGGCAGCAGTTAGGGGTAGTTGTCTAGAGAATAGAATGAAGCCCCAGGAGGAGAATAAATGTAGAATAGGTAGCAAGCTTGAAGTGTTTTGAAGTGCTGAGTAAGAGTCTCCTGCCAGCTGGTTAATTGATTTATTGCCTTATTCTGTGTACTAGTAGCCTCTTATCTACAACCTATCAGTGTTATATGAGCAAGGCCTAGAAAAGTGGAGCAGCAGAACTATTCACCTGTACTATTTACAAATAGTTGCTTTTAACTGGAGGCATACTTTAAAGTAAATCACTGTCACTGCCATTGCTATTTTGATACTTCTGTCCTTACTTTTTCTGTGTTTGATCACTACTGACTACTCAGACTTCCTTGACTAGGATTCCCTTTCCCTTCCCTTGAGCTCTTGTTCCTCCCCCATATGCTTCATGAAACTGTGTGCCCCACTGGAAACTGTTACTACGCCCAGTCTATGTAATGTAAATTTGATCGCATGTGATATATTATGTACATGAATTTGACACATCTGAGAAACCACTAAGCATGTCCAAGAATGTAAAGTTTCACTTTTTTTTAATTCAAAATTTGCAGCAAGATTTAAAACAGGCAAAACCAGACAATGGTGTCTTATCCTATACAACTGAAATAATATTTAACGCATCAATATTTTGTTCAAAACAAGGAGTTCTTAAGAAAAGTACATTAAATTATCAATGGTCAATTAAATAAAAAAGATCTTTAAGAAAAGGAAGGACAAAAGCAACTTTACTGTTTTACTACATGAACAAATTGGTAAGAAAACACAAAAGGTGTTTTTATTGATCTGACAGTTTTTGCTTGTGCATCTTGCAAAAATAAAGTCTTTTAAAGTCTAAAATGCAATGCTTTGGGTTCTATGCACTTTCATGTAAGATTCAAAGTAGACACGCTTAGTCTTTGATGCACATTTTGGGAAGAAGTAATCTTTGTACTTGTAAGAGAGCTAAAATGTCAGTGTGCAAAAAGTTGCTTTTTGTGTGGAAAAGTCCTTATTGCAAATATGTAACATGAGCAGGTTCTTAGGATTTCCCCTGTCTGGGATGAAGTCTTTCTGCCTCATAGAGAATTCTCCTTCAGTTGGGAACTCGAGGAATCTTAGGAGGAGGTGGAGGCATAAGTTCAGCATCAGGATCCAGAGAATTTCTTTTGATTTGCCCCTGATTTGCTCCTGTGCACCGATCAATGAATTCAAAGAGTATCTCCTTAGTTACTGGATACTGGATGCTGTTACATACAGCTATAAAGAGGAAAAAAAGGGAATATTTAGGTATATGCCATATGTAGAAAGTACTACAAAACCATATGCAACTACACAAATGGCTTGATACAGGTTTGGCAATATAACAAATCTTACATTGGTATGTAAAAGCTTCAAGTTATGTTCCAGATTTCAGAACTTAATCTTTTGAGGCTTGCATATCTATATATCTTGTATATAGATATAATGAATCAACATACACAAATAATATCTAGCTTATATAAAGTACTGGATCAAGTATACACATAAGACTTGTGAATTAAACATGGAAGCAGTTTAAGTATTAGATGCTGCGGAATATAATGATACAGTATTATTACTAGAAGACAGAATTGGTACTCACCCAAGGCTGTTTCATAAGCGTTTGGAAAGCTTTTATCAACTCTTTGTCGCATGAAGACCCAGCAATTGTTCTCAAACTTGCACTCTATGATTTTATTGTCATATTGTTTTAAGTCTTTTGTCACCTGTTCAGAAATGATGAAAAAGAATGTACTCTCAAATTCACCATTACAGTTCTATATGCTCTGCAACCTCTTAAGTTGTCAAAAGTGACTGAAGATGCTCGGGTACGGCAGTCTTAAAATTTGAAAGGATCAAAGAAACATGGCTACTGACAGCTCACAATGAATAGGTCTATGGCCAGTACTTTAAATGGCCGTGCTTTGGGATCTGCAGAAAAGCTACAGATTAGATTTTACATATTCTCTTTACACTTAACTGGTTTACAATAATCTACGGTTTGCTAAACACAATGTACAGAACTCTGCTAGTCTGTATTAATGGCTAAAAATAGAAAGACGATTATGCAGTTGTTGCATCGGACCATAGCCATTCATCAGTATTATTATCCATCTATATATACTTCAACGGCTAGTCATTAGCAAACCGGGAGAGCAAACCTTCTAGAGGAAAAAAGCTAGAATCAGCCAATGCAGTGACCCATATGAATCATCCTGTTACAGATTAGCTGATCATAGCTCTTAATGCATGCATGTTACACTATTAATCTTCAAGTAGAAATGTTACATTGTCCAGGTCATTGCAACATATTTATGGTATTAATCCTACAGAGGTAGAAGTAGTGATTACGGTCATGTTCCAGACTACTATCATAAACATGTACACAACACTCAGAAGTCTGAAACTAAGGGAGAGACAGCAAACATTGTATGGCTCACCTAATACAGATTTTCTTTATGTAATTCACTGCTTTTCCATAATTCCATAAACTTTTGGAAAATTCAGGTGGAATCCGATTCTGATCAAATCAATCAGTTTGCTTATCCCTAATACAGATGTAGCAGAGTTAACCCGAACTTCTGCAACTGGATAAACTGCTAGGACTTATCATTTTACCACGGTAATTAAGTTATTGAAACATTTTTTTTTGTAATGACTTCTTGTTGGTTTTTGTCGTCATCTGGGATAAGATATCACGCCACAGCACTTGCAGAAGTTTATGTTAACTATGCTATATCTGTATATCCACACTAAACCTAAAGGGAAATGTGATCTGAAACTAGATTTACTCAATATGTAATAAAAGGTTAATACAAAGGATGACTTCACCTGGAAACTGGAAAAAAAAAAACAAAAAAAAAAAACACAATTTTGTGTAAAAAAAATAAAAAAATAAACACAAACATACAAAACTTCATGAGCGTAATATTCTTTGTCGCTGTACTGTTAATAATTCCATCTTTGCATCTGAAACCCATTTTTTGAACAATTAAGCTTATCGGGCCTCACAGGCTTCATTAGCTTATCACGTGTTTAAGCCAATTAGGAACACAATGGATCCACTGAATTAATAATTAAATAGGCCATGTGGCTGGGGCTCTCGTTCACATAGAATGCAACGTAGATCTTCTCTAAAAGCGAACATTTTAGTCACGACGAGACAAGGATGCTGCTATAGAGCGCTCAATAAGGATATCTTTATAATAGCTTCAGTCCATGACCAGAGTAATATCCTCCTGGAATTTGTACATTCTATGCTCTGATTGATTTACTATATCTTAAACATTGCTAACATTTGATATAATGTGACACAGTGTACCTCAATGGAATTCTTGCAAAATCCAGATTTGGCAGAGTTTATCAAAAGAATAGCACTTCGTGATAAAAATAGCTTTTTGTGGTCTTTGCTACCACGATGCACAGAAGGAACAGCTCTATTACAATTTTAGCCCTACTACGTTTTCCATGAGTTATACAGGAGTTATACACCAGTTCAGAGTCTCTTGATAATTCAGGCACAGACAGCTTCAGTGGGGGCCTCTATCAAGACTGGCATAGAAAACGTTAGTCTTTATCTTTTCAAGATGTTACATGGTCCTTATACTATAATTTATGCATATAAATCAGATAAAACTTTTTACTTAATGGCATGTAGTCTTTTAGCTTGGGATCAATTCTCATGGAGATGCAGTAGATTTTTACAAAACACTTGGGTTACATTCACACTGCTCTTACCTGTTGTTCTGATTAGTTATTTCATGGGGTTCACACTTTACAGTGCATAGTTTTTGCAGTATACAGTTTTGGTGTTCTGTGTCTCAGCAAATATTCCAGAGCCAGAGAAATAATGGACTAACGAACTAATTAACTAATCTCCAAAATGAAAAAGATTTCCCATCACTAATTTGAAGCGACCTCCATTCCCTCCAGCCTCTTCCTATATACAATGTATGCCACCACAAGGGCAAGAAAGTAGATGTTGCAAAAAGTATATGTATCTCCCTATATTATAAAAATGAATTTCTGTCTGTCTGTCTGTTCTCTAATGCGAACCAAACGACTGGACCGATCTTCACCAAATTTGGCACAGAGATACTTCAGGTATCCGGGAAGGTTTAAGACGAGACTGCAACTCGCTCGGACGTACCGTTGCGGAGATACAGCATTCCAAACACAATGCCCCCCCTTAGCCAATACAAACCTGCAAGTCTTTCACTCATATTCCAACTGCAATACACATGGTCACTCCACATACACAACCCAACACTGATATCCAAACTGAGATACACGTATCAGAGGATTAGATACACAGATCAGCACACAGTATCACACGCCAGAGGATTAGATACACGCGTCTGCACACAGTCCCACAAACCAGAGGATTAAATATGCGCTTCTGCACACAGTTCCACATGCCGAAGGATTAGATACACGCGTCTGCACAAAGTACCACATGCCGGGGGATTGGATACATGCGTCTGCACACAGTACCACATGCCAAAGGATTTGATACACGCATCTGCACACAGTTCCACACACCAGAGCATAAGATATGCACATCTGCACACAGTACAACATGCCGTAGTATTAGATATGCGCGTCTACACACAGTTCCACATGCAGTAGGATTAGATACGCACCTCTTCACACAATACCACACAGGGGAGGATTAGATACGTGTGTCTGCACACAGTACCACACTTTGGAGGATTAGATACATGCCTCTGCACACAGTACCACAAGCCAGAGAATTACATACACGTCTCAGCACACAGTACCACACGGGGGAGGATTAGATACGCGCATCTGCACACAGTACCACACGCCAGAGAATTAGATACGCCTGTCTGCACACAGTACCACATGCCGTAGGATTAGATACACGCGTCTGCACACAGTACCACATGCTGTAGGATTAGATACGCGCATCTACACACAGTTCCACATGCCGTAGGATTAGATACGCACCTCTTCACACAGTACCACACAGGGGAGGATTAGATACGTGTGTCTGCATACAGTACCACACTTTGGAGGATTAGATACATGCCTCTGCACACAGTACCACAAGCCAGAGAATTAGATACGCGCATCAGCACACAGTACCACACAGGGAAGAATTAGATACATGCATCTGCACACAGTACCACACGCCAAAGGATTAGATACGCGCGTCTACACACAGTTCCACACGCCGTAGGATTAGATATGCGACTCTTCACACAATACCACACAGGGAAGGATTAGATACGTGTGTCTGCATACAGTACCACACTTTGGAGGTTTAGATACAAGCCTCTGCACACAGTACCACAAGCCAGAGAATTAGATACGCGTCTCAATACACAGTACCACATGCCGTAGGATTAGATACGCGCATCTACACACAGTTCCACTCGCCGCAGGATTAGATACATGCCTCCTCACACAATACCACACAGGGGAGGATTAGATACACGCATCTGCACACAGTTCCACACACCAGAGGATTAGATAAACACGTCTGCACACAGTACCACATGCCGTAGGATTAGATACGCGCGTCTGCTTACAGTTCCACATGTCAGACGATTAGATACGCACATCTTCACACAGTTGTACACGCCATAGGATTAGATACACGCGTCTGCATACAGTACAACATGCTGTAGGATTAGATACGTGCGTCTACACACAGTTCCACATGCCGTAGGATTAGATACACGCCTCTTCACACAATACCACACAGGGGAGGATTAGATACGTGCGTCTGAACACAGTACCACACTTTGGAGGATTAGATACATGACTCTGCACACAGTACCACATGACAGATAATTAGATACGCGTCTCAGCACACAGTACCACACGGGGGAGGATTAGATACGTGCATCTGCACACAGTACCTCACGCCAGAGGATTAGATACATCTGTCTGCACACAGTACCACACGCCAGAGGATTAGATACGCGCGTCTGCACATAGTACCACATGCCGTAAGATTAGATATGCACGTCTGCACACAGTTTCATTTACCGGAGGATTAGATACGTGCCTCTTCATACAATGCCACACGGGGGAGGATTAGATACACACATCTGCACACAGTACCACACGCCGGAGGATTAGATATGTGCATCTGCACACAGTACCACACCAACAAGGATTAGATACTTGCGTCTAAACACAGTACTACACGGGGAAGGATTAGATACAGCTTTACTCCAGGTATCCATAACAAATGATCACAGGTTTTTCACTGATATCCAAAATGAGATACACATAATCACATGACGCTTATGGACATACACAGGAACCACATACAAAATACACCAGTGCAAAATTGGACATTTCTTATGGGGCCACTACACAAACATAAAATGTAATATACCCGTGCGAAGCCGGGTCCTCCCTCTAGTATATATATATATATATATATATAGTGCTTTTCAAAATACACTATAGTGGTTGTGCTGTTATGGACGCTTATTCCCTAACCATAAGACAAGCTATAAGTGTCCAATCGCTGGAGGCCATATTGCTGGATCACCCAGCAGTCAGGAGGACTGGAGTCTGAAAAGTCTCCCTAAGGCTTCCTTGGGTCAGTGGTGCTCAATTTACCACTATAGGGCTGCCAGGACTTTAATCTCCAGCACCATCTGTAGCCCCATAGACACAAGTGGAACCCTGGCCATTTAAGTGCGTGCGCACTCAATTCACGAGGAGCTTTTAAGGGGACTTTCAGTCCCCTGCTCTCCAGATCACTGGGGGACCCTCCATCAGGGTGTGTAGAGCTACCTACATTGGTCACCAAGTTTATCTGAGTTTACCTTAGCTAATCCTATAGAGCTGAAGCAGAGATCGAGGAGATTATGACAAAACTCACATCAGGCAGGAAGCAATGTATATTATATCACATGCAAAATAGCTAAATGAAAACTTTACATAAAATTAGTAGTTTATTACTTTAATTTTGGTGTTTGTGATCAATCCCCATTCCAACTCAGCTCTTCACAACATTTGATAATCTATGGTAGACCAGCTAGAAGAGCAGTAAGGGACAGATTTTTTCCCTTCATTACATTCACTGGAGGAGATCAGTACTTTCTATTATTGGAACTGTTGCCCTGGCTATTCACATTTGGAAATGAACAGGTGGATTTTTATTGTAATGTGTGCTAAATGAGTTCCTAATATGTGATTGCAAATCAGATATATCTGCATCATTACATTTCTAGGCAATTTAAGCCAAAAAGTTGTCGTAAGCAATGCCAGTAGTCTGTAAAGAAGAAACAACAATATGAACAAGGTTTCTGAAAGGAAATAAAGTGAACATAAAGGCTAGAAAAACAGAAGAATTACATTTAGAATTTAGCTATTAAATCTGTTGAAATTATTATACAATCTATGCCAGCTTTCTGGAGCAGAAGAGTCACAAAATTTGCTTTTGTGTAAGAAAAAAATGTGCGACTCTTCAGTACATGCCAGTTTTACTGAATGTATTATGTAAGAGCACACAACAAAACTCCTCCAAGGCTATATAAATGGCAGCAGGCAATAATGTGTCAAAGGTGTCATATAATAAGTGATTATTTACCAAGTTGAGACAATGACATGACCGCTGTAACCAAAGACACATGGGGCTAATTCAGCTGGAACAGCCAAGAATCTACTTTTACGCATGGCTACATTAGAAAGGTATCGGGAAAGCTCCTAACCCCTTTCTGGAGTATATAAAAAAAAATCACAAACCTGAGGTTTGCAAGTTTTTAAATACCATTTGTTCAAATAGTTTTGTGCAAATGGCATTTTACGCTGCTTTCAGCCGTTTCCGAAAAGGTGTCGTGACATAGACCCTGGCAGATTTATGATTATGTACACCAGTATTTTGGTGTATGTTATGGCTGAAATTTACACGCTGCAATGGTACGGAGTAGATTTCAGTCTTGGCACACACATAATGGAAGACGTGCTGAATTTAAAGTTTCAATCCGTTTTTATCAAGACAGAAACAACAAACATGGGTGGAAAATGGGGTGGCACTCCTGAGCAAGGTGCAAAATCCAAATTTCTGTCAAAACATAATGCAGGTATGGAACAATAAGTCAAAAAAGGTATTACATGGTCAGGTAAATATCATAGGCCATAGGAAAATGAATTAGACTCCTAAAAAAAAGTGTTCTGAAGGTCCGTGTCTGGATAAAGCTATCCTGGGGCCCAAGATCCTTAGCAAGGAGCTACTCCATATAGAGGGGAAAATAGGGGAACATGTCAGGGGTCCCTCATTAGTGACAAAGAGTCAACGGATGATTCCAGTGAACCACCTAAGTCAACATGAAAGCTCAATAGTAAAGTCAGACCTGCACCCTCTTTGGGCAGCATAAAAGTCTGAATGCCTCCACTTCTCTATCCAATATGACAGAACATGGAAGATATATGCGAAAAAGGATGAGGGCAATACTATAGGTAGGGTTTAAGGAGAGCTCCCATTGCTTCCCGACCAATAGGGAGCACATGCTTAATTTATAACAAAGCCTGCGCCTCATCATAAATTAAGAACAACCTTTGGCGTTGCATGACATTTTAAGTTTGGCATTGAAAACCCAGTTTGTGATAATCTGTACCCCTGAGGGTCAGTGCACATGTAGTTTTTTGACGCTGATTTTGACGCTGAACACATCTCAAAATCAGCCTCCAAAAAATCCTAGTTCTATTGGGAGGCTTTTTTTGGAGGTTGATTTTGAGTTGGATTCAGTGTCAAAATCAGCGCCAAAAAACTACGTGTCCACTGACCCTGAATGCTTCAGTTTCCTGCATATGTGGCTTTAAACATCCTTCAAGATCTTACAAGAACCATGCCATACTGTTTAAGGTGTTGACTTGGTCTCTTTAACCCCCAGATCTCATTTCAATCAAGCATTTGTGGAATGTCTGATCCATGAAGGCCCCACCGTACAAATTACAAGACAACAGGTCTGCTGCTAACATTGCATGCCAGACACCAGAGGATCTTGCAGAGTCTACACCTAGATAGATGAGAGCAGTTTTGAATTGATCAGAAAGCTGGTCTTAATGTGATAGCTGACCAGTTTGTATGGTATCTACAAACTTGTACCTTTTCACTTGTCTTTGGATAATAGTCTTCTGTGAGATAGTAGTCTACAGTACAATGTGTAGCACTCCTCTCTATATTAATGGTGAGTTTATTTTTTATCCATATTTAGCCAAAACACGTTTCATTATTACATTATGCTACTGGTAATATATAAATGGCAATAAATGCCATTAGTCCTTTTCCACATACAATTCAGGTGATCCAAGGTTTTATACATTGCTTGGGATCAGGAAGTGGGGCAGAAGAGGGGCAATTTTTGCTAATATTTTTAGTGAAATCAGATTTCCTTTCCCTTGAGGGAAAATATTCTTAAGGCGAAGAGACCCTGGAGCTGATCTGCATCCACCAGAACACTTTTATTTCACTTTTAAAAGATTTATGAAAAAGTCTTTCCTTCATTTAGGAAGATGAAATAGGCATTTGTGTAACTGCATAGTAGACATTAAATATTACAGTAATTTATTTAGTTAATGATGTAGGAGGAAAACATCATATTTCTTCATGACGTTATTTACTTTTTTTCTTTTGTGCTCCCTAATCATCTTTTTTTGGCAGTACGGAAAATGAATATGGATGAAAATCTGGGTCAGTGGTGCATCTTTATTTCTCAATTAACTCTAAAATCTGCAAAAACTGCTGCCTCCCGTTTCACTATTCAAAAAGGTGTTTGGTGCGGAGCCTATAGAAATAAAAAAATAAATAAAAAAAAAAGCCTGTTCCTCTTCAGCTGTAGGCGTCAGACACATTAATGTTACAAAATGCCAACTACACCTAGTCAGGATTAATTAAAATGTATATTCAGATGTGTATTATAGAGATGTATAAACAGAATATAAATTCCGATTAGTGTTATAGTTGGAGAATAGAATTTCACAATTGGCATATTTTTATTGGGGTAAGTTCTCTTAACTATATATTTGGCAATTTCACTTTATACAGTGTATGCCAAAAGTGGATACACACATTAAAGGGTTTGTCCCATCTCAAGGATCCTATCTATACTGGTAGCTTATGTCAATTGAAGCCTTTTCCTAAAAATATTGCTTCAGAAATTCTGCTTTGTTTGCCTGCTTATGTGACCTTATTACTCCCATTGTATACACTGCGTTCCTATAACCACAGTCCTGGCAAATAGGACAAGTGATGTCACTTACTCAGTGCTGACAGGACAATCCATTCAGCTAATTGCACTTTGCTGATAATGCCTAGTCTGTTATCTTAAACACATAGATAACACGGATTCTGTTCTATACAAGAATCTGCAGATTATCTAACCTGCAGAAGTGTTGTTTGTCCTGTTCAGCAAGAGGGAGAGAGAGAAATACAGGAAGTGAGAAGCAGACACTGCATACAGCCTGGCTGAAAGGCTGAGATGGGAGAACCCCTTTAACATCTACATAAGACACTCTTTATACACCCACCCAATGTTAATAATGTGTATAGGAATGTAATAGAAATAATGGAGGTATTATAATGCAGATAAAATAGTGCATCTATCTCTTCAGTTGAGTTCATTTCAATACTAACCAGAATTTTATAATGATACTTCTTGTGACACTGCAGATTCGATTAAGTATTAAATGGGACCTGGCCAATGTCATTCCGGATTATTGATAGGTATGAATGCCTGCACTTAAACCTTACATCACTTGCTATCATTTCAATCTATACTTTTTACCTTTGACTTGTGACCCTTTTACCATGGAGGAAGCCTGCGAACAAATGGTATTTTGGCTTTGACAGCTTCTGTTACCTAATAAATACTGCTTTGTGTGAACGTAATTTGCAATTGTAAGTCATTCTAGTCTTGGCAGGTCTTAATTTTAAGGCTCTTTATGAATCTCGATGTTGCCTTTTGATACAAATTTAAATTGCACACCATCTGTCTATATTGTAATCCCCAATATGAGATACCAGCACAATGAATTTAATTGCAAACCCTTTTTTATAAAACTGTATGTTACTCCCTAAACCTGGAAAACCTCTCTCGTGAACAAGGTCTCTTATGGAGTTTAGAATAGAATATATAACTGTACAAGCTCATCTGAGCTGCTACATCAGATGGAAGTTGGGAATTCTTCCAGTACTGATTTTTTTTTCTTATTAGGCGCTGATGCCAAGTCATCTCAATTAAAAGAGAAAATAATAGATTGATGAAAATGAAAACATTAATGCTTAATGCTATAGGAGTGGTTAGCACCAGGCTAGCCTAACCTTCATTAAGGAAGTGCTGCCTTGGATTTCAGGATGGGCTCATCTATAAAGAACGCAAAAAAAGTAAGAAAGCAAAAGACATTTTTGCCCCATATTCTTTAAATTTTAGTTTACTGATGATTTCGGCAGTTTGGTTTTTCTTTGCCAAAGCATAAAAAAAGCAACAAAATTTACATAATATTTTACAAACGCGGTGGAACATATGAAAGTTAGAGAGTCTAAAGAAAACGTATTTTACCCTTTTGGCCTATACCTGGTAAATGTGGGTCTGACACCTTGCATGTGGGGAAAGAGGGCCTATGCAAACAACAATGCACACACTGGGAGCTACCTCTATGCATTTAGTACAAGCTGCTCGCATCAAAGAGTGCAGATAGAATCTAATAGATTGTTACAGGAAACTTCTCATTGTTTCCCTTAAACCATTTTTGATCAATCTTTATAAAACCACATCACAAAATATGGATCACATTACTTAATTTTACTATACCTCTACTTATTTGGAATACAAGTGTACTTATTAGAAATTAAAATGTAATTCTAATCTTAGCCATTAATGGAACATCTACAGAATATGCTTTTGTAAATCAAAAAGAAACCTCACTATAAAAGCTTGGGAAACCAGCTATTTACCCTGTCATAACCTTTCTGACACCTACATAAAAAAAAACATTCAAGGTCTGCACTACACTGCATTTCATGATTCCAACTATTATGCAAATTAGAATTTTCTCTGATTTTCTAAATGGTCTATGCAAATGACAGTTCGTATAATGTTCAAATCTTTAACCATTACAGAATAAATCAGACTTCATTGGACTAACATCCCAACGATAACATTTTGTTTCACAAATTAAAAAATCAAAATCCACTGTTCCAAGTTAATATTGCACAACAGTTTCTAAACTTTTGATAGGTTGTAAAGAATTGAAAATGGTCATTTGTTAAATTTGCAGCATTAAGAGGTCACAGTTACTGAGATCAAAAGCTATTTCAACCAAAAACATCTTAACAGGCCAAGTTATATATTGACATAGGACCTCTTCTTTGAGATCACCTTCACAATTCTTGTGTTCATTGAACTTGTAAGGTTTTGGATAGTTTCTACTTGAATTTCTTCACCGGATGTCAGAATAACATCCCAGAGCTGCTGTTTTGATGTGAAGAGCCAACCATCCAGAGATCATTTGCTTGTACAGTCATGGCCAAAAGTTTTGAGAATGATACAAATATTAATTTTTACAAAGTCTACTGCTTCAGTTGTTCTAATGGCAATTTGCATATACTCCAGAATGTTATAAAGAGTGAACAGCTTAACAGCAATTACTTGCAAAGTCAATATTTGCCTAGAAAATGAACTTTATCCCCCAAAACACATTTCAACATCATTGCAGCCCTGCCTTAAAAGGACCAGCTAACATCATTTCAGTGATTGCTCCATTAACACAGGTGTGGGTGTTGATGAGGACAGGGCTGGAGCTCAATCTGTCATGATTAAGAATGACACCACTGGACACTTTAAAAGGAGGCTGGTGTTTGGCATCATTGTTTCTCTTCTGTTAACCATGGTGATCTCTAAAGAAACATGTGCAGTCATCATTGCACTTCACAAAAATGGCCTAACAGGGAAGAGTATCGCAGCTAGAAAGATTGCACCTCAGTCAACAATCTATCGCATCATCAAAAACTTCAAGGAGAGAGGTTCCATTGTTGGCAAAAAGGCTCCAGGGCGCCCAAGAAAGACCAGCAAGCGCCAGGACCGTCTCTTAAAAGTGTTTCAGCTGCGGGATCGGGCTACCAGCAGTGCAGAGCTTGCTCAGGAATGGCAGCAGGCAGGTGTGAGTGCATCTGCATGCACTGTGAGGCGGAGACTCTTGGAGCAAGGCCTGGTCTCAAGGAGGGCAGCAAAGAAGCCACTTCTCTCCAGAAAAAACATCAGGGACAGACTGATATTCTGCAAAAGGTACAGAGAGTGGACTGCTGAGGACTGGGGTAAAGTCATTTTCTCTGATGTATCCCCTTTTCGATTGTTTGGGACATCTGGAAAACAGCTTATTCAAATATTGACTTGCTGCATTAACTCATTCTAACTGTCAATATAAGCTTTTGTTATTCATAATATGATTGTAATTATATTTCTGTATGTGATAAAAACATCTGACAAACACACATAAAAACCAGAGGGCAGCAGATCATGTGAAAATATAATATTTGTGTCATTCTCAAAACTTTTGGCCATGACTGTAGATACTTCAAAGGTTCTCAACAAGGTTGAGATCAGGGGTGGTGGCCACAATATGACTTTCTCTCCTTTCATTCCCATAGCAGTCAATGACTTAGAGGTATTCTTTGCTGCATGAGATGGTGCATTTTCAATGCATGAAGATGAATTTTCTACAGAAGGCACAGTTGTTCTTTTTTGTACCATGGAAGAAAGAGGTCAGTCAGAAACTCTATATACTTTATATAAGTCGCTTTCAAACCTTCAGGGACCCTAAAGGGGCCTACGTGCGCTCTCCCTATGATTCCCGCCTGAAACATCACTCTGCCATCACTTTACCTATGTCACAGCCTTGTTGAGACATGACCGCCATCCATCCATTTACTACGCCATATATATAGACCATCAAGACTGTTTCAAAAGTAGACTTCGTGTATGTCTGGGTCCACTGTAACCATTTCTGCTTGTGAGCACTTTTTATTGGAAAGCCAAATAGTAGGTTTATGCACAAATGCAAGCATCTAAGGTTTTTATACCCTGTGCGAGGCTAAGCTCTATTTGATGCTTTTGGCAGCAGAGAGATCCTTTTGCTTTCACATACTGTTTGAAACTTGTCGCCTGCTTAATAATGTAGATCGGGGTAGGTAACCTTAACTCTCCATCTGTTGTAAAATTACAACTCCCAGCATGCATATTTGCTCTACTGTTCTTAGAACTCTCATGGAAATGAATAGAGCATGTTGGGAGTTGTGCTTTTACAGCAGCTGGAGTGCCAAAGGTTGCTGACCCCTGATGTAGATTTTCCTTCTTAAAGGGGTTTTCCCATGGACATAACCATTTTTAAATTTGTAGATAATTAGTTAAACATGTTTGCAAATATAAGTAATTAAACATTTTTCATAATTTGAAAGATTTTTCTCTAAATATCTTGTGGTCACAAGTTGTTGCCTTGACCAGTTGCCAGTGGATACAACCATGAATGCAGAACCTTTCTAGCATCATAAAATCAGCAATGATTTCCTTATGGTGGCCGAGATATCTTCTGATACATGTAGTGCCCCTGCCTGATAACCCAGCTACAATAAGAAAATCATAGCTGGGTTCCTGACAAGTCCCAGACCATAGAAAGTTTCTACATTGGTGGTCGTATCCATGGCAACCAATCAAGACAACAGACTGTCACCACTAAGATGATTAGAGAAAATCTTTAAAACTCTGCAGAATTTTTAATTACTTATATTTACAAAAATGTTTAACTTTTAATTATCTATCAATATAGATATGATTGTGTACATGGGACTACCCCTTTAAGGCTGAAGCCCCATGTTGAGGAAATGCTGCATTTTTTGTTTCAGATTTTGTTACAATTTTTTTGATCAAAAGCCAGGAGTGGATTGAGCAGATGGTAGAAGTATAAGTACTTCTATATATTTCCCATTCCTTTTGTAGCCAATCTTAAGTTTGGCTCAAAAAAGTGCAGCAAAATCTGCAATACAAGAAGCTGCGTTTCTGCTACGTGGGGCCTCAGCCTAAGTAGGTTTCCCTTAATTGGACTAACCTGGCAAACTAATTATCATAGGTTATTGTGAAGTGGGATCCACCTCAAATGCAACTCCAAATTCAGTTGTGTGGCCATACCCTTAAGGGGATCCAGTCATGCAGGGGGGGGGAAAAAAAAAAAAAAAAAAAAAAAAACAGCTTTAGGGTCCATTTACGGAGGAAAATGGTGAGGAATTTGGTGTGGAATTTCAGCGCTGAAAAAAAAGCCTCTCATTGACTTCAATGGGCTCCTTTTTCTGTTAGCAGAAAAAGGAACCGATTGAAGTCAATGGGAGGCCTTTTTATCAGCGCTGAAATTCCACACCACTTTTCTCCGTGTGAATGGACCCTTAAGCTGAGGCCTCATGTTGTGGAAACGCAGCTTTTTGTTGCGGCTTTTGAGCCAGTCAAAAATGGCTGCAAATGGAATGGTAACTCTAGAAAAAATACTTATACTTCTACCATTTTCTCTATCCACTCCTGACTTTGGCTGAAAAAAACAACTAATTCTGCAACAAAAAAAGCTGTGTTTCTGCAACTTGGGGCATCAGCCTCCCATGTTCGGTAACACAGCTTTTTTTGTTGCAGATTTTGCTTTGTTTTTTTTGAGCCGACGCCAAGAATGGCTTCAAGAGAAATAGGAAATATAAAGGAAGCTTTATATAATTATCCCTTCTGCTCAATCCATCCCTGGCATTGGCTAAAAAAAAAACAAAAACATACCACAGCAAAATCTGCAACAAAGAAAGCAGCGTTTCAACAGCCTTAGGAATTTAATAAAGATTCGGTTGCATTTTTTCAAAAACCACTCCAAAATCATAAAATAAACCAACACTCCCCCAAAAAACATTGCACTGAAAAGACTGCCTCCCATTCACCTCAAAGGAAGTTTCGGATACAATCTGCCTAAGGAACAGGCTACAGTAACACAATATTCAGGTTCAATTTAACTGAATAAAAAAAAGAAAAAGGGAGAAAATAAATACAACTTCCTTCATGTACGTTTCTTAATAACTATGTTTATCACATCCCGCAGCAATAAAATATATGGTGTTAAACATTTGTGTTAGCATAGCGGGATTATTACAGGTTCAGGAACAAACCTGCTGTACCAGTGTAATTGTGTTCAGTAAATCACACTAGAGACTTCAATTCGAGCAGGAGGGAAGTATTCTTTTACCTGCTTTACAATCCTATTTTATCAACCAAAGACTTGAAAGTCAACCAGTGAGAACATAGGTATTATTCTGAAAATGATCTACAATATAAATCCCTGCATATGAATATACTGGAGCAAAAGCTACTTTATAAACCTTAAAAATCACCTATGCTTGTCCACTAAAATGATATAGCAGATACAGGTTATGCTATAGAACATGTTGCAGGCTGACATATCCAAAACGCAAGCTATTAAATCTGCTACAGTTTATAACAATACAGCAGGCAATAGTATTTATTATTTCTGCCATGTACAAACAGAGAAATCTGGGGAACAAAAATGTGGTAGAAATGTCTTCATGCAAGATTCTCTCCCAAGAACAAATAAGTGGTTAAAAAAAAGTATACGCCACCTCCTGTCAAAGCAATTGAATATGCCGATAATATTAATTAATTGCAAACACAAATATGAGAAAAAGCACCAACGCACAGCAAAAAAGATGGAGGAGGTCTGTGTTAGTTGGCTAGTTTCCTAGAATGGAATCCAGAATAGTCAGCAACTGTGTAGGTAGTTAATTATACTGCGTAAGAATGCATCACTCAACGCTACTAAAAATAAGAAGCGCTCTCCCTCGGAACGGGAAACTATCGTACCCAGTATGTCTGTTAGGTTACAGGAATGGTTGGCCAGTGATGATGTGCCCTTTACGAGCAGACATCGAGATCATCAGTCTGGGCCTGCTTAGAATAGAGATGACGTGTAGGCCAGGTAATTCTGTCAAGGCGGCGAGCGAGGGGAATGTCAGCCATTGCTCATGTGCATGTAACATAACATTACTCAGACATTTACTAATGCAATTACTCCATTACAAGATAAATAAAGGAACTGAGCAATAAGCAGCATCTATTAATGTGCCAGCTGTTTGTAACATACATAACTTCCTAGCATGTGGCTGCAGCAGTTGATATATGTATCATAATTAAGTATAATGATGTTAAAAGAATAATTAACTACAGCCATATGATTAACTATTCCCATAAGACTAGAACGGAGCTCCATCTACATCATAAACTAGGACTCTGCAGGAAGAACAGTAAAGCAGCACAAAACCTCAGCAAAGGGCTAATGAAGGCTAATCCGTTGATTTAGAATGCAAATTACTGCTTCATCCTCATTTCCCTGCATAGAAAAATAAAGCGTACAGTACATCAAGTGGATCACTTTCTGAAGGCTATTAAAAGGACACAGTCCTGCAAATCCAGACATAGACTGTGACAATGTCAGACTACTGCATTTATAATTCTAAGTGAAAACAATGGAAGACTGAGAAATATTGCAACACTGTCCTAGTAACAGGCAATCGAGGGTCACCTTGTAGACGGATGTCCTAAAGAGGAAATGGAAATAAGAACTTACACTGTGCATAGATTAAGTCATTCAGATCAGAAGGGTGGGTACCACGCCCCACTAGGGATCAGCCCTATAACACAGAATGGAAAGCTATTCCTGTAAGAGTGGCTCTTGTTCTGGTGAACTTGGGTAGTCAAAGTATTATGTAGGAGTTGGGCATTGACCTGAACAGATGCCTTGTGATATATATAGCCATAGTACTCTATGTCTGGTCTGTTCTCATAATCAGAAGCGCCCATACTGATCAGCTGATTGCTGGGATGGATTTCCATATTTACGGTAATTCATAGGCAAAACTATAGGCCTGGTATAAAGTTGAAATAAAATGATTCAAGCAAACATTATGGACCCAACTAGAAATTACTATTTCAGCAACCATAAGCCACCCCATCCCTGAATGAAACTCTTACCAGATGAGAGTTTCAAATGAACAATTCAAGACCAAATCCAGACATGCAATGCACCATGTTTCAATGGTGTTTTGGCATTCATTGTTGATACCAATAATTTAATGAAACAGACTGTTTATGCATGGGTGGAGAGTGGACGATGACAATGGAGTGACCATGCACTTCAGAGGAAAACATGAGAAGACCTCAAGAGTGTTTTCTATGTAGCCTGCACAAGTTGACTCATTTTGCTGTCATGTGGCCATACTTGTTGCACATGGTACAGGCTGTTTATGCAGGTGACAAAGGAACTTGCGTAGAATTTAGTGGAGCTATGTTAAACAACATGGAAGACAACAGCTTCTTACCGTGTTTAATATTTAGTGGTGAAGAAACATTTCATCTAAGCACTAAAGTTAACTGTTTAAGTATGTGCAAATGGAGATTAGCACACAAACAGAGCCTGAGCACACATTTTCAAAAATGAATGTTCTACGCAGTTTCTAAATAGAGGTCAATGTTCGGTTTCTATTTTAATGGAAATATGGTTACTGAAATGCTGTAGAATTGGCTCTTTCCAGAAATTATTGAAGATTCTGGTGACTTAAGATTCCAGCAAGATGGAGCAACACCACATTGACACCAGAAGGTTCAACATCTTCTAAATGACACACTTCCTCAATACTGATTAGGTTGCAAGGGACCCTATGACTTGGCACTACCTCAGACCTTGTTGTACCTTGTGACTTTTTTTGTAACCAAGTTTTTGTAGCATCATTAGCAACTAGTGTATACAACATCAAACACAATTGGAGCATTTAGTGAAAGAAGACACTAGGGATGAATTCAATTATCTTCTCAATTTGTCTGTATAACAGGTGGTGGGCACATAAGGCACATTTATAAAATGGTTACTAAAATTTGATAACTCATTGTAAAATATATATTTGAAATTGGGCCCATATGGTTGAAACACCCTGTATATTGAACTTATCTGATTCAAACTATGGCATAATGGCATTTCTCCCAGATATTTCTACGGTTGCAATTTTTTGAACTGCACAAACCATTTTATCAGTAAACTAAAGATAAGTGAAAGTGTACCTGTTGTGTGCAGCACTATTTCTAGGCCAAATATACAACTCCTATACAATTTTTTTTTTTTTTTTATCTTTCATTAGGTTCTATCCCTAGTTCTCAGTTGTCCCCAAACTAGTAGGTAGAGTACAGCAGCTTTGATGTCTTTCATACACTGCACACATTCAGAAGAGGAGATCCTGCTCTCTTATATCACTGTGGCACAATTCCAAGCAGCAGCAAGGAGGTTGTAGTACAACAGTATAAAGTAATGTAGCTGTGAATCCAGTACTTAGATGAGGTAAAACACTCAAACATTAAAAGCTGAAGCCACATGTGTGCGTGCGTCTTCCTCTACCAACTTCCTCCTGTCCTATAGATGTCTATGGGGATCATGTAATCTGATTTTTCTCTAAGCTGTTACCCTGTCCTGTCAATCAAGACAGATTTTACAGTAAACTGGTTGTGTATCATATGCTACTTTATTCAATAGATAACAAGGAAAGAAAAAAATGCATCGTGTCAGTGTCTAGCACCCATTTCCTTTATCTTGATATAGTTAAAGAATTTAGATCTAAGCCAGAAATCAAAATGTTTCACACTTCATAAACAAGTATGCCAGTCTAAAAGTATATAAAAAGCTTAAGTGAAAATGTTTTTTATTCAATTACTCTAAAAGGTCACTTTAAGCTGACTGCAACTTTGACATTTTAAATGGATTTAGCTAAATTATAAACCATGTGACTTGCTGCCAGGCAATACATTGAGTTACATGTCCTTTAAAAACAGCCTCTCTCATAAAAAAATACTTATACTTTGAAATTACTTCATATTTACACATTTCAAACTTCAGCCATCAAAATTTGGTGAAATAGGTTAAAAATGTATAACCTTCCTAAATATGAAAATATATTGGGGTATATAGTATGCATGAACAGGTGCTTCATATCATGTAATGGGAGGTAAAAATTGGGATACAACAGCAATGATATTTTAGATCTTATTTTTGTGACTATTGTCTTGTAGTTATGTAACAATGCTAAAAGTAAAAGGCACTAAACTAAATGGATGAAAAATAGGATAATTTCAACCCCAATTAAACTTGGGTGAGATAAGACTTAAAGGGATATTCCCATCTCAAGGATCATATTCAGACTGGTAAGGTTAAAGTGGACCTTTCACCAATTCCTATAAGACCAGCTTTTTAGATCAATTAATAGGTTCTGCTCCACTAAATCCAGCACACTTGGAATTTTTTCTTTATACCCAACTATTTCCAAGCAAATCAATGCTGTTACGTTTGGTGCCTCATATGCTATTTAGGCTCTGTATTGTCAGGAGGGCGGTGTCAGGCAGGAGCAGACAAGGTGTGTGATTCTGAGCTCTGACACTGGCTCCTTCTGATTGGAGCTTACAATTATGTCCCCCTGCCTGATATTTCCCTTTCAACATTACAGAGCCTAAGTAGTATATTAGGGACCAAAACTAACTGCACTTATTGCTTAGGAACGGTGGAGGCTAGAGAATAAATTCCAACAGTGCTGGAATCATCGGAGCAGCATCTATTAGCAGATGCCAAGAACTAGAATTGATAAAGGTGGTGAAATGTCCTTTTTAAGCTAACTAAAATGTTATACCCAATACATTGTTTTATCTATGTTGCTCTGTTTGCCAGCTCAATTTTTCTAAGTGTTTACAACTCCTTGTCTAGGTTACAGTACAGTCTTCAGGTGGGGATGATGCTCTTTGTCATCTACATTCTCTTCACTCACTCTTTCTGCCCAGAACTTTAAGTTTTTGAACCATGATAAGGGTAAGATAAGATTCTTAAAGGGCTTGTCCCATCACATGGATCCTATCTATACTGCTAGTTTATTTGGATTTAAGACTTTTCCTAAATGCATTGTTTTATCAAAACTGCTTTGTTTGGCTACTATCTTAATTTATTCACTTCATTGTTTACACTCCATTTCTATGGCCCTTGGGATTATCTGCTCATTTGTCAAGTGATGTAGCTGCCTGCTCTCAGGGGGAGAGGGAGGGTCTGGGAGCAGCTCTGAGCTGTTTGTGTCTTTTAAGTAGCAGAGCTTCTCAGATAGGGGAGGTGAGAGCTCCGAGATTTCTGAGTTCTTATCAGTCAGTTTCTTTGAATTTGGCTGATAAGGGCTAAGATAGGGAGTACGTTACCTCTGTATGTAATGCAAACCGACTCAAATCCAGCTCTGCTACATCAGCTTCACACTGTGGTATTTCATTTACAACCAATCCCGTGCAAGTGAAACCCCGCCCACCTATGTGCCGATTAAAGCAGGAAGTGAAGAGAGCACAACAGCCTGCAGGTTAGTGAACAAGTGTCATGGGAATATCCCTTTAAGCAGTGCTTCTATTATATCTGTCTTGTTTACAAAAAGTAGAGCACAGTAATGCAATGAACTAAAAACCAGGAAGTGGAGGGGAGAGGAGTCAGGAGGGCAGCTGAAAACCTGAGATGAGAAAACCCCTGTAACAACAAATTATTGTTTTAGTTTCAAAGATAATTATAGAATTACAGCAACAATAAAACAGTAAGGAAAACAGTAGCAAGTTAAACTTTCTTAAAGGGGTTGTCCCATCACAAGGATTCTATCTATACTGCTTGTTAATGTGCATGTAAGACTTTTCCTAAATACACTGCTTCAACAAAACTGCTTCGTTTGTCCACTATCTTACTTTATTCAATTCATTGTTGACAAAGCCCTTGACTTATCTGCTCAAAAGTCAAGTGATGTATCTGCCTGCTCTAAGGGGGGAGGGAGGAGGGGCTAAGTGCAGGGGAGCGAGCCTGTGTATCTAGCTATTCCTGTGTCTACACCACGTGACCTAGCTTCCTGCTATCAGATAGAGGAGGGGAGCTGCTTTAATTTCTTCTGTTCTCCCAGTTATCAGGTTAACTAATTCAATTGTGTTCATTATGGCAGAGACAGGCAGTCTCTGTATGCAACACAGAATGGAGTTGCTGCTGCCTGTACTTCATAGTCCAATATGGGTGGGCGGAGCTACACACTAATTTGGGGGAGGAGCTAAATGGCAGGTTGCATGTGAAACCCCGCCCACCAAATGATGCAAGAAACCAAGAAGAAAGAAGATTTTACAGCAGTGAAGACTGGTGTGTATGCAATGTGGGAATACCCCTTTAAGTGAAAATGAAACATACAGAGAACAATGCATAAAAATAATAACTTATAAACAAGGAATCCTGTAGGAGAATATGGATAAAAAAGGTAATTAACCAGTCACAAAAGGGAGGGGAGAAAAAAATGGATAGACAGTGCAATCATTGTCATGCTGAAAGACCCAGCCACATTTCATCTTCAATGCTCTTACTAATGGAAGGAAGTTTGCACTCAAAATCTCACGATACATAGCCCCATTCATTCTTTCATGTACAAAAATCAGTCATCCTGGTCCCTTTGCAGAGAAACAGCCCCAAAGCATGATGTTGCCACCCCCATGCTTAACAGTAGGTATGGTGTTCTTTGGATGCAACTCAGCATTCGTTCTCCTCCAAACATGACAAGTTGTGTTTCTACCAAATAGTTCTACTTTGGTTTCATCTGACCATATCACGTTACCTCAATACTCTTCTGGATCATTCAAATTCTCTCTAGGAAACTTCAGACGGGCTTGGACATGTACTGGCTTAAGTAGGGGGACACGTCTGGCACTGCAGGATCTGAGTCCCTGGCGGCGTAGTGTGTTACGGATGGTAGCCTTTGTTAGGTTGATCCCAGCTCTCTGTAGGTCATTCACTATTTCCCCCCGTGTGGTTCTGGGATTTTTGCTCACCGTTTTTGTGATCATTTTGACCTCAAGGGATGAGATCTTGAGTGGAGCCCCAGATCGAGGGAGATTATCAGTGGTCTTGTATGTCTTCCATTTTCTAATTGTAACTCCCACTGTTCATTTCTTCACACCAAGTTGCTTGCCTATTGCAGTCTCAGTCTTCCCAGCCTGGTGCAGGGCTGCAATTTTGTTTCTGGTGTCCTTCAATAGCTCTTTGGTCTTCACCATAGTGGAGTTTGGAATGTGACTGCTTGAGGTTGTGGACAGGTGTCTTTTATACTGATAAGTTCAAACAGGAGCCATTACTACAGGTAAGGAGTGGAGGACAGAGGAGCCTCTTAAAGAAGAAGTTACACATCTTTGAGAGCCAGAAATCTTGCTTGTTTGTTGGTGAACAAATACTTATTTTCCACCATAATTTGCAAATAAATTCTTTACAAATCAAACAATGTAATCTTCTGAATTTGTTTTCTTATTTTGCATCTCATAATTGAGGTCTACCTACTATGTCAATTACAGGCCGACCTCATCTTTTTAAGTGGGAGAACTTGCACAAATGGTGGCTCACTAAAATCCCCCCCACACACACACTGTATTCCTTTTTATAGTATAGTGAAGTTCTTGGCAATGTTATTATCACTATACAATAAGTAAATTCATCAATCCCCCACCCCAAGAATTTTTGGTTTACAAGGATGATATTGCAGTTCATCTTTTGAGTCCTTTCTTGCACCAAATGTGAATCGCACCCCCATTCTGCATCCAGCTCGCAAAATCATGCGAATGTGGTAGGGCGGGGGGGGGGGGATATACTGACATTATAATTCACACCAGTGTTCTGGCCTGAGTTATAATGAAAATCTACGCGAGTTCCTAAGTTGCTTAAATATCAATTCTGGCACACAGTAGCCTCTTCATAAATCTGTAGTGCCCTGAACCTGTTGGAACCTTTATTAATACTTGTCCACGAAATGCCAGTGTTAATAAATCTGTCCGAAAGGATCCTAAATAATAAAGTAGTAGTCATATTAAATACGTTGTGACTATTCCACCACTTTTGACTATTGTGACTAATATAAACATAACATTAATGCAGAAAAAGGCAATTCTGCTCAGGAACGAGTGAAAGGAATGGAAGATAATGCACAAAATAATAAGCGGCTGATTGCAGCAATGTATAAATATATTTTGTGTGGAAATGCTTGTCGAGCTGTGATTTAGATGGATTACACCATACTTCTTGGGAATCAGTAAAACATATGAAGACATGTAATCAACATTTACAATTCAGCTCAAGTGGAAAGGCTTAGTTATACAAAGGCAGAATCAAAGCACTTCGTGTCTTCTGGAAAACATTTAAAGGGGGTTTTCTGAGCAAAAAAAATAATTTTACAAAAAAGATTTGTTAGTGCTAGTAATAGGTTAATAAGTGCACCCCCTTGGGCAGTGTTTTGAGTGACTTATGGGTTTTTCTGTGACCTCCTGTCATCTTCTGCATTTGTTTACATGGGCATCTTCCTGTTCTGTGTTTTCCTACAATTACAATGATGCCTTGGGCTTCAAGCAGAGCAAACTCACAACACCTCCCTCTTTCCCTCCTTCCCTTTCTCACTCACACACCCTTCCCTGTTTTCCTAGATAGCCCGCCCCCACTATATCTCTTCCTAACTCACTCAACTCCCCCAACCACATCATATTTACCTGTCTTCCGATTCAGAACCTTCTGGGCACAGGAAGTCACTTCTTCTGGGCTACTGCACATGCTGGCACTTTGGCTCTATTGAACAGGCATGGGCGGCCAGCAGACATCAAGAAGGAGATGCCATCTGCCCAGAAGAAGTGACATCCCGTGCCCAGAAGGTCCGGACCGGATGGGGTGGGTTAGCATAGGTGACGTTCCGTTTCTTACCTTCTGAAAACAGAACATCACTGGAAAATAGGAAAATGTGCCTTGAACAGTCACATGACTGTCCTGTTGATCTAGGTAAATATTCTAGGTACACTACGTAATTTAGACGGTAGGCGGGGGGGGGGGAGCGGTGTTTAGCTTAGATTATCTAAATCAATTTATCCTGGACAACCTCTAGCTTCAGAGTGCAAAAAAAAATAAAATAAAAGACTAATTTTTATCACTTCAGGGACTTTACAGCAACTTTGTCCTTGGCAAATATCTCATTGGCATCTTACTTATACAACTTTACTTTACATAACACATTAGAATTTTTAACATAGGTGTTAGGAAGACTGTTGTCAGAATAGTGTCATTGTTACTGCAGAATGGGGCCCAGTGGATGGGGTCCGCCATTGTTGTAAACCAAATGGAATGTGACTCATAGTTTCACCTAGATCAATATAACAAGCCCCTAAGGTCATGGGACCCATTCCATTAAAATAAGTAAGAACATAAGCAACAGTCAGGTTCTCCCTCATTTTCTCTTGGCTCCTCCTGACCTCAATCATCTATTCCTCTGTACAACTGAAAGATGACTTGATGCTTGCAGACTGTGAATGTCTTTCAGGCAGCAGACCCAGACAAGTGAAACAATGAAGCCAGACTGTGCAGCAAAATAGAGTCTGCGGTACAAAGGTTTCCTGTTTGCCAACCCCATCTAACATCCTTGTCCACCTACTGCATCTCCCCTCACCACTATAGAAACTCTGCCAACTCATTCTTATTGTCCTCACTCACATAGGAACTCATCTTCTGTAATCCCGGCACACACCAAAAGACCTACCACGTTATATTCCCTCTTCACTCCACAGCACTCCTTCCATTTTCTGGATATTACTCACTGAAAGGACTCTGAGTCCTTCCTCTAATAGAGCTCCTGTGGTCTGTTTCTGCTCCCCCTCCCCTTAAAGTCTCTATTGGGCACATTCACTATACTGTAAGTTTTAGGGAGTGCAAACCTAAGCAGTATTAAAATTCACCAGATTTATCAGATTGTTGCTGGACGGAAGTCTAGAACATTGTTAGACTGTCTAGTTAAGATTTACCTCTCCTATAGTTGAGATAATTTCCAGCAAAAATGCACTAAAATGGCTTGCCGTCCGGAGATTACTTCCTTTCTCCACTCCCTCAGCCTTAGGATGGGTCACCAACAGCAGATAAATTGGATTTCAACTCCGAACCCCTGTGGCAGCCAGCCAGTGTACTGGAACTATACAATTATGTATACTGTGTACAGGCCAGCAAAGGACTGTAAGTTCAGTCCCAAACAACAGCTGATTAGCAGAGGTTCCAATAGTCTGCTATTGAAGTCCTATTCTAAGGAGCTTTGTTGCGGACCAAAGTAAAGGCAATAAGGGTTGTGTAATACATTACTTTATTTTTACCTTTTAATCTCCATTCTATTCAGTTGTCTTCACCATGTTACAGAGCATATTACAATGATAAAAAAACATACCTTGTGTATGTCACTTCTGGAGATTAAGTGAAAAACAACTTTGAAGTCTTATGGAAATGGAACAGTTGGTGCACGGAGGAAGGGCTTTCAGCAACCTAGAGCATTGCTCTTGCCACTTAGACCCTACAATCTCCTACCTCATGCCACCCCATGCAGAATATATCTATCCTGCCACTACCGTTAATGTGTGATCCTCTCCAAACTTACAAAAGTGACAATATAACAAAGTGATAGTATTATCACTGTAATATGCTGTGTAACATGGTGGTAGTAGTTGAATAAGCTTGGGGGGAAGTGATTTGCTCCCTTTAATCTTTAGCTCTTTACTCTGCATAACTAATTCTGCAATTCTGACAATTTTACAACACTGCCTACAAGCGGTCAGAGTTTTGCATGCCTATATTATACAAACAACAGCCTTGGGATGTTTCTCTAACCATATAACAGCTCAATAAAAATGTAGCTGACATTCTAAAAAAAGCTCCACACTCACAAGACATTGCTGTAATGATATAAATGTGGATTAATAAATAAAGGTTACTCCCTATAGAGATAGAGCAGCTGTTAGAAAAAGAAAACATAAGGTTGAGTTACAAGGCAGATGACCTGGTGTAATGAAGTGCGGAATCTAGTGCAAAGTGACTTCAAGGTTATATCCCACAGACTGTGTGCCAGCAGCGCATGTACAGTACGTGTGGAAGAGAACCTGACACATACAGTTCATGTACTACAAGAAGTT
This sequence comes from Leptodactylus fuscus, assembly GCF_031893055.1. Lineage (NCBI taxonomy): Eukaryota > Metazoa > Chordata > Amphibia > Anura > Leptodactylidae > Leptodactylus > Leptodactylus fuscus. The sequence goes on along the minus strand of NC_134267.1, from coordinate 120,209,475 downwards.
TCTTATTGATCACCAAATTAACTAGATCGCCTTGTGATCACCAACTAGAGGAAATATGGAATGATTACGCATATTCACTGGATTTGGTATATAAATACTAGTTGGAGTGCTGGCTGTGCCAATACAGGCGTGAGGTCAGTGCTACCATATCAGATACTACCATATCTATTGTTGGTCTGTCTTTTCCTTTGTACATGAAAAAGGATACAGTGAAACACAAACTGCTATATCCATTTGTATGTATATACAAGGATTAAGGTTTCTACAGGAAACGCTGCACTGATACATCTTTTAACTCATTATGAGATTTTGGTTATCATGAAAGAAACCACAACCCTTAATATTATACTTTGGAGTCAGTGGAGGTTTAGCTTAGTAGTAGCAATAAGTGCGGACCAGAACAGTTAGAGACAGGAACACTTGTCTGGTGTAACAAAAAAAAAGGTTTATTTGTACTGCAAAAACAAATACCGTATTTTTCGGACTATAAGACGCACTTTTTACCCCCAAATTTGGGAGGAGAATGGAGGGTGCGCATCTTATAGTCCGAATGTGGGTGTTGGGTTGGTGAGGGCAGCGGAGCGGTGTTGCAGCATTTCCCCACTCCAGCTGTCACCGGCTTTCTGCAGAGGCAGTATTGAGGCGATGCTGCGGGCCCTGGGCTTGGAGGACAGGGAGTACTGGTGGTGCAAACTCATCCCGACATCCGCCGTGTTATTATGGTGGTGGTGGGTCTGTAAAGATGAGGCGTCCGCCACAAATACTGAGTATCCACTGTAATGAATAGTGGAGACCAGAGCTAATGCACACGATCCACTCTGATCACAGGCATTACTACCTGTAGGCCCCCTGGAAAGTATTAAAACTGTCACCGGGCTTGGAGGGTACCTTTCTTGTTGCAGGCTGGCTCCCGCTCGGCAAGATCGCAGGAGCCATCCTGTTCCTGTGACAGCCCCAGGGATATGGGTAACTACACATTTTTCATAATTGATGTTATAGAGAAAGTAGGGGGAAGGGATGATGTTTAGAGTAATGCAAGGGTTTCAAGTTATCCAGGACAACCCCTTTAAGGATGCAGGGTAGTCTGTACATTAATTCGCAGTGACTTTTCATATTTTCCATCTCTGCCTTTCAAACTTTTTCTTTTGACATAGTTAAGTAGAGGCTTATTCTTTGTGTGAGGAGTTGTACTTTCATTTGGCACCATTTTGGCATATATATATGTACCGTATATACTCGAGTATAAGCCGAATTTTTCAGCCCAGTTTTTGTGCTGAAAAAGCCCCCCTCGGCTTATACTCGAGTCAGCAAAAAAAAAAAAAAATTTTTTTTTTTTTTTTTTTTTTTTTTTTTTTTTAGGAGGGTGGGTCTATGACCAGCCACAATATTAATGTATAGAATCTCCCATAAAATAGTGCAAAAAAAAATAAATGTTCTAAATCGCTCCTTTCCCTAGAATACATAGAAAAGTAGAAAATGACTGTGAAACACATACACATTAGGTATCCCTGTGTCTGAAAGTGCCCGGTCTACTGAATATAGGGGATCTGCAGTGCTCCTGTTCCATCAGGAAGGGGTTAATAGGAGCACTGCAGATACCCTATGTTCAGCCAGGCTGAATTCCAAGTGGGGGAAAAAAAGGAAGGGAAGGGACAGACAAAACCAAAACACCCCCTCCCCTTCCCCAGCACCCAGCATCTACTGCACCCAAAAACTCTGACCATTTTAATTTTTGAAATTTTCCAGTAGCTGCTGCATTTCCCCCCCTCGGCTTATACTCGAGTCAATAAGTTTTCCCAGTTTTTTGTGGTAAAATTGGGGGGGGGGGTCGGCTTATATTCGGGTCGGCTTATACTTGAGTATATACGGTATATATTATATATATATATATATATATATATATATATATATATATATATATATATATAATGTTTTACTTTTTAGCTTTTGTTACAGTTTTCGGTGTTTTGTTCCTAGAATGTTCACACTGCATAAAAAAATGGCGGCAACTTTCTGAAGGGTCATTACCATTCTAGCGATATCATATTTACATTGGTTTTACTTTTCTTTACCATGATTACTAGTAAAATGTAATTTTTTTTAAAAAAAATTAACAATCTACAACTAAATGTTTTTATTAGTATTAATGACTTTTGATCACTTTTTATTGCTAGGTTTGCGGGGAAGCAGGGTGACCAAAATACACTAACTTACGCATTGCGGTATATATTTTATTTATGACATTTACTGTACAGGATAAATAATGCTATTTTTGGATAGTGGGGACTCATACGGACATGGGGATACCAAACCTGTTTGTTTACATTATCTGTATTTTAAAAAGGTGATCTGCTGATCTTCAGTGCAATGTATCTAAATACATTTTGTTGCAGTACATCACATATAGGCTTCCTATGTGTAATAGGTAAAGGCAGTCAGAAGCCATTGCTTGGCTTACTCAACTCTAGTGGCTTAGCCTTCATCATGATCAATAGTGATCATGGCATGAGGGTGGTTCGGGGGCAGGATTGTACCCCCTGGTCACCCCACGATGAGATAGCGGCATCTGAGGGGTGGCCAGGGGATACAATCTTGTCCCCGAACCACCCACATGCAATGATCACTATTGATCATGGCATCTGAATGCTAAGCCACTGCAGCTGAATATTTTCTGACTCCCGTGGCTAGTCCCATGTCTCGGCTGTGTATTACACATAAGACCCAGAAGTAATTCCACATGTATTACTGCGTCGTACTATTACGGTGCTGAGCTTTGACTATACATGCAGTGCGTAACGTAATGGTAAAGTGCAGAGAAGTAAGGGGTTAAAGAAGACCTTTCACCACCTCCAATTAATTGCATCTTTCAACAGGCACAGCTGGAATTTTTTCTCTAGCCTCAACCATTCCAGAGCAATATTTTTTGTTTCAACACTATTATTCTCTCTATCGTCAGGTGAGTGGTCCTAGGCTGGAGCAGAAAGACAGACCATCCACATGACAGCAGAAAGCATAATTGTTCGGAGAATGATTGGTCTGGAACAGAAAAAAATCCAACTGTGCCAGAACCAGTGGAGTGGGAACTTTTGGAGCATGCAAAGAGTTGGAGGTGAAAGGTCTTTAAGATCATAACCATGGAAAACTAGTAATTGGTTCCAAAATTGCTAATATGTCAACAAAGAGCAGAAACTACTGTATATAACGAATACAGATAAAGCAAGTTTTTATTACTAAAAGACACTATTCATTTCTATATTGAGGAATTTCTGTAGAGTAAAAATAAAATGGAGTCACTCTAATGTTGTGTCCAAGGAAGCAGCTGATGCTAACACAGACAGATAGCAGTAAAGTACCTGTAGTACAGGTAAGTACTGAACAGAGCAAGTATAGCGGCACAAGGAAGAGAGCAGGCAATGCATGTAGTATAGTACAGGTAGGTAGCAGTACAGAGCATGTAGCAGAGGCAGAAATCAGTACAGTACATATGGTAGAGGCAGAAAATGTACAACACCGATAGAATAGGTAGGAAGAAGTACAGTACATGTAGCACAGACAAAAACCAATATGGTCCATTAGCACACAGCTGTCCTATCAGTGAACACACTTTGGTAATACCAGGCTCAGTATTTGGTTGAACACATATGTTTTACCAGTGAAATGCTAGAGCCTCCAGACAAGCTTATGTGTTACAAATGCTACAACATGGCCCAAGTTGGTTTCAGTCCCCTGGGAAGTTGGATTTCATCACTTTTGCTCAATTACAAGCCTAATTTCAAATGACATTCTCAGTTAGGCTTTCTGGCGCTTAAATATAGGCTATTTTTAATACCTGGCAGCCTATGAAGGTTTATTGGCAAGATGTTACCAATTGTGCCTGGCATATGACATCAGTCAGCTTGAACACAGTATGAATTTTCTGAACAAATGTGAAATGCACACACTTTAAAAAGGCACTCGCTTTGACAATGCTGTATTTAAAGTATGGCACGTGCAGAGCAGGTTTCATCTATTCATGATGTATTTCCATTAATACTGTAGAATATCCTGACTTCTATTATTATATTGATGATATATTGAAATAGAAAACGCTATACCTTCATCTGGGAAAAAGGACGGTCGTAGTTTCCCACATAGAGTAATCCAACATTCTGAGTCAGAAGCCTAGAGGAGAAAACAAAGGACATTCAAAACTATTTCTTGCGTGCTCAAAGAACACCTGGCACCAAAAAAACATCTAAATTACATATACTAGAATAATAGTTTGCTCAAAATAAGCTGGGTAGACTTTAATATTTATTGCATAATCTACTCGACTATATAGCAGGCAGCTGGTAGCGGAAACAATCAAGAAACTGTCTCCTTTTTATTCAGTATCAACAATTTATATAACAACCAGCCAATATTTATAGCCATAGGAGAACTGTCCGGATGCTTACACACAGGAAAGGACACAAACTCCTATGAAAAAGAGAGCAAAGACAAATAGAAGAGATGGTAAAGCTGAGTTACGAGGACACTAATTTCAGCCAGAAGGTACTTCATTCAGATGGTTATAGAGTACATATGGCTACACTTACAGGGAGATTGGAATAGCAATTACTGCTGATACACCTAGCTAAATCAGAACATTGCTCCCGTGCCTGAAGATCAGTGCTTTGTATTAGGATGCGTTGCCACACAAGCGACAAACAATTGCTAGCATTATTCATCATCAATTCAATGAAAAGTAATTTTGTCTGGCTCATCAGCAGTTAGATGAATTACAAAGCTTTTCTACAAATGCACGGCAATAAGGTATCCAAATAAAGTCCCGGAGTTAGTTTAGACAGTCTACTTTCTGGCATCATTCTAGGAGGTAAACATACATATTTTTTTAAACTGTAATTTTTATTAAAGTTTATGTTACAAAGCAACGTGTTAAGAAACGACGCTGAAATAACGAGAAAATGAGGTATACATGAGAAATCGTCTAATGACAACTCAAAAAACGTAGGGGAGAGGGGGAGGAGGAAGAAAAGAGAAGGGAGGAAAGGAGTCAGAAACCACATAGAATACAATATGCATCCCAGGATGACCACAAATTGTTAAAAGCCTCCACGGTATGCTTAACAGAGGCCATCAAATACTCCATGCTACCAACGTCCGTTATACAGGCAATAAGCTCCGGAACGGAGGTAAACATTTTAACCCTCTTCCTCCTGCGGGCACTTGCAGTCTTCCTGACTACGGGTCTCCTCTTCCCAACAGAGTCAGGCTGTGCATATTAAATACTTGGACATCTCTTTATTACGTTAGACTTGGTGGTCTATTTCAAATAGTCCTCTGCTGCAGAACCTTCGGGTGATTGAGGTACATCCTTCTTGACACTGAGCTTGTGCGTTTGTATTTCTATGAATGGAATAGGGGCATACACAAGGGGGCGGTTACACAATTAAAGCCATGATGGTCGTTGTTGCTTTCCTGCTGCACTGGGATTGTGATGGGTCTTCAAAGTCCCAGCAGTCAGTGACAACCTAGCAGAAGAGCAGCGATGGAGATCAGAAAGGGCCTGTCACAATTCAGTCTAGTGCCACTCAGCTGCCAGTATGGGGTTTCTGCCACCCTGGGAAGTTCGTAGAAGGCGGCAGGTCTGTTAATGCTGCTAGGCCTAATACTTGCAAGCTGTACTCCTGGATTTGATTTCGCTACGCTTCTATCTCAGGCTCATCCCTTTGCTTGTAGCACACTGTCTGCTGTGTTTGTGATGAATTTCAGCTTTACCCTGACCATGACACTGCATTACAGCGTTACTGAGACTATTCTGAGCACTGTATCCTCTGGATCAAATTCAGTATCACCTCGAGAGGGTTAAGGAAGAAAATCAACAGATCCCTTAGGGTTAATGGCCCGAGGTAGCTTGTGCCAATAACCTGGTACAGTACATGACTTGTAAGGCCAATACTGTTTTACTTATTTATTGTAATAAAGTTATACAAGTAATTCTGTAGAAAAAAACCCCAAAAAAACAAAAAACATTTTGATATCCATTATAGAATTATTATACAATTATCTCCTACCAGATATATGAGGGTTGTAAATGTTCAAGCCATACAAACTATCCATTTATTTCACATTTTCATATTTGCACTTTATTTCTTCAACCTGTTTTGCTCAGATAAAATTTGCGCTTGTCAGTAGAGACCTGTTATACATCCTAATGGGCTTTGGAACGTGAACCAAGTGCAAACTGGCATAACTCAAATGAGGGGAACAAACGGCAGCTGCTCAGTGTAAATTTGGCATCTTACATCTTTGTCTTTGTTCAATGGGATATGCATTCTAAATCACAATTAGGGTGATATCCATATACTACATAGAAAGGCTTTACTTAAAGGAAGTCTGACGCCAGAACCCAGCAGATGAACTCAGCCCTGTAGATAGATAAGTTAGGATCACCTGAAATAAGCAGTGTATTCCCCATATGGATCCATATCTTAATATGCTCTTTGCAGCAATAAAGGGGCCGATTCACTTTTTGTAGCAATTGTACCAATCTACAAGGGGATTGCACACCTTGATTCAAGTAACCCTAACCTTTCTGTGGGGCTGGATTCTGCTCTGACAATATGTGTATTGTTTCCAGTTTACATACTAAGGAATGGGGTATTGTATAATCACATTCATGGGTTTGTACTGCATTTTGGTTTTTTTACATTTATAAGAGTCAAGTTTAATAACCTCGGGATATAGTGCTACTTTTTCTTCTCTAACATAGTACTAATCCTCTCCATATATTTTCTGCACAAACTCTCTGAAGACAGCTCCAATTCTCACACACTGCTTTGTATCAAACAAAAATATCAATATCCCCCTAAAGAAAACAGGATATAAAAGAACAGAGTTTTCGTTTTTAACCGTATAGACTCAGTTTTATCTCTCTCTTTGCTAATCTGGGAGGATAAGCATTCATGATCCAGAAATCCATTCCTTTTACAAGAGAATTTCTGAAATAATCAGATTCTTATACAATAAACTGTGCATATTAAAAACTCCCTTGCATAAATAGTGGATTTAGGATTCCCCCCATTTGTCTCATATTATTTGAGGTTTACCGATGAAGATTTCCCATACCTATAATACTTGGAATAGTCATGTCATGGGTTCAATGATTGTATTGAAGACCTGTATGTTACCAAATACCTCATGATTTATTGAAGTAGAGAAAAAATATAATAATGATGATAATATAACACACGTCTCACACACAAAATGCACAACTCTCACAGAGAAAAACATTTACATATCTGAAGTGTATTGCAGTGCAGAATTCTACAAAATTGCTCAAATTATACCCGTGGATACCAAAAGAAAAGGGATAATATGAAAAATTACTGGCCCAGAAAAATCATTGTAAGGGAATTGCACCAAGTTTGCATTTAAAAAGAAAGGTCTAAAATTGTCCATGATATTAGTGCACATAAACTATACATTTATAAACCTGCAGTGTCACCATGGCTTCCTTAATACTCTCACCCACTGTTATCAGTCATTATCAGCGGATTGTATCCAGAGGAAATAGATATAGCCAGAATATTGCCACATACATGGCCTGTATTATACCAGTACAAAATAGCTCTTCACTTGGTGCAGTCTCCAGGATTTGACAAATGTTTTTTTCCTTTTTCTCTGCCAGTAGCAAGTCATGCAGTATACTACACAATCCTTCATACAAAGGCACAGTAGAGCGGTTGTATATATGGACCAATATGGTTAGTCCTTTGATTTTCAAAGGGGCTTTGGATAGAAGACAACTGCCACCAGATTGGTTACTGTAGGCAACTCATTTCAGTCTTCCACCACGTTACATAAATTTCCTTTTTCAAAACAAATTAAAGATTTTAGTAATAACTCTTACAGAGGGGTGGCAGCTAGCAAATGACCTTCCTGATTTAACTATCAATTTATATGTAGATGCACATATGTATACATTTATAAATATATACATTTAATATATGCTATGTTTAGCCCTTTCCTTGGATAATGGATAATCTGTCACGTAGTATGAGATTAAACATGCTATTCCATGTCAGAGGTCATCACTCACTACAACACATTGTGAAATTGTATGACATTAAAGGGATTCTACCATTAAACTACTTTTTTTTTCTAATTACCACGTTGGAATAGCCTTAAGAAAGGCTATTCGTCTCCTACCTTTAGATGTGGTCTCCGCCGCGCCGTTCCGTAGAAATACCGGTTTTAACCGGTATGCAAATGAGCTCTCCGCAGCAATGAGGGCGGGCCCCAGCGCTGAAAGGCCGATGAGCGCATCCCCATTGCTGCCCAGAGCTCTTTCCTGCGCCGCCTCCTTCTTCTGCAGCAACTCCGCCTCTTCTGGCTTCTCTTGCAGTTCTATACAGGAGCATGGAGAGGCCACCCCAAAATGGCCGCCGGCCAGCTCCTGTATTGAACTGCAAGAGCGGCTACCCAAAAATGGCCACCGGACATGGTGGCCAATCACTGCTCCATCTATTTGACCCATCCAGGGTTGCATGGCAATCATCAGTATACGGGACTGTTTTAAAATTAGACTTCATGTATGCCTGGGCCTACTGCAACCATTTCTGCTTGCGAGCACTGTTTATGTGTTTGTGCTGAATAGTAGATTTATGCACAGCTATATGTCTCTGGAGGATCCTACAACTTGGTTTGTGGTACTCCAAAGGCTTCAAATACCTGTTTACTGCTTTTTAATGGTATTTTAGCAGCTGCTCCCTTAATCCAATGAATTTGTCTGACAGAAACCTATCTGCACAAACCCCTCAGTGTTCTGAATCAAACACTAGTCTCTTCAAAGTCCAATGATCATGCTTAAGTGTTCATGAAATATCCAAAATATTGCACTATTTCACACTTTTCAGCAAGAGTTCCTTTCTCTTCCCCATATCCTTTCTCTTCCCCATATTGCTTGAAACCTCTGGCCTGTGTAATAATGTGGAATGTCCTTGTTATGTAAGTTTCCTTTAATTGGACTCGCCTGGCAAACTAATTGTCATAGGTGTTTGAGATTGATTTCAGTGACCCAAAGAGCCATCAGACAATACCATTCATGAGTTTAATGAAAAGCAAAAAATTAAATGTTTATGACACTTAAATCCAATTTGCATAATAATTCAGAAAGCGGTGTGTGTGCGCGTGTGTATTGTGAGAAGGTGAGTGCTGGAGTCATGATACATATCTCCCAGATTCCTGACCTGTGTGGTCCAGGGTGGGTCTTGAGTAGGCCTCAGCCCCAGGTGTGGGTCCTGAGCTTGTTACTTTCCATAAAAGACTGCAGAGCCTACGCCTCATGGCAAATCCTGGGAGTGGGAGGAGGTACCTGGGTCTGTCCTGGGTTTGACCTGAAGAGCTGAATTTTGGTGAGACCAGAATGGGACTACTTCTGCTTTGTTTGATTGTGTGGGCAGAAGTAAGCCACACATACAGTTAGCCTTATTTTGTTTTAGTTAGCACTCGGACGAGCAGGAGTTTTGTTTTGCCTTAAGTTAATGCTGTATTTTATTTTGCTTATTTTTGTACCTGATTTTTTAGTTTTTCTAAATAAAACTGCAACGCATTTTGTGTCCCTGTCTCTGAATGGTTGGGTCCACACCATTGCTGCTACTGAGCTACCTTCCCCACAGTATGTATATATAAATATGTATTACATTAAAACACACACACACATCCTACTAATATTAATAAATGTGAAAGATTGTATGTTTGTGCGTTTGGATGTGTGTTAATCACGCAACAATGGCTGAATGGATTAGGATGAAATTTGGCACATAGTTTGTAACCTGGATTAACACATAGGATACTTTTTACCCGGTAAGTGACATGGATTCACGATTGTTATCAATTTATGTATCCTACCAATATTAAACTGTTCTTGCCGGCAGGACAATCGTTTAGCTAATTGCACTTTGCTGATAAAGCTGAGTCTGTTATCTTTGTAAACACACAGATAACACTGAGTCCATTCTGTACAAGCATCTGCATGTTATCTGATCTGCATAAGTGTTCTGTCTCCCATTCAGCCAGAGGGAGGAAGGGGGAGAGGAATAAAGGAAGTGAGAAGCAGTCACTGGCAGAGGCACAGGCAGAGTGCGGAGATACTGAGATGGGAAAACCCTTTTACTCCAATTTGTCAGTTTCCCAAATTTAAAAATGCTGGGAAAGCGAAAACAACAACAACGGCAACAACACATAGATAAAGTCACAGGCAGAAGCTAATAAATAAATATACATATATATATATATATATATATATATTTATTTATTTATTATGTTTGTATAGAGAGATTTACATATGAAAATCAATGTGCACATAGTATGCATGGTCTGAATGGAAATGCTGGAAGGGAGGAGGCGGAGAAGGATTAACACATAATGGAGCACTTTGAAAATGTAGCGCAATGGCACAAATTTTTATGCAAAGCTGGGGCAAATCAACTACAAATCTATAATTGACACGGTAAGAACGGTAGTTCAAAGCTAGAAATATGAAGAGGTAGAGAATTTGGAAAGAAGTGAATCATGCCACATCTGTTTCACATAATTGAAAAACAAAAGCCGATGCGTTCAATACAAAAAGATCAAATATAAAAAAAATTAATTCTGGGAACATCTTTGGTTTTTGTATATAATATTCTAATGAAAACTCACCATACTGACTAGGGTTTTCCCATGTGAACGTTGTAGATATCCCCGCATTTCACGTTGCGGCTTTGGAAATTGCAGTATGTCAATTATACCTAGCGAATTCCCTATAAGTATAATTGAAGCAGAAAGTACGCAGAGGAACTCTCTCTGGGCTTTATGTGAAAAAATGTGATGCGTTGCCACCGCTATTTTTCCCTAACTTCTTTTTTGCTGCAGACTGCTATGCGGGGCCTTAACCAAAAGCAGATTTCTTTAACACAGATACACCTTGTGCTCAATGACTTCTTTCTGTAGCCCTGAGCATACCACAACTCACAGTTACATAATGCACTATAAACACATTAGCGCTTATTGCCATCAGTATGCACCAGATTATGATAAGTAAATCAGACTCCATATTGCAGCTGTGCCACAGTGATTACATTAATAGGTAATGTGAAACGCTATAAAATATACAGGAAATCAGGGCCAAGATGCTTCCTCATAACTCAGAAATGCTTAGCCTCATTTAATAGCTTACAATCAGACAATTTAGTAACAAAGCTTAACAATTCTAAATATTGAAAGGATATTCCGTTCCGCGCATGAACAAATGGACCATCCACACATTATTTATATTGTTCCACAGTCTGCAGAGTGCTGTACACATGAAAAAGAGGAGGATTAACACATATTGTACAATTAGCCTTTACTGTATCTTTTTTCGTATTGTATCTTCGGATTTTCGCCCGAAATCGACAGAGAAAGAAAGTCCTGCTGGCAGGATTTTTCTGTGCATATTTTATATAGTTCCTGAATAGTCACCCAACTCAGCTGTAGCGTTAATAGTAAAAATGGATCCATCTAATGATGCACTCAGACTCATCCCAAGGGATCCTATTGACTATAGTGTTCATTACATTAATCATATATTCACCATTATTTCGTCCTACAAGTCCTTCAATTTTAGATGGACTCTGTGACGAAGGCACCTTATTGAAATCATCCCATAGACAACCCTCCCACTTCAGCAACTGCTGTGGGTGTTTACTATGGCCCAATAGAAATGAAAATTAGAAATTTCAAAGGTGTAACGCTGGATTCACACCAGCGTCCGATCTCCATCCTCAGGTTTTCGTCTTCTGCAGGCAGAAGACGGAAACCTGTCAGACCGTGTCCGGCCGTGAGCACCGGTGAGCGTTTGGTGCTCTCCGCGGCGAAACCAGTTTTTTTTAAACTAGACACAAAGTCTTGCATGTCCGACTCTGTGTCCGGTTAAAAAAAAAAAAAAAAAACGGTTTTGCCGTGGAGCGCACAATACACTCACCGGCGCTCACAGCCAGACACTTTTCAAACCCATTCATTTGAATGGGTTTGAAAAATGCCGGCAGGTTTCCGTCTCCTGCCCAGTTTCGGGCAGGAAACGAAAACCTGAAAGCGGAGACCCCGGGCGCAGATGTGAACGAGCCCTAACTGTGGTTTTAAAATGTCATGAGCTCTAAGGATAACTTTTTTTTTTTTTTTTTTTTTTTAACAGGTGGGTTTTTGAGGTGGCATTGGCCTCATAAGTCACCTCCCAATTTTACTATTACATTACAAAACAATGCTAACAGATTTTTCCACCTCCCATTCATTTCAAGGTGCTTGGCAGGTAGCTCATGAAAATCAGCTAGAGGATAAATTCCGCTACTGACTGCCATTGACATAAACACAAGAGTTGGGAGTCAATTTTTGAGGTGGATCCTGCTTCAGAATCTGTCTGAAAAAAAACTTCGTGTGAACGTACCCTTACAGTCGTAAAAAGAAAAATGTATTTTTCTAATCTGACGCCACAATTCTGGCATTCCTTTTTTCAAAGTTCATGAGAGGTGCCACTTCATGGAACCTCTATATAGTGGGTCCCTACTCTACTGGGTGCGGCACCACACAGCAGCCACCACTGCAATGCTGCACCCACAGAGGAAGCAACCCAGTAGCCCAGCAACACCCAGAATTTGAAAAATAAATAAATAAATAAATAAAAACTAAATAAGCTTGGTAATGATCCATAGAAAGGTAATTTTGGCTTCATGGTGAGCGCCAATAAAAAAAAGAAAAAGTCGCAACTTTTATTTCATTCCACCCTATTCTGATTTCTTTCCTGCTCACGGGGAGTAAAAAACAAAAAGTAGAAAAATAATAGACATTCTTATAGTTTTTTGATCTGTATTGTCCTTGAACTTACTAACTCCATAGTTTATTCTATTTCTACCTCCACTAGAACCTAGTCAGTCTTTACTCAAACTACTCCAAGGTATTCAAGAAAAACATGGGGTATTGGCGACACTGTTTTGCCAGATTTTGGTTGTTACTGTCTAACATTCACATTTTTTTCTTTTAAGCATTATATATCCAATTATACAGCAGTAGAGAAGTGACAAAACCAAGTAATAAATGCAACAACACATCCAATTTCGAGGATTAGGTAGGATGCATGCTTTTACATTTTCTGCTGGTTTGACAAAGTTGTGATTCAGACTCAAAGTGTAGCAGCGTATTTTGTTGAAGATGTCAGATTTTATTGTCATAGGAAGTCCTGTGAATAAACATGCATAGGCTTATGCAGACAGACTTTTCCTGCTCCTCCATTTGCTGTGTTCCCTATTGAGTTTGTTGGTATGGTTTCTAATGTTGGATTTGCTCTAGTAACAGGAAGTGATCAGCAAATTACGGAGGGAGGGAAGCGCCTAGTGGCAGCAGGTTTTCAGGCAGAGAACAGCAACATTTTTAGAGAAACTGCATTACATTTTGGTGCAGAATTACGCACTCTATGAAATAAGTTGTCTGAAATGTTAGCAACCATTTAAAGATACATGAAAAGCTTTAACTGTGTTCAACTGGAATATGAAGTTAATCCTTTAATGGAACTACAGCAGAGATACAGGCCTACAAACAGTATTATTTCACTTCATGACAAATATTAGAAAATTTGACTTTATGATTTAGTGATTCGTTGTGCAAAGAGACCTGACATGAGTGTGTGATGTTGTCTGATTTGTATTCAGTATTCTAATACTGGACTAGTAGAAATCACGCTTTCTATCATTAAAACTATGAAAATCATATAAACTTTAACCAACGCAAAATTAGACTCTGTACTAATCAACCAAGCATTATGAGAAAAGAAAAAGAAACACAAAACTCATTCTTATATAAATAACTTTGTGGAATAAAAGAAGGCAGCTAAGCATCTTGTGTTCTTTGGGTGATGTCCTGGAACAGGAGGGGGTGATGCCAAACACAGCATTCTCTAGCAGTGTATTACTTCATTTCAATGTGATCTGATTTTGTATAAAATATAAAACAAGTCGCTGATTACATTGGATTCTAACTATTATGTGAACTAGCTTCGTACTTCATATACTCCACTGCGACAATATATGGGTAAGAATTGTGTTGAGTGAGCAGAGTCTGACAAAGGATGCTGGTGTCAAAGAACAGGGGGTATCAAGAGTGGCAGGAAGAGAAGAAAATACTTTTAATTGCATAGCTGGCATGGACAAGTCTATGAAGTCTGTTTTACTTCTGTACATTTTTTTTGTGCATTAAAGAGGACCTTTCAGGTCTTTGGGCACATGCGGTGTAATACTGTCAGAAACGCCCTTCTGACACTGAAGAGCTACAGTACCGGCACCGATAGCTCTTCAGTAGGGGCACAGAACGTGAAAGCTGAATTCAGCACACTGTTGGCTTTCTAGCAGTGTATTACACCGCATGTGCCCCAGGACGTGAAAGGTTCTCTTTATAGGGAGTCTGTCACTAGAGCCCAGTACATCTGCCATCTAGATAAGTTAGGGTCACCTAATTCAAAATGTGCTGTGAATCAGTGCCTGAGTTGCCAAGATATTGTCTTTTTTTTTATCAATATGCAGACTTTGGACCAATGGGGTTGTCACAGTTAAACTCTTTGGAACTAAGGCAATGCCCTTTTTTGTTCCAAAAAGGTAATATGCATATTGACAAAAAAAGGTAATCTCAGCAACTGAGCACAGATTCACAACGGAAAAATCACCATTTGATTCAGATGTCCCTAACCTAACTGCAATATCATGTGTGTCTAGCCAACATCACTGCACTATTCTCTACAACCGTTTTGTTTTGATTTTAGAGTGGACATTTTATTTAGATAGTGTATTTATCCCACAAATCCCTAATTGAAAAGAAAAAAAAATGTGAATGTAATGTTGATATATGTAATTACAATGTTAGCGTGAAAGCATACATTTATTGGGGAAAGCTGTACAAGTGAAAGGGGATTCTAGCACCCCGTTGTGCAGCTTCTAGCCAGTTTACAAGATAACATACAGATGGGCAAGGAGGCACACAGATTCTGTATTGCTTCCTGCAGCCCATTTGCCCATAGCTGTTGCAGTTGGGCCTGTAGTTCCTGTGCAGTCATAGTTTGCCAAAGCTAGTGCCATAAATACTTGACTGGCCATACATCTGGCAAACAAGCAGGCAAAGGAAGTGTTGTGACCTAGAGAAGACATTCCTGTGAACCCCTTGTTGTGTGTTAGCAAGCATTATCCCAAAAAAAATGCCAGTTTGAAGTATTGCCATGAGAAGCAACAAATGTGGCCCTAAGATTTTGTCCATGCTGTGCTCCGACCGGGGGTTATGGAGCAGGGTGTTAGCTGTCCGTTACAGCTAATACCCACTCCCGATGTCGTGGGCAGTCACAAAGGGGGTAAAGGGCTGTGACATCACAGGGCTGGCTGACTGCTGATTGGCTGCACACATGGCATTGTGGGTGATCCCGCAATCCCACAGTTCCTTGCCCCATATCTTAACATGTGTAGCAGCCATTTTAGAAAAAAATGCAACTCGTTACCATGAAGCGTGAAGAAACCCGGATTCAATGCAAATCAAATATTTCCTGAAACTTGGATCGACTTTCACTTCGTCAGCTTCGATTCGCTCATCTCTAGATACCACAGGTTGAGAACCACTGCTGTAGAATATTCACAGTAAGAGCATGTGAAACATACATACATCTACCACTACCTGGGAAGAACTCAATAATCTAGCCTAAAGACTATGAGAAAATAGTAGCTATTACATGGAGAAGAAATATCTGTATCATTTAAGTGACTTAATTGCATGGAGGAGGAATAAAAGAAAATCTTAAAGTAAAACAACATGACAAAACATCTCATTCACAATATGCGGAGTTCTAGATCTTAATGATTCACAAAAGAGAAGAGATGTAGGAGGGGATAACACGTAATACTGAAGATAAAGTCCATCTGTAGCTGGATACATGATGTAATAAAACTCAGTATTCAAAACATGTTTTCATCAAGCATGGAAAAACAAATGAAAACATATATGTACAGGAATCAGCTAGGTAGGTTTTATCTAGGAAAGATATTGCAATATATAACACATAGTAGAAACTACAGTATAACACACACTGTATACACAGCACTATGCAAAGCCTCCCTGATGGCACAACCTGTCTTCTGTCCATATGCTTTCAAGCACCAAGAAATGGGCATTGCTGAGGACTGTAGAAGCAGTGGTCGGCCAAGGAAACTTAGTTCAGCAGATGAAAGAGACATCATGCTTTACTTCGCTTCAAAATTGGAAGATGTCCAGCAATACCATTGGTTCAGAACTGGTAAAAACCAGTGGGAATTAGGTACACCCATCTACTGTTTAGAGATATAAGTCATGGAAGAATTGCAGGTAGAAGACCACACTTTCAACAAGACAACAAATCCAATTGACTAAACTATACAAGAATATAAAATAGCAACTGGGGTGCAGAAAAATGGTGTACGATGTTTGGGAGTCAATATTATTAAAAATGCAATACCATTAAAGAGGCATATGACTAGCTCCAAATTTATTCTGCAGCAAGACAACCACTGCAAACATATAACCAATGCCTTTAAGAATTATCTTCTGAGGTCCTAGAAGTGGTAATATGGTCTGCTAGCACAGATTTCGGACCTGTATGGTACTGCTAGCACAGGCTTTGGGCCTGTATGGTAATGTCCCACTCAAACCACGTGACGTCTGGGACATTACCATACAGGCCTGAAGCTTCCTAGGAGTAACATCAGATCCCGGAAAGATGAGTAAAACTGTTTATTATATTCCCCCTTACCTCCCCTGGGTCTCCAAATGTTATACTCAGGGGTCTGAATAGACCCTCCCCGTAGTATAATAATAGTTGTTGGGTGGGCAACTGTGGGGCATAATAGAGGTTGCAAGGTGCACTGTGGCCCCTGCAACCTCTCTTATGCCCCACAGCAAAAGTTCGCCATGGGGCCCCGCCATTCCTAGTTACGCCACACATAATTTGTGGACATCTATGGTTTGATTTCTTTGCCTGTGTGGATTGGATGGGTTGTTACAAACATCCGTTTATAGCACTTTTAGAAATATATTTACTTATGGTAGCATATATATGTTGGCTGTGTAGATAAATTGACATCTAAATAATATAAGAACGGTTTGAGTCTATTGGATGAGGGGAATAAATAACGGCTTACAATCCAACACGTCTGATCCTTCTTTGCCTCAGCAGATGTTGTCAGGGGAGAGTGAGAACACTTTCACACACAACAAATGTTCAACAGGTTCAGAAGAAATTACTGGCTGTGGCTGTCATTTAATGTATTTGGTCACTTTATCATACAATGCGTCTGTACAATGTTAATGCTATAGTACACCATTCTTAAATACAGGTAGCTAAAATTATAACAAAAAATGCTCAAATGTTCTTAATGAGGATCTATCACCAGGTAGAAAACGCTAAATAAGATACATCATTTGATTCTTGACATTTCCCCCTGATCAATTTGGTGTTTTTCTTTTATAATCTGTGCACCCATTCAAAACATATGACTCCCTGGAAGATTATGTGTAAACTACCTCCTTTCCACCAGAGGATGCCCACGAATATCTTCCAAGACCCTTACTGATATCTATGATCAGTGCAAGGAAGAAAGGGACACACTGTTCCTTACTTCAATATGTTTGCTGAACTGTCAGTTCACAAACATGTCTGTGTTTTGATGGATAGGGTGGACATTATGTAGAAGGGTGGTGGGTTGTACCCTATGCTATATGTGCATCATAAAAAAAAGAGCATTAGGCAATGTTGAACCATGTTTCCTTTCACATTATGTTGAGTGTGGCTATTAAATGTTATTCGTCTTGTAACAGCAGCCCTGACAATTCCTTTCAAGTGTCTCTTATCAGACATTAACATTATTCCCAATGAGTCTTGGTTCCAGTCTTCTGCTCCAGTAAAATAACAATATAAATTGACAGTGTTCCCCACCAGGGAGACTGTTTAGGCACTACACAATTAAACTTCCATTGATGTAATATGTGCAGTATTTGTGGGATTTAAGGTCTGTACTATGCTTCAGGAAAAGAATTTTAGAGATAATATGACCTCAGAAAAGGACTCCAGATCTTCACACTGACATTACATTCCAGTATATACAGCAATCTTGTAATAATAATAATCTGTATATAGGGTTAAGATATTCTGCAGCACTTTATAATTGTGGAGATAATTAAAATAAAAAAAAAAAATAAAATAAAAAAACACTTGGATGCAAGGACAGACACCCTGCTCTTTACAGTTACAATCAATAATAATAATAATAATAATAATAATAATAACAACAACAACAATAATAACAGCACAGCAAACACCCACAACAGGTCAAGTTCAAGATATTACCTGCTATATGTTTTCTCAGGGTTGGTATAGCTGCATTGTAGTATAAAGCTGGCCTTATACATTATATATCGGTCAGCATGGGGACCTCTCGACTCTACCCTGAATATAGATAATTTAGTGATATAAAGAATGGGCTGTTATATTTAAACTGGATGATCCTTTTGTCTTCGAGAAGCTAAGCTTCCATCAGAGCTATCTGGGAACAGAATATAAGGAATATATGCATGCTGGGTAAAGCAAAACGTGCATGTGTATAGTTGGAAAAGACTGCTGCAGCTCATGCTCACTAGGGTAGGATTTGCATTGTTAGGATTACATCCTCCATCTTGTATTTTGTCAGCCATCTTGTAACCTTTTTCTTATATAAACTTTATAAGAATGTCTGTTTAGAGTCTAAGAGACCCCTTTAGGGGATAAGGCGTGTGGAATGTTAATGGATGGGTTATAAATTCTTATCTGTTTGTGGTAAGGGTCTCATCTTTGAAGGTGTGTGTAGAAACAGGTCCTATAACCTATTGATCGTTAGCCCCAAGGTCTGACCAGCATGTGATCATTATCTCTCTTGCTGTGATATATACATCTAGAATTAGTGTAAGATGTTGGTTTACACATAAATATTTTAAATTCTTTATTTCATGAGAAAGGTCACCCCAGTTTGGAAAGTAATAATGAGATGCAGATTACATTAGGCCTTATCCAATAGTCATGTGCCACACCTTATGTTGTAACTCTATAACCAATCATGTCATTAGAATAGTCCAACCTGCTTTTGTCTGTATTGTATTTAAACTACCTTTTTGCACCATTAAAATCAGAACTCACTTGATACACTATCAGCTGTGTGTGTGTCTTTGTGATTCTCCAGGCCTAAAGGATGGGTGTAGCTTATCAAAGACTGTTATTTAATTTGGAACTCTGCAACATACTCTATTATGAGGACCCCTTGATGTCCCTACAGAATATTGGAACTATGTTTTTTCTTACAGCAAAGCTAGACTGATGAATATAATGATATCAACTACATGCAACTAAGCTCAAGTCAGAAAGTCAAGTCACCCCAAAATCCTGAATCCAAAGAATTGTCCACTTTTGCAATATTGATGGCCTATCCTTAGGGCCCCTGTAGATTACTAGCTATTCTGGAACAATGCAGCTCCAGTTAGTGTTTAAATGCCAGGAACCCCATCATATGTACTGCAGTGAGCCTCATTGACGTCTGTGGGACACCGCTGAATTACCTAAACTCACTGCTACAGAGACGCAGTAGTGAGTGGCATGGTTCCCGGCATGTAAACATTACTGGGAGCTGCACTGTCCTGGAACAGCTGATCTGTGGGAGTCCCAGCTGTTGGACTCCTGCAGATTTAATATTGAAAATTGCAACAACATGCTAAGTATTTTATACAGGATTAGAACACTGAACCAAAAAAAAATTTTGGCACCATAATTATATGAGGTTGTTGCATGGATTTATATCTGTACCTGAAAATTTCCTAGTCCTGTCCTCCAAGAAGGTAGTAGCTATGTTATAGAATAGGCACACTGGAGAACACCTTCTGGACATGACATTTACCATAAGTACTACTATAGCTCCAAAGCTCAGTCCAAACTACAGCCCATAACACTAGATAGGTAACACAAGTAAGTGAAAAAAGGGTGAAAAAAAAGTCTTTATTGTTGTGCCATTCCTGTTGTTCCTCCTACCAAATTAGAGATACATTGTCAACTCGGTGTTAACCATTTAGGGGAATGTCCCTTCCATAAAGACACAGTCTGACACTGTCCAATCAGTGCTGACAGTATCAGACTGTCTAGGAAACCCTTTTGACAAGAGGCATGGTAAAACAGATTGTCATTCAAACATACATTTCTAGAAGAATATCAAAGGATCGGTACAACAAATATCTTTTAAAATCAATTAAATGCTCCAGTTTTATTTTATGTTTTATGTGTCAGCAAATAGTTACTAAAAATGGACAGCAACACATCCTATTTAGATAATTTTTCAAGTGCTCCTCTCGAATTAGTCTCTAGTAAATTATTCGTGTTATTGTTTTTATTGTATATTGCAGTTTACTCTGTTGTTGATATGGCAGTTACTCAAGCTGTACATTTAGTTTGTCCAAAGGATTATGTAAAGTATGTAAGTCGATGGCTGGTCAGGTAATGGAGGGGGTGCACATCTCACCCAGGCTACTAAGGTGGGTGAGATGAGAAAACTCCAGAAAGAACATTTCTCAGCAGATAACTATTGTCTGCTGAGGGTTATTTCAAAGTTCCGTTTACTGGGCTGGATTTTTAGGAATGACAGTTAGGTTGGTAGTGGGACCTGTCATTCCACCCCCCTCCAGTCCACACTTTGGGGATGTTCCGGCAGTGACTCAGCTGCAGAGAGTCTGCTCATCAAGGGAGCTTAAGAAGAAAGCTCCAGCAGCAGACTGGGGGCAGAGCTTGGCTGGAGGGCCAAAGAAAGAGGTCATAATTTTGGAGCTGTGTCCTGAATGACTGCACTGGCCTTTTGATTTCTGTTATTCTAGGTGAGGTAGCCTATTCAATGTTTAGTTAGAGCCTAGCCGGGCAGGTATTTATTTTTATATTGTTTCCTTTTGTTGCTGCACTATATTTTTTAGTGAAAATAAAACTCTATCTTTGTTTTGGACTAAAGAAACTGGACTTGTGTGTCTATGCCACCCCACCTAGCAACCCCAGACCCTGACAAGTAGAAATATACATTCTATCCAATGTTAAGACGGAGTAGTTATCTGACCTACTGTCAAGCAGCCACTGGACCCAAACAGAACAATTTTTCTTTCAGCATTCCACAAAATATTGCACCATTCCTCTTTGGGCCAGTTAAATCTTAACTTGTGTTTTTTCAAAGCTGGACTTTGCAAGGAGTTCTTCCTTGTCTTGACGTAATAGTATTCTGATTGCAACGGGTCTCATTGGTAACTTCAGACTTCTCATCTTTCTGCAGGTAATCATTGGCTGAGTCTTTGCCATTTTGTATATTCTTCAATCCATTCTTCCTTCCATGTCTTTCATCTTTTTGTGCCCATTTCAAGGTATTTGAGATTTTAGCTGAGCAGCCAATAATTTGTTCTACCTTCTCCAATCAAGTTTTTAATCAAAATATTTTTTTACCACAGTGTTCTGGCATAGAAGGATGACACAGTGACACAAACTTGGTGCAAGATTCTTTCTTGTGCCAAACATGCGCCACAAGCCCTGGTCCGTGCCTCGCTCATAATATTGTGCGAGTGTGGGTGGAATGGGCTCGCCACACCTCAACCAGGCAGATTCATCATAGCTCACACCAGTTTTCTGCCACAAGTTAGGAACGAACATAGATTTCTATTCCAACTGGTGTAGATTTCCATTCTAGCGTAGAGATGTCTGACTGATTTATTGAGAAGCCACAACCTCTGCATAAATCTCTTGTTCCCAGTGCTAGTTAGGCCCTTTATTTAGAGTGGCATACACTAGTCTTAATAAACCAGGCCAAAAGTCTGAAATGTATCATTTTCCTCATAATTTCAGAAGGAAATGCACTATAACCAACATTTTCCATCCTCCGACCTTGAATAAGGGCCAAAATTGACTCCTATTTTTCCACAGAATTCATTAATAAAACAATGAATGAGCAGCATACAAGTCTGTATTGTTGGCAATTTGTTTTCTACTTACAAGTAAATTATTTGTCATCTAGAGATGTCACTTCTACTAAAAACATTGAGTTATCAGTAGAGATGAGCGAACACTAAAATGTTCGAGGTTCGAAATTCGATTCGAACAGCCGCTCAATGTTCGTGTGTTCGAACGGGTTTCGAACCCCATTATAGTCTATGGGGAACAGATACTCGTTAAGGGGGAAACCCAAATCCGTGTCTGGAGGGTCACCAAGTCCACTATGACACCCCAGGAAATGATGCCAACACCTCTGGAATGACACTGGGACAGCAGGGGAAGCATGTCTGGGGGCATCTAACACACCAAAGACCCTCTATTACCCCAACATCACTGCCTAACAACTACACACTTTCCACATTCAAAAAAACCTCTATCAAAGTGGGAAAATACCTGGAAACCTTCTTTACTCCCCAAATGGATGGACACAAACCCCAATTTAAGCTCAACAAACAGTAACAACCACCCCTTTAAATCACGTTCCCCATGACAACCACAAATGGAATAGGCAATGGGAATTCCAAAAGCCCTCACCCTTAACTGTCATTTTGAGTGTGTGTGTGTGTGTGTGTGTGTGTGTGTGTGTGTGTGTGATGTGGTAAGACCTTCCAAAATTCACTTTTCTAGCCCTTAACATGAGCCCTTCCAAACAAAGTTACATGACCTTAAGCTGAGCTACCAGCAGAGATTGAGGCCCTTGGCATGAGTAGAGCCTTGCACCAGCAGTGTTTTTGGCACTTAGGGTGAGTTGAGCCTTGTACCAGCGTGTGTCCCTTAACATCAGGCGGGCCCTAAGTTCTGCGCTTTGCACAAAAGTTCCACATTAACTAGGCTGAATGGTACAAAGATTAGTAGGCCCGAGAACCAGGAACAGATCTTGCAATGGCTGTCAGATAACGCTTAAAGCACATTGTCCACCAGCCAGTCAGCCTCTACCTCCTCTTACCCAACAGTCTTGTCCTCCTTCCACCCAAAATTCCCAATCTTCCCAGAACAATAACCCCAACTGTCCCTGCTCCCCAGAGCTGTTCTCCCTTCCTTTGACTGTACCGCAACCTGCCCCTCCATTTCGCGATTCCACGGACCTAACAGACGAGTATCTGTGTCCAGATGCTCAAACACTAGAGTCTCCTCCATTCCATCTCCGGTCGATTTGGTGGCGGATGACCAGCAACCCACCCTCATCGACGACGATGAGACGCAGTTGCTGTCAGGGCAGCCAGTTGACATGCGCATTGTGCAGGAGGAGGAGGCGAGACAGGAGTTGGAAGAGGAGGTGGTGGACGACGAGGACACCGACCCCACCTGGACAAGGCAGATGTCAAGCTGGGAAAGTAGTGTGGATGTTGAGGCAGGTGCAGCACCAAAAAGGGTAGCTAGAGGCAGAGACATGTCCAGAGGCAGAGGTCAGCTGCTTTGCCGAAGCCAGGCCAGACCCGGAATGTCCGAAGATGTTCCCTTTTGTACCCAGCCCAGAAAAACTCCCCCATCGAGGGCACGTTTCTTGAAGGTGTAGAGTTTTTTCAAGGAATGCGCCGAGGACAGATATAGTGTCGTCTACACAATTTGCCTCTCGAAATCGAGTAGGGGCCCTGAGAAGAGCAACCTGTCCACCACTTCAATGCACCGTCATTTGGAATCCAAGCAATGGAATCAGTGGCAGGCAGCAACGGCAGGACAAACGTCGCCCGCCGTTCATGCCACTGCCTCTGCTCACAGTGCTGGCGATGCACTCCAGAGGACGAGCCAGGACATCACTTCATCTGCCTCCGCCACTTTGTTGACTTCTCCCTCATCCTCCCCTGTTTCTGTCTTATCTCCTTCTCCTGCACCATCAAAGGCACCATCAGGCGCTTCTTTACAACAACCCACCATCTCTCAGACATTGGAGCGCCGGCAGAAATACACCGCTAACCACCCACCCACGCAAGCCTAGAACGCCAACATCGCTAAACTGCTGGCCCAGGAGAGGTTGGCGTTCCGGCTTGTTGAAACTCCCACCTTCCCGGACCTGATGGCAACTGTGGCACCTCACTATGCCGTCCCTAGCCGTCTCAACTTCTCCCGGTGTGGCGTCCCCGCCTTGCACCAGCACGTGTCACTCAACATCAGGTGGGCCCTTAGTTCCGCGCTTTGCTGCAAGGTCCACTTGACCACCGACACTTGGACAAGCGCCTGTGGTCAGGGATGCTGCAGTGCTTATCTTTAATGACAGGCAGGGTGAATGTGGTGGAGTCTGTTCCCCGGGTGCAAACTGGGGTGGCCTATCTCCTCTCCCAGGCCAAAATTCATGGCAGGAGTAGACTGAAACCCTACGACGCTGCAACCTCCACCACAGCTACTAGCGGCAAACGCTAAAACACTGGTGTGGGGAGACGTCAGCAGGCGGTGCTGAAGCTCATCAGCTTGGGGGACAGACAGCACAGTGCCTCCGAGGTCAGGGATGCCATCCTGGCTGAGATGGCATTTTTTTTTCCCTGCTACACCTGGGGCCTGGCATTTTTACGCCTGTGATAATGGCTGGAACCTGGTAGCGGCTCTGGAGCTTGCCAGCCTCCAACACGTTCCATGTTTGGCCCACGTCTAACCTAGTGGTGCAAAGTTTTTTAAAAACATACCCAAATGTACCGAAGCTACTGTTGAAAATGCGGCGCTTGTGCGCCCACTTTTGCAAGTGCACAGGAGTCGCTGCTAGCCTAAAAACACTCTAGCAAGGCCTACATCTGTCCAAACACAGGCTGTTGTCCGTCATTCACACACGCTGAAACCCTACAATACCATATCTTGAGCAGGGTGTGTGAGCTGCACAGACCTTTGATGGAGTTCCATCTACAAAACCCAAGGGTTCCTCAAAGTCAGCAACCAAAGTTTCTGCACCATGAGTTTCCAGGGGTGGCAGAGTTATGGCTAGGGGAAGAGGCATGGATAGGGATGATGTCTAGGGGCAAAAGCAGTGTGGATGTGGAGGCAAGCTAAGCAGGAAAAACTGGGGGTACAAGCTAAGGCATGGACTGGGGTGATGTCTAGGGGCAAAAGCAGTGTGGATGTGGAGGCAAGCTAAGCAGGAAAAACTGGGGGTACAAGCTAAGGCATGGACTGGGGTGATGTCTAGGGGCAAAAGCAGTGTGGATGTGGAGGCAAGCAAAGCAGGGAAAATGGTGGCTAGAGGCAAAGGGATGTCCATAGGCAGCAAGGGCAAAGATGCAAAACTCTCCCGTTTCAAGAATTTTCCTGACTTGTTTCCCCACAAAACATTCCTGGGAGGAGGGCTGAAACACCACCCTCCTCCTCCTCCGCTGTTAGATTGACCCCAGCTACGAGCTGAAAACGCTGCAACACTGGTGTGGGGAGACGTCAGCAGGCTGGGCTGAAGCTCATCAGCTTGGGAGACGGACAGCACATTGCCTCTGAGGTCAGGGATGCCATCCTGGATGAGATGGCAATTTGTTTATCCCCGCTGCCCCTGGGCTCAGTGGGTGAGAGCAAGCGCAGGATAATCGTCGTTTGGCCTGGCGGCCACTGCCTCTTCCACTGTTGACAGGGCTGGCGCTGCAGTCCAGACCAGGAGCCAGGACACCTCCACATCTGCCTCTGACACTTTGGGGAGTTCACCCTTATCCTCACCTTTTCCTGCCATTTCTCCTTTTGCCCGCGCCATCATGCGCCTCTTCCCAGCAACTCCCCATCTCCCAAGCCTTTCATTTCATGCTAAAGTACAGTGCAACCCACCCACATGCCCAAGGCTTCAACGGCCTCATCTCAAGAAATCTGGCCCAGGAGATGTTGGAATCCCGGCTGGGGGACACTCTGCCCTTTTTGGGCAGAGTGTCTACTGCGCCACCGCACTGTGCCGTCCACACCAGCACTTTCCCCCAAACATGAGGCGGTCCCTAAATTCAGCGCTTAGCCCTAAAGTTCCATGTGACCAGTTACGAATGGACAAGTGCATACGGACAGGGACGCTAACTTTCAATTTGGGCACAGTGGTTGAATGTAGTTGAGGCGTGGACCGGGTCGCAAAATGTGGTGGCCTGACTTGTCTCCCCACACAACATTCCTGGGAGGAGGGCTGAAACACCACCCTCCTCCGCTGTTAAATTGACCCCAGCTACGAGCTGGAAACGCTGCAACACTGGTGTGGGGAGACGTCAGCGGGCCGTGCTGAAGCTCATCAGCTTGGGGGCCAGACAGCACACTGCCTACAAAGTGAGTCATGCCATCCTCGATGAGACGGCAATGTGGTTTTTGCCACTGCACCTGGGCCCAGGCATGTTGTCATGTGTGATAATGGCCGTAACCTGGGATTGGCTCTGTAGCTTGGCAGCCTGCAACATATTCCATGCCTGGGCCACGTTTTTAACTCATTGCTGCTAATCTTTTGAAAAAGGTACCCCAATGTTCCTGAGCTACTGGTGAAAGTGTGGTGCTTGTGCGGATAGTTTTTAAAGTGTATAGTTGCCGCTGCTAGCCTCTATGCACTCCTACAACGCCTGTACCTGCTGGAACAACGGCTGTTGTGCGACGTCTCCACACTGCTGGCACTAAACATATCATGTGTTGAGCAGAGTGTGTGAGCAGCACAGACCTTTGATGTACTTCCAACTCCAAAACCCTCGGGTTCATCAAAGTCAACTCCCTCAGTTGCTCAACCATGAGTGGCCATGGGTGGCAGACTTATGTGAAATCCCATCCCATCCATTGCACTGGACACGAAACATTAGCATGCGCTCAGCACAACTTCGGATATGGCAGATGCGTTAAGCAGGGTGCAGGGTACAACACAGACCAGGCCCGAGCACCAGGAACAGGTGTTAGAAATACTGCAGCATCTGCCATTTCCTTCCAATTTTGGGGTTTTGGACCCGCCACCGACTTGTCTGGACCTAAGTGGGGATCATGAGACACAGTTGCCATCAAGGCAAGCTGTGGTCATGTGCGGTTTGCAGTAAGGGGGCAGTGCGCAATTGGAAGAGGAGTTGGTGGATGACGAGGCCACCGACCCCACATGGACAGGGGTGATGTCTAGGGGCTAAAGCAGTGTAGATGTAGAGGGAAGCTAAATCAACAAAAAACCTGGGTAGAAGCAAAGGCATAAACTGGGGTGATGTTTAGGGGTGAAAGCAGAGTAGATGTGGAGGGAAGCTAAGCAGCAAAAACAGTGGGTAGAAGCAAAGGCATGCAAAACTCTACCCTGTTGGAAGACTTATTCCTAGGTCTGGAACACGTTAATGGCCCCCCTGGACAAATTACTGCCACTCAGGGGCCTAGTGTCACCAGGAGGGACAAGTATAGGCGCATGTTGTGGGAATACCTGGCCGACACCAGCTCTGTCCTCTCCGATCCCTCTGTGCTCTACAGCCTAAACTTATTTTCTCATCTTTTTTTCTGAACTGCACATCTCTTGCCTGCTTCCTTTGGGATCTTAGAAATGGTGGTCCACTTCCACAGATGGTAACTTCAATAGACAGTGTAACGGGAGTAGCTGAGGGATCGCTGTCTTAACCACTTTTTGGCACAAAATTAACTTTCAAAGCCAAATATGGTGCAAGTATATGATGCAAGGACACCTACACACCTATCTCTGACACATTGGGGAGTTCACCCTCATGCGCCCTTTTGGCCTGCACCATCATGCGCCTCTTCCCAGCCACTCCACATTTCCCAAGCTTTTCATTGCAGGCAGAAGTACAATACAACCCACCCCCATGCCCAAGCCTGTAACAGCCTCATCGATAAACTGCTGGCCCTGGAGATGTTGGTGTTTGTTTATGCTTCTGGAGACCCAGGCCTTCCGTCAGCAGATGGCAGCTGGGGCACCTCCCTATGCTGGGCCTAGCCGTTACTACTTCTCTTGGTGTGCTGTCTCTGCCTTGCGCCTGCATGTGTCCCATAACATCAGTCGGGCCCAGAGCTCTGCGCTTTGCTGCAAGGTCCACTTGACCACCGACACATGGACAAGCGCCTGTGGTCAGGGATGCTGCAGTGCTTATCTTTAATGACAGGCAGGGTGAATGTGGTGGAGTCTGTTCCCCGGGTGCAAACTGGGGTGGCCTATCTCCTCTCCCAGGCCAAAATTCATGGCAGGAGTAGACTGAAACCCTACGAAGCTGCAACCTCCACCCCAGCTACTAGCGGAAAACACTGTAACACTGGCATGGGGAGATGTCAGCAGGCCGTGCTGAAACTGATCAGCTTGGGGGACAGACAGCACAGTGCCTCCGAGGTCAGGGATGCCATCCTGGCTGAGATGGCATTTTTTTTTCCCTGCTACACCTGGGGCCTGGCATTTTTGCGCCTGTGATAATGGCTGGAACCTGGTAGCAGATCTGGAGCTTGCCAGACTCAAACACGGTCCACGCATGGCCCACGTTTTCCAACTTGTTGGTGCCATGTTTCTTTGAAACCTACACCATTGTGCCTGATATACAGGTCAAAGTGGGGCCATTTTCGTAAGTGAGAACTAGCCTCTGCTAGGCAGAAAACATTCAGAGCACACTCCTCTCATCTTCGCACCGTTGGCTGGCGGAGGAAGACGAGGGGGTTGGAGTGGCATCTGATGTCCCTATCCCACACGAGGCTAGAGGGTGCACTTCAGTGCATCCCATTGCTTCACCACAAATGGTGTGAAGGGGAGTGGAAAATGGAGGAAATGGAGAGTGACCCTTACAGTTGGGGCCAGCAAAGGCATGCCAAGTAACACACTGGCACACATGGCTGACTTCATCTTGGGTTGCTTTTCAACACATATTTCACATCATGAAGAACAAATAATACTGGATTTTTTCAAGCCTCGAACCCCGGTCTAGGTCTAATGTCTGTTCCTTTCTTATATTAGGGGAGAGGGAAAAAAAATTACTTCAGTGATACGTTTAGCGTACATAGACTGACTATTAATGTGTATCCCACTTAGTGTTGTTAGGGTTACACACCGTCACAACCTGGCTAAAGCTTCTATAGCTGTTAATAAAGTCAACATAACTTTACGGTATCCAAAAAGACAGCTGGTACCGACAGAGAGCAAGACAAATGTCACCCAAAGCTGTGAGCTCTGAACACCCACAGTGACTTTGGCGTCATCATCATTATAAGGGAGCGGGTGGTAATAAATAACTTGGCAGTGCCTAAAACCCAAAAAGCTTATACAACTATATTTACATTAAGATACACAAATGAAACTTTTCAGTAGCATGTCATGAGACAAGCTGATAAGCTCTTCCTTTGTGCAGTGCTATTTGAAAGTTAAACGCTGCCTTTATTTTAATTCTGGAGAAGGTGCAGACATTAGATTTAGAACATGTTGTCTTCATTGTCCAAATCCTCTATATAGGTAACGTGTTTTTCGGGCCGAGCTGTCTGGGAACGAGCTGGTGCAGCACTGACAACCTGGGTGAATATGGCAAGAGCCTGAGATGTAGGGTGAATGAATCCCCAAATTATTTGTGGAATTCCCAGTGAGACAATGGCACTGTATACCAGTAGCAAAAATTGTGGGTGCACGTAACCCCCATATATTCTTTGAATTCCCAGTCAGACAATGGCACTGTATACCAGTAGTAAAAATTGTGGGTGCACATAACCCCCATATATTCTTTGAATTCCCAGTCAGACAATGGCACTGTATACCAGTATTAAAAATTGTGGGTGCACATAACCCCCATATATTCTTTGAATTCCCAGTCAGACAATGGCACTATATACCAGTAGTAAAAATTGTGGGTGCACATAACCCCCATATATTCTTTGAATTCCCAGTCAGACAATGGCACTGTATACCAGTAGTAAAAATTGTGGGTGCACATAACCCCCATATATTCTTTGAATTCCCAGTCAGACAATGGCACTGTATACCAGTAGTAAAAATTGTGGGTGCACATAACCCCCATATATTCTTTGAATTCCCAGTCAGACAATGGCACTGTATACCAGTAGTAAAAATTGTGGGTGCACATAACCCCCATATATTCTTTGAATTCCCAGTCAGACAATGGCACTATATACCAGTATTAAAAATTGTGGGTGCACATAACCCCCATATATTCTTTGAATTCCCAGTCAGACAATGGCACTATATACCAGTAGTAAAAATTGTGGGTGCACATAACCCCCATATATTCTTTGAATTCCCAGTCAGACAATGGCACTATATACCAGTAGTAAAAATTGTGGGTGCACATAACCCCCATATATTCTTTGAATTCCCAGTCAGACAATGGCACTATATACCAGTAGTAAAAATTGTGGGTGCACATAACCCCCATATATTCTTTGAATTCCCAGTCAGACAATGGCACTATATACCAGTATTAAAAATTGTGGGTGCACATAACCCCCATATATTCTTTGAATTCCCAGTCAGACAATGGCACTATATACCAGTAGTAAAAATTGTGGGTGCACATAACCCCCATATATTCTTTGAATTCCCAGTCAGACAATGGCACTATATACCAGTAGTAAAAATTGTGGGTGCACATAACCCCCATATATTCTTTGAATTCCCAGTCAGACAATGGCACTATATACCAGTAGTAAAAATTGTGGGTGCACATAACCCCCATATATTCTTTGAATTCCCAGTCAGACAATGGCACTATATACCAGTAGTAAAAATTGTGGGTGCACATAACCCCCATATATTCTTTGAATTCCCAGTCAGACAATGGCACTGTATACCAGTATTAAAAATTGTGGGTGCACATAACCCCCATATATTCTTTGAATTCCCAGTCAGACAATGGAACTGTATAGCAGTAGCAAAAATTGTGGGTGCACGTAACCCCCATATATTCTTTGAATTCCCAGTCAGACAATGGCACTGTATACCAGTAGTAAAAATTGTGGGTGCACATAACCCCCATATATTCTTTGAATTCCCAGTCAGACAATGGCACTGTATACCAGTAGTAAAAATTGTGGGTGCACATAACCCCCATATATTCTTTGAATTCCCAGTCAGACAATGGCACTGTATACCAGTAGTAAAAATTGTGGGTGCACATAACCCCCATATATTCTTTGAATTCCCAGTCAGACAATGGCACTATATACCAGTAGTAAAAATTGTGGGTGCACATAACCCCCATATATTCTTTGAATTCCCAGTCAGACAATGGCACTGTATACCAGTATTAAAAATTGTGGGTGCACATAACCCCCATATATTCTTTGAATTCCCAGTCAGACAATGGAACTGTATAGCAGTAGCAAAAATTGTGGGTGCACGTAACCCCCATATATTCTTTGAATTCCCAGTCAGACAATGGCACTGTATACCAGTAGTAAAAATTGTGGGTGCACATAACCCCAATATATTCTTTGAATTCCCAGTCAGACAATGGCACTGTATACCAGTATTAAAAATTGTGGGTGCACATAACCCCCATATATTCTTTGAATTCCCAGTCAGACAATGGCACTATATACCAGTAGCAAAAATTGTGGGTGTATATAGCCCCAATTCTATTGCTAGGGGACTTGCAGGGTATTTCTGAGGTGAAGGTGGGGGGGCACACCGTTGGAACGGGGATTTGGGGTGTATATATGGGGTATACGGGAATACACTGTCAGTGTGTTCCATTCAGGATCCTGGGAAAGCTGGGTTGCGGCGATTGAGCCCGTCAGTGCCACGTTACACTGACAAGCTTCTCCCTGGAATTGAAGTTATATGTAAGCCCAATATATTCTTTGAATTCCCAGTGAGACAATGGCACTATATGGCAGTAGCAAAAATAGTGGGTGTATATAGCCCCAATCCTATTGCTAGGGGACTTGCAGGGTATTTCTGGGGTGAAGGTGGGGGGGCACACCGTTGGAACGGGTATCGGGGGTATATATCGGGTATACGGGAATACACTGACAGTGTATTCCATTCAGGATCCTGGGAAAGCTGGGTTGCGGCGATTGAGCCCGTCAGTGCCACGTTACACTGACAAGCTTCTCCCTGGAATTTAGCTCTTATAAGAGCTGTTGGTTGTCTTCTCCTTCCTATCTAGCCTGTCCCTGCCTACCCAGAATCTAACCCCTAGCTAACTGGACGGAAACCTCCGTCCTCGGTGAATTGCAAGCTCAGAATGACGCGAAGCTGGGCGTCGCTGTTCTTTTAAATTAGAGGTCACATGTTTTCGGCAGCCAATGGGTTTTGCCTACTTTTTTCAACGTCACCGGTGTCGTAGTTCCTGTCCCACCTACCCTGCGCTGTTATTGGAGCAAAAAAGGCGCCAGGGAAGGTGGGAGGGGAATCGAGTAATGGCGCACTTTACCACGCGGTGTTCGATTCGATTCGAACATGCCGAACAGCCTAATATCCGATCGAACATGAGTTCGATAGAACACTGTTCGCTCATCTCTAGTTATCAGCTTAATGATGTCAGACTGTTTTTTTTTTTTTGTTTTTTCACTGTAACATGCTGTCTACTGGCTGAATAGCAATTTTCATGTGACGTTCCTTTTTCAGGCTCACTTTAATTTGTGCCAAGCACCCCCTATAGCACTGTTATCCATCATAAAGGGTTACACACAGTACCATTCCTTATCAAAACATTCATTCAACTGACTGTCTTTAGGAATGTAGCCCTTATGGACTTGTAAGCACATATTATAAAAGATCCAAGTTCTAAGGGCTCTTGAGCATGTCTCAGAGTGACAGTAACAACACACGCTCCCAAGCTACTGTACCACACCTAGTATAGCTTAAAAAGGCAATTTATCATATTAGACTGTGGCAAGAACATTACATCATTCCACTAATTCATTTTAATTACAGATAATAATAAATGAGTCTCAGGTCATACTGAGCAGGCAATCTAGTCGTCATCTAGAAGATACAGCAATAGCTCTAATGTTTTTTTAAAAAAAATAACCTACCATGATGACAAATTGAGTTGTAAAAATTTTATACACTTCACAATATCCAAGGTATATAAGCATATTGACATTTAAAAAATATAAAGGAAATTTTGTAAAAAAAATTCTGCATTAAAAAGTCTATTACTGTGCAAAAATTGGTGACTTTTTGCAGCAGCATCCAAGAGGTTAACAATACTGTTTGGGTCTGTTCACGCTGAGTTTTTTGCAGGCGGATTTTGACACAGAATCCGCCTCCAAATCTTCCTGCAAAAATGACTAGCGGGAAAAAGACGCGACATGCCCTATCTTCCCGCATATAACGTGGTTGATTCAGCCGCGGGCCAAGACTCCCTCCTTATTAGGCCCATTCAATCGGGCCTAATCAGAAGCAGGATGCTAATGTTCTTCATCCCGGTGGCTCAGTGGTTAGCACTGCAGCCTTGCAGCGCTGGAGTCCTGGGTTCAAATCCTGCCAAGGACAACATGTGCAAGGAGTTTGTACGTTCTCGTCTTTGCGTGGGTTTCCTCCGGGTACTCCGGTTTCCTCCCACACACCAAAGACATAGTGATAGGGAATGTAGATTGTGAGCCTTATATGGGACAGTGACTGTCAATATCTGTAAAGTGCTGCGGAATATGATGGCGCTATATAAGTAAGCATAATAAATAAATAATAATGTACTGCATTGGTATCCCGTTGCGGTTAGCCGTGTGGAGAACTCACACAGTGGAAAAGGTTTCTGCCGTGTGAACGGCCCTTTGTTCTTCTCTCGCCACCATATATACAGCTTGGTGTCTACTTGCAGCAGCCAGTTAGTGGGGGAAAGTTCCCCACATCAGAATCAGAGGGCTGTTGCACTTGTTTTTCCACTTCTTATTGCCATATAGGTTCCAAAGGAACAGGTTAGGAAAACTACCACCTTCTAGGAGCTTTTTCTTCTACTTCTTCATGTGTTAAGAAATGTCATCAGTCATCAAAATAATCATTTACATAATGTAATACAATAATAAAAACTTACTGAAACAAGCAGAGGGGAGGAAGAAGAGCTGCAAACAATATACATCTACAGTTGCCTGTGAACTAACAATATTAGTAAGCTTTAGAGCTATTCATTTTTCTTTCATCTTAGCAACCTTAAAAAGTGTTGAAGCAGAGGACACTTACCATATAAATCAATTAAATCAATGGTGAAGATTGCATATAACAGTTTTACCCATGAGGTTATTGATTAGTTCTGAGGATTCTTAAGTAATGTGCAACTCAACAACTTCCTCAAGATTCTAGAAGGGTCAACATGCTACAGAGATGATATGCTACAGATATGATGCAAAGAGATTACTGCTTACTATAAGGTGATACTGTAAAGCTGAGGCCATTCTAGGAAGGAAAGCTGCATATTTTTGTAGATTTTACTAAAGTCTTTCTAGCCAAAGCCAGTACTGGATTTAGCAGAAGTGATTCCTTTATATTTTCCATTCCTATTGAAGCTACTCTTGTCATTGGCTCAAAAAAACCCAAACATCAAAATCTGAAATGACTCCCCCACCCCCCTTGCTTTCTACAACGTGTAGCCTCATGCCTAAAAGAGTTTCCCAGGGATTACATAGATTTCACAGATTTAATTAACATTGGGATATTTAAATGAAAAATTGCTAAAATGTCACTTTATCCTTAAAGTTTTCATTCTCACAAGGTACCAAAGGAGAAAAAGGACCCCATAAGTTGTTAAATATACGGTCTTCACCTGCTGTATGTGTACATGGCAGGGCTTGGAATAGGAAAAAGAGAACTATTGAGCTTTGGAGGACAGATTTTGCTGGAGTAGTTTTTGGGTACCATGTCACATTTGCAGAGCCCCTAGAGTACCAATACAATGGAAACTCTCCAAAAGTCACACCATTTTGTAAATTAAAATCCTAACGGATTGTGCTTCTCTCAAGGAGTGCACCCCAAAAATTAATGTACAAAGTGAAATTCTAAATTTTGAAATAAGTATGCCATTTCTGTGCCAATATGTTGTGCCAATATTGTGTCAGAGACATGTACGCCTTAAACTTAAGTGGATTATCCTAGGTACAAACAAGTTGTACATATATGTGGGTGTAAACTGCTGTTTGGGCACACAACATGGCTCAAAAGGGAAGGAACACTGCGCTTTTTAGTTTTTGGAGTGTAGATTTTTGTGTAGAAACTTTTTGCAGAGCCCTAGAGGTGTCACTAAATTAAAATTTCCCATGTGACTTCATTATGTCGGGGTAATTTATGGTCTTTGCAATCGATACATGATCTCCAAAAAAACGATCTAAATTTGCTCTCCAAAAGCACATACCATCCCACCAGCGCTCTGCTGTAGACCCACTCTGCAATTTATGCTCATTTGAATGACACTGTTGTACCCAGGATGTAATTACAGTCACATGTGGGTATAAACTGCTGTTTGGGCACACAGCCTGGCAAGGAAGGAAAGGAACACTTTTGATTTTTGGAGCACAGTTTGGTTTTTGCCAAACTGCCATTTTTGCAGAGCCCCTGAATTGCCAGTAAATTGGAATCCACAGACATGTGACCGTGCTTTGGAAACTTCACTCTCAAGGGAGTTAACGAGTTGCATAGCAAGCATTTTTAACGCTTAACTTAGGGCATTTCAGTCCCCATTATGTTGCACCCAGCTTGTGATAGCAGAGAAACACACTACAAAAACTGTTAAGTGGGCATCCCAGGCACCACATCTTTTGGGGCACTCATGTTCGAAACAAACCTGGCACAACACAACGCGTGCTGTAATGACTTATTAATCCTGGAAAAATTGCCATTTCCATCTTTTACCAGCTGAGATACATTCATGTCTTGAAACTAAATTAATGCAATACAAAAATCTTCACTGCACCCATGGATAAGTTCCAAAAAGGAGCCACATGTCCTGGGATTACACTTTACACTCCTTCCCTTCTGTGCCCAGCTTTGTGTCCAAACAGCACTTATACCCACATATGACATTACATTTGTTATTGTGGATACAACAGTGTTAGACATGTGGGTATAAGCTACAGTTAGGGCACGGATGTGAAGGAGAGCGATGTGACTTCTGGTGCGCAGATTTAGACGTTTAGTATTTGCACACCATGTCAAGTTTGCGGAGTCTCCAAAGGTACCAGTAACGTGGAATTCCCTAGGGAATGACTCAGTTTTAACAACTGCACCCATCAAAGAATTTATCAAGGGGTGTAGTGAGCATTATTTTCCCTGATGTGGTAAGAGCAGAGCTACAGGGAGCTGAAGGCCTGTTCCCAGTGCAACAGCTCCCTCATTTGCATAATGCCTCAAAGTAATTTTTCACCAAATCTACAAGAGGCCGATGTAATAAAGGTATGCTGTTTATAATGTAAATCTGCTCTGTAACATGGTGGTGGCAGTAGAATAAGTCTGGAAGAGGTGGCAGCCTCTTTAACTAAATCTGAGCCAAGTTAATGGTGGAAACATCTGAATGTATTTCTACGACTTTTCAACCATTTATCAAGCAAATGAAAGTGACAGAAAACAGCATCAGGTCTAACCTTGCATTGCTTTTTAGCCAGCACAAGATTAATCAATAGTTTACGTACCCTGTTGACAAAGTTGGCACAAGCTGTGGGGGAGAGATATTCCCCCACTGTCTCAACACAATAAGCTGAGAGCTATTCTCACAAAGATTTATAGCAAATCTTGGAGATCTGCATTAATCAGAAGCTTCTGTAAAGCTGCCATGGCTGACCAAACTGAAGCTGAATGTAACACTAATATGTTTCTTAATCTTCACGCCCTTAGTAGAAAAAAAGAATATGTACAGAAAATGAAGGATTTCTCCCAGAAAATTATTGCAATTACACATTTTTGTTATATATGTTCATTTCCTTGTGTGTTTTGGAACAACACAAAAAAAAAAGAAAAACAAACAAAGGCAAATTGGACACAATTTGACACAAAACTACAAAAATGGGCCAGACAAAATTGTCAGCACCTTTTCAAAATTGTGGGTAAATAACTTTGTTTCAAGCATTTGATGCTCACTCAAAATCAGAAATAAACAGGTCTGGGGACAATATAAAAACCCCACCTGAAACCAGATAAAAAGGAGAGAAGTTGACTCAATCTTTGCAGTGTGTCTGTGTGTGCCAGACTAAGCATGCGGCCAGAATGATTCATGCGGGCAGTGCGCGGCAAGCACACGGGGCCCATTATATGCTATGGGGTCCGTGTGCTTAAAGGGGTATTTCCACCTCACATACTCATCAGTCTTTACTGCTGTAAAATATTCTTTCTTCCTGGTTTCTTGCATCATTTGGTGGGCGGAGTTTCACATGCAACCTGCCGTTTAGCTCTGGCCCCAAATTCACGTGTAGCTCACCCGTATTGGACTATGAAGTACAGGCAGCAGCAACTCCATTCTGTGTTACATACAGAGACCGCCTGTCTCTGCCATAATGAACACAACTGAATTAGCTAGCCTGGGAGAACAGAAGAAATAAAGGCAGCTCCTCTCCCCTATGTGAGTGCAGGACCTAGGTCACATGGTGTAGACACAGGAATAGCTAGATACACAGGCTTGCTCCCGTGCACTTAGCCCCTCCTCCCTGAGAGCAGCAGATACATCACTTGACTCATGAGCAGCTAAGTCAGGGCTGTGGCCACAAAGAATTGAATAAAGTAAGATAGTGGACAAACAAAGCAGTTTTGCTGAAGCAATGTATTTAGGAAAAGTCTTATAATCACATTAACAAGCAGTATAGATAGGATCCTTGTGATGGGACAACCCCTTTAACTGTCCAGCACTTGCAGTTGCGCCGATATTCTGTTCGGGGGGTCCTCCTGCGGACTCCTTCCGGACAGGAGGCAAGTGCTAATGTGAACCGGCCCAAAAAGCAAAGTGGAAGGAGTAGGAGCACACACAGCGCAGGGAGAATGATAGACCCGTAGGATAGTATTGCAGCATCCCTCCTGCAGAACCAGTGTTGATTGGCTGAATGCTATACTGCAAGTGCTGTGCAGTTAAAGTGCACGGACCCCATAGACTATAATGGGGCCCGTGTGCTTGCCACGCAATGCCCGAACAAATCATTCGTGCAGGCAGTGCACTGAGCACACGGACCCCGTTATAGTCTATGGGGTCCGTGAGCTTTAACTGCACAGCGCTCCTCCTAAACTGCACTTCGCTCCTCGTAAACACTCTCCTCCTGCTACTCATGGACTTGGGTGACTCTTCTTTAGTCGAATAGTGGTTTCCCCTGAAACAAGCATTTTTTCCCATAGACTATAATGGGATTCGATATTCGATTGAGTAGTCAAATATTTAGACTCTACTCGAAACGAATATCGAATCTCCAATATTTCACTATTCGCTCATCTCTACTCAGGATACATCAGTGTCAACACCAACTATCAATAGATGTTTGAATGAAATAAAAGGCTATGGCAGGAGACCCAGGATTACCCCACTACTGATAGAGATATAAAAAAGCTAGAATGAAAAATCCTTCTGAGAAAACGTCTTGTGGACAGATGAAACAAAGACTAAGCTTTTTTGGTACAGCACATGATTCTGTGCAGTGGTGTTACCTGTAAACTATGAGGTTCTAACCCCTTAGATGATGTGGTCAAACAGGACTATGGCATTAAAGGGGATCCCACTAATAAAAGTCCCCCCATCATCCTAAATAAATACAAAGATATTGATCGAGATTTACCAGATTTACCACAAACACGAAGTATAACGTGTCACAAAAAAAACAATCTCAAAATCACGTGTATAAGATAAACAGTCTAAGTTATTGCAATATAAAATGACATGTCAGTTTTGAAAAATGAAACCTGGTTTTTAAAAAGGACCTTTCACATCCTTTGGCACTAGCAGTTTTATATACCGCTGGAAAGTTGATAGTTCTCTGATTTGAGGTTATGCACCCGGGTACCAAAGATATCCGTACTGTTAGATTTGGCACAGATATCCTTTTACCATTAGAAGGACGATGACGCTAGAGATATCTCCTGCACCCGGGTGCACTTTGGGAAAGCTGACAGTGTGCTGAATTAAGCTCTCTAGTGGTATATAATACCGCGGGTGCCAGAGGACGTGAAAGATTCTCTTTAAGATACTTTTGAGCTGCGTCCCCAAGGGGTGAAAATTGTATGAATTGCTGTTAGGAGAAGACACCCTTCAAATATGAGAGACCTGGAGCAGTTTGCAAAAGAAGAGAGGTCCAAAATTCCAGTTGAGACATGTAAGAAGCTTATTGATGATTATAGGAAGTGATTAATTTCAGTTATTTAATGAAGGGTGTGCAAGCAAATATTAAGTTGAGTGTGCCAGAAATTTTTCTGGCCCATTTTTGGATTTTTGTGTGAAATTATATCATTTTTGATGTTTTGTGTTGTTCCAATACCCACAAATGAAATAAACATGTGTATAACAAAACATGTGCAATTACAATAATTTTCTGGAAAAATTTCAGGGGTGCTAACACTTACAGCCATGACTGTATGTTGTTGCCTATTCTACTTAGTCTGGAAGCATGGGAGTACTCTTTTAGTTAATTTTTCAATTCACTTAATTTGATGTTAATATATTTAAAAACCGAGCATAAAACATGTTGGAATCATTAGCTCAAAACAATTTAATTATTTGCACAGCTTGGCTTACACAGCTTTGTTGGGTGCCATAAAGTTGACCTATCCTCTTGCTTTCTCACTTTTTTCTGGATAGAACAGATTAATTAATTAGTCTTAACAGGCGTCAGGGATCTGCATGAATTGTTAGATGTGCTGTATTTAGAAACGGGAGGTGTATTAAAAATGACAGCAATTATGGTGCAGAGGTTAAACCGCATATTCATAGTAATTGTATAGATGGAGAATTTGCAGAGGAACCAGCTTCTGCTTTTCTATATGTTAGATCTTCCCGGTTAATTTAGTCAGTGCCCGATTCACTATTATACAACATAAATATGTTCTGTGCCTTTGTTATTACAGGTCACGATCTTCAGAATATCAGCCAATAAACTAAAACAAACACACACAAAAAAATTAAATCAAAGGAATCTTTGTGGCTTTGTTTAACCTGGGCAGTTTCAGAAGCCTACCTTTAAAGGAACAGAACTGAAGGTGCTAAATCATCTCGAAAGCAAAAAAAAAATCAGATCAGAAGACTCTGTCATCCTTCAAAAGAAGCTCTCCCAGGAATGGACAAATGACATGCCACCACCATATTGGTATCATAAAACATGAAAGGATAGGCCTTTGAATATTGATCACAGTCAGAAAAATAGAAGAGGATTTATAGGAGTCAGAGGAAGGCTAGTTATAATATTCACTGACCATACCTATACGTACAGCAGCTAGCTGCTAAAGTCGAAAATAATAATTCTAGAAAAAAAATTAAATATAATAAGTATTAAAATAACTTTAATAATAAATTCTAATCATTACAAAATACTAATGGCATCCTAGAACCAGTCCTTGAAAGATATTTCAGCAGCAGATAGTCTGTCAGTCTTAAGAACTGTACAACCTAAAGCACTTTTTTTTTTTACTGTAATTTTTCCTAAAGTGACATTTGGAAACATAGCCATATTGTTTTTCACTTTTAATTTATCTCAGAAACTAGAACAGTTTTTGTGACCATGTTCTTCCAGTAACAAAGTGATGGATTTTTCAGCTTCTAAAGTTGTAGTAAAACTAATTTCAAAATAATAACCAATGCCACGATTTGCTGTAAATAGTCACTTTCAGTGTCATAAACGCATCTTGCATTTAAAGGGCCAGAGCTTAAATCGTTGCATTAAATTAAATTAAAGGCCAGAATTGCAGCTTTCAAATGCTACATGTATATCACAACTTACTGGCTAGTGGAGGTTCAACCACTTCGACATCTGCAGATCCCTTATAGGCAGCACAGTGGCTCATTGGTTGGCCCTGTTGCCTTGAAGTGTTAGAGTCATGTTTGTGTGGGTGTCCTCCGGGTACTCTGTTTTCCTCCCACACTCCAAAGACATAAGGAATTTACATTGTAAATAGGACATGGGACAGTGTTAACAATATATTTGTGAAAGGGCTACGGAATATGATGGTGCAATATAAGTAAGCAAAATAAACAGTATAAGTTCACTGATTTTTTTGAATGTGGATTTTTAGGATTCTAACTTGCAAATTCCACTAAAATGAATGGGAGGCAAAATCAAAAAAACAAACTTTTTTTTGTAAAAAATGCTCCAAAAAACTGATGCAAAAAATAAAAAAATGCTTGGGTTTTTGCCTGCCTCAAATTCATTTCAATGGGCTTTGCAAGGCAGAATGTGCTCGCAGATAGGTCAAGGTGCTTCTTTTTTCCTCTAGCTGAATGAATAAGAGTTAGGGCTAGTTCACACGTAGGCAAAGGGGCGGATTTTGACAGCGGATTTCGCTTCAAAATCCGCCCCTTTACAATGGTGGTCTATGTAGACCACCGGGACATGCCCTTTCTTCAGGCGGAAGCCGCGCGGGCTCAGCTGCGCGGCTTCCGCCCCCAGCAGCTTCCGCCCCCAGCAGCTCCCTCCTATGTCGGCTCATTCATTTGAGCCGACAGCGGAGGGGAAAGCCGCGACCGCGATGGTCGCGGCAGTCGGGTTTTGATAAGAGAGAGACGCGGCTCGCCGCGGCTCTCTCGGTGTCAAAACCCGCGCGGGCAGTTCACGTGTGAACTGACCCTTAGGAGGTACTTCTTGAGGCAGATTTTTAAGTGGATTCCATCTTAAAAACTGTGTGATCATACCCTTTAAGGCTAAGGCCCCACGTTGCGGAAATGCAGCTTTTTTTGTTGCAGCGTTTTTTTTCAGCCAAAGTCAAGAATGGTTACAAAAGGAATGGGAAACATCTAGTAAATACTTATGCTTCTACCTTTTGTTCAATCCACTCCTGGCTATGGCTCAAAAAACTTCAACGAAATCTGCAAAAAAAAAAGCTGCATTTCTGCAGCATGGGGGCCTCAGCCTAACAGTGGGTATGGATCTTCTTCTGCATTTTTTTCTACACAGTAGTTATTCCAGACAGTAGCTATACTAAAATTAGTCAGGACGACACGAAGTCTGTCCGGGAGCACCAACCAGCACATGTAAATCTCAAGGAGGCTTTTGTCTTACGCTCCCTTTCTCCAGATGTATTGATGTAGTCTTTTTCAACCCCTGACCAAGTGGCACGTATTATCAGAAATACTGACTAAACAAAGACATGGAGGGTATTACAGTGTTTACTTTGCACATAAAAACATTCCTGCATCTAGTTTAGATGTTGTTGACACACAGACAACATTTAAGATCTGTATAC
This sequence comes from Leptodactylus fuscus, assembly GCF_031893055.1. Classification (NCBI taxonomy): domain Eukaryota; kingdom Metazoa; phylum Chordata; class Amphibia; order Anura; family Leptodactylidae; genus Leptodactylus; species Leptodactylus fuscus. The sequence continues at coordinate 120,167,206 of NC_134267.1, read as the reverse complement.
TAAATAATAAAAATGACTTTTCAGCTACATGTCCTATTAAATTTTCTCTTAGACTACAACCTTTATATCATCAAATCCCATGTAGAGTTGCAAACAGCATATTAAGTTGTGCACATTTATTTCTGGACTTCGGTTTCATGTGAAGCCTTTCGTCTTACCCCAATAGATTGATAAAAACAATTTACAAATGTCTAATGATTGTTTCCTTCACAACAGCCAGAAGCAGGAAAGCAAATCATTTTCCATGTTCAGGAGCCTAAACTTCTTCCATAATGCAATATGTTCATGGGCTGCTTGAGGTACAGACGGGAGAAACTGTCTGTGACAAAAGGTAGTTCGACACATACATAAAACAAGATGATGGTGGTAATTTACAGTAATAAATGAGACAGTATCAAAAAATACACAGAACATAATTCAGGATATGTTAGCATTTGTATGGATTTCATTTAGCATCCTTTATTGAATTATGGAAATATGCCTGTTATATAGCGTAACCCAAGCAGAAATGAAATTATTCCAGGGTCTGTGCATAATAAAAGTAAATATAATGAAAGAAAAAGCACTACAGAACCATGAGATAAGATGTAGAAAAAAAAATTAACAGCACCTTAAGACTAGACATTTTCTGAAATATTTTGTACCAATTGTTCTTATGTTCACAAAATAAAATAAAAAAAAGTGTTCAGCAGTAAAAGTATTATTACTTTTCAATTTAATATAAAAATGTGCTCTGGTTTCCATTTTAGGTTGTTTTATATTATCCACCACAGTTATTTTTTTTGCATTTTTGCCATAGCTTTTTTATTTTTCAATTTACAGAGCCATATGGGGGCTTATTTTTTGTAGGACAAACTACTTTGTAATGGTACTGTTTAATATTCTATGTAATACACTTGTAAAACTGGAGAGAAAAAAAATCAGAAATTTTTGAAAAATTCTGTTACCTATACTTTGTATGATCAAGGTGAAAACATTTTTTTTTGTTATGTATCCAAAACTTTGAAAAATAAAGAAAAATTCTTGGAGCTAACATATCATAACTGCCATACAATATTATCTATTGACAACATTGACTTCTATTACAGGCCCACCTAAGGAAACATGTAATAGGAGCACATTAATGACAAGCCTGGTAGCCTTCAATAGGCTTCCTGCTGTCATGGTAACGGATAACCATACCTGGATCACGCTCCATGAGATGACATAGCAGTACTACTTTGCATTTGACCAAAGCATCTGAAGAAAAGGCAGCCTTCAAACATTGTCTATATGTGCATTGGGTTTGTAATGATCTATGTTACTGTAAATTACTTAGGGAGGAACAAAGTTGATTGATAGAGATGAGCGAACACTAAAATGTTCGAGGTTCGAAATTCGATTCGAACAGCCGCTCAATGTTCGTGTGTTCGAACGGGTTTCGAACCCCATTATAGTCTATGGGGAACAGATACTCGTTAAGGGGGAAACCCAAATCCGTGTCTGGAGGGTCACCAAGTCCACTATGACACCCCAGGAAATGATGCCAACACCTCTGGAATGACACTGGGACAGCAGGGGAAGCATGTCTGGGGGCATCTAACACACCAAAGACCCTCTATTACCCCAACATCACAGCCTAACAACTACACACTTTACACACTCAATACCACCTCTCTGACAGTAGGAAAACACCTTGAAACATGTGTATTTGGCACTTGCAGTGAGGAGAGCTTGTCACCAGCAGTGAATTTGGCCCTTGTAGTAAGTTGAGGTTGGCACCAACATTTGTTTTGAAAATCAGGGTGGATTGAGCCTCTAACCAGCAGAGTTTGGGCAAATTCATGGTGGAGGGAGCCTCTAAACACCCCAGTTTGGGCAAATTCATGGTGGAGGGAGCCTCTAAAAACCCCAGTTTGGACCAATTCATGGTGGAGGGAGCCTCTAACCAGCCCAGTGTGGGCAAATTCATGGTGGAGGGAGCCTCTAAAAAACCCAGTTTGGACCAATTCATGGTGGAGGGAGCCTCTAACCAGCCCAGTTTGGGCAAATTCATGGTGGAGGGAGCCTCTAAAAAACCCAGTTTGGACCAATTCATGGTGGAGGGAGCCTCTAACCAGCCCAGTTTGGGCAAATTCATGGTGGAGGGAGCCTCTAAAAAACCCAGTTTGGACCAATTCATGGTGGAGGGAGCCTCTAACCAGCCCAGTTTGGGCAAATTCATGGTGGAGGGAGCCTCTAAAAAACCCAGTTTGGACCAATTCATGGTGGAGGGAGCCTCTAACCAGCCCAGTTTGGGCAAATTCATGGTGGAGGGAGCCTCTAAAAAACCCAGTTTGGACCAATTCATGGTGGAGGGAGCCTCTAACCAGCCCAGTTTGGGCAAATTCATGGTGGAGGGAGCCTCTAAAAAACCCAGTTTGGACCAATTCATGGTGGAGGGAGCCTCTAACCAGCCCAGTTTGGGCAAATTCATGGTGGAGGGAGCCTCTAAACAGCCCAGTTTGGGCAAATTCATGGTGGAGGGAGCCTCTAAACAGCCCAGTTTGGGCAAATTCATGGTGGAGGGAGCCTCTAACCAGCCCAGTTTGGACCAATTAATGGTGGAGGGAGCCTCTAACCAGCCCAGTTTGGACCAATTCATGGTGGAGGGAGCCTCTAACCAGCCCAGTTTGGGCAAATTCATGGTGGAGGGAGCCTTTAAACAGCCCAGTTTGGACCAATTCATGGTGGAGGGAGCCTCTAAAAAACCCAGTTTGGACCAATTCATGGTGGAGGGAGCCTCTAAACAGCCCAGTTTGGGCAAATTCATGGTGGAGGGAGCCTCTAACCAGCCCAGTTTGGACCAATTAATGGTGGAGGGAGCCTCTAAACAGCCAAGTTTTGGGAAATTCATGGTGGAGGGAGCCTCTAACCAGCCCAGTTTGGACCAATTCATGGTGGAGGGAGCCTCTAAACAGCCCAGTTTGGGCAAATTCATGGTGGAGGGAGCCTCTAAAAAACCCAGTTTGGACCAATTCATGGTGGAGGGAGCCTCTAACCAGCCCAGTTTGGACCAATTAATGGTGGAGGGAGCCTCTAAACAGCCAAGTTTGGACCAATTCATGGTGGAGGGAGCCTCTAAAAACCCCAGTTTGGACCAATTCATGGTGGAGGGAGCCTCTAACCAGCCCAGTTTGGGCAAATTCATGGTGGAGGGAGCCTCTAAACAGCCCAGTTTGGGCAAATTCATGGTGGAGGGAGCCTCTAACCAGCCCAGTTTGGACCAATTAATGGTGGAGGGAGCCGCTAAACAGCCCAGTTTGGACCAATTCATGGTGGAGGGAGCCTCTAAAAACCCCAGTTTGGACCAATTCATGGTGGAGGGAGCCTCTAAAAAACCCAGTTTGGACCAATTCATGGTGGAGGGAGCCTCTAACCAGCCCAGTTTGGACCAATTCATGGTGGAGGGAGCCTCTAAACAGCCAAGTTTGGACCAATTCATGGTGGAGGGAGCCTCTAAAAACCCCAGTTTGGACCAATTCATGGTGGAGGGAGCCTCTAACCAGCCCAGTTTGGGCAAATTCATGGTGGAGGGAGCCTCTAAACAGCCCAGTTTGGGCAAATTCATGGTGGAGGGAGCCTCTAACCAGCCCAGTTTGGACCAATTAATGGTGGAGGGAGCCGCTAAACAGCCCAGTTTGGACCAATTCATGGTGGAGGGAGCCTCTAAAAACCCCAGTTTGGACCAATTCATGGTGGAGGGAGCCTCTAAACAGCCCAGTTTGGGCAAATTCATGGTGGAGGGAGCCTCTAACCAGCAGAGTTGGTGGAAATCAGGGTGAAGGGAGCCTCTAACCAGCAGAGTTGGGGGAAATCAGGGTGGAGGGAGCCTAGTATTAGCAGAATTGTGCAACGCTTATGGTGGATGAGTATGAGGATGCGGAGGAATTGGAGAGGTTGAGTACAGACATGGAGTTTCATGTTGGGGTGCTTTACACAGGTGGGCACAAAAATGACGGCTCTACCCAGTGGTGGTTCATTTTTATCAAAGTGAGCCGGTCGGCACTCTCAGCTGACAGACGGGTGCGCTTGTCAGTGATGATGCCACCGGCTGCACTGAACACCCTCTCAGATAGGACGCTGGCGGCAGGACAGGACAGCACCTCCAAGGCATATAGGGCAAGTTCAAGCCACAGGTCCAACTTCGACACCCAATACGTGTAGGGCGCAGAGGGGTCGGAGAGGACAGGGCTGTGGTCGGAAAGGTATTCCCGCAACATGCGCCTATACTTCTCACGCCTGGTGACACTAGGACCCTCCGTGGCGGCACTTTGGCGAGGGGGTGCCATCAAGGTGTCCCAGACCTTAGACAGTGTGCCCCTCGTTTGTGTGGACCGGTGAGAACTTGGTTGCCTACTGGAGGAACTGCCCTCCCTGCCGCCAACGTCACATGCTGGAAACATCTCCATCATATTCTGCACCAATTGCCTGTGGCAAGCATTGATGCGATTGGCCCTCCCCTCTACCGGAATAAAAGACGAGATGTTGTTTTTATACCGGGGGTCAAGGATAGCAAAGATCCAGTACTGGTTGTCCTCCATGATTTTGACAATACGCTTGTCGGTTGTAAAGCACCCCAACATGAACTCAGCCATGTCTGCCACAGTGTTAGTTGGCATGACTCCTCTGGCCCCACCGGAAAGTTCAATCTCCATTTCCTCCTCATCCTCCATGTCTACCCATCCGCGCTGCAACAATGGGACGATTCGAAGTTGCCCGGAAGCCTCCTGTATCACCATCACATCATCGGACAACTCTTCTTCCTCCTCCTCCTCCTCCTCCTCCTCCATTAAACGCAGTGAAGCGGACAGATGTGTGGACCTACTCTCCAGCTGTGACGGATCGGATGCTATCCCTAACTCCTCTGTGTGATCTGAGTTATCCCTGATGTCAATCAGGGATTCTCTCAGAACACACAAGAGCGGGATTGTAAGGCTCACCATCGCATCCTCAGAGCTCACCCTCCTTGTGGACTCCTCAAAGACCCGTAGGATGTCACAAAGGTCTCTCATCCATGGCCACTCATGGATGTGAAACTGAGGCAGCTGACTTTGTGGCACCCTAGGGTTTTGTAGCTGGTATTCCATCAAAGGTCTCTGCTGCTCAACCACTCTATTCAACATCTGAAACGTTGAGTTCCAGCGTGTGGGGACGTCGCACAAAAGCCGGTGTTGTGGCACATGCAGGCGTTGCTGGAGAGATTTTAAGCTAGCAGCGGCTACTGTCGACTTGCGAAAGTGGGCGCACATGCGCCGCACTTTCACCAGTAGCTCTGGAACATTGGGGTAGCTCTTTAGGAAACGTTGCACCACTAGGTTGAAGACGTGGGCCAGGCATGGAACATGTTGGAGTCCGGCAAGCTCCAGAGCTGCTACCAGGTTCCGGCCGTTATCACAAACGACCATGCCTGGGCCCAGGTGCAGCGGCTCAAACCATATTGCCGTCTCATCGAGGAGGGCATCCCTCACCTCGGAGGCAGTGTGCTGTCTGTCCCCCAAGCTGATCAGCTTCAGCACAGACTGCTGACGTCTACCAACGCCAGTGCTGCAACGTTTCCAACTCGTAGCTGGGGTCAATCTAACAGCGGAGGAGGAGGCGGTGGCGGAGGAGGAGGCGGTGGCGGTAGAGGAGGAGGAGGAGGGGGGTGTTCTTCTCGTGTCCCTGCCAGGAATGTTAGGCGGGGAGACGAGGTACACCGGGCCAGTTTGGGAAGCAGTCCCAGCCTCAACTACATTCACCCAGTGTGCCGTCAGTGAAATGTAGCGTCCCTGTCCGCATGCACTTGTCCACGCGTCGGTGGTCAAGTGGACCTTTGTGCAAAGCGCGGAACTAAGGGCCCGCCTGATGTTGAGTGACACGTGCTGGTGCAAGGCGGGGACGGCACACCGGGAGAAGTAGTGACGGCTAGGGACGGCATAGCGAGGTGCCGCAGTTGCCATCAGGTCCAGGAAGGCGGGAGTTTCAACAAGCCGGAACGCCAACATCTCCTGGGCCAGCAGTTTAGCGATGTTGGCGTTCAAGGCTTGCGCGTGTGGGTGGTTAGCAGTGTATTTCTGCCGCCGCTCCAATGTCTGAGAGATGGTGGGTTGTTGTAAAGAAACGCCTGATGGTGCCTTTGATGGTGCAGGAGAAGGAGATAAGACAGGACCAGGGGAGGATGAGGTAGAAGTCAACAAAGTGGCGGAGGCAGATGAAGTGGTGTCCTGGCTCGTCCTCTGGAGTGCATCGCCAGCACAGTCAGCAGTGGCAGTGGCAGAGGCAGTGGCAGTGGCGTGAACGGCAGGCGGCCTTTGTCCTGCCGTTGCTGCCTGCCACTGATTCCAGTGCTTGGATTCCAAATGACGGCGCATTGAAGTGGTGGACAGGTTGCTCTTCTCAGAGCCCCTAATCAATTTCGAGAGGCAAATTGTGCAGACAACACTATATCTGTCCTCGGCGCATTCCTTGAAAAAACTCCACACCTTCGAGAAACGTGCCCTCGAGGTGGGAGTTTTTCGGGGCTGGGTACGAACTGGAACATCTTGGGAGATTCCGGGTGTGGCCTGGCTTCGCCTAAGCTGCTGACCTCTGCCTCTAGCTACCCTTTTTGGTGCTGCACCTGCCTCAACATCCACACTACTTTCCCCGCTTGACATCCCCCCTGTCCAGGTCGGGTCAGTGTCCTCATCATCCACCACTTCCTCTTCCAACTCCTGTCTCATCTCCTCCTCCCGCACAATGCGCCGGTCAACTGGATGCCCTGATGGCAACTGCGTCACATCATCGTCGATGAGGGTGGGTTGCTGGTCATCCACCACCAAATCGAACGGAGATGGAGGAGACTCTAGTGTTTGAGCATCTGGACACAGATGCTCCTCTGTTAGGTTCGTGGAATCGTGACGTGGAGAGGCAGGTTGAGGGACAATGAAGGGAGCGGAGAACAGCTCTGGGGAGCAGGGACAGTTTGGGTTATTGTTCTGTAAAGCTTCGGAATTTTGGGAGGAAGGAAGACAAGACTGTTGGGTAATAGGAGGAGAGGAGGCAGAGTCTGACTGGCTGCTGGACAATGTGCTGTAAGCGTTCTCTGACAGCCATTGCAAGACCTGTTCCTGGTTCTCGGGCCTACTAAGGTTTGTACCCTGCAGTTTAGTTAATGTGGCAAGCAACCCTGGCACTGTGGAGTGGCGCAATGCTTGCTGCCCCACAGGAGTAGGCACGGGACGCCCTGTGGCTTCACTGCTACCTTGCTCCCCAGAACCATTCCCCCGACCTCGCCCACGGCCTCGTCCACGTCCCTTTCCGGGAGCCTTGCGCATTTTGAATTCCTAGTTAGAAATTGGCACTGTATACCAGTAGTAAAAATTGTGGGTGCACGTAACCCCAATATATTCTTTGAATTACCAGTCAGAAACTGGCACTATATGGCAGTAGCAAGAAATGAGGGTATTTGTATTCCCAATATATTCTTTGAATTCCCAGTCAGACAATGGCACTGTATACCAGTAGTAAAAATTGTGGGTGCACGTAACCACAATATATTCTTTGAATTCCCAGTCAGAAACTGGCACTATATGGCAGTAGCAAGAAATGAGGGTATTTGTATTCCCAATATATTCTTTGAATTCCCAGTCAGACAATGGCACTGTATACCAGTAGTAAAAATTGTGGGTGCACGTAACCCCAATATATTCTTTGAATTCCCAGTCAGACACTGGCACTATATGGCAGTAGCAAGAAATGAGGGTATTTGTATTCCCAATATATTCTTTGAATTCCCAGTCAGACAATGGCACTGTATACCAGTAGTAAAAATTGTGGGTGCACGTAACCACAATATATTCTTTGAATTACCAGTCAGAAACTGGCACTATATGGCAGTAGCAAGAAATGAGGGTATTTGTATTCCCAATATATTCTTTGAATTCCCAGTCAGACAATGGCACTGTATACCAGTAGTAAAAATTGTGGGTGCACGTAACCACAATATATTCTTTGAATTACCAGTCAGAAACTGGCACTATATGGCAGTAGCAAGAAATGAGGGTATTTATAACCCCAATATATTCTTTGAATTCCCAGTCAGACAATGGCACTGTATACCAGTAGTAAAAATTGTGGGTGCACGTAACCCCAATATATTCTTTGAATTCCCAGTCAGACACTGGCACTATATGGCAGTAGCAAGAAATGAGGGTATTTGTATTCCCAATATATTCTTTGAATTCCCAGTCAGACAATGGCACTGTATACCAGTAGTAAAAATTGTGGGTGCACGTAACCACAATATATTCTTTGAATTACCAGTCAGAAACTGGCACTATATGGCAGTAGCAAGAAATGAGGGTATTTGTATTCCCAATATATTCTTTGAATTCCCAGTCAGACAATGGCACTGTATACCAGTAGTAAAAATTGTGGGTGCACGTAACCCCAATATATTCTTTGAATTCCCAGTCAGACACTGGCACTATATGGCAGTAGCAAGAAATGAGGGTATTTGTATTCCCAATATATTCTTTGAATTCCCAGTCAGACAATGGCACTGTATACCAGTAGTAAAAATTGTGGGTGCACGTAACCCCAATATATTCTTTGAATTCCCAGTCAGACACTGGCACTATATGGCAGTAGCAAGAAATGAGGGTATTTATAACCCCAATATATTCTTTGAATTCCCAGTCAGACAATGGCACTGTATACCAGTAGTAAAAATTGTGGGTGCACGTAACCCCAATATATTCTTTGAATTACCAGTCAGAAACTGGCACTATATGGCAGTAGCAAGAAATGAGGGTATTTATAACCCCAATATATTCTTTGAATTCCCAGTCAGACAATGGCACTGTATACCAGTAGTAAAAATTGTGGGTGTATATAGCCCCAATTCTATTGCTAGGGGACTTGCAGGGTATTTCTGGGGTGAAGGTGGGGGGGCACACCGTTGGAACGGGTATCGGGGTATATATCGGGTATACGGGAATACACTGACAGTGTATTCCATTCAGGATCCTGGGAAAGCTGGGTTGCGGCGATTGAGCCCGTCAGTGCCACGTTACACTGACAAGCTTCTCCCTGGAATTTAGCTCTTACAAGAGCTGTTGTGGTTGTCTTCTCCTTCCTATCCTAGCCTGTCCCTGCCTACCCAGAATCTAAGCCCTAGCTAGCTGGACGGAAACCTCCGTCCTCGGTGAATTGCAAGCTCAGAATGACGCGAACCTGGGCGGCGTTGTTCTTTTAAATTAGAGGTCACATGTTTTCGGCAGCCAATGGGTTTTGCCTACTTTTCTCAACGTCACCGGTGTCGTAGTTCCTGTCCCACCTACCCTGCGCTGTTATTGGAGCAAAAAAGGCGCCAGGGAAGGTGGGAGGGGAATCGAGTAATGGCGCACTTTACCACGCGGTGTTCGATTCGATTCGAACATGCCGAACAGCCCAATATCCGATCGAACATGAGTTCGATAGAACACTGTTCGCTCATCTCTATTGATTGACTCTATGGGACTATATGGCCCACATGGTCTTTATGGAAGCACTACTACACCCTTTTAAAGGGATCCTATCATTAAAACTCAATTTATTCTGCCTACCACATAGGAAAAGCCTTAAGAAATGCTATTCTTCTCCTACCTTTAGATGTCTTCTCCGCGACACCGTTCGGTATATAATCCGGTTTACAAATGAGTTCTCTCGCAGCACTGGGGGCGTTCCCCAGCACTCAAACTGCACTGGGGGTGTCCCCAATGCTGCAAGAGAACTCTCCAGCATTGCCTCCATCTTCTTCAGGAACGGGTCTTCTTCTGGCGGTGGCTTCAAACTTCTAGGCCTTGGGCAGCCAACTGCGCATGCCTGCCGACCACAAGAAAATGGCTGCTTACAATACTGTGTAAGCGGCCATTTTCTTGTGGCCGGTGGGCATGCGCATTCGGCTTTGCCCTAGGCCTAGAAGTTTGAAGCCACTGCCGGAAGAAGACACGAAGAAGACCCGTTCCTGAAGAAGATGGAGGCAACGCTGGAGAGTTCTCTCGCAGCATTGGGGATGCCCCCGGTGCTGTTTGAGTGCTGGGGAACGCCCCCAGTGCTGCAAGAGAACTCACTTGCATACCGACGAAAACCAGATTATATAGGGAATGGCGGCACGGAGAAGACATCTAAAGGTAAGAGAAGAATAGCATTTCTTAAGGCTATTCCTACTTGGTAGGTAGAAAAAATTGAGTTTAAATGATAGGATCCCTTTAAGGTCATTTCTTTATAATTTTGCCATTAAGTAATATGTGGACTATCATTATGTGAGTAACACTTTTCTGGGTGTTTTTCTGTCTCACCGACACGCCTATATACCTACGACAATCTTTTTTAACTTGATTGGTTTTCAATTTATATTTCAATAAAACTGGTATTGATTTTACTTATTTCGCTGAAATACCCAGTTTTAGTTTTTTGGTGAGGTTTCAAAATATTTCTGCATGGCATAAAAAACCCAGTTATATTAGGAGCAGTTACTACCGTATATACTCGGGTATAAGCCAAATTTTTCAGCACAGTTTTTGTGCTGAAAAAGCCCCCCTCGGCTTATATTCGAGTCAAGCAAAAGAGAAAATAAAAATTATTTTTTTTTTGTTGGGGGGGGGGGGGGGGGATCTATGACCAGCCGTAATAAAAATGTATAGAATCTCCCAAATAATAGTGAAAAAAAAGGAAACTTTAAATAAAAAAATAAAGTAAATAAAAGTTCAAAATCCCTCCTTTCCCTAGAATACATATAAAAGTAGAAAATGACTGTGAAACATATACACATTAGGTATCCCTGTGTCTGATAGTGCCCGGTCTACTGAATATAGGGTACCTGCAGTGCTCCTGTTCCATCGGGAAGGGGTTGATAGGAGCACTGCAGATACCCTATATTCAGCCAGGCTGAATTTCAAGTGGGGGAAAAAAAACCTCAGTCCCCAAGCTCAGGGAAGGGGCAGACAGACAACCAAAATACCCCCTCCCCTTCCCCAGCACCCAGCAACTACTGCACCCAAAAACTCTGACCATTTTAATTTTTGAAATTTTCCAGTAGCTGCTGCATTTCCCCCCCTCGGCTTATACTCGAGTCAATAAGTTTTCCCAGTTTTTTTGTGGTAAAATTAGGGGCCTCGGCTTATATTCAGGTCAGCTTACGGCTCGTTCACATCTGCGTCGTCGGTCCTTATTGCAGGTTTCCGTTTCCTGCATAAAACAGATGCAGGAGACGGAAGCCTGCAGGAGACTTTCTCACCCATTCATTTGAATGGGTGAGAAAGCTGTTCGGCCGTGCGCGGCAGTGAGCGTTTTGCGCTCTCCGCCGCGAAACCGGGTTTTATAATCCGGACACAGAGTCGGACATGCACTACTCTGTGTCCGGATAAAAAAATCCGGTTTCGCGGCGGAGAGCCTAAAACACTCACCGCCGCGCACGGCCGGACCCGATCTATGGTTGCCATGCAGAAGACGGAAACCATAGTACGGAGACCCAGACGCAGGTGTGAACCCAGCGTCATACTCGAGTATATACTGGATATGTTATGGGACATAATGTATTGGGTCCCTTCTATTTTCTATGAAGCGAAAGAGGGACCGTCCTCCTTGTGGAAGATGAAAGGAAAACCGCGCTCGCCCAGGTACAATGAAAAGACTTTATTTCGCACAACGCGTTTCGAGCATACTGCTCTTTCTCAAGTGCATATGATCAACCTTCCCTAGTTGAGGGTTAGTGCTAACCCTCAACTAGGGAAGGTTGATCATATGCACTTGAGAAAGAGCAGTATGCTCGAAACGCGTTGTGCGAAATAAAGTCTTTTCATTGTACCTGGGCGAGCGCGGTTTTCCTTTCATCTTCCACAAGGAGGACGGTCCCTCTTTCGCTTCATTGCCTTGACGTCTTGCAGGCGTTCTTTCCAGCGGCTGCCCGTGTCCCTATTGCTTCCAATATTATACGTCATAGAGTTGTTGTGTCACACACAACTCTTCCAGGTGAGCGGACAAATTTTTTGCTTACCTACTTTTTACCCATCATTTCTACACATTGGTCGGCTCGGTGCCCCTCTCTCTCTGTATTTTGTCCTTCTATTTTCTAGTCTTATTGGTATCCTCTACCTATTAACAAGGGTAAAATTAATCATATAGTAGTAATTTAATATCCGATCACTGAGAAACCCACTGATCATTACAACTGGGGCCCTAATCTCATTCCTCTTCACTGCATGAAGCCGTGGTCGAGTATGCACACTGCCCTTTCACTTAATGTGTATGAGGCTGAACAAAGACAAGCAAACAGACATGACTTGCGATACTGAGAAATGGAGAGTCACGGCCTCAATTACAGTGACTGTGGAGGTACAGCAGTCAGATATCTATCACTTATCTTGTGAGTTAGGGCTAAATGTCCATTGGGGGAAAATCTCTCATTTGTCATCTTTTAATGATATAGTTTATTGCTCAAGAAAAGCAATTTAGGGTGGAAAAATACTTTAAAGGGGCTCTATCACTGGGAAAAGTCATTTTGAATTAATCACATCCTTGCATAGCCTTTAGAAAAGCTATTCCACACCTACCTTTAGTATGTAAATTGCCCCAGTGGTTTCTGAATATGTCCGTTTTTATTCATATGCTAATAAGCTTCGAGCCAGCACAGGAAGTTCCCAGCAGAACTCATCCCTGCTATTATCTCCTATGTGTGTGCAAATAGGAAACAGAGTTATCATCATTATCAGCAGCAGCCTGTGCTGTATACACCCATAGGAAACAATAGCAAAAGGGGGTGCACGATGCATCGTGCACCAGTCTAATTAGCAAATGAACAAAAACGGACTTAGTCAGAAACCACTGAGGCAATCTACATACTAAGGGAAGTTATGGAATAGCCTTTCTAAAGCCTATACAAGGATGTGATTAGTTAAAAATGACTTTTCCCAATTATCGAGCCCCTTTAAGGGTTTTAATAGCACCTAAGTGTGCCAAGCTAATTTTTCCAAGCTAATTATTTTGGGGAGGGCATGTGCCACCAAAATTTCTTAAGGGGATGGGGGGGGGGGGGCAAGAAGTAAAAATTTTCACAGTCATCAATATTACATCTGCAGTGGTTCAACAGCCAGGACCCCTGCAGTTCCGGAACGGAGTGACAACCAGTAGTATTAACATGTTGGGAGTTGCGCTGCTTACCCACCATATGTTGTACACCAATGCAATTTCTATACACACCACAGTGTGTTGTTCAGCTAATGAGACGAGTGTCATGTCATTATGCTCCAGAGGGCCAGATTACACCGGTCAGGGACAGGTAAAGAGTTCTGGTATAACTCATACCAGTTTTTTTTAAGCATGAGTTATAATAAAAATATATATTTTTTGTGTTGTAAAAGAATAATTCCATCTTCACAGCATAATGGAGGGAATATTTGTTTTTACACGTCAATCTTAAAGGTAATCCTCACTGGTGCCAATTAGTTACAAGTAGGATACAACTTTATCTTCCTTTACAAGCAATATGATATATAACATAAGAATCTGTATAGGAAAACATCATTATTAAATGATTATCTGTTATAATGGATTGATATGCATTAACATAAAAGAAACTTTGGTGAATATTTCCGGTTACCTTATATAATGGGGGGTTGGGTGATTTACTAAGGGATGTATGAGGGATGTAAAAGTGGCACATCTTTTGAATACGGCCCCAATTTATGCCAAAAATGCATCATGTTGTTCCTTTTCAGACCTGATCTCCCACTCAAGACAACAGGTTGAGTACGGATGCTTTGGCCTGTTTTACTGTAACTCCAGTGGGGAAAAAAAAAAATGATGTAGATCAGAAAAAAACTGGAGCAGATTGTCCTGTGATGCGCCAGAGTTAAGAGTCCTCAGCCTCTTAATTTTTGTGTACTGCTCCACAGTGTAGGAATTAGGACTGGTGTAGGAAACCCATGTTTTAATAAGTTCCTTTTAATATGTAAATAATATTTAATATATAATTTAATATGTAATATTTAATATGTAAATTATGACCCACATGTTTAGGGTGTCTGAATATTAATAGGTTACAATGCCTAAGTCCGACAATGTTCTGATTCTATCATTTCCAGCCACAGAAATCTCTGACCCAGTCTAACAGGAAATGGACACTCAATAGGGCCCCATAATCTATATACTTACGGATACAAACATATGTAAGATGCTTACGTTTTGCCTTTCACGGGAAAAGTATCAAAGAAAAAAACCTCTGTACTTTACAGAATATATTCAATCCTCAAGTAAAGAGAACCTGCTGTGATGTGCACAGTCATATTAAATATGTGTCACACAGAAAAGAAAGAAAAGAGCAGTGGTTGAATGCGATAGAAAAATAAAACTAAATTATTGTTTTGCTGATAGAATTTTAAAATAAATAAGTAAAATATTCCAGGTCCAAGAAGGATTCGGAGCTTGAGGGGGCCCCTCATATTTCATGTATGTGTACTAAAATTATATGCCTGTATATCTCTCCATATAAGTTGAGCCTCAAACAGTGGCGTAACTATCGGGGTAGCAGCTGCCACAGGGCCCGGGATATTAGGGGCCCGGGGCAGCCCCTACTGCTGCGGTTTTTTTTCTTAATAAGCCGCTACCAGCTGGAGTAATTTAACTTACTGATCCTGGCAGTATCCGGGATTGGTAAGTGAAGCGGCGGGCCCTACAAGCACTAATATTATACTCCGGGGTCTTTTCAGAGCCCCGAGTATAATGATCGGAGGCCCGGGAGACGTAAGGGAACATAAAAAAACTGTGTTACTTACCTCTCCATGTTCCAGACAGGCTTCAGGCCTACTTCTGTGTTGTTGGCCATCTTCTATGACGTCCCTGAAGTCACACGACCAGGGCCTGCGTCCCGGGTGTCATTGAAGATGGCCAACAAAACTGAGGAGTGCAGCGGAGCTGGGGATAGGTAAGTAACAGTGGTTTTTAAGTTTGTCTCCCCCCCTGGGTCTCCGATTATCATACTCCGGGGCTCCGCCATTCCTAGTTACGCCACTGACCTCAAAAGTTTATCAACAGAAACTGACTATAGTCTAGTATCTATTACATGAATAGAAGAGGCCGAAGTGTATACTGAGCCCCAACAAGTAAGCTGGTGGCTTCACAATACAATTAGCAGCATCTGGGATCGCAGATGTGTCAGGGATAGCCAAAGTCTGTGGGAAGGACCCAACTGGCACCGCTAACAGAACAGCTAGATTGCAATCCCTATATGTGAACCAGGGTTTACAAATCAAGTCGCAATGTGTCAAAAAACAAAGGTCCTCTAAAAGAATGCCGGTCAGAATGCCAGCAAAACACACTTAGGGATAGAATTTCCATTAACAGATTCAATAGCTAGTGTCATTATACAATAGGCCTATTTGTATTCAATTTGCATACCTTCTATATCTCTCTAGTAGCATCTACAGGCTCTGTTATACATAGCTGAGTCCTTTCTAACTCATGATGCGACACAAACCTTGTTCTAAGAATCACTAGCCACTGAGTAGAGCAGGAGCGCCTCAGACCAACATATTTATTATTATAAAACTGGAGAGAGTTATATAGGAAATCTATGATAGTTCCTGGCAAGAAGTGGTCTCCATCCTGGCGCCTGGCATGTGCCTGAACTGTTATGAGGTTGGATTCTCTAGTATTAAGACTGGAATAGGAAACACAAGTCTTAATATCAGACTCTCTCTTTCTCTGTGTAGGTATTTATATATGTGTGTGTGTGTGTTCTCCATTCCTCTCCTGAGAACATGGGCTGTTTAACTTCCACTGTGAATTCAGCCTGAGTACTATGCTATTTGCTAGATGGGATGCATCTATGCTCACATTAACTTCAAGGGGACACTGGAGATTGGCTCTCTTGGAAGCACTCATTGAAGTGAATAGGAGCGTGGATGCCTCTAGCCCAGCAAAGGGACACATACAGTACACTAGGCTGACGGCTGTAGTCAGGCTGAAATTACAAGGGGGTAGAACACACCCATTCTAAGGAGGGACAGGGGTCTCATCGGTAAGAACCCCTCGATCAGCTATTCATCCTCTAACCCAGGGGTAGGGAACGTACGGCTCTCCAGCTGTTGCAAAACTACAACTCCCAGCATGTATACTTGCTCTGCTCTTCTTGCAACTCCCATGGAAGTGAATGGAGCATGATGGGAGTTGTAGTTTCACAGCAGCTGGAGAGCCGAAGGTTCCCTACCCCTGCTCTAACCTATGGATAAATATTCTTTAATAAGTGGAAAAAGAAACAGAATTCTTTATTAAGATATATTACAAACTTTCACCTGAGCTATTCATTTATGATACATTGTTTAATGTTTAATAATTAGATACATGGTATCTGGAGAACATCCTGTACAGTACATACAGAATTCAACAGTTTTATCTGAATATGATCCTTCGTAAGAACACAAATGAACCTCAGAAAGTTCAGGGGCATAGGAAGAAAACTCTCCATTTAATTTTTTTTATATAAACATCACTGTATGGGGATAGAGTAGTCTCTTCCAGCTATATTGATTGCCTGAATTAATTTTAGCTGGAAAACATCTTTTCTCTCTTATCTACCGTCACACTTCACTGCTCTCACAGAATGTATTTGTTTTATCTGATAACAAATCTAAAAAAGTCTGAAGCATGAAGGCAGGCATGGTTTATGTGAATTGCTTTTAGTGTGAAGTGAATAGCTCCTGAAGCAGAGGTTACTTGCCTGCAGATAAAACCTTATTAAGAGCCGTGTATCATCAAAAAATGTATAAGTAATGTCATCTTACTTTACTCACACAGTATAGCCACTAGCTAAAGAACACTGCAATAGCATTAAACTGGATCCAAATAATACTAAATACATTTCCGATAGGGACTATTATTTGGTATACTGAAATGTAGTGCCAATGTGGTCTCTCCTCTCTATAAAATAAGATGAAATGGATCTACAAACAGTATAAAAGTTCAGACTTAAAATAGAGTGGACGTCTTACCTTAGTACATATAATGTTATATTTGGCCATTTCTAATTTCCTTTTCCATGATGTCAATAATGTGGCCAGCTAGTTTTCCATCAAATATGCATTGCATATTTCTAACGGGATCCTATCATTAAAACTCAATATTTTGTGGCTAACACGTTGGAATAGCCTTAAGAAAGGCTATTCCTCTACTACCTTTAGATGTGTTCTCCACGCCACCATTCGGTATAAATCCCAGTTTTCGTCGGTATGCAAATGAGTTCTCTCGCAGCCCTGGGGGCGGTCCCTAGCGGTCAAACAGTACTGGGGGCATCCCCAATGGTGGTCAAACTTCTAGGCCTCGAGCAGAGCCGACTGTGCATGCCCACAGGCCACAAGAAAACGGCCGCTTACTTACTGTGTAAGTGATCATTTTTCTTGTGGCCGCGGGCATGCACAGTCTGCTTTGTACAAGGCCCAGAAGTTTGACCACCAGTGCTGGAAGACGACGCGTGAAGAGGCCGTTCCTGAAGAAGATGGAGGCAGCGCTGGAGAGTTCTCTCGCACCATTGGGGACGCCCCTAATGCTGTTTGAGCGCTGGGGACTGCCCCCAGTGCTGCGAGAGAACTCATTTGCATACCGACGAAAAACGGGATTTATATCAAACGGCGGCGCGAAGAAGACATCTTAAGGTAGGAGAAGAATAGCCTTTCTTAAGGCTATTCCTATGTGTTAGTCACAAAAAATTGTGTTTTAATGATAGGATTCCTTTAAACATATAAATAACAAAAAATACATACCACTAATCACACTATACATATGTGACCATAACCAGATATAACTTTCTACAGATTCTGAATACAAATCAAAAATTGGGTATAGCTTTGCACAAAAGTTCAGGTCTTTCATTTATATTACTAAATGATGGATCTATACTGAAAGACCTTAGAACATTTAATAAAGACCTGTGGCACATTTCTCACAGTGATAAACATCTATAACACTGGCACCGGGCTCACGTTAAAAGAAACACACAACAAGTCAGACTCTGTAAATTAATGTGGTTACACTCATTAAAATGTGCCGTACATCCATCATTGTAAACAACCAAGATGGAGCGAGGGCAGCCAAACTTATCTTCTTAATTGTTCAAGATGAAAGATAACCATGCGGCCAAGAGAACATGCGCTGTTATAGCATCCACTGAAGAACTGCAACGGCTGTATTTAGAATTGACCAGAACAACTTAACAATTGTTATTAATTATATTTTGTTCAATGGACAACCTATTCTGGCCAAAAAGTATGTAGATATCTGGAACCTATAGCTGGACACATATTGGTGAGACACGTATTTTATGACCGTGTATATTGGGTGCAGTTGGGAGAAACTTCTAGAAGGTCAACCATCACAGCAGCATTTCACCAATCTCAGTTTTATGGAGCTAGCTGTGGAATCTTTTATTTTGCACGGACACAATGTTGGACATGCAGGACTTTGTGTCACAGCGGAGAGGCTGCATATGGATACCGTCGATTTGCTTTAAAAACCCCTTGAAATGAATGGGTTTTTAAACTGATCGCCGGCAGTTTTTCCTGGCTTTTCAACGGACTCACAAAGGTCGGACAGCGGCACTAATGTGAACGTCCCCTAAGTTGTTGCTTTTGATGTTTGTTTATGTAAAAATTTCAAAAAAATATCTAATTACAAAAATGAAGGTCAATCAGACACAAATCAGTTTGCATAATATTCTGTGATAACTTGGTACTAAAACATGTTATGTTTAGAAAGTCCGCTTTAGGCTAAAGCCCCATGTTGCAGAAACGCAGATTTTTTTTGCTGCAGATTTTGCTGCATTTTTTGAGCAAAAGCCAGAAGTGGATTGAGCAGAAGGCAGAAGTATAAGAACTTCCTTTATATTTTCCATTCTTTCTGTAGCCATTCTTGGCTTTGGTTCAGAAAACTGCAGCAAAATCTGCAAGCCGAGTTTCCGTAGGGGCCTATTTTTGTTGTAGTCTTTCAAAGCAAATAGAGTTTGTCAAGGTGCTGCAGTTTCTTCAAGCAGCTGAACCCTTCCGATCTTTAATCCTCCTATCCTTGCTTTAGGTCATCAGTCTTACAAGTCTAGTAAACCTCTTTAATTTGTAATACACTGGACATTCCTGAACATGTTTGGCTACGATAAACAGATAGGACACAGCTACACAGCCCTTTGACACCCCTATCCAGAAATAAGCTATACTACATAAAAAGTTAAATATGTAAATATGGGTTTTATTTATTTTAACACTGCTCTATAGTTAGTTTGTGCTGTCTAAAATATGTGCAATTTGTTGACTCCTATAATGCAATGTTCTTGCAGGTTAGGTTACTCTAAGTTTGGCTAAGTTGAACTAAATTTTAGACATTCCCTTTTTTAGCTGTTATGGGAACAGAGAAATGGAAAGGTAGACAAGAACTGATCCATCATATGATGGACATAAACAGATCCCTATTGGATGCAGATGCGAGCATAGTCTGACTGGTGAAAGGATTAGTCTGTGAAAAATGCAAATCATCAGAAATCAAAGTTTTCTATCAACTCTGAATAAAGAGGATATGTAAAATTACAAATCAGAACCTGTCAGAAACACGTGCAGCAGGTGGGTAACTTTTATTTACATGATATCTACAATACATTTACATAGTCTTCATATTTCATTTTTCTGACATTTTGTTGTGCTGTAATAATAATAATAATAATGATAATAATTATTATTATTATTATTATAAGTCACAATTCCCCCATCATCTTGCACTCAATACCCCAAAGCTGCCAAAGTCAAACAAGAATGTTAGAAATGTTTGGTAATTTATTGAAAAAAGTAAAACTAAAATATGGATTGCCAAAAGTATTCAAAGAATTTACTGACTAGTTGAAACACCTTTGGCAGTGGTTACAGCCTCCAGTCTACCTGCCACAATGTTTGCACACATGGATTTAGGGCTTTTCTGCTATTATTCTCTGCAGATCCTCATGCTCTGTCAGGTTGGATGTAGGCGACTGGTGGACTGTCATTTTCTAGTCTCCCTAGAGACATTTTGTCTGGGCCACTCAAGGACATTAACAGAGGCTGCGTCCTTAGGAACCTTTGGCCCAGTCTACAATCATTCGGAATCAAGTTATCATTAAGAATATCTCTGTCCTTTGCTCCATTCAGCTTTCTCTCAATTCTGATCCTCCTGCTGAAAAACATCCCAACAGTATGAGGCAGCCACCATCATTCATCACTGTAGGTAAGGTATTGGGCAGGTGATGAGAAGATGGTTTTGTCTAGACAGAACACACAGAATTGAGGCCAAAAAGTTCAATCCTGGTTTAATAAGACCAGAGAATGTTATTTCTTATAGTCTGAAAATCATTCATATAATGAAATGGTTGTGTATGGATGCAAGTGAACTGGAATGAAACTAATGATACAACTAAAATATTGCGGTGAGTATTACAGTATATATCCAAAATGTTTTCTTGGAATGATCCCTTAAAGAAATTTTCCAGACATTATTAATAATGAATTCTCTTTAGAATAAGTCATCAGTATTGTAAATCAGCTGTTCTCACCAACATACTCTATACAGAGAACAAAGCTGAAGCAGAGAGCTCTATTCTCTACTTAGCTCCTGTACAAGTGAACAGGGCTGTGGAGTCCCAGTTTTTATTTCTAAACTCTAGTCAGGTTTTAATATGTTTTTTACTGAGGAGAGGCTTCTTTCTGGCCAATGAGATAAAGCTGAGATTGGAGAAATGCTGCAGTGATCGTTGACCTTCTAGAAGTTTCTCCCAACTGCACAAACGATCTTTGGAGCTAGCCAAAGTGACCAATGGGTTCTTGGCCCATTACTCTTGGCTCTTACTAAGGTACTACTCAATGATCACTCAGATTTGTGGAGCAGCCACTTCGAAGAAGAGATTATTCCAAACTTTTTTCTTTTAAGAACTATGGAGACCATTGGGCTCTTGGGAACATTAGAGAAGCAGAATTTTTTTGTACTCTTCTCCAGATCTATTCCTCCACAAAATCCTGCAGTTCTATGTGCAGTTCTTTCCTCCTTATGGCTTAGTTTGTGCTCTGGTCAGATGGACAGGACTGTGTCTATCCAAATCATGCGTTTTCAATGAAATGGAAAGACGGCGCTCTCAGGTCACAACAGGATTTCATTCAAAAAGACAATGATGCACAACGCTAAAAAATCGCCGCGTTTCGGGCACACCTGCCCTTTCTCAAGTGCGTAACTAATTAGAAAATAGATAAAACAAGTATTCACTTCAATGTTTTTTTGGCCAGAGAAGCACTTAGGCCTAAGTTAAAATATACAATGAATTCAAAAAATAATAATACATAATTTATAAAACAATAGTAAAACAAATCTCATATACCAACCTTATCATTTACAATACATATTATATTATTTTGATACATTCTACAGTGCAATCAATAAATAAAACCTCAAATTTCCTTTAAAAATTACTGTAATAAATCTCATCAGTCATTCAAAATATAAATAGTCACAAATCTATATAAACATAATAACAAGTAAATGTGCCAAATCATCTCAATCTCATGATAGAAAGCCATTGCATATCAAACGCTGATCATTAGCATGCATCATTGTGTTGTTATTTATATCAATGTGGCTACCAATAATCCCTAGTTTACAACTACAGCAAAAAAGGGGGAGCATAGAGAGTCTTACCTTCACACAAAGCTCGGTCAGTCTGGAAGATGTATACAAATTGTATGCCGTGTGCTCCTAGGTTTAAATATAGTGGAGCTCGTTTGGCTCCCTACATTCCTTGGAGTGTTGCCAGATGGTGCGATCCAGGTTGGAGCACATATATGTCCGCGCAAAATATTAAAACTACACAACAATGTGCTCTAAGTTGTAGCGCATATGTGACTCACGCGTGCGTGGTATATTTAGCATTACGAAGCGCATAGCTAAGTGCTCATACGTGATATGCATATTCGTGGTATGATTACCATTACGGAGCACGTGACTGAGTGCTCATACATAATTTGCGCATGCGTGGTGTATTTAACATCGCGGGACACATGACTAAGCGCTCATATGGTAAATAAAAGGTATTGATGTTTTTTCGAATTTCTCCCTAATATTACAAATGAACTGGAGCAACTCATAATGAAAACAATTGTTCCAAAAAACAACAGATATAGTAAGAAAAAATATATATACATATAAACACACATATACACACACACACACACATATATATATATATATATATATATATATATATATATATATATATACATACATACACATACACACATACATACACACACACGCTACAGACTGGGACTTATATATTTTCAGCACATATATAATGATTAAACAATGTAGACCTTATTACTATGTGATTACATTTGGGTAAGAAGTATTGATGGTCTTTAAAAGTGCAAAAGTAATAAAGAGCTAAACCTCCAACTATATTTTTGAATACATATTTGGGATAGGAGTAGATAAACTCTTTGGGTATTTGGATGGAAAAATACATTAAATACCTAAAATCAAACACATAGGGGACAAAAAGTAAGATGTAGAGGTAGATTAAAGATTGGATTACATACATTTATTTATTACCGTCTTCTGAAGCTATATTAAGACTAAAAGGATGTAATGTATTAAACTTAAATAACCAAAACATTTCTCTCTTATTTAATGTACCATGCCTATCTGTAATTCCAGGAGGGATCCAATCGATGGGTGTTACAGTGAAACCACTAAAGCTTTTGTTATGATGTTCAGCTGCGTGTCGTGAAACGCTGCGATTTTTTAGCGTTGTGCATCATTGTCTTTAT
The DNA here is from genome assembly GCF_031893055.1 of Leptodactylus fuscus. NCBI lineage: Eukaryota > Metazoa > Chordata > Amphibia > Anura > Leptodactylidae > Leptodactylus > Leptodactylus fuscus. Next base: position 120,144,368 of record NC_134267.1, on the reverse strand, counting down.
GAATAAAATCCTGTTGTGACCTGAGAGCGCCGTCTTTCCATTTAATTGAAAACGCTATCATCCCCGGCCTTGGCCGGTGTCCATCAGACGTGCTGCCTCCTCCACCTGACGGTAAACCCCAAACGTAGTTGTGAGCGATTGTCACAACCTCATCAGGTGAGAGGCCATTTGGTCCTTTTAAATCTTCTGGTTATTTCCACCAAAATTTATCAGACATTCTACACTATATAGTGTGCTCGGTGTCTCTTTTGTTTTCTATCCAAATCATGTCCACACAACTGAATTTACCATAGGTGGACTCCAATCAAAGTGTAGAAACATCATAAAGATGAGAAAGAGAAATGGGGGACCTCCAGAGCTAAATTTAGCTAAACCTAAAATTCTGTACTGACATTTTTATTATGGGGTATTGAGTGAGGATTGATAGGGGAAAACATTCTTTTGCATTTTAGTATAAGGCTGCAGCATAACAAAATGGAGGAAAAAAATGAAAGCGCCTGAAGACTTTCCGAACGCATTTGGCTCTGAAATATGTATGCAGTTGTGCTTGAGCAATTTTCATTTAAATTATATCTTTATATACAGAATAAAATAGATTGTGAAGGAAAACTTTCAGCAAGAAATAAAAAGAAAATCTCTCTTTATGTTTATGAAGGAGTCAAAGATAGGTTCACATTGAACATTTCTCTCAATATGTATTGACATCAGAAGATTACAACTCACCCTTCTCCTCCAACTTTTGTTATTTTCAAGCGAAAGTCCACTGAATTCATGTTAGGTGGCTTCCATTTGAAAATGTCATCACAACGACCACCTCTGTATTTCTAGAACAAGGAAAAAGAATAAAGTTCTATCAAAAAGTGGCCTCATAATGGAAAAGAACCTTGATAGCTGTCTATGTGTAGAACAATAACAACAGTAGCGCTAAAAGCTTCCACAATGAGAGACCATGGACAAGTATAAAGGACATTAGTTTTCAAGCTCTTGCTAAATTACAGAGGAGATAAAGAGAAAACATTTTACAACATTCAGAAAGCAAGATGAAAATACCGCAATTAAAGTAGTAAAATAAAAACATCCGTACTATCAATTGTATTTACAGTTTTTCATAAAATTACATTCAATTGAAAACAAGCTTATTTAGGAGGAGGATGAAAGCACATAAAAGTGCTGCGACACAAAGGAACCAATTACATATTAAAATAACATGAACCAGGAATGGGGCAACCTTGTAGCGCTGTTCTTCTAGAGCTAGCAGATTAAAGTATCAGTTGAAGTCAAGTTCAGCGCAAGCGAGGATAAATTTATTGGAGTTGTGATAAAAAATAATAATAATAAAAAAAAAACACACCACCATTTGTAGCACCTAAATATGGCAGCATGCTTCAGCCCCAACTTCAAGCCATCAAAAGGTGAAATTTTAAGCTGAACTCAATTCTAAGTTACAGGGTCAGATGATCGTAGGGATATTGTTTTGTCCCCATGGCTTCAAATGAACATGTACAGACTTGGATAGACAAAAACACCGCACGTAGGATGCGTCAGGTGTAATAAATAAATGTACAGTCTTACCTCAAGTTACAGTGACCTCATACAATATTGTTCTGGAGCACTGTAACTTGAAATCAGACTCAACATATAATCCTTGGCTGGAGGTCCCAAGAAGTCACCATGGTCTTGCCACCGGTAAGACCCTTGTAATAGGGAAGTGCATGCATAGACTGGCTGACTAGTAGCATCTCGCTACAGTATAGTACAATAAAACATGGTCTGTAGTACTACTTACCAGGATCAATGGTCCTTTGGATACCAGGTGAGTCCAGCTCCATGTTATTTTCGGGTGTGCTGTTTATAAGTTCCTGGCACCATCATGGAAAGTCATTTATAGCTTTCAGCAGCTCTTTCTGATTTTTATGTGTAATGAATTACAATATCTCTATTACTTACTGGCTGATTTTTCTTATAAGGGGGGGGGGGGTCTACCTCCTCCAGACATACGTTATAGTATTAAATAACATACTTCTGTAAAAGTATGTCGCTTTTGTAGATTCAGAGAAAAACAACTTTGGAGTTGTATGCAAATGAGGCAGTGGGTGCACTGGGGGCAAGACTTCAGCTCCCTATCATGGAACCCCTTTAATCTTCTGCCTCGGCCACCCTGTGAAGTTACATTTGCTCCTCCCACTGATATGACATTACCCATCCTACTATAGCAGCAAGATCAGTCTAGAAAGTTGAAGGTCTGTCCCCATCACCAAATTCCTCATTTACATATCACTTCCAAGTGTTTTTCTCCAAATGTACAAAAGTGATATAGCTAACAAAAGAAGTATGTTGTTTGTCACTGCAATGGGCACTGAAATATGGTAGTGACAGTTGACTCCCTTTAACCTTCCTTTTTCATATTTTTATGACATTTTGGGGTCTTCAAAACCAATTACTAGTTTTACAACAGAGTAATGGTTGCAACTTACAATGGTCGCCTGGAAACCAATTAATATTATAACTGTAATTAACAACAATATAGAAATATTCACTGGTAGTTCTTTTCCTTTGCAGTAAATACAAGTTTATCATATTGTCTGCAGAGTCTCAAAAACTACAATCAATACACAATAGGCTTTCTGGAAAGAAAACAATACGTACAATGGTCTTACAACAGACACTGAATTTTCAGAGCTTATGAAAAGACAATACTTAGAAAAATGTTTTATCGCTGAGAGTTGTGTTAAATCTTTAGACTGCAATCTTAGTAGCAGGGAGACGTCTTTTGAGCTGCATTTTCTAGAGATAGATGGAGGCATTTTGATGTATTTTTCCCTGTGTGTAAAGTAATGGATTGTTTTATTTATTATTTTTTCAGAATTGGTTGTTCTTTGTTTATACTTTATATGGGTTCTTCAAAGCAAATGATATTAATGACCTATTTTTAAGATAGGTTATCAATACAAGGTTGGCAGGGGTCCAACACACGGAACTGGGGCAGCGCTGCTCCTGTTCACTTGTATAGGAGCTGAGTTACAGCAACTCAGCACAGATCAATGCATCCTGTGTAGACAACATGTCAGTCTCACCTATGTGTAATCCATGTGAACTACCTCTTGGTAGTTTTCAGGCAAATTCCTTCTCCATCCTTATTTTAACTCTGTATGTTCCTCTATGTAGTTCTGGTGACAATTTCATCTACTCTATCTAATGACAGCAGTGTCATAACAGGCGCGACTATACAATGACTAGCTGTAGAATTATAACATTCCTCTGACTCACGCACACTGACTATCTCCATTACCTGCTGTGTACACAGTCTCCGTTTATAGCATCCCATGAGATGCAGCTTCACATTATTCAATATCAATCACAAGCAAGAGGCAGGGGAGACAGACTAAAGCTGTTTCATAAATAATCCAAAATAACCCAGAGCACAATAGCATGCTAAAAAAATATATATAATTTTATTAATATATATCCCAAAAAAATAACAAAACATATATATACAACGGGAAGACAAATAAGAGGAAAAAATCCCCCACAATGTGGCAGTTGATAACCGCAACCCTCCCACGACTGAAGACTGAAAGCGCCCCAAGTAATACAAAAATAATTGAATAGGAAAATTAGAAATCTCTATATAAAGTCATCCTATAGAATGCTAAGCAATAAATAATGATCAAGGTTCAAACCAGGTTGTTACCATTTGAACCACACTATTCAGACAGTAATTGTATGGGTAACATACTGACAAAGTATCCCAATATGAACCCTCTTACATACCTATGGATGCAGTCATATTTCCTAATCACAGAATACAAATGATGGTGGAAAGAAAGGGGAATTTTCAGTACATCTCAGTGGGAATAAGAAACGCCTGACGTGCGTTTCGCCCTCACTCGGCTTCGTCAGGAGGCCGTAATGTTTTCTTGGTTTTAGTCTATCAGCAGAACTACTAAGGGTTGAAAGAACCATTCAGACAACCCCTTTAAGAATTTGAAAAGTGGTCGCTTGACAAAATTAGTTGTAATATTCTGAGAATTAGTCTTATTAGCCAAAGTGGTCTTCATTTGGAAACCACTTCAGTTGTAGAAGGCGGCTTCTCAAATGTATTGTAATGGGGCCTCAGCATTCAGAATATCATGTAAAGTAAGTTTAGCAATATTCAGCAATGGAAGTTGCAGTTCTATGCTATGCTAGATTCCATCTGTTGTCTGTAGCTTTAGGTTAGTCCCTTGAGGAATAGTCATCATCTATTAAATATCTCAGTGTTATCAGAGCCATGAGAAGTAGCAGAGGAGACAGATTTTCCTTGATGTACAAGACCATAATGAGTAGTAAGTTAAACATTTTAAGTATTGCATTTCGAGAAGATTTCTTTGGACCTTGCTTTTCATTTCCACCTGCTCCATTGTGCCTTCTTTCCTATTTATTTGGATTTGACTATTGCTTTTAGCTGAATTCTCTATGATACATCAGAAAAACCTACTATAATGTATTGAATCAACTTACTAAACATTCTCAATACAGTAAAATGGCAGATTGCTTCCTTAATCTTAACAGTAGCGTATTACCTGTGCCTAGCTGACAATAGCTGGCCATAAATACAGGACATTTGCTGTATGAGTTTTTGGCTAGAGTCTGTGGATTTGCAGCTCAGTGTTACAATGTTGAAATGGGCCCTAATAAAACCAATCACAAAAACAGCTATAGCGGTTCGCAAAAATCGGACTGAGGCTCAGTATAAGTATAAGAATTCTGAACTTTCACAGAAAAGGTGTAGACGTGTTAAAGCTACAGGGGCAATGAGCCCTTTCTTTACCGGAATAGGGTCTTAAAATGTTGTATCCTCAACCAATCTGAAAAGGGAGGGAGTAAGAGAAAAGTATGATAATTCAGACTTCAGCACTCTCTATAAAGATGTCACACTTTTTAGTTCAGCTGTCAGTCTCTGAATTTTCCATGCAATATACAGTAGATTGTGTTAACAACCAGAAAACAAACATATGGCCGCTGTCTCTTAGCAATTTATCTACCGAATATAAAGCCCTAAACCAAAAGCTTTAGAAAGGAATGTATATTACCCAGATTAACGGAAGCAGATGTTGAATTTTACATTATAAAACCTGTTCTTTAGCACTAGATTAAGAGATATCTGAATTAATGGAATACTGCAAATGAACATTGCGCAAAAAACTCCTTATAAGGCCAAACCACAATGCTTTCGGCAGCAGAATATCTATTTGTGTACGTTAAGACCATACGTGTGGATGATAAAAATTGGGGCATTTCAGAATAATCACAACTGCAAAGTGTTAAAGGGGTATTCCCATAACTATTGTTCTGCAGCCTGAAGGCTTTGTGCTCTCTTCACTTCCTGGATTTGTCGGCACATTGGTGGGAGGGGTTTCACTTGCTCTCCTATCTGCTATGTTTGCAGTCAGTAATGAGGGATTGGTTGTAAATGCATTACCACAGTATAAAGCTGATGTGGAAACTGATGTAGCAGAGCTGGATTTGAGTCAGCTTGCATTACATACAGAGGTAACGGACTCCTTATCTCAGCCGGCTGATAAGTGGAAAAGCTGAAGATAGACAGTACAGTAATCCTGGAGCTCTCACCTCCCCCCTCCCCTATCTGAGGAGCTCCGTTGCTAGTCAGCCCCTCCCTCCCCCTGAGAGCAGGCAGCTACATCACTTTGGAAATGAGCAGATAAGACCAGTGGCCATAGAAACGCAGTGTCAACAATGAAGTGAATAAATTAAGATAGCGGCCAAACAAAGCAGTTTTGATATGGCAATGTATTTAGGAAAAGTCTTATATCCACATAAACAAGCAGTATAGATAGATGCTTTTCATGGGACAACCCCTTTAAAAATGCAAGCTCAGCAAGCAATGAATCCATTACAATATTAAGAACTGTGGATAAATTCACCCAAGCACAGCAAATTTAACATTTTTGATATATTTTGGGTTTTACTGACCTATTTCAAAATGATCTTGGCCTTGCTAAGGATTTTGGACTTTTAAGGCACTTGTCAAAAATGAATATGAAAAGTTACTATACTAAGCTTACCATTAGCAAATACTGTAAAATAAAATCTTAAAATAACAGGAGGCTGTCAATGCAAATTACCTAGAGTGTTGGTGCCACCTACTAAACAGAGGAGTTGAATGTAAAAAAGAACATACTAAAAACTGAAAGGTAAAGGATATATTTAATAACATAAGTAATATCAGACCGTGCAAAAACTGGAGGAACCCAATTTAAATATTTTTTTTAATTACCCTCCCCCAGTTGCTGTATATATATAATGTTTTAACCATTGTAATTCATATCATTCAGTTACTAAGCAGTAGTTTGTGTCAAGAGTAATGACTTTCAATCATATATTCTCCACGCAGTATACAAGACTGGAAAGAGACCACTTTGTACATCGTGTAGAGGCAGGGCCAAGCTTTTTTTTACATCCGTTTAGCACATCTATTTAACAGGTACAATAAATGGGTGCAAAGGGTCTATTTACATAATCATTAGAGATGAGCGAGTACTATTTGAAACGGCCGTTTCGAATAGCACGCACCCATAAGAATGAATGGAAGCGGCTGGCACGCAGACTTTGCCGGCGGCCGGCCACTTAACACCCTGCATGCCGGCTGCGTCCATTCATTCCTATGGGTGCGTGCTATTCAAAACGGCCGTTTCGAATAGTACTCGCTCATCTCTAATAGATATCAATGTTGAAGAAAAAAAAAACTGATCGGCTTCTGTCAGTTTTTTTTTTTTTTTTGAAGGACACAATAATGCAGTACATCATACTTTTGTGTCAGTCCATACAATGCACAGAAACAGATTATTTGTGATCATTAGAGATGAGCGAACACTAAAATGTTCGAGGTTCGAAATTCGATTTGAACAGCCGCTCACTGTTCGAGTGTTCGAATGGGTTTCGAACCCCATTATAGTCTATGGGGAACATAAACTCGTTAAGGGGGAAACCCAAATTCGTGTCTGGAGGGTCACCAAGTCCACTATGACACCCCAGGAAATTATACCAACACCCTGGAATGACACTGGGACAGCAGGGGAAGCATGTCTGGGGGCATAAAAGTCACTTTATTTCATGGAAATCCCTGTCAGTTTGCGATTTTCGCAAGCTAACTTTTCCCCATAGAAATGCATTGGCCAGTGCTGATTGGCCAGAGTACGGAACTCGACCAATCAGCGCTGGCTCTGCTGGAGGAGGCGGAGTCTAAGATCGCTCCACACCAGTCTCCATTCAGGTCCGACCTTAGACTCCGCCTCCTCCGGCAGAGCCAGCGCTGATTGGCCGAAGGCTGGCCAATGCATTCCTATGCGAATGCAGAGACTTAGCAGTGCTGAGTCAGTTTTGCTCAACTACACATCTGATGCACACTCGGCACTGCTACATCAGATGTAGCAATCTGATGTAGCAGAGCCGAGGGTGCACTAGAACCCCTGTGCAAACTCAGTTCACGCTAATAGAATGCATTGGCCAGCGCTGATTGGCCAATGCATTCTATTAGCCCGATGAAGTAGAGCTGAATGTGTGTGTTAAGCACACACATTCAGCACTGCTTCATCACGCCAATACAATGCATTAGCCAGTGCTGATTGGCCAGAGTACGGAATTCGGCCAATCAGCGCTGGCTCTGCTGGAGGAGGCGGAGTCTAAGGCCGGACCTGAATGGAGACTGGTGTGGAGCGATCTTAGACTCCGCCTCCTCCAGCAGAGCCAGCGCTGATTGGCCGAATTCCGTACTCTGGCCAATCAGCGCTGGCCAATGCATTCTATTAGCCCGATGAAGTAGAGCTGAATGTGTGTGCTTAGCACACACATTCAGCTCTACTTCATCGGGCTAATAGAATGCATTGGCCAATCAGCGCTGGCCAATGCATTCTATTAGCTTGATGAAGCAGAGTGTGCACAAGGGTTCAAGCGCACTCTCGGCTTTGATGTAGCAGAGCCGAGGGTGCACAAGGGTTCAAGTGCACCCTCGGCTCTCCTACATCAGAGCCGAGGGTGCGCTTGAACCCTTGTGCAGCCTCAGCTCTGCTACATCAGAGCCGAGGGTGCGCTTGAACCCTTGTGCACACTCTGCTTCATCAAGCTAATAGAATGCATTGGCCAGCACTGATTGGCCAGAGTACGGAATTCGGCCAATCAGCGCTGGCCAATGCATCCCTATGGGAAAAAGTTTATCTCACAAAAATCACAATTACACACCCGATAGAGCCCCAAAAAGTTATTTTTAATAACATTCCCCCCTAAATAAAGGTTATCCCTAGCTATCCCTGCCTGTACAGCTATCCCTGTCTCATAGTCACAAAGTTCACATTCTCATATGACCCGGATTTGAAATCCACTATTCGTCTAAAATGGAGGTCACCTGATTTCGGCAGCCAATGACTTTTTCCAATTTTTTTCATTGCCCCCAGTGTCGTAGTTCCTGTCCCACCTCCCCTGCGCTGTTATTGGTGCAAAAAAGGCGCCAGGGAAGGTGGGAGGGGAATCGAATTTTGGCGCACTTTACCACGCGGTGTTCGATTCGATTCGAACATGGCGAACACCCTGATATCCGATCGAACATGTGTTCGATAGAACACTGTTCGCTCATCTCTAGTGATCATCTTTGATGATCATCTGTTTGCATCTGTTAAACGGATATCAAAAACATGATCGGAATATACACTCACCGGCCACTTTATTAGGTACACCTGTCCAACTGCTCGTTAACACTTAATTTCTAATCAGCCAATCACATGGCGGCAACTCAGTGCATTTAGGCATGTAGACATGGTCAAGACAATCTCCTGCAGTTCAAACCGAGCATCAGTATGGGGAAGAAAGGTGATTTGAGTGCCTTTGAACGTGGCATGGTTGTTGGTGCCAGAAGGGCTGGTCTGAGTATTTCAGAAACTACTGATCTACTGGGATTTTCACGCACAACCATCTCTAGGGTTTACAGAGAATGGTCCGAAAAAGAAAAAACATCCAGTGAGCGGCAGTTCTGTGGGCGGAAATGCGTTGTTGATGCCAGAGGTCAGAGGAGAATGGCCAGACTGGTTCGAGCTGATAGAAAGGTAACAGTGACTCAAATAGCCACCCGTTACAACCAAGGTAGCCAGAAGAGCATCTCTGAACGCACAGTACGTCGAACTTTGAGGCAGATGGGCTACAGCAGCAGAAGACCACACCGGGTGCCACTCCTTTCAGCTAAGAACAGGAAACTGAGGCTACAATTTGCACAAGCTCATCGAAATTGGACAATTGAAGATTGGAAAAACGTTGCCTGGTCTGATGAGTCTCGATTTCTGCTGCGACATTCGGATGGTAGGGTCAGAATTTGGCGTCAACAACATGAAAGCATGGATCCATCCTGCCTTGTATCAACGGTTCAGGCTGGTGGTGGTGGTGTCATGGTGTGGGGAATATTTTCTTGGCACTCTTTGGGCCCCTTGGTACCAATTGAGTATCGTTGCAACGCCAAAGCCTACCTGAGTATTGTTGCTGACCATGTCCATCCCTTTATGACCACAATGTACCCAACATCTGATGGCTACTTTCAGCAGGATAATGCGCCATGTCATAAAGCTGGAATCATCTCAGACTGGTTTCTTGAACATGACAATGAGTTCACTGTACTCCAATGGCCTCCACAGTCACCAGATCTCAATCCAATAGATCACCTTTGGGATGTGGTGGAACGGGAGATTCGCATCATGGATGTGCAGCCGACAAATCTGCGGCAACTGTGTGATGCCATCATGTCAATATGGACCAAAATCTCTGAGGAATGCTTCCAGCACCTTGTTGAATCTATGCCACGAAGAATTGAGGCAGTTCTGAAGGCAAAAGGGGGTCCAACCCGTTACTAGCATGGTGTACCTAATAAAGTGGCCGGTGAGTGTAGATCTGTCTTTTTGCTGTTAACTCCTGCTCATCCCACCCCATAAGAATCTACAGACAGGAATCATCACATGAGTCACTTGACCTACAGGTCATAGGTTCCCTGAAGACACGAGGAAAGGAAAGCACCTGTCAAAAAGTAAGCATAAAGCAAGAGTTATTTATTATGTGTGTCATTTTGTGCCTACTTCAATGTGCATTTTTTCTTAGATGTATTTCCATGAGACTAATTTACAAGGAACGCAGTGTATAATAAAACTTGTGCATTTAACCACCAGATGATTCTATTATTTATTTATTTTTTTTATAATAAAAAGCAAACTATGCCTTCAGAGCCAGCATAGACAAATATGCACAACATTTTAGGAGGATATCTATTGGGTCTTAAGCTTCATGAATATGGAAGTTTTTACAGATTTTCATAACATGAACAGAAACCTCTAACGTAAATGCCCTCCCTGAAGTGAGAATTCTATATGGATTCGTGAACTCTTGTGTTTGTTTCGATTTTGTTAAGGATGAACAAAAATTCAGGAGACATTTACAATCACTGTTGAGACATGCTAGAAAAACCCTTGAAAGGTCATCCACAGGCCAATATGTGCAACATTTCTGGAAGATATTCATTGGGTCTTAAGCATTATGAATGAATGAGTGCTTATATATTTCCTTCCAAACATTAAAGTCCAGTGCGCACCATTCCTTTGGCGCCAAAATCCTTTGCGAATCAGCAGCCACAGAGGCACAAGAAAGCAACCGGTGACAATTATCCCACCATATATATTTCAGCAAAGTGTTTTCAAAGGGGAGATGGGAATAAGCCAGAAAATGGATCAGGCATATTGACTTCTAACTTGCTCAAAAATGCTTTTTCCCCAATCATCTGTCAGGGAAAACCTAACACAGATCCATAAACATAAACTAGAAGTCCAGTCCCTCCGCTGCAAACCGTGTTCTTATGTATATTTGGCAGACATAGATACCACAATCTATTATTAGAAGACACGAAGAAAAAAAAAATCTAACACCTTTCTCGGCAAACCCTGAACTTTGCACAAATCTAAAAATGTATCTACGTTTCTGAACAGTGTGGGTGTGTGTCTAAATAAAGCAGAGTCACTGGCCTCCCTCTTTGTATAAAAAAAAAAACAAGCTCCACTGCCTTTGTGTGCCCCAAAGGGTGAATTCTTGATGATGTCTCCTTTATTCTCATCAATCAGTTACTAGCTCAGCAGACAGAGTTTTCTTTTGTTTTACAGACTGTCTATTCCCTGCACTATTCTTCAAAGTGCAGTATTACATAACACAAAGTGGAAAACCAAAGTAAGAAATGCTAATAAAACATGGCTTTAATATCATTGTGTAGACACTATGCAAGTCAGATTGCTCGATTAACTAGGAATAAATAAAATAATAATAATAATAATTTAATGAAGAAAGTATATTCAAGGATATATCACAATACGCTTTTTAAAAGGGAGGCTATTCCTGAAATGAAAGGCATTATTCCAAGACAAACATTAAAATTCAAGCGAAAAAAAACAAGTTAACTGCGGTTTACAAAGCTACGCTATTGGCTCTGCTCATTGTCAGTACGACTGAGAAAACAAAATATCAGGGCACAGGGAAAGGGCTAGTCAAACACGTCTATCACGTGAACTCCTGCATAAGCAAATCAATGTCCCCAGTCATTTCACGTCTTAGAAAAGATATCTAAACCTTAACACTGCTCGATCAATCCTTCCCCAGAGATCAGGCTATGTTTACCAAACTCAAGACAACACTACTCAATACAATGCAAAAAAAACCTCAGCTCCCATTCTCAGTACATTCAATACTATTTCTTTACTTCCCATCAGGCATCTACATTTATCACCATGCAAAGTCATTTTCCTTCTCCATAAAATTACATTAACAGGTAAGAAACGCCACATGGTGTATTTTCAGTGCTTGAGAAGCTGTTTTATAAACTTCCCTTTAAATGCTCCCCTAGTCTGTTCCAATCTATAGAAGGGAAAAGGTAAAACTGCAGGGTAACATAGTGGAAACTGCAATTACAAATACCGTACATGTACATGAAGACAGTTTGTAAATGCAGTCATTTGGCCTGAATGCAGCTTAACCGTTCGCCAAGAAGAAGTTTTGTTTATAGAACGGCGGAAGTAACCGCAATTGTCAATTTATTTATGTGACAGGCTAAGGAAAGGATTGGCTACAAAAGCTATTATATTACAAATCGGATCAGTCACGGCAGAAATATTTATACGTCTTACAAAAGCACGACAAACAAAAATATTTCATCAGACTAAACATAGATTAAAATATCCTTGAAAAATCACACTCCAATGAGTAATTACAGAGTGATGAAAATCACATTCCGCTATGCAGCGATGAAATATACAAATTAAAATAATTGCAAAGCTATATTTACTGTGTATATGCATAATCAAATTCCACTGGAACACACCTGCTTTCTCCAAGCAAATAGATGTGGGGAGAGAAGTGCAAAGCAGCGCAGTAGCAGCCATTTTTCTATCATCATGCCATTTTTTCTCAGTAATGTACTTGGCACATAGGTGTAATGGTGTTACCTGCCATTGAAAATAAACTACAGTGCTACAAAGCATCCACCCCAAGGACACGCATCAAATACCATTTTTTATTTTATTTAAAAAATTACTTTACTTTATTGCATGTGTTCACACCTGCGCCTGGGTTTCCGGCCTTCATGTACATTTGGGGACCTGAGGAACGGAAACCTAACCTGCTTAAAAAGTGGAAACCCAAGGACCCCAAAGACTATAATGGGCTTCCTGGGGTTCCAGATTTTTCTCTCCGCATTTTTTTAAGTGAATTTGGGGACGGAAACCCCAAACAGTATTCAGGCGCAGGTGTGAACCTAGCCTGAGACTTGTGACCATGGCAAGATATATGGCTGAAGCACGTAAAAATATAAATAAACTCTACTTAGTGTGAAAGAGTGTTTATAATGCTAGCTATGGTGAGTGACAGCACAGCCATGGTGATCACTTAGAAGGCATTGAGGGTGTGTGCAGGTGTTAGTATATGGAGGAAACTGATCACAACTGTGACTAGAATAGGAAAATTGGGCCCTCTGTTACCATAGCGGGAAGTGGGAGCCTAACTTAGCTATGACCAAGGGGAAAGAAGAAACCCTTGTCATGATACTGGAGACAAAGGAGAAGAAGCTCTGTTTCAACTACTGGGAAAAGGAGAAAGTACTGTTCTTTCATGTTGATGGAATGAGGAATCATATTGTCACAAGGTAGAAAGTTGGTTAGATAGTGAAATCTCTACATCTATGTTGAGAAGTAAAGGAATCCAAAAAGAACACAGAAGAATCCCCAGGTGAAAAATAAGGGAGAAAAAGGGCATCCCTTGCCTAAAACGCGTTGTGTTTAAGCTGTAAATAAAGACTACTTCCATCCTAACAAAAATGAAAAAACGATACAATGGATGCAGTGGGAAGAGGTTAAATAGAACTTCACTGGTTGGTACTAGGCTTGGGTTTTAATACTTTACCAATGAAAATAGCACATATTTAGCTTTTACCACACGTGGTCAAAATTGAAAAAAAAAAAAAGTATATATATACATAATATGGGGAGTAGCAAAGCATATATATATATATATATATATATATATATATATATATATATATATATATATATATATATATATAGTTTGTTTTGTTTTTTCTAATGCACACACATATCCGAAATACCAATCAGTTCGGACAACTCCAAAATGCAGATTGATAGCACAAGCCACAACTACCAAATACCGACATAGTCCTAATAATTTATTTCTTCTCTATCTTCCTTTTGCGAACACTGTTCTCAGGAAAGCAATGCCACCATCGATAAAGGCTTGGTATAGGCAAGACTAGAAAACATATTACTGGTGTGAACAGAACAAACCTTTATAAATTACATGATTTTATGATACACACACACACACACACACAAGATAGACCTCCTTTAGTAACCCGTAACTAACCAATGGTTGTCATATGATTTGCAGTCAGTAAAGGATTTTGCTAGCACACCACAATAGTGCATTGAAGTTAAAGCCCTAAGAGCTAGTTCACACGGGGCGTATTTTGGCACGGAATCCTCGTCATAATCCGCCCCCTTACAATGTTGTCTATGTAGGCTGCTAGTGTTCTTTTTTCCACTAGCAGCATGTTGCCGCTAGCGGAAAAAAGAAACTACCTTCCCTTTCTTCAGGCTGATTCAGCCGCGGTGTCCGCCTTGCGACAGCACCCTCCGGACTAGGCCCATTCATTTGGGCCTAATCCGGATCGGAAAGCCGCGACGGGATGCCGTGTACTGTACCGGCATCCTGTGACGGAATATTATTATTATTGTTTATTTATATAGCACCATTAATTCCATGGTGCTTTATATTTGGGGGGTTTACATACAATACACAGAATATACAGGTAGATACAATACTAACAATGACCGACTGGCACAGGGGGGTAGAGGGCCCTGCCCGCGAGGGCTTACAATCTATGAGGGAAGGGGGTAGAGACAGAAGGAGAGGGGGAGACTGTAGAGATGGCAGTGCAGTGATAGTGTTATTGGAAGTTGTAGGCCTTCCTGAATAGGTGACTCTTCAGGGCCTTCTTGAAGCCTGTGATTGTGGGGGTCAGTTTTATGTGTCGCGGTAGGGAGTTCCAGAGTATGGGGGATGCACGGGAGAAATCTTGGAGACGGTTGTGTGAGGAGCGGATGAGAGCAGAGCGGAGTAGGAGGTCATTGGAGGATCTGAGGTTACGTGTGGGCAGGTAGCGGGAGATTAGTTCAGAGATATATGGAGGGAACAGGTTGTGGATGGCTTTGTATGTTAGCGTTAGTAGCTTGAATTCAATTCGTTGGGCTATGGGTAGCCAGTGGAGGGACTGGCAGAGGGGGCAGCTGATGAAGATCGGGGGGAGAGGTGGATTAAACAAGCAGCACAGTTTAAGGTGGACTGAAGGGGGGCGAGGGTGTTTGCTGGGAGTCCATGGAGAAGGGTGTTGCAGTAGTCTAAGCGGGAGATTATGAGGGCCTGAACGAGCATCTTAGTAGTTTCAGGGGTGGGGTATTGAGTGGGGTGAAGATGATGAACTCTGTTTTCTCCATGTTGAGTTTGAGAAAGCGGGAGAAGAGGAAGGAGGCTACAGCTGCTAAACAGTCTGGAACTCTGGCCAGCAGGGAGGTAATATCTGGTCCAGAGATGTATATTTGGGTGTCATCGGCATAGCAGTGGTATTGAAAACGATGAGATTCTATGAGTTGGCCCAGGCCGAGGGTGTAGATTGAGAATAGGAGGGGTCCTAGGAAGGAGCCTTGGGGGACATCTACAGAGAGAGGGTGAGGTGAGGAGGTGGTGTGCGAGTGGGAGACGCTGAATGTGCAGTCAGTGAGGTATGAGGAGATCCAGGAAAGGGCCAGGTCAGAGATACCAAGGGATGAGAGAATTTCTAACAGGAGGGAGTGGTCAACTGTGTCAAAGGCAGAGGACAGGTCAAGGAGGAGGAGGACAGAGTGATGGCGATTGGCTTTGTCAGTTACAAAGTCTTTAGTGACTTTTGTTAGGGCAGTTTCAGTGGAGTGACGGGGTTTGAAGGCTGACTGTAGTCTGTCAAAAAGCAGGTTGGACGAGAGATAGGAGGAGAGTTCTGAGTGGACGTGTTGCTCAACCAGTGTTGAGGCGTACGGGAGCAGTGAGATGGGACGATGTGACGGAATATGCACAGGCGTATTTGCGTGTGAACTAACCCTTAAAGGGATTCTATCATTAGAGATGGGCAAATTTGTCTAATGATATATTTATAGTCTTTAGAAAAGCTATTTTATCCCTACACCCCCCCCTTTCCCATCAATATCTCTGTGAAATGTGGGAGGATCCCAGGACCCCAGTGCTGCAAGGCTGCAGTGCTAACCACTGAGCCACCGTGCCGCCATTTTATCCTTACTTTTCTTTAGCTTTTATCTGACACCATTTTTGAAATACAGACTTTACACGCAGGACAGCCCCGTCATATCCAGTATCCCATCTCCTCTGAGCGCTACAAGCCCGTTCATGTGAAGATATCAAACCCAAATGGTATTTTCCTTCATCGGGACTGAGGGCATGTCTTATAGAAAAGGACAAACTTATTAAATTTTAAAATTCTATATACTCAAATTACAGTGCTTCCAGTTGCAACAGAAGAAAATTGTAACAAAATACATAGACACAATCAAAACGGTATATAAAAATGGGGATTAACATAACAAACAGAACATAGCCATGGTGATTGATGGAAAGAATCCTGACAGATTACAAGCTTGGATGCACGTCAAGGTATCTTCTTCATCACCAGTTTTTGTAGTACTCTTAAGCCGGCCCCCTTTTGGGAACATCCCACTTGTGACCTGGGCTGTCTAATTACAGGCTATTTCTTATAATGAAAATATACCATAGCTCTGGATGGACACCTCATATTGGAGTAATATACCTGACAAGGGGTGCAGAATGTTTTTATTACCTTTTATAAGCCAGTGTGCTATAGGTTCATTGTGTGGTGCCAGAGTGCACAAATGTAAAGTATATTGGTATAGGTATGTTTGTTCCTCATATTTACCCCATAACTCTTAAATGGAAGAAGTTTGAACAACCAGGACTCTTTCTAGAATTGGCTGCCCCACCAAACTAAGTAATTGGAGGACAAGAGCCTTGCTAAACTTCAAAGATCCTATGTGCACATGGCAGAAACTTCTCTTGGCAGAAAAATCACTGCAGCACTGAACTTTTTGGCCTCAACTCTAAGTGTCATGTCTAGAGAAAACAAGGCATTATTCATCACTAGCACAATACCATTCCTACAGTGAAGCATGGTGGTGGCAGCATCATGTTGTAGCATAGTTTTTCATTTGCTGAGACAGAGAGACTGGCTAGGGTTGATGGAAAACTAAATGGCAGCAAGTACAGAGATATTCTTAATGAAAATGATCCAGAGTGCCGTGGACCTCTCATTGGGCTGAAAGTTTACCATCCAACAAGAGAATGACCCTAAGAACACAGACAAGACAACACAAAAGTAGCTTAGAGATATCTCAGTAACGGTCCTTAAATGGCAGAGCCAGAGCCCTGACTTGAAACAAATAAACAGAAATCTCTGGACAGACCTAAAAAAAAAAATTAAAAAAAATAAAATTGTCCACTGACTGTTCCTATCCAACCTGACAGTTGAGAGGGGAATGGACAAAAATCCCAATATCCAGGTGTGCAAACCTTGTGGTATCATAGCCAAGACTGGAGGGTGTAATCATTGCCAATTTCTTAGTTCTTTCCATTGATCTCCATGACCAGGTTTAGCCAGAGGTCTGTTTCATTATGTTATTTCATTTTATTGCATACTGTTTTGCTTGCATAAATGTCTTTGATCGAGTCTTATTTTCTGTTGTAACTGTAAGTATTGTGCTTTTTGGAATAAACTGAAATCTTAAAATTTAATAATATTGTTTATGTCTAAGATTTTCCCACAAACCTGAAGAGGGAAAATACTTTGCTTAGTTTTTTTTTTTTTTTAAATCTTTTGTTTCCACAGTATGCAGGTGTGAGGGATGTAGGTCTGGGTTTGTTGATCTCCTATACCTTAAGTGGCAGGAGGTAGCAGTTACTTGTGTGGAAGCGTGGATGCTGGGGTGGTTTCTCCCCTTTCTAGCCTAGTGCAATAGGTGAGTGTTGAAACGGAGTGGCCTATTAAGGTCCCATCCGAGGTCACATGTGCTTGTGTGGCTGGGGGTTGTTCAAATCTCCAACACTCCAACACTGCAGATTATGTAGACTCAATATAATTACAGTGAAACCTCTCTAAAAGACCACCTCTTCAGAAGACCACTTCTTTACCCAAACTAAATTTTTAGTGATGGATTTTCAGTTTTCTATATTAGCCATCTTCTTTGAGGAGACCACCCCACTAGAAGACCACTATTTTATGCAAGAGTTACACCGTCTCAAAGGTTTCACTGTATATTATATGATATATTAGATTTTAAACAAAAAATACTAAACATTTCCCAAATATTTAAGTAGGATTTTTAATTCCCATTACCTGTCATTACCAAGTAAAGCTTTTGATTTTCTGAAGCTAAAAAGGAACTTACTCCAATGTGTGATTCAATAAATATAAAGAAAGCACCATTATGTTACGGATGTATATTGTGCATCAACGTGTCCAAAGGCTGGTCGTTTTCACCAAAATAAAGACAGTGGTTTGCATTTAAAATGAAGAGAATTTTTTTAAATAAAAATTGGATACACAGAGCTTTCTAAGTGTAAGATCTCAAAATCCGGAGAAATGTCATGGAAACAAAAGCGCTCACCATGGTAACATCCTCTCAATTACTGCAGCAAAGCCCTCTAGTCTCTAATGCACTCTTTGACAACATCTTTACACAGATCTCATTTTCATTTCACAGGTCATCAATAACATATTCTGCAGAACTGCAAAGACCTTCCAGAAACAGATGCCCAGAGCTGACTATGTCAGGTCGGCAAAAGAATTAAAACTAAAGCAAAGAATAAGAACTCAATATGTCAGATAAAATAAAAGGAGAAAATATGTCATGTCGATAGATAGCTCGGAAATTTGTATTATCGCTGCATGGAATGGTCTCTGATAGGTGTCCAATATTAGATGATATGAAGTACATGTTGGAAGGGGAGAACAGACTAGACGGCATCAACAAGAAGCAGCTCATCTTCCAGCTAGAAGTCCTCCATTCAGAGTACCATGACCTTTCCATAGTATTAGCTACTCCACTGTGTCCCCAACTAATTAATATATGGTTAATACAAACATTCCGTCTGGCCTTTCACAAGACGAGTCTTCCAAATGATGTCTGTTTATAGCCTTAGCTGTCCACAGCTCATTACAACACATATTTCACTGACTTACCAGCAGAGGTTGGAATTTGTTTCCTAATTTATGCTTCTTATTAGAATTGATGTTTTTACAAATAAGAGCATGCCTAGAACCGCAACCAATTACATCAGCCTTTCTAAGGAATACAATGTCAGATCAGTGACCAATAATCAATGTAATCTGCTCCTTTTTTTTCAATGGGAGGTAAAGTTTGCTGCTTCATGTGCAGATTCTAAGCAGCAACAAAGAAGTAAACACCATCTTCATACTAATCATACTTATCTGTAACTGAACTTTTAAGTACTGTATACATTTTAGGAGTATTATGGTTTCATTAAATAAATAACACTTATCAAATATACATTCTAAATCAATCCCACATATGTTCAAGATCTGTGCTTGTGGTCATTCAATGGGAACCTCAATGCTAAAAGCTGGCTACAACATTATTCTGCTTGGTAAATCGAGCTGATACACAGACCGTTTCATTGGGCAGAACATGGCCATGTGACACTAGCCTTACAGTAGATTTCTGGAATTAACTTATATACTGCTGAATATTTGCGGATGACTATATTTATTAGGTGTTGCCGACATTTCCAGCCTTCTTAGAATACATAATTTAGCCTTAATTTAGTTTACTCTATACAATGCCAGCAGCCAGACCTCCTCGCACCTACGATGGCCAATTACAGAGCTCCAGCCGAAGTATGTCACCAGATTGTCACTGTTCATAAACACTGAATGTTAATGGCCAAAGCCTACCAACTTCACCCTATATACTCATTTGCTTCTAAATGGACCTAAAAACTCAAGAGCAAGGGATACACCATGAAAAAATACTGCAGCCAGCAATGGTGACATTTGTGTTTTACAGCATTATCTATAACGAGGACAAATTAATTTTGTAGCGTAAAAAAATTGCGGAAAGGCATGCATCGTAATACAGTATTACATTGTAAACTGGGTCCTCAAGACTGAACTTACCATAGAGCAGCATGGCCAGATGCTAGTTTAGAAAGTATTACTCTACAAGTTGTAAAACTATTCATACCCCTTACTAGAAGGCTTCCTTTATGGAAAAACAACTGAGGCCTGGGTCACATCTACGTTTGGTATTCCGTTCAGGGAGTCCGCTTGGAAACCCCCCTTTCCCCTGAATGGAATACCGAACACATTAAAAAGCGGTGAGCAATGAAAGCACATGGACCCCATAGACTATAATGGGGTCAGTGTGTTTTATGCGCGGTGTCTACATGAATCATGCGGACAGGAAAGTAGTTACTGAAGTGCTTTTCTCTCCGCATAATTTGTGTGGACACACCGCGCGGGAAAACACACGGAACTCATTATAGTCTATGGGGTCCGTGTGCTTTCATTGCTCACCACTTTTTAATGCGTTCGGTATTCCGTTTAGGGGTCCCCAAGCAGACTCCCCGAATGGTATACCAAGCGCAGATGTGAAGCCAGCCGCTGATGGAAGTATGAAACAGTCGCAGGGAGCCTCACAGTTTGAGAAAGCTGGTCAAAGGGTATATTCACATACAGCAGTTTCTGTGACTGGAGCATCCAGAAATCCATGTACATGCTGCAGAAACAGACCCATTTAGATGTATTGAACTGCATTCTTCAGCAGCAAATCTGCTGTGTGTAAACTTCAACTAAATGAGCTCCTATTTCCATATAACAAAAGTAGCAGATCAGGTAGAGTATAAAATAAAACAGTTATGACTGTACGAATACAGTGGCTGACCCTTCTGTTCATGTAGATTTACCCCAGGCAGTTAGTGATAACCAAATAGATTTTAACAATTATTTATCTGTTAAGCTCCCAGAAATTCATACTATTGGAAAGTGGGATTTTGCACTTTGAGCTCCTCTTTTCTTTAACCACTTCAGTACCGGGCCAATTTGTGGTCCAGGACCAGACACATTTTAGGTTTATTATGTATGTGCGGTTTTGAGGTCTGTAAAATTTTTCTCGTATGTCTTAGTCAACTAATTTTTGCGTCTTTTTTCGGGGACACATGGGGCTTTATTTTTATGTTATTTTTATTTTCAAATGTGTTTTAATTTTTTTTTATATCCAGGAAAATATAAACAAAATAGGAGGGAAATTGTGTCTGGTTTTCAATTTATAATTTTTTTTTTTTTTATTTAATAACACAAAGTGTCACTGAAAAACTTTATAATATACCGTATTTTTCGGACTATAAGACGCACTGGACTATAAGGTTTTAGAGGAGGAAAATAGGGAAAAAAAATTTTGAAGCAAAAACTGGTAAAATATTTAATGTATGGGAGTTGTAGTTTTGCAACAGCTGCAAGGCCACATTGACAGGTGACCCTTCAGCTGTACGGGGATGCATAGAGCGTTTTTTTTTGCGGGGCCAGCTGTAATTTTTAGTTATACCATTTTGGGGGATATCTATTGCTTAGATCACCTTGTATTGAAAAAAAAACAGGAGGTGATTTAGAACTTTTATTTATTTCATATTTTCAAAGCTTTTTTTTTTTTTTTTTTTTTACTATTTTATTCCCCCCCGGGGGCTTGAACCTGCGGTCACTTGATCGCAAGTCCCATAGACGGCAATACAACTGTATTGCCGTCTATGGGACATTCTGTCTATTAGTATTACGGCTGGTCATAGAGACCAGCCGCAATACTAATATAGCCGTGACAGGCCGGGGAGCCTCATTAGGCTCCCGGCTGTCACCCGAACAGGTCGGCTCCTGCGATATCGCCGCGCAGGAGCCGGCCTGCAACTTTACAGGTACGGGGCCGGTAGGGACCGGCTCCGGGGGAGAAGGGGCCACGGATACTGACCCGGCATCCGCTGTACTAGAGAGGCGGATGCCGGGGAGGGATAGACGCCGGGGCCTGAGACATCGCTACGATCCTCTGCCCTGCATGAAGCCAGCGGCGGGGGGACGGAGGAGCCCCTGCCGCTGCTGGCTTCATGCATGGCAGAGGAGCGCAGCGATGTCTCAGGCCCCGGCACCTGTAATGGCGTCTATCACTTGCCAGCTTCCGCCTCTCTATTACAGCGGATGCCAGGCGCCACCTTCAGACTATAAGACGCACCCTTCTTTTCCCAAAAAATTTTGGGGAAAAAAAGTGCGTCTTATAGTCCGAAAAATACGGTAGTTTTTCCTCTCCGTTACAGTAATTTTTATTTTGTATGGTGTCGTTGGGGGTGGGGCTATAACCTTTAATAACGGCATTTTATTAGCGTATTATTTATTTTTTATTATTATTTTATTTACATTTTTTAAAAACTTTTTTATTATATTTTTATTTTTTATTTTTTCCCAGATTGTGTCCCCATAAGGTGGTAAGAGACCTTTGGGGACATCTGATCACTTTTTTTTTTTTTATTGTACTTGAGGCTGATTTCTCCTATAACTGAGGCTGGTACATTTAACCTCAGTTACAGGAGAAATACAGATTCCTGCACACTGTATACACAGTATGCAGAGCTGATCTGAGTCCTGTAGGACCCAGCAGCTCTGGCAGGACACTGCTCCCGGCAGATCACGTGTCCGCCGGGTCAGAGGGCAGCTGATTTATGGCTGCGTCCATAGCCGTGTATACAGCGCTCATTGAGCGCTGTATACACAGCGATCGAGATAGCAGAGCAGGTAATAAATCTGCCCTGCTATCTCTCTGGGAGCTCCGGCTGAAGTTACAGCCGGCTTCTAGTGAAAGCAGCTGCACGATCTTGTGCAGCTGCTGTGTTCTGACTTGGACGTACAGGTACGTCCTGGCAGAACTAGACAACCACTATCTGGACGTTTATAGTCTATGGGCGGTCCGGAAGTGGTTAAAGGGATCCTATCACTCACACATGATTTTTTTTCTAAGTACCACGTTGGAATAGCCTTAAGAAAGGCTATTCGTCTCCTACCTTTCGTCGTCTTCTCTGCGCCGCTGTTCGCCTACAATCCTGGTTCTTCTCAGTATGCTAATGAGCTCTCTCACAGCACTGGGGGCGTCCCCAATGATGCGAGAGAACTCTCTCCAGCGCTGCCGCCTCTTCTTCAGTAGTGTCATCTTCAGCCTCTTCTTCCTGCGGTGGCTTGTAACTTCTAAGGCCTCGGGCCTTGGGGAGAGCAGACTGCGCATGCCAACAGGCCACGAGAAAATGGCCGCTTGCACAGTACTGGAAGTCCCCAATGCTGTGAGAGAACTCTCTCCAGCGCCGCCGCCTCTTCTTCAGTAGTGTAATCTTCAGCCTCTTCTTCCTGTGGTGGCTTGTAACTTCTAAGGCCTCGGGCCTTGGGCAGAGCAGACTGCGCATGCCAACAGGCCACGAGAAAATGGCCGCTTGCACAGTACTGGAAGTGGCCATTTTCTCGTGGCCTGTGGGCATGCGCAGTCTGCTCTGCTCAAGGCCCGAGGCCTTAGAAGTTACAAGCCACTGCCGGAAGAAGAGGCTGAAGATGACGCTGCTGAAGAAGAGGAGCCGGCGCTGGAGAGAGGTCTCTCGCCCCAGTGCTGTGAGAGAGCTCATTAGCATACCGACAAGAACCGGGATTGTAGGTGAATGGCGGCGCGGAGAAGACGACGAAAGGTAGGAGAACAATAGCCTTTCTTAAGGCTATTCCGACGTGTTACTTAGAAAAAAATCATGTCTGAGTGATAGGATCCCTTTAAGCTTTATCAATACTTTGTCTTCTAACTGGCTGCCTTGAAATCAGTGCATGAAGATTTCCCTTATGGGACTATAGAATTATTATGTGTCAGAGATGAGAAGAAACAGCACCACACTAGTTTCTTGGGTTGTGCCAAGATCTGCAGGCCAGCCCCATTTAGTTACCTGGAACAAAGCTGCATGTCCAGATAGAGCCCATGGATACGAGCTCCAGTTATACAACCTTAGACAACCCAATTAGACTAAAATAGCACCTTAAAGCAATAAAAAGCAATAAAAAAAGTGCAGAAACTGCCACACACATAATGAACCACAAGGGGGAATTACTCCAAGTCTCTTTAAGGCATTGCAGAAAAGCAGCTTTTTTTGCTGCTGATTTTGTTGCAGTTTTTTGAGCCAAAGCCAGGAGTGGATTGAGCAAAAGGTAGAAGTATAAGAACTTCCTATATATTTCCCCATCTTTGGGGCCATTCTTGGCTTTGGCTCAAAAAAAAAAATGCAGAAAAATCTGCAACAAAAAAGCTGTGTTTCCGCAATATGGGGCCTTGTAAAGAAAAACTAGATAAGTTCAGTAGCAGTAGAGGCATCTATAATGATGTAATGAAGAAAAGTAGAAACCAAATCCTCAGCCAGCCCTATGTGCAAGTGGATGACTATAGATCATAAAAACCCTACAAACAACTTCCTACTTTTCCCACACATCAGTAAAAAAAAAAAAAAAAGCAATTTCTTAAGTTTTAAAGGATAGGGAAGTAAGCTGTTCATTTAAAGCATGGTAATGATGTATTTTTCATTCATGAATCTGTTAAACCATATTGCTACAAGCCATGTCCTGCTGACAGTTCTGTTCTGAGTTATTGTCAGACTCTTCACTAGACTTGAGAATGTGCATATATAATGGCTCATTGGTAATTTTGCTCCTACGTACGTAATAAGCGACAGATCAAACAACAAGCCACATTTACATACTCCTGGAGAATGTGTTGATCTCAAGATGAATTCAGACATCTTAATTTAGTGCATATATTTCCTAAAGACTTCAGGATGTCTTACCTCAGACACAAACTTTAAAAAATATTAAGCAACGCATAAAATAGGTTTTTAAGATAACCCCTAAAGAGACAGAAGCTGCAGATCCTTGCCAATAGTATGGAGAATCTATTTTGTCAATTGACAAGGCAGTGATAAATAACAGCGCTTGGTCTAAATTGTGGGATATCATATATTTAAAGGGGATTTTCTTTGGGAGTGCAATTACCCCGCAATCTAGGAGACACTTATACTCTGAATTTCCTCCCGGTTCTGCGCACTTTGCGGACTGATCTTGAGCGTTGGGACACCAGGGGCCTCTCGTGGCTAGGACGCATCAACTTATTGAAAATGAACGCTCTCCCCAGACTGTTATATCTTTTCCAGACGCTCCCGGTAATCCTGCCCTCATGTTTTTTTTCTGCGCTTAACAGAGCCTTTACCAAATTTGTTTGGGCCTCGAAACCCCCTCGTATTGCACGCACCACGCTGACTCGGGCCAAACAGAAAGGGGGTCTTGCGGTCCCGGACTGTGCAAAGTATTATTTGGCGGCGGTAGCTACCCGCGTCCTTGACTGGCACCACGCTGCTAAGACGAAGCTCTGGGTTGCCCTGGAGGACTCGTTAAGCCCCATTCCCCTCACTGCACTTCCCTGGCTCCCTGAGAAGTACTGGTCCGATGATCAGCGGTATCCGCTTCCCTACGTGGCGCGCCAGACCATGGGAGTTTATCGCAGGTACAGTGCCATGCGTCTCCTTTACACGAACGACGGCCCCATGACTCCTGTCTCGGGTCACCCGGATTTTCCCGCAGCCCTGGGTTCTTCCTTTCTCTCTCATCGTGTGGGTCTTCCCGTCCTCCGCTTCAAACAGGTCACCTCAGTGTCCTCACTTCTCTCCCGTTCTGAGATTCTAACCCAGACCTCCTGTCCGGACACACCTCTCTTCCACTGGCAGTACGCTCAACTCTCCCATTTCTACTCTTCTATACGTTCTTCCCGGGATCTCCACAGACCCCTGTCACCGTTCGAGCGTTTCTGTGTTTCCCCCTCCCCCCCCCCCTCCTCTCTCTCTTCTTTATGGTCTCTTGTTGGACGGGGCGGAGGATTCGCTTCCATCATTCACCATTGGGTGGGAGAGGGAATTGGGAGTCTCATTCCCCCCAGATGTGTGGTCATCGGCCTTTCGTGCGTGCCATACTTTCTCCATGTCATGTAGGGCACAGGAGACCAATTTCCAGATGGTATAGAGTCCCGGCCCTCCTGCACGATATATACCCCTCCACCTCCGATAGATGCTGGAGGTGTCTCTCCGAGCGGGGCACGATGGCCCATATCTGGTGGGGGTGCCCTCTCCTACGCCCCTTTTGGTCCGGGGTCAGGCAGGTTATTCTGCAGGTGATGGGAATTGACTTGGAGGATGATCCTGCGCCCCTACTTCTTTCGCTGTTCTCCCGGACGTATCGCAAATCCACCCGTAGGCTTCTTGGATTTTTGTTAGTTGCTGCTCGCTCTGTTATTCCTAGGCTTTGGAAGTCCTCGACTCCTCCTTCGCTCCTTGGCTGGCTAAATGAGATTCTTGCCCTGCGAACTAAGGAGACCCTGGTGGCTGAGCTCCGCCAGGATGAAACCAAGCATCAGCAGACTTGGCTCCTTTGGAACCATTTCTATTACTCTGCCGATTTCCGCTCCCTCTTCCCTTCTGTGTCTCCTGTGTAGTGTCCCCTTGTGCTGTCTGTTCGTATATCTTTTTGTTTGCTTTATCTGGCAATAGATATTCCGATGTTTTCTAGGTTTATATATCTGTTTAGTTTCGGAACTCTGCTGCGAGAGAGCATTTCTTTGTCCCTTGCACCCTTACCTCCCCCTTCCTACACCCCCTTTCCTCTTCCCCCGAATTTTGCCAATGTTTAATATTTCTTTGCATCACTCTGGCCCCCTTGCCCCCCCCTCCCCCTTTTCCTCTCCCCTCCCCCTTCTGGTTTTGTAAAAATTGTAAAACTTTCAATAAAACTTTTAATGTTAAAGGGGATTTTCTGGGCAAATGATATGGATGACATATCTTTAGAATAGGTCACCACATTCGGAAGGGCTGGGGTCCAACTCCTGGGTCCCTGTGTATCCGCTGCAATATGGCAAACAGATAGCACAGCCACAATATGGAGAATTATCCTGCATGTTCAACTTTGTGTCATGTTTTGCAAAAAAACAAAAACAACAAAAAAACAAAAACAGTTTCTCTACTGAGAGGCTGCATATGGACACCAGCGGTTTGCTTTAAAAACCCATTCAAATGATTGGGTTTTAAAACTGACCGCCGAGAAGCCGTTCCCTATCTAGTTTTCCCGGGGAATAGGATGGAGACCCAGCGGGTGCACACACAGTTGCAAATGTGAATGCTCCCTGAATCTGCTCACCTCCTCCTGTTCTATAACATGTCTGAACTATGGCCACCATATAGCCAATGCTATGTGCTGCCTGTCAGAAGTAGAGTTCCAATGGATGGTTACGTAGAGATCTGCTAAAAATGTCTTTTGTTGCTAGAATACAATACATTTTAGGCTTATATAGCTTTAATTAGAGCAAATAATTTGGATAATGATCTGAAAGTTAAAACAGATCACATAATAAGAGTACATGTTCACGATTCAGTGTCTGGCTGCTGTGTATGGGGTATGAACCAAAATAAGCAAATGTTTGCACAAGGCAGCAGAGGACTATGCAAATCACTTCTGCTGAAACGAATATTATACACAATGAACATATCATATAACAAAGCCAATAGTGAGGCTCATTGCTAGGTAAAGACACTGTACAATGTAAGACAGTTCTCCCAGGGTATGCTCAAGCCACTGAATAAAACATGTGGGCTGATTTCTTTATGCATTTGTCTGTTTTGGTAGAACACAGCACAAACAGGAAGGTATTACCGTATATCTTACACTCTTTATACAGTTATATATTTTAACACATTATTATTATTTTATTAGAACTGTAACATTCAGACTAGACTACAAAGTGACAACTGTAAGTCTTCCACATCATTCCAGTGTTTTTTTTTCTTCTTTTTTTGTATACTTCAGCTAACAGGTTAAAAGAGAACCTTTCACTACCTCTACCAATTCCCAAGTCTTTGTATTCTTCCATAGATGCCGTCTTAATTATTTGGTGAGGTTGGGATTCTTTTCTACCATATGTGAGCAGTCAATTCTGTTACTATGAGCACTATTCTGCTCTCCAATGTCAGTTGGGGCAGTCCCTGTCTGCCTGCTCCTGTCTGACATCGCCCTCCTCACAGTAAGAAGTACAATTGTACTGAAATTAAAGGGATTCTATCATTAAACACGTTTTAAACTAAAAGAACGTGGGAATATCCTTGATAAAGGCATGGTTATTTGAGTACTGTTATCATATTTGAAGTGTTGTTTGGAACAAACACAACAAAACCAAAACTACTATTACCGTGTTTCCCCGAAAATAGGACATACCCCGAAAGTAAGGCATGGCAGACATTTTGCTGCCCTGCCTAATATAAGGCGCTCCCCAGAAAATAAGACGTAGTGAATGGAAATGAATGGAAGTAGCTGGCAAGCGGGGGGGGCGCTTCCATTCATTTCTATGGGAGCGTGTGTGGGCACCGACCGGAGGCTTTAGCGCTGAACACACCTGCTGGGTGTTTAACTATGCTGGCCACCCGGGAGTCGGGCGGCCGCCATAGCCGCCTGGTGTCTGCTGGTGTCAGCAGACATCCAGCGCTAATGCCTCCGGTCGGTGCCCACACCGACCGGAGGCATTAGGAGGCATTAACCCTTCTGGCGCCGGTGATCGCCGTCACCTGGAGCATGCTCCAGGGCCGACGTCACGTTGGCATGACAGCTGGGAGCCTTGTAAAGGCTCCCCGGCCTGTCTGCAGTGCTTTTCTTTTGCAGGCTGCTCTATGCAGCCTGCAAAAGAAATGACGATTTTTTTGCAATGCAATTGCAAAGGTCTGATCACTAATGCATTGCATTGCATTAGTGATCAGACCTTTGCAATTGCATTGCAAAAAATCGTCATTTCTTTTGAAGGCAGGTTGCCTGTCTGTAATGTATTACAGGGGGTTAATAAATGCAAAAAAAGAAAGAAAATATATATATATACACATATATATATATATATATATATATATATATATATATATATATATATATAAGTATTAAAAATTCAAATCAACCCATTTCCCTAGAACACATATAAAAGTATGTAAATACTGTGAAACACATACCGTACATGTTAGGTATCCCTGTGTCCAAAATCGCCTGCTCTACAAATCTATAAAAATATTTTTATACTGTACAGTATTTAATAAATGTTAATTTTTATATTTAGCAATATATGCGAGTTCTTCTTTGAAAAAAATAAGACACCCCCTGAAAATAAGACATGGCGCATCTTTGGGAGCAAAAATTAATATAAGACACCATCTTATTTTCAGGGAAACAGGGTATACTCTGGAGTGCCAGAGTATAATAGTAATAAATATAAATGGAGGGCCAGGGGAGGTGAAGAAACAAACTGTGTTTCCCCTCACCTCTCCTGCACTTGGGTGTGACTCCTGCGGTCGTTAGAGCTTCTGGTGGATATCAACAACTGTCTAACGTCACATGGCACTGCAATGCTTAAGTCCATGAGTTATGATGCCACATGGCACTGAGGTCCAACTAGTGATCCCTGATATCAGCCACAAGCACCAAAGACAGCAGGGAGTTGTGCCAGAGCGCAGGAGTGGTAAGTAACATTGTTTTTTGTGTTTCCTTCCCTCCCCTGGCCTTCCGCTTATGATAATCTGGAGTCTGAAGAGACCCCAGATTATCGTTTTAATAGTTTTGGTCTTAAAGAAACTGCCAGATAAATCTTGCAGGGTTTTTCCAACCTGTTTCCTCATATATTCCAAAGGAATATAGATTGTGAGCCCTACTTTAAGCAGCGAGTGAGGACAATATCTGTAAAGTGCTATATGAGCAAGAAACATAATTGATTTAGGGACAGAACTGGTAAATTAATCGCTTATCTGGCCCATTCTTAATGCCCTTGAGCCTCTATTTTATCTATCCCTCACTTATATCTATCTATCTGCACTATCTCTAAGTATATCAACCGATTTTCTCGAGATTTGTATATAAAACTATGCTCTAAATGTTGTATCTCTTCACAGGTGGTTGATGAGTTCTTAGATGCACTTCCTAAGTGTCTCCTTTCTGCTGCTTAGGCATCTGATTTGTATGCTCCAATTATCAAAGATGACATAGAATAGGTGATACCATCCCTGTCACCTGGGAAGACATCTGGCCTATACGGCCTAGTGGGAGACTGGCGTAAAAAAGCTGGGATAGCTGGGATTAGTCAAGGTCCTTAATGTTGTGCTCTTGAAGTCAGGGAAAGACAAGTCTATCCTTGATTCCTATCATTCCATTTCCCTTCTTTATATGAAAGTTAAAGAGCGTCTACTACCACCACTATGTGACAGATTACAGTGACATGAATACCTTTGATATTTATATCAGTTGTTTGATGCAAATGTGGAAGTTCGTGTACTGATCTTGCCACTCTGATCATCTCATGCCTGTGTCACCCCGTTCAGTAAGGCTAGGTTTGTATCTGAACCTGAGTCTTTATTAGAGACTGTGCAGAAACTGCCAAAAATCAGCAAAGCGGTGCTGTATGGAGGATTTCTCTCTGCTGGTTTCAGTATAAAAAACGGCAGATACCTGAAGGATCCAATTATAAGTCTATGGGATTCACAGGTAACCACTGTTTTAGCAGTCCGGCTCTCCATTGTACTGGTGTCCCAGCAGACCCGAACGATGGAGACCAGTGCACATATGTAAATCTAGCCAAAGGTTAAGGCTAGCATATGTAAGCCAAGCCTAAGATTTCAACGTTGCGAAAACACAGCTTCTTTTTTAGTTACAGATTTTGCATTTTTTTGAGCCAATGCCAAGAATAGCTACAAAAGTAATGGGAAATATATAGGAAGTACTTCTACTCAATCCACTCCTGGCTTTGGCTAAAAAAACAAAAAAGCAGCAAAATCTTCAACAAAATAAGCTCTGTTTCCACAATGTTGGGCTTTAGCCTAAGACTTGATCCTTCCTATATAGTGTCATCACCCATCCTACTTGTACAGCAAGAGCCAGTGCACCGTTTCATATGCATAGGTCTTCAAAAAGGTACAATGTTTATCATTGTACTCTGTAACATGGTGATTGAGATTTAATCAAATCACCTCCTCACCCAGATCAAATTTTATTACATGGAAGGGTATGGATATTAACATTCCATAACTCTCTCTCAATATTGCAGTTGCCCTGGACAATCCGTCTCCAAAGTTTACTCCATTGATTCATGCAGAGCCTTTGATTCCATCTGTGGGTGCTTTTTTTTCTAGACAACTTTGGTCCTAATTTCTAAAATTTAGAAGTAAAATGACTTCCTATATATCTGCCATATGCTTTTGTAGCCATTCTTGGCTTTGGCTCAAAAAGCCGCAATAAAATCTGCAACAAAAAAAAATCTGTGTTTCCGCACCGTGGAGCTTTAGCCTTAGATAGGCTTTGTTTGTTAGTTATGAGATGTCTAGAGCTGGATTAAGAACAAACATTAACATTTTTTATTAATTTCCCTTGAGAGTGGGACCCAGCAAGGTGTCCCCTATGCTATTTTCCCTCACTATTGAACCCATGCCATTGGCTGTCCAACAATTCTCTGGTATACCTCGGAGATTAAAGAAGGCTCCTTCTCTGAAAATAAAATTTGAATTGAGCTAAATCAGCCTTACCCCCACCACACACACACACACCCTTAGTACTTTCTCCGGCAGACTTTCATGGTGGCTTTTGATTTATATAAATACCCTAGCGCTTAAATTGGACAACTTGGTAAGTGCTACTGAAAGACAGACAAAACCTTGCATTTTTTTTACCCCATCTCTACATAGTAAGATTAATTTGTTCATAATTATTTTCCTCCATAAATGTTTACCCATTACTACCACACAAGAATCTAATCAGTTGGATGGTATTCTATGTTCCTTTTATTGGTAGGGTGGTACAGTGAGATTTTCTCCAGACTCTAAAGCTTTAATGCAGCACCAAATCAAAGTTTTTAGTATACAGCCCTCCAATTAGTTTTTCGTATGAATTTGAATAACCCTGCCACCACAGTATTGGGGAACCATATGGGCTTATGGGAGACTGTCAATCTGCAGTATGGATGCAAACCCAGAAAGGGACATACCACCCCAATCAAAATGTACTTTATATCTGGTATAGAATTGCTCACATCATACTTTTCTTCTCCTACACATTTCTTTATGATTAAACTCACATCTTCCTCATCTCCAATGACTGCCAGGGATGGTGCTCTAGCTGTAGCTGTTGGCCTAGGTCAGTGATGGCGAACTTTTTAGAGAAGAGTGCCCAAACTGCAATCCAAAACCCACTAAATTATCAAGAAGTGCCAACATGGCAATTTAGAGCTTTACAGAGCTTTCAATGAAATACAAGTAACTTTGTACTGAAAGGTAAAGGTCTCTGCATTTGGTACTTTTGAACAAATAATTTGTCGCTATTTACATCACACAGGATCTGTTTAATAGTGACTGAGCAATGTTATTACAGCCTGTACTAATATCACATCTGCTATAAAACAGATACTGTGATATAAATAGCGAAGGGGCCCCATACAGTATTATATGCTCTGCAGTGGCCCCCAGACAGTATTATATCCTCCACAGTGGTCCCCAGACAGTATTATATGCTCCGCAGGGGCCCGCAGACCGTATTATATGCTTCACAGTGGTCCCCAGCTCGGCCAGTCCAGGTAGGCAAATCCCCCAAGGACCCGGTGATGAACTGGAAAGGGAATCCTCACCTATAAGAAATGTTGCGTTCTCTCAATGCAATGCGCAATGGTTCTGACCACCTTGTGGAGTAATAGAGTGCATTTGGCCATGTCAATGAGGATTGAGATAAGAGTGTCCTCTCTAGCTTTATGTAGGATAGCCTCCTTTACTTTACAGAAATGTACGCAGCAAACTATGTCCCAAGGGCAAGAAAGGTGAGGGGACTTAGGTCCCAGACCTTTGGAATTACAGTCTATTTTGATTGCTTGGACCAACAGACTTTGTAACAGGCAACAACAGAAGTCCTGAGCCCAGGAATCTAGGTGAGAGGGTTCAACTGTTTTGGGGAGACCCCTCATTCGCAAGTTATTTTTTTCTATGCCTATTCTCTAAATCAATGAAGTGGGACATAACATCAGCAATCTGGTTGAAATGTTTCTGAATAACTGCTCTATGAGAGTCCAGGACAGACACGTTTGACATCGACAATCCTGGTGCCTATATGGTGAAGTTCTCCTTGCAGTGCTGCCATAACAGATCTGTGAAAAGCCTCCAGTTTGTGGAAAAGGGCCTCAAGGTCTTCTTAGTGGGTATGTTCCTTCCAATCCCAGTCCTCATGGGGAACCCTCTTCAGGCTGCTACAACCCTAAGAGGAGTGAGTGAAGAAGTGGAATGCTGTGGCCCAAGATACCAAAGCTACTTGAGGGCTAAATTGTGGAAAAGAGTAAAGAGGTGTGAGGTACGAGTGTATGGGAGACCCGGGGCCTGCAGGTGCCACAGAGTGGCCTGAGGATGCAACAGAAGAGGTAGCGACCATATTGAGCATAGAGGCCCAGGGACTCACAGATAGGACCGCTGTATCATAGGCAGAGGGTGAGAAGGGCCATTTGACCAATTGCGCCGCCAGTCCAGACTTGGACTGTGAGGAGCAAGATAGTTGGTTGAGCTGTGTGAAAGAGGATCTGGAGCCCGAGTAGTGTGGGCTGGGAAGAAGCAGCACGCCAGGAGCCTCCAGCACCATTGTGGAAAATATTGAAGGTGCCACAACGGCTCTGCAAGGGCCAAAATTCTGATCAAGCTATTCCAAGTAAGGATCGACAGAAGTTGAGGTTGTGTCCTTGCGACTTAGACACGACTTATCCAGCCATTGGGCTTCAGTTCTTAGTTGCTCATACAACAGTTGGTCAATATTAGATCAATGGGAGTCCAACAGCTGACACCCACACTGATCATCTGTTTGCAGCATTTGGATGAGCACTTATCAAGCACCATATATTATATAGCAGCTGCACTTGGTATTGCAGTCCATACCATTCAGTTAAATAGGACTGAGCTGGAGACAGGCTATTTTACAGACAAACCTGAAATCACATATCTGTGAAGCAGACCGGCCCCCCCAGTCAATCTCATATTGATGACCGATTCTATGGATCCTGCGTGATCCCTTTTTATTGCTAGAGCTTTACAGTCAGTTGCTGTAGTTTTCAGTATGGTTGTACTGATCATAAAGGAGATGTTTAGTAACTATATGGCAAGGATCTTACTGATGCCAGCATGTGATGAAATATTATCCCTTTCTCCCATACTGTGGCACACATGTATTCGTGTTCCCCTCTTTTTCACACACAAATGTAATTTTTTTTAGAACGTCCAAAGATGTGTGTTTGCTACAGAGAGCTGTCGATTAAGAAATAGGCACATAAAGATATATTTTGCTGGATTTACCATTTTGGTTTGCCCCCGACAGATGTCAACTACAAATTAGTAAACTTAGAGTAGAGACTTCAGAAGGACAAACCGCAGAGCAATTTGCATTAAGCTATCCAAAATTTATAAGGCCTTGCTATTAAAAGATTTTTTTTTTCTTTTAACAAATACATGAATTTTATAAGCACAAAATAAGCAGTAATAAAGCATAACAATGACTGGTGGAAAACTACTGACAAAAACATCAAAGAAAGCATCGTGCACATTGTGATTTCAGCCAGCTGAAAGTAAACAATGATGCCAGGCAATAGGATCAGCCAGCAGGATATCTGACAGCCTCCACTGCTGGTACTGTGTCGTCTACTTTCCAGTTCTGGGGACAATGTGTTCTTAACATTTTGATAAATAAGCCATGCCTCTGTTCATTTAATATCATATTTAGTGCTATTCACCAGAGACATCCTTATCTTAAAAGAATACAGACAGTTTATTCAGGGCCTTTCCTTTTACTGCAGTGTTAAAAAATGTCCATTGTTTCCTTCAACAAACGCAGTATTACCATTCTAGTTTTGTCGGAAGAATATGCAAATCTGTCTTCCATGATGTAATTAGGAAGTCAGGTGCCTCAGTGTTGCAAACCAATAGAGGGCGCTCACCGGAATGTGCAAGCCTGTCTTCCCTGATGTAATTAGGAAGACAGAATCTCAGTGAGATAGCCCAATAAAGGCTGCTTCCTTTAACATCATGCTCGACCTTCCAAGAGGCCTTTGTTTTGCAATGATGCTGGGATTATTACCAGGTATAGTCTCTCAACCGAGGACAGCCGTTTCGATGTTATTGCATCTCATCAGCCCGGTGCAGAGAAGACTAACCTGGTAGAGGTGAGAGACTTAGACAGGGTTAAGGGGATATCGTCACTCCTTAGGGAGAGACCACCATATAGGTGTGTGGAGACTTATTAAGCCTTTAGCACTCCACTGTGATCATGGGAAGAATATGCAAATCTGTCTTCCATGATGTAATTGGGTCAGGTGCCTCAGTGTTGCAAACCAATAGAGGGCGCTCACTAGTTTTGTGTCACGTTAAAACTGACAACATTATTAAAGATGCCGAGAGAAATAAAACATGTTTCTTGCTTATAATACAGATAAGGAACTGAAAAAAACCCACACCCTTCAAAATGGAGATTGGTCAAAGTGAATATTCTAGTCTAGTAGCCAAATGGATATCCACCAGTTATGAAAAGTGGAAAAGTAATGTTAACTGGGGCTGGAAGACAGAGTGTATGAGTATACTCTCTAGGTATGAGTAAATATTTCACATTTATGCATTTCACAAATAGAAAGTTAAAAGGTCCTGTGTATTCATGGGTGCAAAATGTGAAAAGTGATATGTGAAAAGAAATGTAAAAGAAATTCATCGTTCACATTTGTTGTCCCAATTAAAACCAAGATCAGGTATAGATTTTAGTATGTTTTGCCTTTTTTGTAAAATAAAACTATAATGTAAGACGCTCAGGCAACTTTGCTCCACATTATATATGTTAACACAGAATATTTATAGGGAGACTTTTGTGCCCTTAATAATGGTTTTTTCCGTCGAATGAAATTACCTGGGGATTATGCTGTCAACGTGTCATGCAAACCTGCTGAATTGGACTACTCATTCAGCACGCAGATTTGTCAGAAATAGCAGACACAAGCTAAAATAAAGGTTACTAATACCCTAGCGTGACTGCATATTACCAGTCAAACAAACTGAGATTTCTTAAGACAAAAAGTCTATCTATATTCACTTTTTACTACAAAATATAGCAATGTCAATAGGTTTTTCTAAAAAATCTACATTCTATAATCTTGCGGCAGCCAAAAAGAAATCAAGAAATGTAGTGTCTTCAGTTATTGACTTATTTTAACGTGTAACTGAAATAATGATAACAAATCACAGAAGACGTTAGTAGAACTTGTAAGCTTGATGTGCGATACTAGAGACACAAGAATGACAAATTACTTCCTAAGGCTGAGACCCCACATTGCGGAAACACTGTTTTTTTTTGTTGCAGATTTTGTTGCGTTTTTTTGAGCCAAAGTCAGGAGTGGATTGAGCAGAAGGTAGACGTATAAGAACTTTTTATAGAGTTCCCATTTCTTTTGCAGCCATTCTTGGCTTTAGCTCAAAAAAATGCAACAAAATCTGCAACAAAAAAAACCTGCATTACCGCAACGTGGGGCGTCAGCCTAAAAAGGATAACAATTACGAAAACCATTGAGCCTCTATGTTAGGTCTGGTTCACATCTGCGTTCGGTATACCGTTCGGGGAGTCGGCTTGGGGACCCCTCGAACAGAATACCGAACGCATTAAAAAGTGGTGTGCAATGAAAGCACATGGACTATAATGGGGTCCATGTGTTTTCTGCACGGTGTCCACACGAATCATACGGAAAGGAAAGTTGTTCTTTAAGTAATTTTCTCTCCGCATGACTCGTGCGGACATCGTGCAGAAAACACACGGACCCCATTATAGTCATTGCACACAGATTTTTAATGCATTCAGTATTTCATTCGGGAGGTTCCCAAGTGGACTCCCTGAATGGAACACCAAACGCAGATGTGAACCAGGCCTTAGCCACCTACAATCCTCATCTGGAGTTGGACAGAAACTACATACATTATAACAAAAAGATAACCATTTTAAAATCAAGATTTCTCAACCCACTGTGTTAAAGGCATCTGCTGAGAAACATCAATATCAGAAGCTCGCTGTCCTCCCCAACAAGAACATTTCCTTGCAACCAAAAAGAGAAAAGTAATGTCCATACATAATGACCATGGACAAGATAAAGATTCTAGGTATCTTCACTTGTATCACACTGAATATAATCTAGTCATGCTGGGGAGCTCTATGGCTAATAGGTTAATTAACTTTTTTTTCCGGGCTGCAGTGAGGCCCTATTTAGTTTGCAAGGTGTTATTTCGGTACTGGTGCATGTATGGAGGCGCTGAACAGCCCACTGGATCTAACAATATGGGATGTAACCAATATGCTGTTCCCTGATGCTGTGTACCCCACATTACCATGTGACTATTACCTTCTAAGTTCTTCTATCAGTATGCATTTGAAATGCTGGCATTCACCCCCTCTATCATATACTGCAAGGGTCCGGCTACATCCTGCACAAAGCCAGGTTTCATTTGGTATTGGCTAAATGTGGCCTTTTTGCCTGTGAAGGATTGCCAGGACACTGATCTCTAGCAGCGCCGCAGAAGAGAATGAAGCAGTGAGCATGAATGCCATCAC
The DNA here is from genome assembly GCF_031893055.1 of Leptodactylus fuscus. Taxonomy (NCBI): domain Eukaryota; kingdom Metazoa; phylum Chordata; class Amphibia; order Anura; family Leptodactylidae; genus Leptodactylus; species Leptodactylus fuscus. Next base: position 120,106,954 of record NC_134267.1, on the reverse strand, counting down.
TTGATTCATATGGCACACTTAATGGATGTTGCAGACCCCAATTCTCCAGACTCCTGATCCCTCAAGCAATCAAACACTTAACATACTGATTTTTAAGAACTTTCAACAAGCTTTCACAAACAACCACACAAGCAAATATAACAAACTTGGTAATACTGTATATCAAATCGGAGAAAAGTGCTTCTTTTCTCCAGCTACAAGTTTCTGATCAATCCTACCTGCTAAACTGGCAGTCACTAGGAAATCTCTTAATGATTAAAAGGGGTATCCTCATCTCAAGGATCTTATCTAAACTGTTACTTTATGTAAATTCAAAACTTTTCCTAAATGCATTGCCTTAGCAATGCTGCTTCCTTTGCCTGCTATTTGAGATCATTCTTCTCATACGTTTCCTTGGTCCCCGGCCTGCTAAATAAACGAAGAACTGATGACATGACTCACTACTCTCTGGAGAAGAGCAGGGCTCAGTTCTCAGATCAGGCTTGCTCTTATAGCTGTTATCTCCTGCTCTTACAGGTCAGTAATTGCATTTTACTGATAAGAGCTCAGACAGGGGTTTTGCTCCTCAGTGTCTGTTATCTTGCACAGATAAGTATTGAGATTAGTGCAATCCCACTCTACACCCTGGGAGCATGAAAAAAAAAAAATTCTCTCCAAACCTGTGTAATGTAATTTACATTTAGTGTGCATATTATTTGATCTGCATTTATATTACATTTCTAGTACTAATAGTAAATAATCTTTCATAATAAAAGTAATGTCTATATCTAGTGCTGTACTTCATAGTGTCCTGCCCAATACAAATGGCAGGAGTTGCTGAATAGCACTGGCAAATCTTTGGAAAGTGGCCTTAATTTAGTAAATGCAGCAAGAGTAATGGCGCGTTGCTAGTTTGGGCATTCTGCATATTTCCCCAAAAATACCTTTAAATACAACACAACATTAGTTGGGATTTACTACTTGTTAACAAAGTTTGACTTTTGTTAGTAGTCCTTGAAAAGTGAAAGAAATGAAGGCAAAGTACTCCATAAATTGCATTGACAACAAGATCATTTAACTCAATGCTTGCATACCTTCACTCATATTATTAGTATAGGTGACTATATTTCCAAATGAATTTGCAAAATTGCTTAAACCTTTAAAACGCACAATATCTTTAAGAGGGTAGTGAATACAGGGTATAGCACAAGCTCTAGTTATGCTGAGACTATGAAATATGATATGTCAATTAAAATCAGCACAAAATAGATAAATTTAGAGCTTGAATAGAATCAATTACGTCTATTGAACAAAGAAGAAGTGAAAACGCAGGCGATAATTGGAGTTAAGACTGTAATTAAAATAATCTGCTTTGAAACATGCAAAATTGTTGACAGCAGCAAAAATAGCTAAAAAAGAGCATCCCAAAAATAACAAAAACAGCTGCAGGCATTCATGAGAGAAGTTATGTTGCGTGGCAAAGCATAAAAGATATTAATTAATGAGATATTGTACATTTCTCTATTTCTTTACTGCATTTCTGCTGCAGCTCTACTTAGAGAATTGTTTGCAAATAATGAATGGAAAGTTTACATAGAACTAAACCCGCAATAAATATTTAAAGCATAGGAAATGATGCATAAAACTTTTTACATTTTTTTTTACTTTTCTGACTAGAGAGAGATACTAGCTGATACTGCTCTTCTACAAAATGTACACTCCTCAACATTGAAATTGCAATGCCAAGAAGAAAAAGTCTTGGAATGATATGCAAAGGATAAAAATGGAAACAAAATATTCCTAACATCTGAATTTATTCAGAATCAAGTAGGACATACACACACTTACACGCCTTGACAAGCTATCAATGAGGTTATTAATGGTTGTCTGAATAATGTTATGTCATGCTGAAAGTGCTTGGGCAGCCAAATCATCAAGATGGGCTGCTGGCAGCTTCTTCACAACTGCTAACCAATGACTTCCAACATGTGTTTGATGGGACAAGTTTAGAGATGCTACAGGCTATGATAGCACGTTTAAGGCCACACAGCCTGCTCATAGTAGAACAAGCAGCATGCGGTCTGGCATTGTCTTATGGAAATTTGGAGAAATCTCCAGCTATCGCTGTGTTTGAGACAAAAGCAGGACTCGTCATCGAAGAGGATAGACCTCCATTCCAGTCCCCCACTGCCATCTTGCTGTGCATCATGGTAGCCTTCGAGAGCAGTGGTGTGAGGTCAATAGAACACATGTAACTGGTTGTCTATTTCATAGGCCAATGTTGTGTAACTGATTTTGTTTTCTGATGGTTGGAGTTGCAATCCTATGCTTAGGATTTAACATCTAATTTCACTTGCAGTACAGAATGAATCACTAGGCACCAATCTTACCATCATCCCAAACCAATTTATACAATACTTGAGGTTTCACATTTCAATGTTAAGGAATATAGATCTATAGACTATTTTATACAAAATTGCAAAAATCGCCATTTATAAGATTTTGGTGTTTATATGAGGAACGGAATTGTCTGACTGTATCCTGACAAGTTTTTTTGGGAAAGTGTTCTTTTTAATCCAAATGTCATGTGGTGGACACTAACACAGAGGTCACAATGGCCTTTGCAATTGTACCCTAATGGACAAACCACCAATGTCAAAATATGGTTCTAAAGGCAACCAGACACATTACATAGTGATGCCTGTCACTTATGGCAGGGTAACAAAAAGTCAGGTATGTTCAAATCCAACATGCCCAATTTCTCCCTCTCAACATCTACTGTCAGGATGTTGCCATAGGCCTTCTTAGCGCAGAAAGGTTCTGCCCATGGTATACATACTGGATACCAGCCCAAATGCTGGACTAAATGCTGAGCACAGACCAGGACTCCCGCATCATAGTCATGTATAATACTAGGAGTCCCTGACTCCTTGCTGTTCATTCTGTCCAGTACCATAAATACTATCACAATACAGGAAAGTAGAGCCACGGGAACAAAGGGATTTCTAGAAATATAGATGACGATCAGCGTTTGTTTTTAAAAAATACTGTGGATATCCACTCTTTAGCAAGTCCAAAATTGGCCATATGATCCAAACTATACACTTAAAATCTCTGGCTGATCTGATCAACATGTCAGGTTTAAACTTCTTTCCTATGGACAGATTAAGAAGCAGCAGTTCTGCAACTTACAATAATCATTAGATTACCGCTAGTACTAACAAGTACAGTGGGGCAAAAAAGTATTTAGTCAGTCACCAATAGTGCAAGTTCCACCACTTAAAAAGATGAGAGGCGTCTGTAATTTACATCATAGGTAGACCTCAACTATGAGAAACAAAATGAGAAAACAAATCCAGAAAATCACATTGTCTGATTTTGTAAGAATTTATTTGCAAATTATGGTGGAAAATAAGTATTTGGTCAGTAACAAAATTTCATCTCAATACTTTGTTATATATCCTTTGTTGGCAATGACAGAGGTCAAAAGTTTTCTGTAAGTCTTCACAAGGTTGGCACACAATGTTGTTGGTATGTTGGCCCATTCCTCCATGCAGATCTCCTCTAGAGCAGTGATGTTTTGGGGCTGTCGCTTGGCAACATGGACTTTCAACTCCCTCCAAAGGTTTTCTATAGGGTTGAGATCTGGAGACTGGCTAGGCCACTCCAGGACCTTGAAATGCTTCTTACAAAGCCACTCCTTCATTGTCCTGGCGGTGTGCTTTGGATCATTGTCATGTTGAAAGACCCAGCCACGTTTCATCTTCAATGCCCTTGCTGATGGAAGGAGGTTTGCACTCAAAATCTCACGATACATGGCCCCATTCATTCTTTCATGTACTCGGATCAGTCGTCCTGGCCCCTTTGCAGAGAAACAGCCCCAAAGCATGATGTTTCCACCCCCATGCTTTACAGTAGGTATGGTGTTTGATGGATGCAACTCAGTATTCTTTTTCCTCCAAACACGTAAAGTGGTGTTTCTACCAAACAGTTCCAGTTTGGTTTCATAAGACCATAGGACATTCTCCCAATACTCTTCTGGATCATCCAAATGCTCTCTAGCAAACTTCAGATGGGCCCGGACATGTACTGGCTTAAGCAGTGGGACACGTCTGGCACTGCAGGATCTGAATCCCTGGCGGCGTAGTGTGTTACTGATGGTAGGCTTTGTTACATTAGTCCCAGCTCTCTGCAGTTCATTCACTAGGTCCCCCCACGTGGTTCTGGGATTTTTGCTCACCGTTCTTGTGATCATTTTGACCCCACGGGGTGAGATTTTGCGTGGAGCCCCAGAGCGAGGGAGATTATCAGTGGTCTTGTATGTCTTCCATTTTCTAATTATTGCTCCCACAGTTGATTTCTTCAATCCAAGCTGGTTGCCTATTGCAGATTCAGTCTTCCCAGCCTGGTGCAGGGCTACAATTTTGTTTCTGGTGTCCTTTGACAGCTCTTTGGTCTTCACCATAGTGGAGTTTGGAGTCTGACTGTTTGAGGGTGTGCACAGGTGTCTTTTTATAGTGATAAGTTTAAACAGGTGCCATTACTACAGGTAATGAGTGGAGGAAAGAGGAGACTCTTAAAGAAGAAGTTACAGGTCTGTGAGAGCCAGAAATCTTGATTGCTTGTAGGTGACCAAATACTTATTTTCCACCATAATTTGCAAATAAATTCTTACAAAATCAGACAATGTGATTTTCTGGATGTTTTCTCATTTTGTCTCTCATAGTTGAGGTCTATCTATGATGTAAATTACAGACGCCTCATCTTTTTAAGTGGTGGAACTTGCACTATTGGTGACTGACTAAATACTTTTTTGCCCCACTGTATGTCTATGGAATCTTCATGAAATATGTAAGCCGATGTCTGGTCAGGTAATGGAGGGGGTGTACATCTCACCCAGACTACTAAGGTGGGTGAGATGAGAAAACTCCAGAAAGAAAGTTTCTCAGTAGATGACTATTGTCTGCTGAGGGTTATTTCAAAGTTCCAGTTACTGGGCTGGATTTTTAGGAATGGCAGGTAGGATTGGTAGTGGGACCTGTAATTCCACCCCACTCCAGTGCACACTTTGGGGATGTTCCGGCAGCGACTTAGCTGCAGAGAGTCTCCTCGTCAAGGAGGCCTAAGAAGTTGCTCCAGCAGCAACACTTGGCCAGAGTTTTGGCTGAAGAGCAAAAGAGAGAGGTCATATTTTTGGACCTGTGTCCTGAATGATTCTACTTGCTTCTTGGATTTCTGTTATTCTAGGTGAGGTAACCTATTCTATGTTTAGTTAGAGCCTAGCCGGGCAGGGATTTATTTTTGTATTGTTTTCCTTTTGTTGCTGCACTATATTTTTGAGTGAAAATAAACTCTACCTTTGTTTTGGACTAAAGAAACTGGACTTGTGTGTCTATGCCACCCCACCTAGCAACCCCAGACCCTGACAAATGGTATAGAATGAATATACTCTGTTACAAAGCTAGTAGAGCAAGCAAAGAAGATGCTACTACTTGGATGTACCAAATCATTCCACTATGCTTCTACAATCTTCTTGGTATCTCAGACCTGGCCCTTTCCTGGATCTCCTCCTACCTCACTGTCAGTCTCCCACTCACACACCACCTCCTCACCATGCCCTCTCTCTGTAGGTATCCCACAAGTCTCCGTCCTAGGACCCCTCCTGTTCTCCATCTACACCCTTGGCCTAGGCCAACTCATAGAATCTCATGGTTTTCAATACCGTTGCTATGCCGATGACACCCAAATATACATATCTGGACCAGACATTACCCCCCCTGCTGGCCAGAGTTCCAGATTGCTTAGCGGCCATAGCCTTCTTCCTCTCCTCCCGATTTTTCAAACTGAACATGGAGACAACGGAGTTCATCATTTTCACCCCACCCCATGTGGCCCCTCCACCTGACCCATCTATCAAAGTTAACGGAACCACAATTACCCGTCTCACAGGCCCGATGTCTTGGGGTAACCCTGGACTCTGACCTATCCAGCCTCCAGCTCAAGAACATCCATAGAATCCGCTCCTTCCTCACCCCTGAAACTACCAAGATGCTTGTCCAAGCCCTCATAATCTCCCGCTTAGACTACTGCAACACCCTTCTCCATGAACTCCCAGCAAACACCCTCCCCCCCCCCTCCAGTCCACCTTAAACTGTGCTGCTCGCTTAATCCACCTCACCCCCTGATCTTCATCGGCTGCTCCCTTCTGCCAGTCTCTCCACTGGCTACCTATAGCTCAGCAAATCGAGTTCAAGCTATTAACGTAAACATTCAAAGCGATCCACAACCTGGCCCCTCCATATATCTCTGAACTAATCTCCCACTACCTGCCCACACGTAACCTCAGATCCTCCAATGACCTCCTACTCCGCTCTTCTCTCATCCACTCCTCACACAACCGCCTCCAAGATTTCTCCCGTGCATCTCCCATACTCTGGAACTCCCTACCAAGACACATAAGACTGATCCCCACAATCCCAGGATTCAAGAAGGCCCTGAATATATATTGAGGACCTAGACTATATATTATACTAGTTGCCTTCTTTCTCACTAAAGTTGTTCAGTGTGCTTTGACTAGTTTCATGCCTTGTTTGAAGTTCATATAAAATATTTAGAGAGCATGTACCTCATCAATATGCAACTTGGTTCAGCAGAAAGTTTAATCGAGATGCAGAGAGGTGTAGAAGTGAATAAAAAGAAGCAAAACTAGAGGAAGTTTTCAGAACGTAAACAAAGATATGACAGTAATCACAACAAATGACTTAATTGTATTTGACAGGCATCACTTGAAGAGACAGGTTAATAAGATGAGAAACAATTTGGTGATTTCAGTCTATCTGTGCACATATATGGTATTTTGAAGGAATATAAATAGATCTACTTGAATACATGTTTGTTTGGTCGAGATTTTTATTAATGCACTGCCAACTACGTTTCAAACTGAAAGTGTCAGCTACTGTATGTTGTCTCCCATAGACAACACAAGAAGATTCTGCTCCCCAAATCTCTCAAACCCAGCAAGGATAAGATGGAAGAGAAGTACTTAATATTTATCTCCTATTACTAAAAGTTGCACCCTCAGGTGGTGGCTGTTCTTAGGTGGCTACCCCAATAACGCTCTTAACCATATCCCTGACAAATTTAATTCTTGTTTCTCCAGCCTACAACCCTCCCCCCCAAAAAAAAAAACAAACCAAAAAACAAAGAAGACTACCAAGTAAGCTTTTGTTTGCTCATGATCTGACTGATTTGTGGATGAATTATAACCTGAGTAGTCCTAACTGCTCCTTTTCCTCCTTTGTTCATGCTACCTATTCACGTACAGATCATGGGTGTTTTCTTGGTCTTCCATGAGGTCTTCTCTTGGGGTGAAAAAAAACAAAACAAAACAAACAGGGACTCTTCTAGTGTAGAGATTGTCTCATAGATATTTATTAGGCGCAGTTCATAAACTTCAGTTGCAAAATGGACACCCCTCTAAAAATCCAAAAGTTAGGGATGAGTTTTTCCACCTTTAATCAGAATCTAAACAAGGCCCCGGAGTGTCTGGATTGGGCAGAAAATTTCTCTGGTGGACCTGACCACAATATTTAAGAGGTTAAATCCTCCAAATACTATAAAAGTACTTCCTAAGCCTAAAAAGGAGCTCACAATCACTGATAACTATAAGACAAAGTAACTGATAAATATTGACAAGAAAATGCTGATAAAAATCTTGACTACACGATCCTTGACAAGGAAACCGTGGGAATTGCTCAGCGGATAAAACAATATTCTCTACTGATGGCGTGTTTGGGACAACCAGAGCCTGTTCGTTTTGTGTCCATGCTCACACATAACCACTTCTCTCAACACCTACTAACAGCTAGGACTAGATGGCAGACAATTCATCAAAATTACCATCTTGCTTCTCTCAGTCCAATGATGTGCACTCTCTCAAAGTTTAAGTTGGCAAAATGTCTTTGAATGAGTCACAGGAGCATGTCTAGCAGTCAATGATCACTCACCAAGAAATACACTACCCAAAAGTGCCTTCTAACAGACTTTTTATAGGGCAGTGTGGAGGTAGGGTACTTTTAATGGTAAGACCCAGTACTTAGGCACCTAGAGTCATTTGCATATGTGAATGAGACACACAGCTACATTCTGACTTTTGCAGCAACTTGATATTTCTAACATTTTGTGATGTAGCTGGAACTTCACAGGATGATCATCAGCAATCCCCAGACCAGGTAAGTAAATTATAACTCCCTGGGCAACCACTTTAACCCTTTCGCTGCCAGGCACATACAGTGTACGTGCTCCCAAGGTGGCACTTCAGTAGCCGAGGACGTACTTAGTACGTCCTCCCTACTAATGCCGATATCTCTGGACTGCATCAACATATCTTGATGCTTTAAAATGCATTTTAAAGAAGAGAGACTCATCTTTAAATTGATACCAGGGACTTGATGATTTTACTTAGTCTTGGAGCCATTCACTGTTGAAAACACTATTTGGCATTGAGATCCAACTGCACATCTCAATTCCCGACAGCGATTCAACAGTGAATTTCTCCAAAACTGTACATCCAATCATCAACTTCTTGATATCATTCTAAAGATGAGATTCTCCTCTTTAAAATGCAATTGAAAGCATCAAGATATGTTGATGCAGTCCAAAGATATAGAGCTCCAAAGTGTCCCCCCCCCCTCCTGTCTAAGCAAGCAATTTACGATCTAACAAGAAAGGAAGAGGGACACGGAGCAGCCCAGCAGAGAGAGAGAGAGAGACACAGAAACGATCTCTCTCTCTGCATAACTTGTATGTGACAGTAGGAGGGGGGTGGCAGGGACTCTATTGTCCCTATTAACCCTTCTCCTGCCAATCAGAGCGTATACTATACATTTGTCTCTGATTGTCACATACAGTTATAATGTAATTCCCCCCTGAGCTTTTCTAGTGGGGTATTCTTATGTTATACCTCCTGAACATAACCAGGAAGTTTGTTGGCGCTGTGACCCAGATGTTTACCATTGTCCAGGTCGCAAGCCAAAAAAAAAAGTTGCACCAAACACTTACACAACATATACATAAAGTCGCAAATAAAGTTTACATTTCACCCAATCCCTGTCCTGTCTATACCTGAGCTTTCTACAGTAAAATACGTCTCTAGTGATATCCGTTACACACTAAAATAATAGTAATAACGATTATCACTAGAGATGAACGTATAGATTGCTAAAATTATTATAGGGGGATGGAAAATATAATTTTTATGTAAAGTCCTATTTAATTTGCATGCGCAAAATGGGATGGCGCATTTCTGCGATTTTGGCGATTCTTTAACACCCGCCCCTGTAAATATATACATGTGTGGTATGTATGAACTCCTCACATATTGCAGTTTTATGTACAGTACATTATGCTTGCAGAAAGGGATTTCTTGAGCCGCACTTTAGTGGCAAATTTGAATTTTTGCGCAATTTTTGCTAGCAATCTCTGTTTGCGGCAAAGTTGAATGAAGGTGGTTGTATATATAAACTATTAAATTGTGTTTTTATATACGGTATGCTGTGTGGCTTCATTGCAAGAGTAAAATCTGAGAGGCAGTGAAGGAGAGGCGGGCCAGATGGGTGAAAGAGGTGTGTTTTCAAGTTTGCTTAGAAAACCACACCTCCCTCACCCGTCTGGCCCGCCCCTTTTTCTCTTCTTGCATAGCTTCACTGCAGGGTGTCTCTTTCAATCCATGATGCCAAACCTGTGTATGATATATATATAGACATATATACATATACACACACATATATATATATATATATACATATACACATATATATATATATATATATATATATATATATATATATATATATACACACATATATATGTTCAAATCACCCCCATATCCCTAGAATACATATAAAACAAAAACATTACTGTTGAAACACATACACATTTGGTATCCCTGTGTCCGAAAACCCCCGATTCTATTTACATTGGTGAAATATTATATTATTAGGTTATTAAATATTTTACCAATTTTTTTTTGCTTAAAATTTTTTTTTCCCTATTTTCCTCCTCTAAAACCTTAGTGCGTCTTATGGTCCGAAAAATACGGTATTTTGTATATGAATGTGAGATTGAACATGAGTTTTAGGTGCAAATATGTGTTTTAGCGTATTTTTTCAAAAAATTATTTGTGTTGGTCGCAAAGTTGCATGAAGATGGATGTGGCTATCGATGACCCATTAAGACATTTGTAATCTTCAGATTGTCTACTTTCAAAAAATATATAGGGTTTAGGGGTTCACTTACTTTTCATGGTGTGTAATCCCTACATTTTATAGGATGATACTTTTTTAACATTTCCAGCTTCAAAGCAGAATTTTGTTCCTTCCAGTTCTAGTGATTTTCTGAAGACACGTGCATGCGGGTTCAGGCCATAGTGATATGTATGAACTCTGCACATGTTGAACTCTTAATTTTAGGAGGTTTGGTGCATTTAATTTTTTGTTTGGTTTCCGCTTTTAACAACTAATATACATTTATTTGCATTTTTTCATAAAACATTCACTTTAAATCAAAATTGCATGAAGGTGCCTGTTCGTATACAGTACCAAGTGGCATTCTGACAATGCTGCAGGTGTCTACTTTAAGAAAATATATAGGTATGGGGGGGGTTGGATGCTTTTTTAATGTTGCAATTTAGGTTTGATTTGTCCATCTCAAAACTGTGAAAATTGCTCTGGCTACTGGAGGTGCAAAATTTCCAGAGACCCTTGGCAGCGAAAAGGTTAAAGTATCCAGATTCTAAATTTCAAAAATAAATAAGTTGACTAAAATGTGAAAAAATAGCAATCACTTGTATCCGTAGGGCTAAGAGAGTGCAACATTTATAGCTGTGACTTCCATTGCATGACCAGATTGCAACATCTTTCTGCTACTCCTTTAATAATGTGAGCGATTCGAGTTCCACTGCAACATAGTGGATGATGTGACTGTTACTTCTAGTCGCAAAAATTAACACTAAAAAGGGGGGCCACACGGTGGCTCAGTGGTTAGCACTGCAGCCTTGCAGCGCTGGAGTCCTGGTGTTCAAATCCCGCCAAGGGCATAAAACCATCTGCAAGGAGTTTGTATGTTCTCCCCGTGTTTGCATGGATTTCCATCCCATATTCCAAAGACATACTGATAGGGAAAAATGTGCATTGTGAACTCTATGTGGGACTCACAATCTACATTTTAAAAAAAAAAAAAAAATGAACACTAAAATTTGCAGTGCCCTCTGGGTCAGAACACGACTCCATTCACTTTAGTTAATGAAGGATTTACTGGGTGTAACAGCCATCTTTGGTCGTGCACAGTCACAGTGTAGATCAAACCAAAACGTAGCCTAAATATACCTGTATTAGTACTGTCAATTAATAATCACATTTGACTTTAGAAAAGTGTGTGGCAAAAATTCTAATCAAATGCTATAAAATGTTACAATTCCAAAATCAACTTACTCCAGTTGGTTGAAAGATGAGTCCATCGACTTCATGGCTGACCTCTCTAGCAAAGCTTCCTTCGAGTAGCTGTCAAAGATTAAAGTCATAATATTAGAAGAATATTTCTATAATTTATTAAGGGAATCATCAGCATCAAAAAGGCTATTGAATCAATTCCAGTACGTTATAGTGTACAGGGTGATAAACAACCTAACACCTTTCATTACATTAACAATGTGAACGGTAGCTCCCTTTTTTTTTTTTAGAACATTACATTTCTGTAACATGCAAATAAGCACTTAGTGCGATGGAGGTGTGTTCATTAGCACTGTTTCCTTTCCTGTTAAATACCTTGCTCAGCACTGTACAGTTCATAGACACATCCTGTTTCCCAGGCTCTGAGGTCTATTATGAGTGCTCTTTGCTCTATTTATGTACTATACAGACATCTTGGAGAAATCTGCTACACATTCACAGGACAGGGAGCGCTTGCAAACCACCTCAGGGTCTTAAAATGGAAGAAGGGGTCCATCACCCATACATGGTTACAACTCCATATTTGGTTTATCTTTCAGTTTGTCTACACCTAGGGGTGTACCAGTGGCGTAAATAGGAATGATGGGGCCCCGTGGTGAACTTTTGACATGCCGACCGACCTCCCACACACACACACACATTCCTGTGCGCTCTATTATGGCCCTTATGGCCCATAGTGTGGCCCCTGCACAAAGTATTATGCCCCATAGTGGCCCCACTACACAGTACTATGCCCTATAATGGCCCCAGTACACCGTATTATGCCCCATAGTGGCCCCTGCACACAGTATTATATCCCACAGTGGCCCCTGCACACAGTATTATGCCCCATAGTGGCCCCTGCACACAGTATTATATCCCACAGTGGCCCCTGCACACAGTATTATGCCCCATAGTGGCCCCTGCACACAGTATTATATCCCACAGTGGCCCCTGCACACAATATTATGCCCCATAGTGGCCCCACTACACACTATTATGCCCCATAATGGCCCCAGTACACAGTATTAATCTCCATAGTGGCCCCAGTACACAGTGTTATGCCCCACTGTGGACACCCATGAACAATTATTATACCTGAGCAGACCTGAGCAATGTACGGCCCGCGGGCCACATCCGGCCCTCTGACTGTTCTGGCTGGCCCGCAATAGCTTGTGGGATAAAACTAGATGCCGAATGGTAAATTTACTAAAGGACCTGATGACGTCATCACAGGCCCTTTAGCTCAACTAGGATAGGCTAAGACTCGTTAGTGGGCGGAGCCACATGGGACATTGTGGTTGTTGTTACACAGAAAGAGCAAGCTGCTGACAATGAAGACAGAAGGAAGATAAGGAGAGAAGAGAAAGTATGCGTGAGTAAGAGGAGGGAACTAGGGGCAGATGTAGGGGGCATTTAAACTGAAGGAAGATGGAGGGGGGACATTCAACTAATGGGCAGATGGAGGGTAACATTAAACAGGGGGGCAGATGGAGAGGGACATTAAACTGGTGCAGCTGGAGGAGCAAATTAAACCGTTGGGGGTAGCTGGAGGGGGGACATGTCTGTCTCTATTTGCCCCCCAGTTTAATGTCCCCCTCCAACTACCCCCACTGTTTAATGTCCCCTTTAGTTTCCCCCAGTTTAAGCTGGGGCACTAGGAGAGGGACTTAATACTGTGGGACACTTGAGGGGAACGTTATAATGTGGGCGTGTATAATGTTAGGGTCACTGTAGGAGGATTGTACTTTGTGGGGGCACATGGAAAAATGATTGAGAATGGGCGAAGTCAACAAGTGGGTGGAGATAAATTTGCCACGGCGCGCATAGCCCTCTAAAACAGTTTCAATTTCTCATGTGGCTCCATGGGAAAATTAATTACCCACCCCTGCCACAGAGTATAATAATCGGAGACAGAGGGGGATACAAACATAAAAAATACAGTCACTTACCTATCCCCGGCTCTGCTGCAGTCCTCTATGGTGTCGGCCATCTTCAATGACGTTGGGACGTCGCAGGTCCCGGTCATGTGACGTCAGATACGTTACACAACTAGGCCAAAGCCTGTCTGGAGTGTGGAGAGATTAGTAACACTGTTTTTTATGTTCCCTTACCTCTCCCGGGCCTCCAATCATTATACTCGGGCCCCGAGTATAATAAGAGTGTTTGTGGGGCTTGAGGCGTCACTTATCTATCCCGGCCCCTGCCAGGATCGGTAAGTAAATAGGGCCTATTACCGGCTGGGGTAACTCCAGCTGGTAATGGCCTATTAAAAAAAAAAAAACGCTGCAACCCCGGTATTTATGCCACTGGGTGTACAAATATCATAGTTGCCTAATGGCAAAATGTAGACTAGGGTTTTTATAAAGTTGAAATATTGTTGTATCTCAGGTGGTCTGTGCACCAAAAACAGAAATCTACATCTGCTAGGGGTTGGTGTAGATTTCAGCCATTAGTTGCACCACTAAGTTTGTGGGTAACTGAAGCCTCATCCTCACTTGTGTCTAGGGCAGTGCAAATATCACAATTTTACAGCTGTGCACCAAAAATGTATACTGTTGACATGCCTTGTATGATTCAGCAACAATGTTTTAAATGTATTTATACCAGATGCAAAATGTTCAACGGCTTATATTAAATTTAAAACACTTGTTATCTAGAAATTTAAATGTAGTTATGTTCATGGGAAACCCTTTCAAGAGTAATCCCAAGAGTTTAACTCACTCCTCTCCTTCATTGCTGCTCACCTCAATCCTCCGTCATACTTCTCTTACCTAGGCAGTGTTGCTCAGGGGAGCAGTTACAGCATGTACCAGTCCTTTTGATAGGACTCCACATTGCTTCACAGAGTACATAAATTATTTGGGAGACTCGTCTGTACTGTATTCTATTTATAGCATGCTAGCCAGGAGGAGTTAGGTATATTAATCTCTCTACTTGCAAGTGCTGCTTATAAGAAAGTGGCAGCAAGGAAACACTGTGCTGCTACAGCGCCCCCTCTCTGCTCGACAATTAGTGGCACCCTAGGTGGTCTCCTACCCCTTCCTACCCCTCCTCCTCCTGGTCTTGGTATTTATCACAATAAAATACATAAAATCTAAAGGAAAAGAGAAACCTGAGTATTATAATGCTGAGATATGAAAACCCTAGGGCCTAAAGCACTTTCCATGAGATTATGTCAAACACTAGAAAGCAATAACAAAAAGCAATATACCAAATGTTCTAGGTGATACTTGTGAATATTATTACATGTGAAAGAGTAGAAAATTGCTAAGAACTTCGTTTGGATATATTCTGTCCTCCTTGCTCAATAACTACATGAACTGACAAGCACAATTCTGACAAGTCTTATGTTTCAATACAAAATGTATGAAAGGATTACTGCCGAAGCTCCTTGGCTTTGGCTCTTTGGCTGCATCTCAATTCCATAGAAATGTCAGCGACTTTCTCTTTCTAAACATCTCTTTCCTGATATCATATCATTTCACTATTGATTATTCATGTATGAAAGCAGTGTCAGAAAGCTACAAAGGCCCATTTCCAGGGAGCACAGTTGAAAAGAGAAAAATAGACATCTCTGGATAAATCAATGGCAAGGCACGTCTGACTAGGACCACCACATGCAGAGAATAAGCAATAGCAAATGTGTGGCTGACAAATTGTGATTGCCTTTCATTGTCATGTCTATAGATGCTACTGTGGAAAATTGGTTAACTCTTTAGGACGGAAGAAAGCAACAGATTCAGTCAAACTTGAATAGAAAAATCTGGCTGAAAAAATGAATGGGGTTGCTCTTTCGTGACGGGAATAAAAGGTATTAAACTTGCATAAGTAGCAAATGCTTTGTACACCCAAAAAAGTTGCAGAGAAAATGAGAGACACAAAATAAATGTACTAGGTATAGGGTAAAGATGCCGTAATTTCATCAGCTCCATGATTCACTCGCCGTGCAGAATACTATTAAGTTATTAATCTTTCTTATTGTGTCTATTGAGAAGATGCATTAAATTCAAGGCTCCATTTCAGGAAAAGGCAATTTCACATCAAGATGCACATTCACCCTGATTGTATATGTTCTCCAGGCCAGCGCAAGTCATTTTAATATATAAAAGTGAATGGATTGTAACATAGTAACATAGTTTATTAGGTTGTGAAAAGACACACACATTCATCCAGTTTAGCTCGCTCTCCTGCAGTGTTGATCCAGAGGAAGGCAAAAACTCCTATGGTGACAAAGCCAATATTCCTAATCTTACAGGTAATGGGGAAATTTATCAAGACCAGCATTTTCTTCTTGCGCTGAGGTGGAGGTTCACCTAATTTATTAAGAAACACAGACCTCTTAAAGGGAGTCTATCATTGCAAACAGTCCTTTTTAGCTGAACACGCGTTTGAAAAGCCTTTAAAAAGGTTACTCTATTGCTAACTTTACCTCTTATCCCGCCGTTTCTTGTTAAAACGCTTTCTGTCGTTATGCAAATAATCCTCACATATTCCACTGCTTGTTCTCCGTCTCTCCTCCTCCTTTCCGGATATTGGGCCGAGCCCTGGCCTCTGACGCCGCACTGTTCTAGTTGAAATCTCGGGCATGTGCAATACTGCTCTGGTCAGAGTGTACGGCGCATGTCCGAGATGCCATTTTACATTACTATACATTACTGTAACACCTTCCTCCATGGCCTCCCAGCAAAAACTCTTGCCTCCTCCCCTCCAGTTCACCTTAAACTACGCTGCTTGCTTA
The DNA here is from genome assembly GCF_031893055.1 of Leptodactylus fuscus. Taxonomy (NCBI): domain Eukaryota; kingdom Metazoa; phylum Chordata; class Amphibia; order Anura; family Leptodactylidae; genus Leptodactylus; species Leptodactylus fuscus. The sequence goes on along the minus strand of NC_134267.1, from coordinate 120,090,748 downwards.
ATATACTTCTCCCCCGTTCTTCATCAGTCACTCCCCTCTGCCAATCCCTTCACTGGCTGTCTGTTGCCCAAGCGAATCTAGTTCAAAATACTAATGTTGGCATACAAAGGCATCCAGAACCTGTCCTCTCCATATATCTTTGACCTAATCTCCTGCTACCTGCCCACGTGCAACCTGAGATCCTTCAAAGATCCTTCAAAGACCTCCTACTCTGCTCTTATCCGTTCTTCACACAACCTTCTCCAAGACTTCTCCCGTGCATCTCCCATACTCTGGAACTCATTACCTAGACATATAAAAGACTTACCCCCACAATCACGAGCTTCAAGAAGGCCCTAAAGACTAACCTATTCAGGAAGTCCTACAACCTCCAATAACACTACTATCACCACTCCACCATCTGAACAGTCTCTCCCCTCACCTTCTGTCTCTATCCCTCTTCCCTCATAGATTGTAAACCCTTGTGAGCAGGGCCCTCTATCCCACTGTGCCATTTGGTCAATGTTAGTATTGTATTTGTTTTGTATATTTTGTGTACCGTATGTAAACCCACAAATGTAAAGCACCATGGAATTAATAAGGCTATATCAATAATAATAATAATAATAATAATAATAATAATAATAATGATGATGATGATGATGATAACTTGACTTTTTAGTAACTAAAACCTTAGGAGTAAACCAGAGTAATTAATTGAAAAATAAACTAAACTGAGGATCAATCCAGGTAACCAACGTGATTTTGTGCAAGCCTGTTATTTCGGTTTGACTATTACATTATTTGCGAGCCATGCTTGCGTCACAAAGCCACATATCGCCGAGGCCCATCCTCAGGCCTTCATGGACCCTGATGTCAATCAGCAGGCATGAAGACGATCAGGAGCAACCACAGAGCCAAAAGAAGGTGAGTAACACGGTTTTTGTTTTATGTTTGCTCACCTCCTATGGGCCTCTGCTAAGAGACCCCAGAGTATAATAGCAGTTCTGGTTCGGACATGTTCAGTTCGAATAAAACTTCTGGGCCAACTTTGCAAGATGAATCTTGCTAGTTTCACCCAACACATACTCATATCCGAACAGGGGCATGGGCTAAATTAGCAATAATAACTGTAGTTATAATAAAATGACTAATTAATTGCGAGTTTGATTTAGGTCATAACCGCTAAGCCCCGCTAAAAAGGGGCAAAATAGGAATGGTCATACATGATGCTGCATATGCTGGGGTCAAGTTAAAGTGGAAAAACCACCTGACAGGTTCCTTTTACGTTCTAAGCAGCTACAGATTTCTCAAAACACTGCTCTCATCATAACAGTAGCAACAAATAATTATCCTGCAACCCGGTGCCAGATGGTTAGGAAGGGAGTATTACAAATTATTCTACCATTACTTTATGGAACTTCAATGCTGTTTTATTACAAAAGCTATGTAATGGATCCTTGTTGGTTTGTAGAGATTATTGTTTATCCATATTATGAAAGTAAAATGTTATGAATTCTGCTACCTCGCGTCTCAATGCTTATTTAAATGTTAATCTCATCAAAGTCTCCTGGAAGATCAGAGAAAACAATATTCCAGTCTAGAAATGAATAAGACAGCTGACAAGTGTAACACAGAATATTTACCGATACAACCCTTTTACCGCTTTAGAATTACAACTCTAATTGTTATTGTGTAGCCACCCTGTGAGTGGTCTTTTGTTCATGTGACCCCCGCATTGTCATGGATAAAGCAATAATAACTAGTATGCCATTCCTGGATTATGACATAAATGCACATGTAACGTAAAGTGAGTGAAAGGCAGCATTTCTCTTACATCTACTTCCTACATAAGACGTTACACCGTTTCCTTTAGGTTTCCACTGCTGGTTGATGGTTACTGTTGCAGCAAATCCCCATTAATATTAATAATACAGTTCATTTATATAATGCCAACATATGCCATAGCACCTTACATATTATAGGGTTTAAAGTACAGACAAAATGAGACATTGCAGAGGAATAGATCAATGTGCACAATAGGAGTGAGAGCTTACAATCTATGAGGTAGAGGGGGTGACACAAGAAGTAGCTCGAGCATCATAGGAGGTAGTATTGTTTATAGAGTGGACCAGCTGTATTTAAGAAAAAGTTTTTTTTTTAATTACATAAATAAAGCTGTATGAGCTGTAATCAGTCCATGTCCTTCATAAGCATACAAGGGTAAAGTCCTATAAGGCATCATGTGCTGTGGGGCGATGGGGGCATGAACAAAGGAGGGTTAGTTTTAGGGAGCCTAACTGAAGAAGGATTTAGAAATTGCAATAAGCCTATCTGAAGAGATGTATCTTTAGGATGCGCTTGAAGCTGTAGAAGTTGTGAGCTAATTTGATTGTATGGGGTAGCGCATTCCAGAGATGCGGTGCAACTCGGGAGAAGATTTTCATACAGAAGTGGGAGGTTCTGATAATAGAGGATGTTTGTCATAGGTCATTGGTAGAAAGTGATGCATGGGTTAATGAAACAGAGATGAAGGAGTAAAAATAGGGAGCTGCAGTGCCAAAGTTTAAGTTGTATCCTATAATGAATAGGCAGCCAAGCATCAGTGTAGCATTTAGACTGATAGAGGAGTCTGGCTGTTGCAATCAGAATTGACTGTAGAAGGAAGATATCAGTAAGGAGAAGAACCATTAGAAGGGAGTTACAATAGTCAATGGTGAATCAGGGTCACGTTGCTATTTCCATGGTAAGTTAAAGGCAGATTATAGAGAGGATTTTGAGGTGCGAATGACATGAGCATGTAAGTGATTGGATATGGAGGATAAAACAAAGGTCTAAATTAAGCATAATCCCAAAGAAGTGGGGATTACTGCCTCACAGTTATGGAAAGATCGTCTTTGAGAGATTTAGTTTCAGATGGGAGGGAAAACATGATATTAGAGACAGCAGAGGGACAATCACTGGTGTTCTGCAATAGTACAGGGGTGATATTCCGAGAAGAGATATACAAGTTGTGTCTTCGGGGTAAAGAAGATACTGAAAGCCAATTCTATTGATTGCTTTGTCCAATAGGGGCTGTGTAGAATGAGAACCCCAACAATAAAAGTAGGAGTCCCATTTAGTTAATAGGATCCACACATATCCTTAAGTGCAAAAGCCTAGAAGATGCCAGTGTGAACAAAGCCTTATGTAGACTTATCACTGTACTTTTACATCTTTTTAAGCTGCAGTTCTGGTTACTAGAATCCGTTTTCAATTCACTAGAGTAACACTTGAAATACAAACTGATTTTCTAAACTGATAAAGAAAATAATTAGAAGACCTTCTACCAGTCTCTAGAAATAAACATACACCTTCTACAGGAATGACATATTACAGAAGTAACACAACCTCCACAAAAGAATAATTTGTTAGAAATTATGTTTCTGAATACATTTAGACACATTAAATCCACTGCATCAAAAATGCAGGCAGAAAGTGAGTATCAGAAATCTAAATAACCTGAAACTGCAATGGCATGTAAATAGGCAATCATCTTCATCCTAAGGCAGTACTCTACAACGTGAACTCTGCCAGCCATCACAGATAATTTGTAGAATAAATTACAATGCTCTATTAGTACTGAATGATGAAAGTGAAGGCACAATGCACAAACATACCTAGTCCCCATTCCATAATGCATCCTGTTATCTGCTCTAATTGTTAACAAAGTACCCTGCAATTTTAAAATGATATAAAAAAAAAAAAAGATAATTGAATAATTATGTAATGACTGTATACATAAAAGCTGCTAGCAGCCAGTATTGTCCTGGAGTGTCACAGGATTAGAAAAGGCAATAAACAGTGACTGACATTTGCAACAGAAAACTGAAGTCTAATAAAGAGTGTCATCTTTGTGACGAATTGGGACTGGAAAAGCAAAACAAAACAGACAAAAATCTGAAATAGAATGTTACATTCTGTACTGAGACTATCCAGATTTCCAGGCAAATAACTTTTTATAGAAATTTATTTTTAAGAATACACAAAAAGTATTATAAAATGTTAAAATTAGGGCTAGAGAGTCAGAATCTAGCTTTTTAGTGGTTACACTGCATACGGTATCTAAAAATACAACTTGATATTTCATATAAACAACTACCTTCACACAACCTTGCAGCAAACAGAGATTGCAAGTAAAAAATACACAAAAATTCTAAATTCAGGAACATCCCACATGTGTATGAGGCTGGCTAATTAAATGTGCTAAATCAGGAGACATATAACCTATTATGGAATATGCCACACCTCTGGGCAGGTACTGCTTATACAGATCATATGCCTGGCAAACAATGCCAAATGTTTAAATGTCCAGCCATAAAAAACATGAAGATTAAATCATAATCCCTTTAGCAGAAATGTAATTTGGGAATGTTCAAATGCTTGTAATCACTAGTTGGGCCTCCTGGACCATACGCAGACTGTTATAAAAACTGAATTATGACATTCAAGCCTCTTATGTCATAGTTTCACTCTATACAATGTTTTTTTGGTGCAAGATTCCTGGCTTCAACCATTCAGCTAGGATACCTTACCTGTCCCCCAACCCTAAGCCATTTGGCCTCTTGGCAGTTACCGTACCTGCAAATTAGTTGACTGACTGAATTAACATCCTAGTCTTAATTGATTACCTGCACCCCAAGTTGTGAATTGACATTAATATACACTGCTCAAAAAATTAAAGAGAATACTCAAATAACACATCCTAGATCTGAATGAATAAAATATTGTCATTGAATACTTTGTTCTGTACAAAGTTGAATGTGATGACAACAAAATTACACAAAAACCATCAACGGAAATCAAATTTATTAACCATTTATTAAATTTGATTTCCATTGTTGATTTTTGTATGATATTGTTGTCATCACATTCAACTTTGTACAGAACAAAGTATTCAATGAGAATATTCCATTCATTCAGATCTAGGATGTGTTATTTGAGTGCTCCCTTTATTTTTTTTCAGCAGTGTACATAGTAGACATATTCAGACTCACAACCAGACTGCAACAATAAACAAAATACATAACCATTCACATTAGGATTTTTACATAATTCAAGGTAATGCATCATTACTACTTTTTACACTTAAGAAAATAACGTTTAAATAACAGCTTTTCATTAGATCATACATAAATAAATACAAACACACACATATACACACTATAAGGTTTTCTGTGTCTGAAAATGCCCAATCTACAGAATTTTAAAATTATTTTCCCATATGGTAAAAGCCATAATGGGAAAAAAATCAAAAGAGCAAAATATGTTTTGCCTCCCATAAATATTTGAATAAAAAGCGTTCAAACATCAGACATTCCCTAAAATGGTAGCAATAAAATTTACATCTGGTTCCACAAAAAGACACGGTATGCTGCCCCATATGCGGAAATATAAAAAGTTACGGGTTTAACATTGAATACAAAACAAAATGAACAAAACAAAACAATGATGTGATATCTGTTCTGTGTTTTGTTAAGAATAATATCTAGTTATATAAGATTTCTAAATCATTGCATTCTTGTTTTCTTTCCAAGTTACACAGCAACCCAAGTTTTTGGAACTGGCATTGTAGAAAAAAAAAAATATGAGCCACAAAAATTAAAAGAAAAAAAAAGTTTAATGCAAATATTAAATCAGTAACAAAATACAGATCATAGATTCCTTTTTAATGTTAACGCAGCAAGGCTGTCGCTGCACAAAATATAACAAGGATTACTGATCCTCTCAAAGATAGCTAAATGTGTACTAGGCATATTCGGAAACAATGGTGACTTGGACCCACCAGAGGTAAAATGTGGCACACATGCATAAAACTTATTTTCTAAGTACCGTATATACTCTAGTATAAGCCGACCCGAATATAAGCCGAACTGGGAAAACTTATTGACTCGAGTATAAGCCTAGGGGGGAAATGCAACAGCTACTGGAAAATTTCAAAAATTAAAATGGTCAGAGTTTTTGGGTGCAGTAGATGCTGGGTGCTGGGAAAGGGGAGGGGGTGTTTTGGTTGTCTGTATGCCCCTTCCCTGAGCTTGAGGACTGTTTTTTCTTCCCCCACTTGGAATTCAGCCTGGCTGAATATAGGGGATCTGCAGTGCTCCTATTAACCCCTTCCCGACAGAACAGGAGCACTGCAGATACCCTATATTCAGTAGAACGGGCACTGTCAGGCACAGGGATACCTAATGTGTATGTGTTTCAGAGTCATTTTTTACTTTTATATGTATTCTAGGGAAAGGACTGATTTAGAACTTTTATTTTTTTATTTTGTAAAATCTTCTTTTCCTTTTTGCACTATTTTATGGGAGATTCTATACATTGATATGGTGGCTGGTCATAGACCCCCCCCCCCCCCCCTAAAATTTTTTATTTATTTTTTTGCTGACTCGAGTATGAGCCAAGGGGGGCTTTTTCAGCACAAACACTGGGCTGAAAAATTCGGCTTATACTCGAGTATATACGGTATTTTGGATTTGGTACAGTTTAAGACAGTCTAGTCTGTACGGTCTGAAATTTAATGTGGGGTAGATTTATGAAGACTGTTGTTTTCAGTACCAGTCCTCATATCTCTTGTGCTGGCCTGATTTATGAGGAGGTGCGCATTCCACCAGGCCTGTAGCGCCTACACCGAAATCTATACCATCTCATAACATCATTGCAGCTTACAGCAGACTTCTGACATACGTGATAACAAATCTGAAGGGCAACTCACGCCTCTTTCCAGAACCAGGCAAGGGCAAAGTTTTAAAAAGGAAGAAAAAAAAAAAAAAAAAATAGTAGAAAAATTAAATCCCAACAGGCCCGAGGGGTCAGACAAGGCTGTAGCCTGAGCCCAACGCTCTTCAACATCTATATCAATGAACTGGCTACAGCCCTGGAGGCCTCACCAACCCCAGGCCTCACCCTGAACGACCGGGAGGTGAAGTTCCTGCTATACGCCGACGACCTCCTACTCCTGGCCCCCACCGAGAAAGACCTCCAAGAAAGCCTGTCAGTGCTGGGAAAATTCAGCACCACATGGGCCCTACCCATCAACCAGAAGAAGACCAAAGTCATGGCATTTCAGAAGAAGGGCCACAATCAAGCCTCCACCCCACAATTCACACTGAACGGCTCCACACTGGAGAAAACCAACAGCTACACCTACCTGGGGCTGGAACTCAGCCAATCAGGAAGCTTCAAAGCAGCAATAGAAACCCTGAAAGCAAAAGCCTGCAGAACCTTCTACGCCATCAGAAGACAACTGTATCACCTCAAACCACCGGTGAGGGTCTGGCTGAAGATATTCGACGCTGTCATCTCCCCGATCCTTCTCTATGGCAGCGAGGTTTGGGGCCCAGCCACCTACCCAGACCAGTCAAAGTGGGATTCCAGCCCAACAGAGAACTTCCACCTGGAGTTCTGCAAATACCTGCTCCATGTCCATCGCAACACCACCAACATGGCCTGCAGGGCAGAGCTAGGCAGACTCCCCCTATGGCTCACCATACAGAAGAGGGCGCTAGCTTTCCAGGCACACATGCAGGGGAGCAAGCCCGACTCCTACCACCACCACCAAGCATGGCTAAGCCACCTGAGCAAACCAGACACCCACCAACCAAACAGCAGCCAACCACCAAACCAAAAACACCAACAGATGATAACCAAAGCCGAAATAAAGGCGACCACAGAGGCAAACAGAGAGCGGTACATTAAAGAATGGAGAAACGAAATAAATAACTCCAAGAAACTCACCGTGTACCAATCCCTACAAAGGGACTACACCATGGCCACCTACCTGGAGAGAATACGCCACCCCAAGCACAGACAGACCCTGAGCCGGTACAGACTGAGTGCCCACAACCTAGAGATAGAGACGGGGCGATACAGGCAGACGTACAAGCCACGGGAGAACAGACTGTGCCAGAACTGTGACCAGGGGGCCCTAGAAGACGAGACCCACTTCCTGCTACACTGCACCAAATACTCAGCTGTGAGGGCCGTCTACTACCAAAGACTCTCTGCCCACATCCCAGACTTCATATCTGCAGACGAGAAGAGGAAACTCTACATCCTACTGGGAGAAGAAGAGGCCACTGTGGAGATCGCTGCCCAATACGTGTCCAGCTGTCACCAAACAAGAGGAAGATGAGACTCCACGGACTGTTATATTTATCCCAATACACCCGCCCCGCCCCACCCCACCCCCACCGCCAACCCCACCTCCCCATATAGCGGTCACCAACGAAGAGGAAGATGAGACTCCATGGACTGTTATAACCCAAACCACCCCCCATACCCACCACCCACCCAACCCAACTCCCCCCCCCCCCCCCCCGCTTTACTAGCTTTGGCAATGCCAAATACCTATTCGGACGTGCCAATAAAGCTTTTTTGATTTGATTTGAAATCCCAATTTCTTGTGCCCAACTTTTTCATCCTTTGTAAAATTTGCATGCAAGGAATGACAGATCTTCCCAAATTAGTTTATCTGCCTTGCTTTGCACGTAATAAAACCTGCCTACTGATGGATAACTTGTAACATTTAATTCAGCCATGCCTAGTGTTTAACTGCATTTGTTTGATTAAATAGGAACTAGAAATCAATTAATGACAACGACATCAATTTGGAGTCTTTGCTGCCAAAATTGAGATTAAAAAGAGAAACGCTATCAGCAATAGGGGGAGATTAAGAAACAGAAACATAAGCTGAAAGACTGAGTTAATAAATTATGTTAAAATAATTTTTAGCAATGTAGCTTTTATCTAAGATACGAATGCGGAGCTGCAGCACAATAATTTTTTCTCGGTATACACCACTGATTAAGTTTTAATATATTCACTTGCCAAGCATAGCATGTGGAAAACAACTTAATCTTGGATATCATTATTCACAGCAATCACTAGTGCAGGATTTTTGCCGTTTTCATTACAGTGTCAATTTCATATATACCAGATGCATATTTGAAACATTTCCATTAAAAAGTTTTCCAAGACGTCCAAATCCCGAACCCTTACATCTAAACAAGACTTGCTCTAGTACGCTAACCGGTCAGTGTAATGTAATACTCCACAAGTATTACATGAGTTTTTACAAATTCAAATCAGCTTTTTAATATATTTATTTATTTATTTATTTATTTATTTATAAAAAAAAAAGGTCTTTTTGAAGGTATCCAAATTTTACATTTGTTTCACAATGCTTACAAGTGATAAAGGTAAGCTGGAGATGATCCTACAGGGTGTTCTAGAAATCCTGCAGGAAACAGAGGGTTTCATTTCCAGCCTTTAAGCAGTAATAAGACTGATTTATGGCAGTTACATGACACCTCTCAGTACTTCTGACTGTAACATGGCCTGAAATGAAGATGTTGTTCCATTACAGATACCTATCCTCTATCCTACCCTCATAGCTCTCACATGTCTGGGGGTTCGAACGCAAGTCCTCCGGGTAATAAAAAGTCTCCTCGATTTCTCACTGAGGATGAAGCTCCAGTGAGCTTGCTTGACCAGCGCTCCATTCACCTTTACAGGGTTTCTGGAGAATTCGGTCCCAGTATCCCCATAGCAGTGAATGTTGTGCTGGTCACACAAGTGAACTGGCTTTTCATATAATTTCAAAAGTATGTATTGAAATGTTGCAAAAACATTAAACATAGGATGCATAAAGACTAGAGATGAGCGAACACTAAAATGTTCGAGGTTCGAAATTCGATTCGAACAGCCGCTCACTGTTCGAGTGTTCGAATGGGTTTCGAACCCCATTATAGTCTATGGGGAACATAAACTCGTTAAGGGGGAAACCCAAATTCGTGTCTGGAGGGTCACCAAGTCCACTATGACACCCCAGGAAATGATACCAACACCCTGGAATGACACTGGGACAGCAGGGGAAGCATGTCTGGGGGCATAAAAGTCACTTTATTTCATGGAAATCCCTGTCAGTTTGCGATTTTCGCAAGCTAACTTTTCCCCATAGAAATGCATTGGCCAGTGCTGATTGGCCAGAGTACGGAACTCGACCAATCAGCGCTGGCTCTGCTGGAGGAGGCGGAGTCTAAGATAGCTCCACACCAGTCTCCATTCAGGTCCGACCTTAGACTCCGCCTCCTCCGGCAGAGCCAGCGCTGATTGGCCGAAGGCTGGCCAATGCATTCCTATGCGAATGCAGACTTAGCAGTGCTGAGTCAGTTTTGCTCAACTACACATCTGATGCACACTCGGCACTGCTACATCAGATGTAGCAATCTGATGTAGCAGAGCCGAGGGTGCACTAGAACCCCTGTGCAAACTCAGTTCACGCTAATAGAATGCATTGGCCAGCGCTGATTGGCCAATGCATTCTATTAGCCCGATGAAGTAGAGCTGAATGTGTGTGCTAAGCACACACATTCAGCACTGCTTCATCAAGCCAATACAATGCATTAGCCAGTGCTGATTGGCCAGAGTACGGAATTCGGCCAATCAGCGCTGGCCAATGCATTCTATTAGCCCGATGAAGTAGAGCTGAATGTGTGTGCTAAGCACACACATTCAGCACTGCTTCATCAAGCCAATACAATGCATTAGCCAGTGCTGATTGGCCAGAGTACGGAATTCGGCCAATCAGCGCTGGCTCTGCTGGAGGAGGCGGAGTCTAAGGTCGCTCCACACCAGTCTCCATTCAGGTCCGACCTTAGACTCCGCCTCCTCCGGCAGAGCCAGCGCTGATTGGCCGAAGGCTGGCCAATGCATTCCTATGCGAATGCAGACTTAGCAGTGCTGAGTCAGTTTTGCTCAACTACACATCTGATGCACACTCGGCACTGCTACATCAGATGTAGCAATCTGATGTAGCAGAGCCGAGGGTGCACTAGAACCCCTGTGCAAACTCAGTTCACGCTAATAGAATGCATTGGCCAGCGCTGATTGGCCAATGCATTCTATTAGCCCGATGAAGTAGAGCTGAATGTGTGTGCTAAGCACACACATTCAGCACTGCTTCATCAAGCCAATACAATGCATTAGCCAGTGCTGATTGGCCAGAGTACGGAATTCGGCCAATCAGCGCTGGCTCTGCTGGAGGAGGCGGAGTCTAAGGTCGGACCTGAATGGAGACTGGTGTGGAGCGATCTTAGACTCCGCCTCCTCCAGCAGAGCCAGCGCTGATTGGCCGAATTCCGTACTCTGGCCAATCAGCACTGGCTAATGCATTGTATTGGCGTGATGAAGCAGTGCTGAATGTGTGTGCTTAGCACACACATTCAGCTCTACTTCATCGGGCTAATAGAATGCATTGGCCAGCGCTGATTGGCCGAATTCCGTACTCTGGCCAATCAGTGCTGGCCAATGCATTCTATTAGCTTGATGAAGCAGAGTGTGCACAAGGGTTCAAGCGCACCCTCGGCTCTGATGTAGCAGAGCCGAGGCTGCACAAGGGTTCAAGCGCACCCTCGGCTCTGATGTAGGAGAGCCGAGGGTGCACTTGAACCCTTGTGCAGCCTCGGCTCTGCTACATCAGAGCCGAGGGTGCGCTTGAACCCTTGTGCACACTCTGCTTCATCAAGCTAATAGAATGCATTGGCCAGCGCTGATTGGCCAATGTATTCTATTAGCCTGATGAAGTAGAGCTGAATGTGTGTGCTAAGCACACACATTCAGCTCTACTTCATCGGGCTAATAGAATGCATTGGCCAGCGCTGATTGGCCAGAGTACGGAACTCGACCAATCAGCGCTGGCTCTGCTGGAGGAGGCGGAGTCTAAGATCGCTCCACACCAGTCTCCATTCAGGTCCGACCTTAGACTCCGCCTCCTCCAGCAGAGCCAGCGCTGATTGGCCGAATTCCGTACTCTGGCCAATCAGCACTGGCTAATGCATTGTATTGGCTTGATGAAGCAGTGCTGAATGTGTGTGCTTAGCACACACATTCAGCTCTACTTCATCGGGCTAATAGAATGCATTGGCCAATCAGCGCTGGCCAATGCATTCTATTAGTGTGAACTGAGTTTGCACAGGGGTTCTAGTGCACCCTCGGCTCTGCTACATCAGATTGCTACATCTGATGTAGCAGTGCCGAGTGTGCATCAGATGTGTAGTTGAGCAAAACTGACTCAGCACTGCTAAGTCTCTGCATTCGCATAGGAATGCATTGGCCAGCCTTCGGCCAATCAGCGCTGGCTCTGCCGGAGGAGGCGGAGTCTAAGGTCGGACCTGAATGGAGACTGGTGTGGAGCGATCTTAGACTCCGCCTCCTCCAGCAGAGCCAGCGCTGATTGGTCGAGTTCCGTACTCTGGCCAATCAGCGCTGGCCAATGCATTCTATTAGCCCGATGAAGTAGAGCTGAATGTGTGTGCTTAGCACACACATTCAGCTCTACTTCATCAGGCTAATAGAATACATTGGCCAATCAGCGCTGGCCAATGCATTCTATTAGCTTGATGAAGCAGAGTGTGCACAAGGGTTCAAGCGCACCCTCGGCTCTGATGTAGCAGAGCTGAGGGTGCACAAGGGTTCAAGTGCACCCTCGGCTCTCCTACATCAGAGCCGAGGGTGCGCTTGAACCCTTGTGCAGCCTCGGCTCTGCTACATCAGAGCCGAGGGTGCGCTTGAACCCTTGTGCACACTCTGCTTCATCAAGCTAATAGAATGCATTGGCCAGCGCTGATTGGCCAGAGTACGGAATTCGGCCAATCAGCGCTGGCCAATGCATCCCTATGGGAAAAAGTTTATCTCACAAAAATCACAATTACACACCCGATAGAGCCCCAAAAAGTTATTTTTAATAACATTCCCCCCTAAATAAAGGTTATCCCTAGCTATCCCTGCCTGTACAGCTATCCCTGTCTCATAGTCACAAAGTTCACATTCTCATATGACCCGGATTTGAAATCCACTATTCGTCTAAAATGGAGGTCACCTGATTTCGGCAGCCAATGACTTTTTCCAATTTTTTTCAATGCCCCCAGTGTCGTAGTTCCTGTCCCACCTCCCCTGCGCTGTTATTGGTGCAAAAAAGGCGCCAGGGAAGGTGGGAGGGGAATCGAATTTTGGCGCACTTTACCACGTGGTGTTCGATTCGATTCGAACATGGCGAACACCCTGATATCCGATCGAACATGTGTTCGATAGAACACTGTTCGCTCATCTCTAATAAAGACAATAGTAATATAAATGTCAAAAAAGGAAAGCAAAGTAGATATAAAATTTGAAAATTGTTATATACTGGGGCTTCTTAGAAAAAAGGAATAATAAAAAAAAAAAGTTACTAAAATCATAAACCAAAATAGGAAAAGACAGAGGGAGGGAATGTAAAGGAATAATGAAGGGTGGGGGGAGGGCCCTGCATAAGAGGGAAGGGGGGGGGGGGTCACTAGAGGTATTCTCAACCTCACCACTCAATCAGAGCTGGAGACAGTATGGCAGACCTGGGATACCAGACCTATTAACCCAGGGAGCCCAAATGTTATCAAAAAACAAGAGTGTGTTGGAGATAGTGGCATTAATTTTCTCATGTAACATGACAGTATTAACAGGCCAGACAACATCGGTCACTAAAAGAGAAGATTTTCCCCAATTGAAAGCGATGTGAATTCGAGTGGCCATCAAAATATATTGAAGTAATTTAAATTGGGCAAATTTAAGGTAGGAGGCTTAAGATTGAGAATAAAGGTAGGGGCAGGAAGGAATGACTAAAAAAAAGTAGTTGTGTCCGTTTATGAATGATTGTCCAAAAGTGTCAGGTATGAGGGCAGGTACGTAAGGCATTACAACCCCTAAAACAGAGGGGTTGGGATAGGATGTTGATCCCAGGGCTTAGTCCCTTTGCTATATTTGGAGTTGCGCAAAATTTATTTACTGTAATGGGGAAATTGGTGTCAGTCTCATGGGTTTCATTTGCCTTCCCCTGGATCAACTTGGTAGGTTTGTAGGTTGGATAACATGGACTTATGTCTTTATCCAACCCTGTACATTGTTTCCAGTATCAACTTGAAACAACTCTGGACCATATGTAGAACAAATAGCAGCATAATTGAGTTTTCTTCACTTGTTCAATATGATTAACACAATGTGATGTACATTCTTCCCAGTCCCAAGCTCTTCTCCACTGGGTCACAGATAAACTCACCTATAAATCATCTTACCTCTATCTAAAAGACAGTTCAGACAGATTTGGAAGCATTTTTAGCTAGTTTATTTCTGTATCATTTTTTGACTGTCAATTATTTTCATGTTTAGATTCATAGTATGCTGCTTTGAGGAGAACTTGGCAGATGAGAAGAAGCACACGATTCTAAGAGTACTCAAGACTTACCCGATGTATTAAGTTCTGGAAATGTCTAAGGAAGACTGACAATAATGCACAAAGAAAGTTGTAATTGAATGAATCTTACTATTTGTGAATGTAATGATGATATATGTAAGCTATTACAATATTCGAGTAGAAGGATGTATTTAATGGGGAAATTGTAAAACTGAAAAAAGATTTCAGCCCCCAATAGCCTGATTCCAAAGTGGGATATGGTTGGGTATAGAGACATACAGGTTCCATATGATGTGCTGTTGCACTTTGCCCTTGTAGTTACCAAAGCTTGCAACTGTAGATAAGTCTAACAAACAGGGAAGCCAAGGAAGTGTTGCATCCCAGAACAGAGACATTTCAATGAAACCCTTGATGAGTGTGGGACGAGCACTAATAATGCAAGAGAAGCAACACAATTGACCATAGGATGTCCTGAACATATCTTTGCTAGTAGTGATATGAGCGACACTAGCAGCTTAATGACCAATCATCATATATGATGGCTCCCCAAATCAGCAGCTGGGACAGTGTTTTGCTCCATAGCAAAGCCAGGATTGGATTGAAGAGGTCACCATGGTGCCTTCATATCCAAACCCAACAGTCATTGGATTCCAAATAGGATTTAGATTTGTCACTAAAGAGCATACCTGCTGCTAAGTGAAATGATCCAGAAAGAGATAGCAATGTGTAAAGGTATCACCCTTGCCTGGATTGTAGACATGGAAACTCTGGGAACTGCTCACATTTGTCATCACATCAAACAATCCTTTCAACTAGTTGTCTGGGTCATCCAAAGTTTTTTGGCCATGTGTGTGCCTTCGTGTACTCACTCAACCCAAAATCTCCTAACACCTAGGTTGCAACGGCTATCCTTCTCTCCAAAATCCAAAGATATACCCCCTCACAAAATTTGTCAGCTACCAAAATGAGTGGTGAGAGAACCTTGTTTAATCTATGTTTCTACCTACTCAAAGAGGTACACTACCCAAAAATAGCCTCTGGGAGTCTTTTTTATAGGGCAGCAGGGGAATTACTTTTACGGCCTCTTGTGGCAAGACCTGTAACCATTTAAATATGTGCCTGAGACATAAATGCATGCCAAGTTTTAAGTATCTGACATTTCTATCTGATTGCATTTTTTTTCTCAATGAATAAATGTATAAAAGCACTATGGCATCAATTGGAAAGTTACCAAAACCAACTCTTATGTTTCATTTCCCTCCATGAAAAGTTCAGCAAAGGTAGCTCAATACTAATTCACCTACATTGTATTGTAGTATAGGGAGATTATGCTGAGCAGCATTATACCTTTAGAAGATCTAACAGATCCATCAGAAGGCTGAAGTGCAATGGGATGTGCTGCAGCCTCCAAGGGCTATGTGTTCAGGTTTGAACATCTAAAATTCTGGCATGTCCCAATGCACATGAGTCTGATTTGCAGCATACCTGGTTTACTTACAGGTTAAGTATGCACAAAGAAGATTGCTATGCCGCTGTACCACACACAGTAAGAATTTGACAGACCGAGAAAAAAAAACCCAAAAAACCCCAAAAAAACCCTATCAAGTTGCTTGTTGAAAATATAGTTCATAAGTGGTCACACAGAATATGTCAGTGTCACCAAGGGACGCAGAGTTGAAATGAGAAACCAGAGGGCAAAATTATACAAAAAAAATCCACAGTTAATTTTCAAGGGCTTAAAATTCTATGTGTTTTCAATACTTACTAGGGTACCACCTACACAATATCTTATTGTTTATGCTCTGCTTTTCATATTGCACAATGAACATGGACATATTGTCATTATGGATCTGTCAACATAAAGTTCAACTGTTTTCCAGACATCAACAGACTGCAAGAAATTACATTTAATTCAAATTATACATGCTATTTTGGTCTTGATATATTCATTGCATTAAGGTTAGCAATTATATTTTATAAGCGTTTGGACTTGAGCTGTCAATAGCAATGTAACCTTGAACAACTCTTCAGAATCTACACTTCAGAAAGATGCTTTCTTGTATGAAAAACTGCATTGTTACTTTGCAAATGCTATATTCTAAGCATAAGTGACACAAGTGGCTTTAGCAATCTTATAATCCCTATAAAATAAACTACATTGTATATACAGGGAATTCAGAATATAGAAATTAGAAGTCTCTACATTTTTAAAATGGAAAAATGTTTTGCACCATCAAAAACTGTTAGACCCTCTTCATGACATGGAGTGGCAAGTCTTCTACCCAAGCAGAACGGAGCCATCACAGATTGATTCATCTATGGTAAAATAGTTTTCTTTTCCCCTGAGCAGCACATCCCCTACCAACAGATAAGATTGCTGGAGAGGCCTTTATTAAAGATTATTAGAATGGGGGTCTCCTAATCAGCTGCGTGAACAGAGTGGTAGTGAAATGCATGACAACTGCTCCATTCACTTCTATGAGCTATCACTATTTCCATCAGTTTGTCTTTAAAGGGGTTCTCCCATCTCAAACAGGCTGCCTGCAGTATGTGCTTCTCACTTTCTGTATTTCTCTTCCCTCTCCCTCCTGCTGAACGGTACACACAACAATTCTGCAGGTCAGATAAGCTGCAGATTCTTGTACAGAATGGACAGGGCTTCATCAGGAAAATGCAGACACTGAGTAAGTGATGTCACTTGTCCTATCTCTCAGGTCTGTGGTTATAGCAAAGCAGTGAAAACAATGGGAGGAATAAATTCACATAGCAGGCAAACAAAGCAGCATTTCTAAAACAATATGTTTAAAAGGCTTCAATTTACTTAAGCTACCAGTATTGATCAGATCCTTGAGATGGGACAACACCTATAAGCATGGATATCGGCATGGCTTGGCAAAGAAAGAGGTCTGAGAAACCCTGGTCAACCTCAGAAACAACAAAAAAAAAAAAAAGAAGTTAAAGATTTCTAAATAAAGAATAAAATGTCTCTTTCAAAGGAGTTTCAGCAAGAACAAGTTGTGAGAGCCTTTGTATCCTAAACACACCTTTGTTTCAGAAATCAAAGCTTAGTACTGAAATATTTATGTGAATTTACACCAAAGTCTATAGACAAACAGCTCTTCTACAAAAGAAGTGTTCAGCTCACTGGCTCCAGATCTAGACACCTAACAGGGCAAAAGCCTTTAAAGTCATTACAATGCCAGCTGATGGCTACACATTATTAATGTTACTTAATTGCAGCTGCCTGAAATGCTTGAACCGGACAAGCTGCAAATCTAGCCTAAGGGAGTTCTATTATTTCAGGCTCTAATAAATAGAATCAGACACTTTCCATTTGGCCCACTCCAATCAACTTATGTTGTATCGCATACATGACTAAAAGGACTAGAAAACTTGTGACAGCGCAGCTCATTTCACTATATATAGTTCATAGTTTGCTTAAGTCATCCCCCTAATAAGAGAAAAAAAACATTACATTAGACATACATAACTAGCATATTGCTCATCTTTATAAACTTGACTAATCCTTTAAGCATGCAGCACATTATTAACCCGCAGCAATTTTTTGACGTTTCACTCCCTGCTTTCCAAAAGACATGATTTTTTTTTTTTTTTTTCCGTTCACAAAGCTGTAAGAGGGCTGAATTTTAATTGGACAAATTGTACCAATAGTAATATTTAATACTAGCATTACCCGCGACTTTGTCCGCGGCCTCCTCACCCCCCTGCAGCGCCGCCCCGTCCCCCTCCTTTGCCTTGTGGCCGCAGTGGGCCCTTCCAACACCAATGCGCCCATGGACCCCTGGGCCCCCACCCTGCGCCCCCGCTCGTACCCTTCCACCCCACCTTTTTCCATACCTGCTCCTTTCTCCCCCTCCTACCTGCGACCTCTGGCCCCCTGACACCCCCCCCCCCACCCCCACCCGCGACCTCGGTCCCCCTTTCCCCCCCCCACTCGAACCTGCATCCTCGGCCTCAGCCCATCCCGGGTGCCGAGGTTACAGGGGTGCATAGGGTCGCCAGACCGTGCAGCGCAGCTGCTGCGGCCATGCATGGCGCGCAGCACAGGTAGAGGGCGGTTTGCGGGAGTTCAGTACAGTTTCCTCTACCCACTCCACGCCGCACTCCAGTGATGCCGGCATGCATGACGCCGTTTTCTTCCTGTCACTGTGCGGCCGGCTTGTAGCTCTATAGCTCCACCCCCGCAGTTGCCTGGTCCGATCGGAACCCCGTGCCTGACGTCATCTCAGGTCCTTCAGCCTACACCAACTGTGAATTCGGTGCTCGTGGTCAGCAAACCCAGCAATATGCTGTTGATGATGATGACTCAGCTTTCTATTTGCACACACATAGGAGATAATAGCAGGGACGAGTGCTGCTGGGAACTTCCTGTGCTGTCTGAAAGCTCATTAGCATATGAATAAAAACGTGCTTATTCAGAAACCACTGAGGCAATCTACATACTAAAGGTAGGTGTGGAATAGACTTTCTAAAGGCTATACAAGGGTGTGATTAGTTAAAAATGACTTTTCCCAATGATAGAGCCCCTTTAAGACTATGCAAGGTTATTCCGTTCATTTAGAGGGATGTGTGACTGCAGACCACATCTTTGAATGATGTTAAAAAATAAAGCACTTCTTAATGCACATACATGCAGAGGCGCATATTTCCATATTTCTTTCACAAGTCTAATGACTAGAAATAATCATCTTCAAACTGGAAATGCCAAAAGAAACTGCAGGTCACATAGCTTTTATAACATCCTTTCTAGCTGTTCCTATTCATGAAATGTACCCATCATACAGCAGTTACCAGATGGTTTAAAAGCAATGTGTGGATGTAAACCTGCTTTAATGACTCTTTGATAGAGAGAAAGGAGAATGCTTTGCTGGCCTTGAGAGATCTGAAGCAAGAAAAAGTATGACTACAGGTCAAATGACATCAAATACCCAAAGAATGTATTTAGAAGGCAGCATTACAGTTTTGCTGATATATTACCGCTATAAATTGGATTTGTCGTGTGTCCTGTTTCAGTGCGAAAAGTTCAAGGTTTATGGGACAAATGAAGTAGAAATTAGTTACAGTAGAGGTTCAAGAACTCTACGGCATCTGGTAGTCTATTAAAGATGCAGAACCAAAAAAAACAAAACAAAACCGGTTATGGCACTATTGTTAGTTAAATACAGCATAGTGTACAAAGAACGACAAACTAAGGCCAGATATCCATGCCCAGGTTTTTTGTTGTCATTTTTGAAGCCAAAACCATGTGTGGCTCATAAATGGGGAGAAAATATGTGGGACATGTGCTGCTACTCTTCTTCTGGCCAAGTCACTCTTGGTTTTGGTTTTACAAAAAAAAAAAAAAAAGTTCAAAGTAACCCCCCCCCCCCCCCTTTGCCAAAACAAACATTTGGTAACCCAGTGTCCAAAAACGCCCTAACAACAAAACAAACAATTGTTGTTTTGCCTGCGGCCCCCCTCCCCCCACAAATAAAATAATTAAAGTGTGGAATCGCCATAATTGCATCAATCAACACAATATAGCTAACGTATCATTGTGGGCACACAGTGAACGCCTTAAAAAGAAAATCAGTCACAGTATGCGGCACAGCAGTGTGGAGCAAGGGAGCTGCCCTGGGTGCTCCAGATTGCTCACTTACATATTCTGAAATACATGAATATTTCGCTATCAAAGGCGCAAATTTTCATATGGAAAAAGCATTACAATCAGGTGAGCTCGACCTACGTAACTGTGTTGCTGATTTAATATGCTTAACCCTAGAAACAGATTTCCTTTAATATTAAGGAAGAGCAGCAGGGAAGATGCTTAGGTTGAGTTTACACTATATCCCGCTTTCACATTTTGGATGTCTGGATAACGTGTCTTGTTAGGTAGTATTCACTACCTCAGAGTACTAAAATGTCTACAGTTCTATTCTTCCAGTAAATTATAGGGAAGTCTGACCGAGTCCTCTCATACAGAGGAGACTGTTCAGGTCAAAAAAGAAAGCTATATAAAAAGCACTATATCCCCAGCATATCAGACATTGCTACCAGAAAGCTCTTTGCAGCACATTATTAGAAGCAGCTAAAGAATAGCAATTCTTATTTTAGATTCTACCTGTATTTTCAATGGTTAACAAGGAAAATCTTAACATGCACATAGAAAAAAAACAAATATAAAAAAAACAGGTAATGAGTACAATGAGCAGCAGACTGTGACTTTCCTTTATGGCCAATTACGGTAAGCCTTCGTATACGTGTAGTATTATTTATCTATTCACTCACATATATGAATTTGTTTCCTATCTAATGCTATGAACCTTTGTAAGTTACTACTTTGTGTGTTCCACTTTACAAACAATTCCACTTCTAACAGTTATAAAGATGGCGCTGCCAAGATGGCGCCGCATTGAGTGGCTGACTCGATACAGAGCTCCAAGCTGAGAGCAACCTTTATATTTCCTTTTCACTCTTTTTGTCTGTATCTTCAAGAATCCTCTAACCAAGCAAACCAGCACTATGAATTAGCAACTATAAATCGAATGGAAGACCCTGTGTTGTATTTTTTTTCCCTTTTGTTTCTATTGTTAAGGCATGGACAGGACTCAAGACCTGGAGTTTCCTGTGTGCACATGTGCCCGTTACCATCCCCCCACGAGCTAAGGACAGCATGGTCACCATGAGGCAGACAAAGCTGAAGGAGAAACCTGCATGGAAGTGCAGACTTCTTCTTTCAAGGAGATGATTTTTGGTGTCTATTGCTGATGTGTGAAGATACCTACAGCTGACTGGTATTTCTTTCTTTTACTGTGGACACGTGGGACTCTGTTACAGCCTGGGAACATACCATTACCCACCTACCCCATACATTTATGGAAGCTTGGCAAGAGAGCAGCACCATGTCTACCTGGATGGCTTCAGACTTCTTTGTGTAGTAGTACACAGTGGTAAGAAGAAAGGAGGAGGGCTTGTGATGAAGGACATTTGGGGCAATTTTTGTGGTTAATGGACAATAGCGCTGATGCAAGATACCAAACTATCAGCTGTGAGCATGAGATCTCACTACCTACCAAAGGAACTGCCACATGTTATCGTGATAGCTGCATATGTCCCCCACCTCTGCAAAAAAACCCGTTTCTGCCTGTTATATCTACATGCTGTGAGCCCTCCTCATGTCCTCCAAGCATAATCAGGCTGTATTATTGACATCACTTCACACAGAGAACTAAATAATCCTGCAGTGTGTCTTTCTTTTTTTTTTTTTTTAGGTGCTATGATTCCTAGGATTTCTCTATCTGCCATGTGCTTCTATGTGTTTCCTCTCTTGTTATATACTACTGTACCATCTATGAAACTGTATCACTGAAATTTCCCCATTGTGGGACTATTAAAGGATCTTATCTTATAAAGCAGGAACTGAACACTTGGGTTTCTAAAGACTGACGCTGGGTTCAAACTAGCGTTTGGGTCTCCGTTATCAGGTTTCCATCTTAAACCTGTCATGCCGAGTCCGGCCGTGAGCGATTTTTTATTTTTTGGAACGCTTCACGAATTTGCATGTCATCCTTGCGCAGGGGCCATGCTAATCTTCTCTGTATCGTTCCAATTTTAGTATATGTGCTGCCAAAGCGAGCACGCGCCGGTGAGCGTTTTATGCTCTCTGCGGCAGAAAAAAAAAAAAAACGTTTTTTTAAAAACTGGACACTGAGTACTGCATGTGAGACTCTGTGTCCGGTTTTAAAAAAAACGGTTTCGCCGCGGAGAGCATAAAACGCTCACCGGTGCCCACGGCCGGACACTTTTCAAACCCGTTCAAATGAACAGGTTTGAAAGATGCCGGCAGGTTTCCGTCTCCTGCCCTGTTTTGTGCAGGAAACTGAAACCTGCAGAACAGAATCCCGGGCGCAGATGTAAATGAGCTGAGATGGAAAATCTGCTTTGTTGGGGGGGGGTGCCATCACCAGCAGTGTACAAAGCAATATGATATGTAGGTTAGGGTCTCCTGAATCAAACAATGTCCCCTACTAAATTGGACACAAAAATATTGCCATTTTGTCAATATGTAAATAAGCTCCTTGGAGCAAAGAGGATGTTGGGATTTAACTTTTTGGAGGAACGAGGGCGTTACCATTGCTCCAAAAAAGTAATTTGCATATGGACAAAAATAGCGATATCTAGGCAACAGAGGTAACCCTAACCTACTTTTTTGTAGGACAGATAGATATATATATTATTATTATTATTATTATTATTGCTACACATTTTTGAACTTTACGTGGGTGATTTTTCAGCAACATCATATTTGCATAGACTTAAAATGTTTGCATGTGTCATACTGGTATATTGTGTCTTTATGTATGCCATGTTGTGGCACACATAATTTTGGGGGTAGCTCTCCCCCTTCCTCAATGTTCCAGAGCAGCACATCATTAGCAGAGGTAAATTTCTTCTACTTTCGCTACATTGCCACCAAAGAGAACGGACTCAAATACCTTCTCATGTGACCAGTACTCCTTTAGATAAAAAAAGAATTGAACAATGCCAATTTTCAAAAGTATATCGCCAATTGGTTGCACCAGATTCAGGTCTTCCACATGGCACTCTACGCTTGAATCACATGGTCAATAAGTTGATTCCCACAAGAATTTTTTTTTTTATTCCTGAATACAGGACATTATATGGCAGTGCATACTGCATCATACACAGGGACAAAAGTCAGCTGGTGGCATCATGAATGGAAATCAGATGGGCAAATCCTTTTTTTCTCCATTTATAAAAAAGGAACTCTTCACTGTGTAGTAAGCTGCCCTTCCCAACCTGCAGGCTTCACATTACAACCGACCGGGCTATAGAGCACAAAACGCTCGCTATGTGCAATGCAAGTTATGGACCATCACTGTACTCTGCGCTAGTCTTCTTAGCCTCTGATGAACTGGTATAATTCCAGTTGAAACACGTCAGGCTTTTAGGCTCATGGTTTAGCAATCGTTGTCCATGTGTGTCACTTATGTGACTGAATGAAATATGACTGTAGTTGGTTAGACCTAGTTACGGGGTGTAATGTAGGCCCTCCAGTTAGTGGTCAGGTAAGATACCAGACTGGTCCTTTACTGGTCCCAGATAATTTTGCTGTGTATGTGGTTGCCCTAGGTCACTGGGCCTTAAACCGGTGTGGTGTGTATGTGATCTATACTAGCCTTATCCTTATCCTTGGGCCTAATTAGGATTAACTGATTAACCATTGATAAGCTAACCACAAGTTGATCTGCACCAATACACCTTACACATTTTCACACAATGTCATTAGTCTGACCACCACTACTTTGCCCGTCTTGTGGCTCATGAATTGGTCATCCCAAGTTGCTGATATTTAGCTTTTTATCAATATTAATAAAAGTTATATTTTAATGAAATAGTTTATTTTGATTTGATTTATGAGTTAAATTAGGTACATATACCTTTCTATCACCCTACGTATTGTTTGTCTAGTACATACTCACTGACCATTTTCAGTAACAGCGTTAAAAATATTAGTGAGCATCAAATATATTAAAAAGTTTGTGTGAATTTATAAAAAAAAAAAAAAAAAAAAAGAAAAGAAAAGAATAAAAAACAAAACATACATTCTTGATACTGACAATTTATGTACTCGCTCCACTCTGTCTTCCACAGGTTTGCTTCAAGTCGGTAAAATGTCATGCTAAAGCAGTATGTGACAAAGTGACATCTAGCATGACAGATGAACAGAGAACAGACGTTGTAAATAATCATTATTACCATTTCCTTCTACCAAAAAAATCCCACAACAGACAGCTATATCTGACACACTTGGTAGCAAGGATGTGATACTTCCATTTTAAACATGAGAGAAGCAGCTAGGAAAAAAGTTAAAAGTTTAATGGGGGAAAAACATCAGGGTACTTGCCACGATAGAAGACGGATTACCCGGGGATATGTGGGGATATGTGGGGCTATTCCAGAAGACCCTAGTTGATGGCGTAATAGCTTTTGGCACTAGGCATGCTTTTAATACAGACCAGTGGGTTGTTAGTAAGGATCTGATACTTTTATTGATCTGATTATTTAGGTTACAGTTTGTGTATAAGCCCTACTATATGCGTGTGCACAGCAGGCATACAATAAAGCACTGAGAAGGAATAGTCTAGTAAGAATTTTAAGCAGAGATGAGAAATTATGACAAAATTATAGATGTGTCTCCAGTATGCACTGTATATACAGTATACTTGACAAGATGGTACGTTTGCTATAGTAAAATAAATACTCAGACAACAGGCTTAATGCTAGAAATGACAATTATTAAGAAAGCATCTGTCATTTTACACTCCAGCACTTGCACAACTCTGATAATTGCTAAGATATTAATAAAACACCTGTGCAGTCAATAGAGAAGCAGGTGCAGAACACACAGCTTTTCACATACTAAAACGCCAGCAACAACATTAAAAAATTATTTTTAATCCCTGGATAGATTTGGCAACTTAACAAAAATGACCGTGAACAGGCCATACACAATAAGTAAATTAAAATGCATATTAATATATAGATCACAGATAATAATTAGAGATGAGCGAACACTAAAATGTTCGAGGTTCGAAATTCGATTCGAACAGCCGCTCAATGTTCGTGTGTTCGAACGGGTTTCGAACCCCATTATAGTCTATGGGGAACAGATACTCGTTAAGGGGGAAACCCAAATCCGTGTCTGGAGGGTCACCAAGTCCACTATGACACCCCAGGAAATGATGCCAACACCTCTGGAATGACACTGGGACAGCAGGGGAAGCATGTCTGGGGGCATCTAACACACCAAAGACCCTCTATTACCCCAACATCACAGCCTAACAACTACACACTTTACACACTCAATACCACCTCTCTGACAGTAGGAAAACACCTTGAAACATGTGTATTTGGCACTTGCAGTGAGGAGAGCTTGTCACCAGCAGTGAATTTGGCCCTTGTAGTAAGTTGAGGTTGGCACCAACATTTGTTTTGAAAATCAGGGTGGATTGAGCCTCTAACCAGCAGAGTTTGGGCAAATTCATGGTGGAGGGAGCCTCTAAACACCCCAGTTTGGGCAAATTCATGGTGGAGGGAGCCTCTAAAAACCCCAGTTTGGACCAATTCATGGTGGAGGGAGCCTCTAACCAGCCCAGTGTGGGCAAATTCATGGTGGAGGGAGCCTCTAAAAAACCCAGTTTGGACCAATTCATGGTGGAGGGAGCCTCTAACCAGCCCAGTTTGGGCAAATTCATGGTGGAGGGAGCCTCTAAAAAACCCAGTTTGGACCAATTCATGGTGGAGGGAGCCTCTAACCAGCCCAGTTTGGACCAATTAATGGTGGAGGGAGCCTCTAACCAGCCCAGTTTGGACCAATTAATGGTGGAGGGAGCCTCTAACCACCCCAGTTTGGACCAATTCATGGTGGAGGGAGCCTCTAAACAGCCAAGTTTGGACCAATTCATGGTGGAGGGAGCCTCTAAAAACCCCAGTTTGGACCAATTCATGGTGGAGGGAGCCTCTAAACAGCCCAGTTTGGGCAAATTCATGGTGGAGGGAGCCTCTAACCAGCCCAGTTTGGACCAATTAATGGTGGAGGGAGCCTCTAAACAGCCCAGTTTGGACCAATTCATGGTGGAGGGAGCCTCTAAAAAACCCAGTTTGGACCAATTCATGGTGGAGGGAGCCTCTAACCAGCCCAGTTTGGACCAATTAATGGTGGAGGGAGCCTCTAACCAGCCCAGTTTGGACCAATTAATGGTGGAGGGAGCCTCTAACCACCCCAGTTTGGACCAATTCATGGTGGAGGGAGCCTCTAAACAGCCAAGTTTGGACCAATTCATGGTGGAGGGAGCCTCTAAAAACCCCAGTTTGGACCAATTCATGGTGGAGGGAGCCTCTAACCAGCCCAGTTTGGGCAAATTCATGGTGGAGGGAGCCTCTAACCAGCCCAGTTTGGGCAAATTCATGGTGGAGGGAGCCTCTAAACAGCCCAGTTTGGGCAAATTCATGGTGGAGGGAGCCTCTAACCAGCCCAGTTTGGGCAAATTCATGGTGGAGGGAGCCTCTAACCAGCCCAGTTTGGACCAATTAATGGTGGAGGGAGCCGCTAAACAGCCCAGTTTGGGCAAATTCATGGTGGAGGGAGCCTCTAAACAGCCCAGTTTGGACCAATTCATGGTGGAGGGAGCCTCTAAAAAACCCAGTTTGGACCAATTCATGGTGGAGGGAGCCTCTAAACAGCCCAGTTTGGGCAAATTCATGGTGGAGGGAGCCTCTAACCAGCCCAGTTTGGACCAATTAATGGTGGAGGGAGCCTCTAAACAGCCAAGTTTTGGGAAATTCATGGTGGAGGGAGCCTCTAAACAGCCCAGTTTGGGCAAATTCATGGTGGAGGGAGCCTCTAACCAGCCCAGTTTGGACCAATTAATGGTGGAGGGAGCCTCTAAACAGCCCAGTTTGGACCAATTCATGGTGGAGGGAGCATCTAAAAAACCCAGTTTGGACCAATTCATGGTGGAGGGAGCCTCTAACCAGCCCAGTTTGGACCAATTAATGGTGGAGGGAGCCGCTAAACAGCCCAGTTTGGGCAAATTCATGGTGGAGGGAGCCTCTAAACAGCCCAGTTTGGACCAATTCATGGTGGAGGGAGCCTCTAAAAAACCCAGTTTGGACCAATTCATGGTGGAGGGAGCCTCTAAACAGCCCAGTTTGGGCAAATTCATGGTGGAGGGAGCCTCTAACCAGCAGAGTTGTAGGAAAGCAGGGTGGAGGGAGCCTCTAACCAGCAGAGTTGGTGGAAATCAGGGTGGAGGGAGCCTCTAACCAGCAGAGTTGGGGGAAATCATGTTGGAGGGAGCCTAGTATTAGCAGAATTGTGCAACGCTTATGGTGGATGAGTATGAGGATGCGGAGGAATTGGAGAGGTTGAGTACAGACATGGAGTTTCATGTTGGGGTGCTTTACACAGGTGGGCACAAAAATGAAGGCTCTATCCAGTGGTGGTTCATTTTTATCAAAGTGAGCCGGTCGGCACTCTCAGCTGACAGACGGGTGCGCTTGTCAGTGATGA
This sequence comes from Leptodactylus fuscus, assembly GCF_031893055.1. Classification (NCBI taxonomy): domain Eukaryota; kingdom Metazoa; phylum Chordata; class Amphibia; order Anura; family Leptodactylidae; genus Leptodactylus; species Leptodactylus fuscus. Next base: position 120,063,410 of record NC_134267.1, on the reverse strand, counting down.
TGCCACCGGCTGCACTGAACACCCTCTCAGATAGGACGCTGGCGGCAGGACAGGACAGCACCTCCAAGGCATATAGGGCAAGTTCAAGCCACAGGTCCAACTTCGACACCCAATACGTGTAGGGCGCAGAGGGGTCGGAGAGGACAGGGCTGTGGTCGGAAAGGTATTCACGCAACATGCGCCTATACTTCTCACGCCTGGTGACACTAGGACCCTCCGTGGCGGCACTTTGGCGAGGGGGTGCCATCAAGGTGTCCCAGACCTTAGACAGTGTGCCCCTCATTTGTGTGGACCGGTGAGAACTTGGTTGCCTACTGGAGGAACTGCCCTCCCTGCCGCCAACGTCACATGCTGGAAACATCTCCATCATATTCTGCACCAATTGCCTGTGGCAAGCATTGATGCGATTGGCCCTCCCCTCTACCGGAATAAAAGACGAGATGTTGTTTTTATACCGGGGGTCAAGGATAGCAAAGATCCAGTACTGGTTGTCCTCCATGATTTTGACAATACGCTTGTCGGTTGTAAAGCACCCCAACATGAACTCAGCCATGTCTGCCACAGTGTTAGTTGGCATGACTCCTCTGGCCCCACCGGAAAGTTCAATCTCCATTTCCTCCTCATCCTCCATGTCTACCCATCCGCGCTGCAACAATGGGACGATTCGAAGTTGCCCGGAAGCCTCCTGTATCACCATCACATCATCAGACAACTCTTCTTCCTCCTCCTCCTCCTCCTCCATTAAACGCAGTGAAGCGGACAGATGTGTGGACCTACTCTCCAGCTGTGACGGATCGGATGCTATCCCTAACTCCTCTGTGTGATCTGAGTTATCCCTGATGTCAATCAGGGATTCTCTCAGAACACACAAGAGCGGGATTGTAAGGCTCACCATCGCATCCTCAGAGCTCACCCTCCTTGTGGACTCCTCAAAGACCCGTAGGATGTCACAAAGGTCTCTCATCCATGGCCACTCATGGATGTGAAACTGAGGCAGCTGACTTTGTGGCACCCTAGGGTTTTGTAGCTGGTATTCCATCAAAGGTCTCTGCTGCTCAACCACTCTATTCAACATCTGAAACGTTGAGTTCCAGCGTGTGGGGACGTCGCACAAAAGCCGGTGCTGTGGCACATGCAGGCGTTGCTGGAGAGATTTTAAGCTAGCAGCGGCTACTGTCGACTTGCGAAAGTGGGCGCACATGCGCCGCACTTTCACCAGTAGCTCTGGAACATTGGGGTAACTCTTTAGGAAACGTTGCACCACTAGGTTGAAGACGTGGGCCAGGCATGGAACATGTTGGAGTCCGGCAAGCTCCAGAGCTGCTACCAGGTTCCGGCCGTTATCACAAACGACCATGCCTGGGCCCAGGTGCAGCGGCTCAAACCATATTGCCATCTCATCGAGGAGGGCATCCCTCACCTCGGAGGCAGTGTGCTGTCTGTCCCCCAAGCTGATCAGCTTCAGCACAGCCTGCTGACGTCTACCAACGCCAGTGCTGCAACGTTTCCAACTCGTAGCTGGGGTCAATCTAACAGCGGAGGAGGAGGCGGTGGCGGAGGAGGAGGCGGTAGAGGAGGAGGAGGAGGGGGGTGTTCTTCTCGTGTCCCTGCCAGGAATGTTAGGCGGGGAGACGAGGTACACCGGGCCAGTTTGGGAAGCAGTCCCAGCCTCAACTACATTCACCCAGTGTGCCGTCAGTGAAATGTAGCGTCCCTGTCCGCATGCACTTGTCCACGCGTCGGTGGTCAAGTGGACCTTTGTGCAAAGCGCGGAACTAAGGGCCCGCCTGATGTTGAGTGACACGTGCTGGTGCAAGGCGGGGACGGCACACCGGGAGAAGTAGTGACGGCTAGGGACGGCATAGCGAGGTGCCGCAGTTGCCATCAGGTCCAGGAAGGCGGGAGTTTCAACAAGCCGGAACGCCAACATCTCCTGGGCCAGCAGTTTAGCGATGTTGGCGTTCAAGGCTTGCGCGTGTGGGTGGTTAGCAGTGTATTTCTGCCGCCGCTCCAATGTCTGAGAGATGGTGGGTTGTTGTAAAGAAACGCCTGATGGTGCCTTTGATGGTGCAGGAGAAGGAGATAAGACAGGACCAGGGGAGGATGAGGTAGAAGTCAACAAAGTGGCGGAGGCAGATGAAGTGGTGTCCTGGCTCGTCCTCTGGAGTGCATCGCCAGCACAGTCAGCAGTGGCAGTGGCAGAGGCAGAGGCAGTGGCAGAGGCAGTGGCAGTGGCGTGAACGGCAGGCGGCCTTTGTCCTGCCGTTGCTGCCTGCCACTGATTCCAGTGCTTGGATTCCAAATGACGGCGCATTGAAGTGGTGGACAGGTTGCTCTTCTCAGAGCCCCTAATCAATTTCGAGAGGCAAATTGTGCAGACAACACTATATCTGTCCTCGGCGCATTCCTTGAAAAAACTCCACACCTTCGAGAAACGTGCCCTCGAGGTGGGAGTTTTTCGGGGCTGGGTACGAACTGGAACATCTTGGGAGATTCCGGGTGTGGCCTGGCTTCGCCTAAGCTGCTGACCTCTGCCTCTGCCTCTAGCTACCCTTTTTGGTGCTGCACCTGCCTCAACATCCACACTACTTTCCCCGCTTGACATCCCCCCTGTCCAGGTCGGGTCAGTGTCCTCATCATCCACCACTTCCTCTTCCAACTCCTGTCTCATCTCCTCCTCCCGCACAATGCGCCGGTCAACTGGATGCCCTGACGGCAACTGCGTCACATCATCGTCGATGAGGGTGGGTTGCTGGTCATCCACCACCAAATCGAACGGAGATGGAGGAGACTCTAGTGTTTGAGCATCTGGACACAGATGCTCCTCTGTTAGGTTCGTGGAATCGTGACGTGGAGAGGCAGGTTGAGGGACAATGAAAGGAGCGGAGAACAGCTCTGGGGAGCAGGGACAGTTTGGGTTATTGTTCTGTAAAGCTTCGGAATTTTGGGAGGAAGGAAGACAAGACTGTTGGGTAATAGGAGGAGAGGAGGCAGAGTCTGACTGGCTGCTGGACAATGTGCTGTAAGCGTTCTCTGACAGCCATTGCAAGACCTGTTCCTGGTTCTCGGGCCTACTAAGGTTTGTACCCTGCAGTTTAGTTAATGTGGCAAGCAACCCTGGCACTGTGGAGTGGCGCAATGCTTGCTGCCCCACAGGAGTAGGCACGGGACGCCCTGTGGCTTCACTGCTACCTTGCTCCCCAGAACCATTCCCCCGACCTCGCCCACGGCCTCGTCCACGTCCCTTTCCGGGAGCCTTGCGCATTTTGAATTCCTAGTTAGAAATTGGCACTGTATACCAGTAGTAAAAATTGTGGGTGCACGTAACCCCAATATATTCTTTGAATTCCCAGTCAGACACTGGCACTATATGGCAGTAGCAAGAAATGAGGGTATTTGTATTCCCAATATATTCTTTGAATTCCCAGTCAGACAATGGCACTGTATACCAGTAGTAAAAATTGTGGGTGCACGTAACCCCAATATATTCTTTGAATTACCAGTCAGAAACTGGCACTATATGGCAGTAGCAAGAAATGAGGGTATTTGTATTCCCAATATATTCTTTGAATTCCCAGTCAGACACTGGCACTATATGGCAGTAGCAAGAAATGAGGGTATTTGTATTCCCAATATATTCTTTGAATTCCCAGTCAGACAATGGCACTGTATACCAGTAGTAAAAATTGTGGGTGCACGTAACCCCAATATATTCTTTGAATTACCAGTCAGAAACTGGCACTATATGGCAGTAGCAAGAAATGAGGGTATTTATAACCCCAATATATTCTTTGAATTCCCAGTCAGACAATGGCACTGTATACCAGTAGTAAAAATTGTGGGTGCACGTAACCCCAATATATTCTTTGAATTCCCAGTCAGACACTGGCACTATATGGCAGTAGCAAGAAATGAGGGTATTTGTATTCCCAATATATTCTTTGAATTCCCAGTCAGACACTGGCACTATATGGCAGTAGCAAGAAATGAGGGTATTTGTATTCCCAATATATTCTTTGAATTCCCAGTCAGACAATGGCACTGTATACCAGTAGTAAAAATTGTGGGTGCACGTAACCCCAATATATTCTTTGAATTACCAGTCAGAAACTGGCACTATATGGCAGTAGCAAGAAATGAGGATATTTGTAACCCCAATATATTCTTTGAATTCCCAGTCAGACAATGGCACTATATGGCAGTAGCAAGAAATGAGGGTATTTGTAACCCCAATATATTCTTTGAATTCCCAGTCAGACACTGGCACTATATGGCAGTAGCAAGAAATGAGGGTATTTATAACCCCAATATATTCTTTGAATTCCCAGTCAGACAATGGCACTGTATACCAGTAGTAAAAATTGTGGGTGCACGTAACCCCAATATATTCTTTGAATTCCCAGTCAGACACTGGCACTATATGGCAGTAGCAAGAAATGAGGGTATTTGTATTCCCAATATACTCTTTGAATTCCCAGTCAGACAATGGCACTGTATACCAGTAGTAAAAATTGTGGGTGCACGTAACCCCAATATATTCTTTGAATTACCAGTCAGAAACTGGCACTATATGGCAGTAGCAAGAAATGAGGGTATTTATAACCCCAATATATTCTTTGAATTCCCAGTCAGACAATGGCACTGTATACCATTAGTAAAAATTGTGGGTGCACGTAACCCCAATATATTCTTTGAATTACCAGTCAGAAACTGGCACTATATGGCAGTAGCAAGAAATGAGGGTATTTGTATTCCCAATATATTCTTTGAATTCCCAGTCAGACAATGGCACTGTATACCAGTAGTAAAAATTGTGAGTGCACGTAACCCCAATATATTCTTTGAATTACCAGTCAGAAACTGGCACTATATGGCAGTAGCAAGAAATGAGGGTATTTATAACCCCAATATATTCTTTTAATTCCCAGTCAGACAATGGCACTGTATACCAGTAGTAAAAATTGTGGGTGCACGTAACCCCAATATATTCTTTGAATTCCCAGTCAGACACTGGCACTATATGGCAGTAGCAAGAAATGAGGGTATTTGTATTCCCAATATACTCTTTGAATTCCCAGTCAGACAATGGCACTGTATACCAGTAGTAAAAATTGTGGGTGCACGTAACCCCAATATATTCTTTGAATTACCAGTCAGAAACTGGCACTATATGGCAGTAGCAAGAAATGAGGGTATTTATAACCCCAATATATTCTTTGAATTCCCAGTCAGACAATGGCACTGTATACCAGTAGTAAAAATTGTGGGTGCACGTAACCCCAATATATTCTTTGAATTACCAGTCAGAAACTGGCACTATATGGCAGTAGCAAGAAATGAGGGTATTTGTATTCCCAATATATTCTTTGAATTCCCAGTCAGACAATGGCACTGTATACCAGTAGTAAAAATTGTGAGTGCACGTAACCCCAATATATTCTTTGAATTACCAGTCAGAAACTGGCACTATATGGCAGTAGCAAGAAATGAGGGTATTTATAACCCCAATATATTCTTTGAATTCCCAGTCAGACAATGGCACTGTATACCAGTAGTAAAAATTGTGGGTGCACGTAACCCCAATATATTCTTTGAATTCCCAGTCAGACACTGGCACTATATGGCAGTAGCAAGAAATGAGGGTATTAGTATTCCCAATATACTCTTTGAATTCCCAGTCAGACAATGGCACTGTATACCAGTAGTAAAAATTGTGGGTGCACGTAACCCCAATATATTCTTTGAATTACCAGTCAGAAACTGGCACTATATGGCAGTAGCAAGAAATGAGGGTATTTGTATTCCCAATATATTCTTTGAATTCCCAGTCAGACACTGGCACTATATGGCAGTAGCAAGAAATGAGGGTATTTGTATTCCCAATATATTCTCTGAATTCCCAGTCAGACAATGGCACTGTATACCAGTAGTAAAAATTGTGGGTGCACGTAACCCCAATATATTCTTTGAATTACCAGTCAGAAACTGGCACTATATGGCAGTAGCAAGAAATGAGGGTATTTATAACCCCAATATATTCTTTGAATTCCCAGTCAGACAATGGCACTGTATACCAGTAGTAAAAATTGTGGGTGCACGTAACCCCAATATATTCTTTGAATTCCCAGTCAGACACTGGCACTATATGGCAGTAGCAAGAAATGAGGGTATTTGTATTCCCAATATATTCTTTGAATTCCCAGTCAGACAATGGCACTGTATACCAGTAGTAAAAATTGTGGGTGCACGTAACCCCAATATATTCTTTGAATTACCAGTCAGAAACTGGCACTATATGGCAGTAGCAAGAAATGAGGGTATTTGTATTCCCAATATATTCTTTGAATTCCCAGTCAGACAATGGCACTGTATACCAGTAGTAAAAATTGTGAGTGCACGTAACCCCAATATATTCTTTGAATTACCAGTCAGAAACTGGCACTATATGGCAGTAGCAAGAAATGAGGGTATTTATAACCCCAATATATTCTTTGAATTCCCAGTCAGACAATGGCACTGTATACCAGTAGTAAAAATTGTGGGTGCACGTAACCCCAATATATTCTTTGAATTCCCAGTCAGACACTGGCACTATATGGCAGTAGCAAGAAATGAGGGTATTTGTATTCCCAATATACTCTTTGAATTCCCAGTCAGACAATGGCACTGTATACCAGTAGTAAAAATTGTGGGTGCACGTAACCCCAATATATTCTTTGAATTACCAGTCAGAAACTGGCACTATATGGCAGTAGCAAGAAATGAGGGTATTTGTATTCCCAATATATTCTTTGAATTCCCAGTCAGACACTGGCACTATATGGCAGTAGCAAGAAATGAGGGTATTTGTATTCCCAATATATTCTTTGAATTCCCAGTCAGACAATGGCACTGTATACCAGTAGTAAAAATTGTGGGTGCACGTAACCCCAATATATTCTTTGAATTACCAGTCAGAAACTGGCACTATATGGCAGTAGCAAGAAATGAGGGTATTTATAACCCCAATATATTCTTTGAATTCCCAGTCAGACAATGGCACTGTATACCAGTAGTAAAAATTGTGGGTGCACGTAACCCCAATATATTCTTTGAATTCCCAGTCAGACACTGGCACTATATGGCAGTAGCAAGAAATGAGGGTATTTGTATTCCCAATATATTCTTTGAATTCCCAGTCAGACAATGGAACTGTATACCAGTAGTAAAAATTGTGGGTGCACGTAACCCCAATATATTCTTTGAATTACCAGTCAGAAACTGGCACTATATGGCAGTAGCAAGAAATGAGGGTATTTATAACCCCAATATATTCTTTGAATTCCCAGTCAGACAATGGCACTGTATACCAGTAGTAAAAATTGTGGGTGCACGTAACCCCAATATATTCTTTGAATTACCAGTCAGAAACTGGCACTATATGGCAGTAGCAAGAAATGAGGGTATTTGTATTCCCAATATATTCTTTGAATTCCCAGTCAGACAATGGCACTGTATACCAGTAGTAAAAATTGTGGGTGTATATAGCCCCAATTCTATTGCTAGGGGACTTGCAGGGTATTTCTGGGGTGAAGGTGGGGGGGCACACCGTTGGAACGGGTATCGGGGTATATATCGGGTATACGGGAATACACTGACAGTGTATTCCATTCAGGATCCTGGGAAAGCTGGGTTGCGGCGATTGAGCCCGTCAGTGCCACGTTACACTGACAAGCTTCTCCCTGGAATTTAGCTCTTACAAGAGCTGTTGGTTGTCTTCTCCTTCCTATCCTAGCCTGTCCCTGCCTACCCAGAATCTAAGCCCTAGCTAGCTGGACGGAAACCTCCGTCCTCGGTGAATTGCAAGCTCAGAATGACGCGAACCTGGGCGGCGCTGTTCTTTTAAATTAGAGGTCACATGTTTTCGGCAGCCAATGGGTTTTGCCTACTTTTCTCAACGTCACCGGTGTCGTAGTTCCTGTCCCACCTACCCTGCGCTGTTATTGGAGCAAAAAAGGCGCCAGGGAAGGTGGGAGGGGAATCGAGTAATGGCGCACTTTACCACGCGGTGTTCGATTCGATTCGAACATGCCGAACAGCCTAATATCCGATCGAACATGAGTTCGATAGAACACTGTTCGCTCATCTCTAATAATAATAACTTGTAGATGATTATTTGGCTTGGCATATTTTGTGTACATAAAGGATATCCTCTTTCTCCCTTCCCAGCATTATCATCCATCCAGCGCTGCCTTTCTTCTGCTCCTTCTACAAGACCACCATAAAATGGCCGCCAGTCATGCGCAGTTGGCTGTTCCGTCGGCCATTTTGTGGTGATCTCAAGAGGGGGGAATGGCCAATAGAGCACAATTAGCATTAAGAAGAGAAATTCAAAAGCGGTGGTGCAGACCTTCAAGATAAAGGTAAGCGATGAATAGCCTTTATAAAGGCTATTCCTACATGCTTATAGTTTAAAACGTGTTTTTTAATGATAAAAATCCCTTTAACAAACAACTTTTTTTAATACTTTCTTTGCATGGTACAAATAAATGAATTTATTGCAAGTCAGCAAAAAGATAGATAATGTGACAGATTAGATTTGGAATCATTTTCTAGGTATAATATGTAAGACAAGTCTCCCTTCCTTTCAGTGGATGTTGACTTTTTAACAACATGAAACCTTAGAAGTAACAGTCTGTGCTTTTTACTACAAGTAAATAAATAAAAAAACACTTCTTGTTTGATGAATTATAAGTAAAGGGGTATTCCCATCTCAAGGATCCTATCTCTACTGTTAGCTTATGTAAATGCAAAGAGTTTTCCAATATACCGTATATACTCGAGTATAAGTCGACCCGAATATAAGCCGAGACCCCTAATTTTACCACAAAAAACTGGGAAAACCTATTGACTCGAGTATAAGCCGAGGGGGGTTGGCATGCAGCAGCTACTGGAAAATTTAAAAAATTAAAATGGCCGGAGTTTTTGGGTTCAGTAGTTGCTGAGTGCTGGGGAAGGGGAGGGGGTGTTTTGGTTGGCTGTCTGCCCCTTCCCTGAGCTTGAGGACTGTTTTTTGCATTGAGCAGCCTGCAAAAGAGAAGAACTGCCGGCCAGGGACCCTTTACAGAAGCGCTGAGGGGAATCCCTGGCAGGAGCACTGGGAGGGAATCCCCGGCAAGAGCGCTGAGGGGCAGACCTGAAGGAGAACCTCAGCCGGACGCCGGCAGTAGCGCTGAGGGGAATCCCCGGCAGAAGCGCTTCTGACGGTGGCCGGCCGCAGTTCCTATCTTCAGGATCACCCTTGAGAGAGCGGTCGCTCCCGCTACCTCCTCCCTCAAGCAGCATGGCGGCGCCTGCCAGTTCACTCGGACCGGGACATCATCAGAGAGCATCTCTGCTGTAACACAGCGGAGATGGCAAAGCTGATGCCTGCAATCTCTGATTGCAGGGAGCTCCAGGATTAGCGCTGTAAAAGTTACAGCGGAGGTGCCGGTTGGTATGGCGACCGCTCTGGAGCAGAGTGACGCCATTATAGTTACAGACACAGCATCCATACCAAGCATCCAGACACCGGGGTGGGTGTCGGGCCGCAGCATCGCCACGCTCTTAGCAGGAGCGTGGCGATGCTGCTCATTTCAAACTGCAGAAGTACATACGGTACTTCTGCTAGCAGGCCCAGAACACAGATACACGCCGGGTGCAGGCCTGAGGTTACGTGGCCACCGGGCTTGCTAGCAGAAGTACCGTCCCGGTGGTGATGCTGCGGCCCGACACCCGTCCCGGTATCTGTATGCCGGGTTTGTAACTATGAATATTGCTGAATTACCATAATGACCCGATTATAAAACGAGGCAGACTTTTTCAGCACCAAAAGTGTGCTGAAAAACTCGGCTTATACTCAAGTATATATGGTACATTGGTTTAGCAATGCTGCTTTGTCTGCCTGCTATGTGGAATTATTCTTCCCACTGTTTACAAATCGTTGTCAAGGCATCTGCCCTGTCATCTGATAACAGGTCAGATGACATAACTCTGCTTTCTAGGTGAGGGAAGGGGGGCTCTAGGATCACGCTTACTTTCACGCAGTTATCTCATTTATCTGAGTTCAGTACAATCAGGTCAGCCAATTGAAGTTTGCTGATAAGCAGCTTAAACACTATTATTTCTCTACATAAACACAAAGCGAGCATTGAGTTTACTGCAAGTTGGTTGCCTGGGAGCACGTAAGTGTTCTCTCCAAACCTGTGTAATGTAATATACATTTACTGTTCATTTTATTTGATCTGCAATTCATTCTATTTGGACCCATTGGGACACATATTGTATTCTGCATGGCTTTTGATCATGGATCTCCCCTCCTCGACCTCCTTTCCATCTTGTTCTGCCCCTTGTCTTACAGATGCCCCCCCCTTCTCACTTTTTATTGACTACTGCATATGCTTAGTTGGTTTTTATAATTTATTTGGGCACGAGGCAGTTAACCTCCCCTTATTTGTTGTTTACGACTTTTTGTTGCATCTCATATAAAAATCTTCTTTAATAAAATTTACAGATGAAAAAAAAAAAAAAAAAATCTGTAAAGTCCAGATAAAGAAACAGCCCTCATTGCTTGTCAGTTTCACCATTTACTGTGAAGGAATCTGAACACCATTTAGAGTTATTCTGCCATCTTTCCTGATCCTGTCTGCTCTTAGGGAGTTTAACGTGTATCTACAGGCAATTGTTCCTTACTAAAGTGGCACTGACAGTGTTATAAAATCACGACTTGTACTAATTTTCTAGCTTGGCACTATGACAGGAAGCAACCTAGAAATGGTAAGTTGTCATGTCAACATGAACAGAAAAAAATAATAGATTTTGGATGATAACAGAGGATTTATAGTCTCAGCTCTTGTTCTCTGTCATACAATTAAAGTTTCTAAACTTTTTTCCCTCTCAACACCAGAGCTACTGATCTGTGAAATTAGAAATATTAAAAACGGATTTGTCTGACAAGAGCAGACTGCTAATAATATCAAGTCTTGTGTAAGATGGCTTCTAACTACGCAGCATAAGTCTTGCCAGTTTTCTGGATGAATGGAGTTGTTGTTTAAAAGATCAAGTGCAAGGTAATTTAGTCTCAGGAAAATTGACATATATGACAAATGTGTTTTCACTTTACCCCTTCCTTGCCAAGACCTTTGGGGTTCTGTTATTTCGTGTGAATAGGAGGGTTTGTTGGTTTATGCCCCTCCACTTTTTTTTTTGTACGATGGTCAGATTTTTAGGTTCCATAGTAGGATACCTACAGTATTATAGGAAAGATGCATAATAAATCATATATACTATACACAATGCCCTTCTTGAACTCTGATATTAGTGACCCGACACCCGCTATCCCATTGCTTTTCTGTTCCCAGTAGCAAAACAGGAAATTGTCTTGATAAATTCATTAAAAGGGTTTTCTGGATTAAAAATACTGATCAACTAGCCTAAGGATAGGTCACTAATATCAGATCTGTGGGGTCCAATACCCACCATCCCATCAATTACCGTATATACTCGAGTATAAGTCAACCCGAATATAAGCCGACCCCCCTAATTTTACCACAAAAAAAATGGAGAAAACTTAGTGACTCGAGTATAAGCCGAGGGGGGAAAATGCATGACATTCTGTTTGTGCTCATGTTAATCCTAGACGGCTTCAGGCCTATATGGTAATATCCCAGATGTCATGTGTTCTGGGATATTACCATATAGGCCCAAAGCCTGTGGTAGTAGTAATAGCCTGTTACTGCTAGCATAGGCTTTGGGCCTGTATGGCAACAGGCTGCTACTGCTACCATAATGCTTTAGGCCTGTATGATAATGCCCCAGATATACTTACACATTTACTCCTATTAATTCTTCCTATGAGTGTGTCCTGTGCACCAACCACACACATATATGTAAATCAACCTGCTTACTGGATGCCAGGGGTGGCATGATAGACAGACCAATTAGTTCTATTCTGCTAGCCCATGGATGTATTACACAGAACTATACCATTCAACTCATGATTATGGGCCCATATACGAACCTGGAACAATATGACCTACAGTTAGGGCCAGAAATATTTGGACAGTGACACAATTTTCGCGAGTTGGGCTCTGCATGCCACCACATTGGTTTTGAAATGAAACCTTTACAACAGAATTCAAGTGCAAGATTGTAACGTTTAATTTGAAGGGTTGAACAAAAATATCTGATAGAAAATGTAGGAATTGTACACATTTCTTTACAAACACTCCACATTTTAGGAGCTCAAAAGTAATTGGACAAATAAACATAACCCAAACAAAATATTTTTTTTTTCAATATTTTGTTGTGAATCCTTTGGAGGCAATCACTGCCTTAAGTCTGGAACCCATGGCCATCATCAAACGCTGGGTTTCCTCCTTCTTAATGCTTCACCAGGCCTTTACAGCCGCAGCCTTCAGGTCTTGCTTGTTTGTGGGTCTTTCCGCCTTAAGTCTGGATTTCAGCAAGTGAAATGCATGCTCAATTGGGTTACGATCTGGTGATTGACTTGGCCATTGCAGAATGTTCCACTTTTTTGCACTCATGAACTCCTGGGTAGCTTTGGCTGTATGCTTGGGGTCATTGTCCATCTGTACTATGAAGCACCGTCCCATCAACTTGGCAGCATTTGGCTGAATCTGGGCTGAAAGTATATCCCAGTACACTTCAGAATTCATCCGGCTACTCTTGTCTGCTGTTATGTCATCAATAAACACAAGTGACCCAGTGCCATTGAAAGCCATGCATGCCCATGCCATCACGTTGCCTCCACCATGTTTTACAGAGGATGTGGTGTGCCTTGGATCATGTGCCGTTCCCTTTCTTCTCCAAACTTTTTTCTTCCCATCATTCTGGTACAGGTTGATCTTTATCTCATCTGTCCATAGAATACTTTTCCAGAACTGAGCTGGCTTCTTGAGGTGTTTTTCAGCAAATTTAACTCTGGCCTGTCTATTTTTGGAATTGATGAATGGTTTGCATCTAGATGTGAACCCTTTGTATTTACTTTCATGGAGTCTTCTCTTTACTGTTGACTTAGAGACAGATACACCTACTTCACTGAGAGTGTTCTGGACTTCAGTTGATGTTGTGAACGGGTTCTTCTTGACCAAAGAAAGTATGCGGCGATCATCCACCACTGTTGTCATCCGTGGACGCCCAGGCCTTTTTGAGTTCCCAAGCTCACCAATCAATTCCTTTTTTCTTAGAATGTACCCGACTGTTGATTTTGCTACTCCAAGCATGTCTGCTATCTCTCTGATGGATTTTTTCTTTTTTTTCAGCCTCAGGATGTTCTGTTTCACCTCAATTGAGAGTTCCTTTGACCGCATGTTGTCTGGTCACAGCAACAGCTTCCAAATGCAAAACCACACACCTGGAATCAACCCCAGACCTTTTAACTACTTCATTGATTACAGGTTTACGAGGGAGACGCCTTCAGAGTTAAATGCAGCCCTTAGAGTCCATTGTCCAATTACTTTTGGTCCCTTGAAAAAGAGGAGGCTATGCATTACAGAGCTATGATTCCTAAACCCTTTCTCCGATTTGGATGTGGAAACTCTCATATTGCAGCTGGGAGTGTGCACTTTCAGCCCATATTATATATATAATTGTATTTCTGAATATGTTTTAGTAAACAGCTAAAATAACAAAACTTGTGTCACTGTCCAAATATTTCTGGCCCTAACTGTATATAAAAATCACGATTAAACCAGCCTAGACAGCACTCCTGTGCTAGACTGCAAATAAATATCCAGTGTGCACTCAGTGACTGCCTCAGGCACACCACAGGTAACTAACAACTAAAGTTACAGTAAAAGTCCTAACTCAATCTACAATTTTGCCTAACCAAATTCTAATTAGCTAGCTAACCTGAGCACACGCAGTGCATTTCTGAAATGATACTAGGGCAGCGGGCTGAGGAACCTCCCTCCTTAAAAAGGGGAAGGGCGGTCCCAAGCAAACAGCCCAGCTGCCCACGCGAAGCACACATTGGCCGACATCCCAGTCCGTCAGAGAGCCAACCATGCCCAGCTGCTGCAAGAAAAGTTAACCCTTGCAAGTAGGACAGAAACACGTAGGGAAATGTGACAGCTGGCATAGCACAACAATCGAGGAGCGGACTGCGACCGGTCCCCTTGGCCTCAGCTGCCGCACTGTCCTAACACATATCCCTTAGCCAGTGACAGTGTGAGAGGATAAAATTAATGCAAAATAACAAATAATCGATTTCAGCAAGTTCACACAGATTAATTGAGCTAAATTTCAATTTTGATTATTTTGCCATGCATTTCCCAACAGTAGCATGGGCCATAGAATATAATGGGTTACTGTGCTAGTCATGAAAAACATAGCTTGCCCACTGAAAGCAAATGCTCATGGACATGGAGCATTAAGCTTTTGTAGTAGGCATGGTCAAAAACTTATACAACCGTACCCTGCTTCTATTATTTACTGATAGCTATTACAATGAAAATCAGTACTGGATTTATGTACATATTAAAGGGAATCTTTTAGGAGGTTTTTGAACGCTAAACTGGTCCTAACGTGTGCAAGATGAAGTAAGAACATTCCCTATGGTGCCCATCACTGAACTTCCTGTTGCTTTTAAAACCTTATGCAAATTTACCTTAACTAGTCAAAGGGGCGGGTGAGCAGCTACATCTAGTCATGCAGTCAATGATCTAAATCACTCCCTCTGCAACACAACTGGCATGTCCTTCACAGTCAGAAGTCAGTCTGATACACCTTTCAAGGTGTGACTACTGCATGACTAGATGAAGTTTCTCCTTGCACCCTGAACTGTTCAGCAACAGAAAGCTTATTGAGGGGCACCATGTCATTGCTTGATGCTGCATAGGCTAGAACTAGTTTAGCTCAGAGATAGATCCCAGACATCCAAACTCCTTCAGTAGTGCCAGCTGTGATGCCAGATGGACTTGTGCTGAATTTGAGGCCCAAGTTATCACCACAGAAACTATTACAAGAAATAAACCAGAACACACAACATCTTACAAGGCAGATCTGAACCAGGAGGTCCAAGATCCAAGACAAAAATAAGTCTGGGAGGTAATATCGAAGCCAGAATCAGGGGAAAAGCAGATTTTTAATAACAAGCTGCTAATTGGATAAGCTACTACAGAAGCTTGACAGGTTGGCACCTCATGGTCCCACGTTGTGAAAATGCAGCATTTTATGTTGCAGATTTTGCTATGTTTAGAAGTGGATTTAACAGAAGGGGGCCATATAAGTACTTTCATTATATTTCCCATTCCTTTCCAAGCCATTCTTGATCCGGGCTCAAAAAAATGCAGCAAAATCTGTAACAAAAAAACTGTGCGTTTCCCCAACGTGGGGCCTTGGACTAAAGCAACAGCAAGACAAAATGAGATTCCTGACATGTGTGATATGTTTTCAGTGTCAGTTCAGTTTCTGTGGCGACTATCTGGTATTAGCATGTCATATAAAAGAAACATAAAAGAGGTAAATGTGCACATAATACATGTATCACATTCGGTAACAGATTGTGTAATCACAGAAAAATTGGTTATAAAAGATCGTCCTTTGATTGATGCAAACTACACATTGAGATAACTGCAGTAATATCAAGTATGTATAGACTCACAGCTGTAATATATCTGTACACACAAGAGCATCATACATTTAGAGTAATTTCACATGTCAGAAAATGAATAGGAATTCTTCTTCATTTTCTTTCACCATATATGGCTACGGGCTACCTGTGATGGGATGCCGATGCAGGGCATTGGCATTCCACTGTGGCTTACCATGCAAGCTCTGTCTCCCAATAGGAGGCAGATTCTTGGCAGAATCAGTCGGACATTCATGGCAAATTCCTCATATGAACACACAGAGAATGTTTTTTTTCTCCATTTTAGCTTATACACATACCTTTCTGGCTGCATGAATATCAAAAAATGGCTTATTTCGAACACTAAACGGTTCCTGTGTTTTGTCTATATGCCCAGTCTTCATTTTTTCATGTCTGGGGAAAATAATCTCTTTTTCAATGCAAGCAAGACGGATGTTAAAGTCACAGTCCCCAACAGGCTGACCCTGAAAAATGACAAAGTGGGAAGTTAAGATGAATTCTAAATGCTGTGCTTTGTAGGCAAAACAAGAAAAACTACAGCAATTGCAATAGATTCAGTAAGTTATAGAGACTCCATGTTGGACAATTATACTTTACTATAGGTAAAGGCATGCAAATAAAATAGCAGACAAGAAAGTAAAAGCAGGCCTATAGATTCCGTCAGGACTAGTAAGAAAAAGTTGTTAACTGAAGTCGAAATAAAACATAACCATATGTAAACTTTATCGACAATTAAAAGCTAAAGTTTTTGTCTAAATATAAATGAATGAACATCTTGCAGGGTTTTAAAGGTTTTCTCTTACCATTTTAGTGGCGACAGTCTCTTGTCTAGATTGTTTGCTACTGGTGCATATACCGTAGGAATTTTCTATGGCCTACCAACTGTCAGAAACCCAAAGGTTATTTCCTTGTTGCGGTCGGAGTTATCTTCTCATGTACATAGTGTCCTTCACCATCCATCATGGATGGTTTCTGACAAATACAAGACCATGGAAAGGTTCTGCATGGTCATATCCATAAGCAACTGGTCAAGACAAAAGACTTTCACCACTACAATGGTTGAAGAAACTCTTTAACTATCTGAAATGTAAAATTCTTTAAATTTTCAAAAAAGTTTAACTTTTAATTGGCTACAAATTTAAATATGGCTACGTACATGAGAAAATCCCTATAATTAAATGCAGAGCTTGTTACGTATTCACTTTGATAAGAAATCTCTGTCAAAGAGAAAGAAAAAAACGCTCTACCCAAAAATAATCCAAGGAATAACTATGTATAAGAAGGGCTGCGCGGAAATCCCAGACTGATAGGATATGCAAAATGTGAGACGTTGAGTAAAAACATCCAGAATGCCCAAAATTCTTAAATAAAATATAACTTTTACTTCATAGCAAGTTAAAACATCTTACAACATGGATCTAGGACAGGGGTGCTCACACTTTCTCAGCATGTGAGCTACTTCTTTAAATGGCCCAGCCCTAAGATCGACTACCCACTTCTTGTGGGCAGGGCCTGTGGGCGGGGCCGGGCGGGCCTGTAGGCGGAGCGGGGCATGTCTGTGGGCGGGGCTGAGCATGTGGGCGTGCAGATCGTGAGAGGTGGCCGCCCAGGCATCCCTGCTGTCTGCTTCTTCACAGCGCAGGCTGAGAGTTATCCCTGGACACTGGCAGGCTGGGGCTGCGGCAGCCCCGCCTGCCAGTGTCCGTAGATGACTCTCAGCCTGCGCTGTGAACAAGCACTTGCAGGCCACTCTTAGGGATGGAGGGGGCCGGGTTGCTGCTTCTTCACAGCGCAGGCTGAGAGTCATCTACGGACACTGGCAGGCGGGGCTGCCGCAGCCCCAGCCTGCCAGTGTCCAGAGATAACTCTCAGCCTGCGCTGTGAAAAAGCAGACAGCAGGGATGCCTGGCTGCATCCCGCGATCGACCCATACGTCCACTGCGATCGACTGGTAGATCGTGATCGACATATTGGGCACCCCTGATCTAGGATAAGAAGACAAGAAAAGCCTATGTGTTTCAAAACCTACATTGCGGTCTGTTAGTCATAGCATGCTTCTATCGGACTAAGGATGTCAGCCATTTATGAAGGTGTCAGAGGCAAACTGTGAGAAAAATAGAGGAATCTGAATTGGTAGTAGGGCTGGGCAATTATCACCTAAACCAAAATCCTGATTTACCAGGCATTTTACCTAAATTAAAATGAATGGTGATTATTTAGGTCATGCCCCCTTTTAAACCACACCCCGTTTTACAGGATGACATATTGGGCGAACCTCACGAGATTCATCTCATCAGATTCATCCAGCAGTTTCGTTCGGGCTGAACATTGGCAAAATGAATGTGGTATTATACTCTGGGGTCTGAAGAGAGACTCGGGAGGTGATAAAACAGAAAAACAAACAAACAATGTTATTTACCTCTCCTGGGCTCCGGCACAACTACATGCTGCCTTTGACACTTCTGACTGCTATCAGAGACCACTGAGGCCTGTAACTGAGCCTCAGCATCATGTGCCGAGAGCAGGGCCGAAGAGAACAGGGAGCTGTGCCAGAGACACTCAAGAAAAAAAACAGCAAAATCTGCAAAAAAAAATAATTAAAAAAAATAAAAATAAAAAAAATAAAAATCAGCTTTTCAGCAACGTGGGGGCCTTAATCTAAAGAGACTTTCCAGATCTTACATATTGATGGCCTATCCTTAGGATACGTCATCAATATGTGATCGGTGGGGGGGGGGGAGGGCAGACATCTGGAACCTCAGTCAAGCATATCACTCACAAGCATTTTGACTGCTTCCTTGAGCTGATGACGACACATTCATTGATCATATGGTGCAGCAACTCAAGTCACATTTTGTGAATGGGGCACTGTGGTTGTCCCTTGGGTTGGACCCCAACCAATGACACACTGATGACCTATCCAATACATAAGTCCCGGAAAACCCCTTATTGTATACCTTATATATTAGAATAAAACTGGACAACTACCTAATGTGTAAGGAAGCATTATAACTATTCGCCAAAGGCTGGTGTAAAGAAGGATGGAACTATTGGATTTCAACAGGACTGATCTTTTTGTTCTCAGGGAAAATACATGCATGTGTATAGGGGTGTCAACATGAAGAGATGACGGCAATTACGATACCAAAAATCAGACATAAAAGTTTGGAGTACAAACAGCAAAAGCTAGAAAAACTGTTAAAAATTAGATAGAGATATAGAGAGATTTAGAAAACAATTTACTTTTTGGAGGAGGTACTACTGTTCTGGTACCAATAAAAGGCTAAAGGCTTGTATAAAGCTTCTAACAGGAAACAGAACATATTGCTCCTTTAGGCTAAGGCCCCACATTACGGAAACGCAGCTTTTTTGTTGCAGATTTTGTTGCGATTTTTTGAGCCAAAGCCAAGACTGGCTACAATAGGAATAGGAGATAGAGAAGAAGTTCTTACATTTCTCCCTTCTGCTCAATCCACTCCTGGTGTTGGCTCAAAAAACTGCATCAAAGTCTGCAACAAAAAAAGCTACATTTCCGCAACGCCTTAGTCTTGTCCAGTTCTTTGCATGTAGAAGCTGTAATGACCAAAATGGATCTACCTGGGTGCAAGAAAGTCTCCTGTACAGACAATTCTAGCATGTGACGTGGGTGTCAGGGGTTAATTCACTCCACTCACTCAATCTTACACTTAGGTTGTAAAATGTGCATAAATCACACAGTACATGCACCCCAAATATACGCTGTCACCACTACTGATTGAGGCTCACATATGAATGCGCCTCAGTCAGACACATAAAAAAAACAAAAGAACTTGATAGTCTTCAGTAGTTGATACCTTTTTAATGGCTAACTCATAATGATGACAGATTTACGACGTTTCGGAACTCTCGGCTCCTTTCTCAAGTAAATTTAAAACATTTCTGAAGGATGCATATTTATATGCATCCTTCAGAAATGTTTTAAATTTACTTGAGAAAGGAGCCGAGAGTTCCGAAACGTCGTAAATCTGTCATCATTATGAGTTAGCCATTAAAAAGGTATCAACTACTGAAGACTATCAAGTTCTTTTGTTTTTTAATATTTCCAACCCACTGGCTAACTCAGTCAGACACAAACACACTTTAAAAAAGTAACAGGTTCATAGAGCCAAAGTACCATTAAATTTAACAATTTAATATCCAAGGGGTTTAGTGCCATATATGTATATATAAAAGATGAGAAGACAAGCAAAACAGTTTATAAAGCAAAAGGAAGAAAAAAACTGAATAAACTCGACAACTTAGAATCCTATTGTTTCCATGGAGCTTGGATCTCTGAGATGGCTTGGGCACATCGAGCTTGTTTGCTGGCTTCCAAGATGTTACAAAGTTCCACAGTATTCCCAGTCCTTTGTGTAATATGAAGTGCCAAGCTTGTGCTTAGCCACGCCTCCTGCCAGTGTGAACCCCTGCTTCCCCTTTCTACATCTTGGAAAGCTGGGGAGTGAATAATTTCATCCATGCTTTGGAAAGATGACGAACCTACAGAAGGCTGAGGTCGCTGTCCGGTCACAACTCCCCCTTTCTTATACCTGACTGACCAAGAAGTTGTAAATCAATACACCTGCCTTGGCAGTAATAGCTGAAAATCTGGGTCAGACAGTTGTATCAAGTGGATTGAAAATTTATTATTTCAAGAGTATTTCTAAAATCCTGTAGACTGAATTAAAGACCGTAGGCAATTTTTTAAAAACCTTTCACTTTACTATTCATTTATTGAAAAAACCTTTATCAAGTTTTGAGTTCAAATTCAGCAGAACTTAAGGAACAGTTATGCGAAATAGCAATCCTTTATAAATATTAAAAGGGTGGTTTCATTAAATAAATGTTATTGCATATCACATGACCATGGTCTGATTTGTATTCCCTTGAAGTAAACAAAGAATAAATGACAGTAAGTAGAAATCTAGAAACAGAGAGGAAATTATATAATTTTCCAATATACTTTCTGCATAATTTTTCATTATAGAAACAACATTTATTTGCTGAAACTGGATAACAAATAATAATAAATAAATAAATAAAACATATAGAGACCAAGTAAAATTATCTGGAAAAACAGACTTAGGCTAGGTTCACAACTGTGACCCCCAAGCGGACCCCTCCAACAAAAACCTAATCCACATAAAAAGTGGTTACCTTAGGAAACCCAGGAAACCCAAAAGTGCTGCTTACACTTACATTTTTCATGTGGACAGAGGAACGGAATTCCTGAACACTGATGTGAACAGAGCATGAGGAAAAAAAACAAAATCAGGCTCTTGGGATGTATTATATTGTTTCATGAAAGAAAAGTCATCCTTAGCACCATTACGTTTAGAACAATAAGATTTCATGGGGCAAATATTTTATCCATCATTATAAGTATTAAACCAAATGGCCATCCTGGGACTAATACAATATATTTACGCGTCTGTAATTTTATATGGGAGTACACTCAGTTTTTGTCTAAACAAAAAAATTCAATAAGAGTATAAAATGCAGTGAAACCTCTCCAAAAGGCCACATCTTTCAGAAGATCATTCCCTACCTAGACCACATTATCTATGATGAATTTTCAGTTTTCCACATTAACCATCTTCTTGAGGACACCACTTTTTAATGCAATATTGGATGGTCATCTCAAAGGAGTTTCACTGTAGAATGAAAAAATATCCATCATGTTCCTAAATATTTGTTTTGTTGACTTGTTCTTCCTCAAATCCATATTATAAAGTGTGATTCCAACATTCCATTAGTCAATATCATAGCCACCATTAATAAGTTATCAGTCAGAAACTGAAATTTAAAAAAAAAACAAAAAAAAACCTTTTATGCAACATATGGAGCGACGCAAGAACATATTGTGAAGGAAACAGAAATGTCACTGAGAAAGACATTCAGAAGATTAATGGAACGGGCAAATCACACAACTGCTGGAGTGCGAGAAACAACTGTCGCAACTGGACATGATTTAGACTACTATGTCAAATAAGATAAATGGCTTATAACTGATCACTACAGTGGGCACGATAAATGTGTGATTGGCAGGATAAAAAAAACATCACGCATTCTACCTACCGCACTAGTGAGCCACACACAGAAAAAGAAGAAACAGCCATAGTGAGTGCTGAGAAAGAGACTCATCTGCTTGTGTGGCGCTGATGGGAGCTGAATTTTAAAGTTATACCATCAAGCACATGTTGCAAATGAATGCAACGTGAAAGAGAGCCAATATTTGCATTTCAAATGCAGACTGGAAACTTTAAAAGGAAAACGACGAGCCCCCCTACAGGCATAGCAGAGTAACATTAAATTAAATTGCCAAACCCAAACAAGATTCATGACCTACTCTTTTCAACCGCACTTTTATTCATTGTGATGTGAATACTTGAAAGCTTTAAAAAGCTTGAAAATGTTTGTATTATTGAAGCAGATTACAATTACATTAGGTTTTGTTCTTGGCTGGGATTAGTACAAATAAAAAAGGTACATTGAGGTACCAGTGAAAATAAAGCGTACAATCGCTGCTATTAGAAATAATTAAATGGATGTTTACTGCCTGAAGGATTAAAAAAATATAGAAAAATGTTTAAAAAGGCATTATATAATACCATTAAAAGTTTCCACCACAAACCCATCTATTATGGCCTGTAATTAAAATAGAAAAACCAAGGGCTTGAGGAAAGATGGAGATGATCTTTCTCTGGTCTCTACATAAAAACCACATGGGCGGACTTACTTGTTGATCAAACAAATGAAAGAAGACTATCCTAAAGCAACTAGTATGTAGCTATGAACAATAAATACTATAGAGCGAGCATTACCGTATTTTTCGGACTATAAGACGCACTTTTTTCCCCCAAAATTTGGGGGGAAAAGAAGGGTGCGTCTTATAGTCTGAATGTGGCGCCTGGCATCCGCTGTAATAGAGAGGCGGAAGCCGGCAAGTGATAGACGCCATTACAGGTGCCGGGGCCTGCGATATCGCTGCGCTCCTCTGCCCTGCATGAAGCCAGCAGCGGGAGAAGTGATGCTGCTATTCCGCTCCTCCGTCCCCCCGCCGCTGGCTTCATGCAGGGCAGGGCAGCGATGTCTCAGGCCCCGGCGTCTATCCCTCCCCGGCATCCGCCTCTCTAGTACAGCGGATGCCGGGTCAGTATCGGTGGCCCCTTCTCCCCCGGGGCCGGTCCCCACCGGCCCCGTACCTGTAAAGTTGCAGGCCGGCTCCTGCGCGACGATATCGCAGGAGCCGACCTGTTCGGGTGACAGCCGGGAGCCTAATGAGGCTCCCAGGCCTGTCACGGCTATATATTAGTATTGCGGCTGGGTCTATGACCAGCCGTAATACTAGTAGACAGAATGTCCCATAGACGGCAATACAGTTGTATTGCCGTCTATGGGACTTGCAATCAAGTGACCGCAGGTTCAAGCCCCCGGGGGGGAATAAAATAGTAAAAAAAAAAAAAAAAAGCTTTAAAAATATATAATAAAAATATGAAATAAATAAAAGTTCTAAATCACCTCCTGTCTCTAGAATATATATATATATATATATATATATATATATATATATATATATATATATATATATATAAAGTAGAAAATCATATATCATAAACCACCGTTTTTTTTTTTTCAATAAAAGGTGATCTAAGAAATAGATATTCCCCAAAATGGTATAACTAAAAAGTACTTCTGGCCCCGCAAAAAAAAACACTCTATGCATCCCCGTACAGCTGCAGGGTCACCTGTCAATGTGGCCTTGCAGCTGTTGCAAAACTACAACTCCCATATATTAAATATTTTACCAGTTTTTGCTTCAAAATTTTTTTTCCCTATTTTCCTCCTCTAAAACCTAGGTGCGTCTTATAGTCCGAAAAATATGGTGTATATACCGCGCATGAGGACTCTGTAGGTGGCAGATAAGTATTTACACTACAAGAGATTAAGTTCCATGCACCTTGCAAAGCAATCCAGCATTCTCTGTTCCTCATACTAGCCAGGTGTACTTCCCATCCACTAATGTAGCTGTGAGTAGCATAATGGACAACGAAGTTCAATAAGAGTATAGTGACAAATCAAAAGTTGTTAAGCTACCATCCTACAGGTTGAAAAGGAATTTCAGAATCATTATTTAAAGGGGTATTCCCATCTAAACTGCACACTTATGTAAATTCAAGTGTTTTCCTAAACACATTGCTTTAGAAATGCTGCTTAGTTTGTCTGCTAAATGAAATTAATCCTCCCTTTGCTTACACAAAGTTGTCAAGGAATCTGGCCTGTTATCTGATCTCAGGTTGGATGATGTGACTCACTAATTTATAGTGGGAAAGTGGGCTGAGCTCTCTGTATTAAGCTTGCTATAAGAACTGCTCTGTTATCTGTTATCTCCCACTCCTCCATGCAATCAGGTCAGCTAATTTCAGTTTGCTGATAAAGTCTTGAATAGTATCAATTACCTCTCTTTGTAAACACAAAGATAATATTGAGTTTACTGCAAGTTTGTTATTGGTCCTAGCAGAATGTACCGTATTTTTCGGACTATAAGACGCACTTTTTTTCCCCCAAATTTGGGGGGAAAAGAAGGGTGCATCTTATAGTCTGAAGGTGGCGCCTGGCACCCGCCGTAATAGAGAGGCGGATGTCGGCAAGGGATAGATGCCGGGGCCTGAGACATCGCTGCGCTCCTCTGCCCTGCATGAAGCCAGCAGCGGGAGGAGTGATGCTATTCCGCTCCTCCGTCCCCCCTGCCGCTGGCTTCATGCAGGGCAGAGGAGCGCAGCGATGTCTGTGATGTCGTCTATCCCTCGCCGGCATCCGCCTCTCTAGTACAGCGGATGCTGGGTCAGTATCAGCGGCCCCTTCTCCCCCGGGGCCGGTCCCCACCGGCCCCGTACCTGTGAAGTTGCAGGCCGGCTCCTGCGCGGCGATATCGCAGGAGCCGACCTGTTCGGGTGACAGCCGAGAGCCTAATGAGGCTCCCAGGCCTGTCACTGCTATATATTAGTATTGCGGCTGGGCCTAAGACCAGCCGTAATACTAATAGACAGAATGTCCCATAGACGGCAATACAGTTGTATTGCCGTCTATGGGACTTGCAACCAAGTGACTGCAGGTTCAAGCCCCCGGGGAGGAATAAAATAGTAAAAAAAAAAAAAAAAAAAAAAAAAAAAAAAACTTTAAAAATATATAATAAAAATATGAAATAAAAGTTCTAAATCACCTCCTGTCCCTAGAATATATATATATATATATATATATATATATATATATATATATATATATATATAAGTAGAAAAACATATATCATAAACCACCGGGGTTTTTTTCAATGCAAGGTGATCTAAGCAATAGATAGTCCCCAAAATGGTATAACTAAAAAGTACTTCTGGCCCCGCAAAAAAAAACACTCTATGCGTCCCCGTACAGCTGCAGGGTCACCTGTCAATGTGGCCTTGCAGCTGTTGCAAAACTACAACTCCCATATATTAAATATTTTACCATTTTTTGCTTCCAAATTTTTTTTCCCTATTTTCCTCCTCTAAAACCTAGGTGCGTCTTATAGTCCGAAAAATACGGTAAGTTTTTTTCTCTCTAAAACTGTGTAGTATATAATACAATTACTGTGCATATCTGATCTACATTATTATAGATTTCTAGCAATCATAAAAAAATAATCTCTCATGGTAAACATAATGTCTATATATACTGAGGTACTCCCTAGTGTCCTCTTCATCAAAGAGTCAAAGCCCACCCTCCAGCTTGTTGAAGAATACAGCAAGTGAGAGGAAGAGCAAGCAGGCAAGCTGGTGAGCAATGGAGATAAGAAAACCCCTTTAATTTGCACAAACTACGATTCTCTGTGGGGGCTATTAAGTATTTAAAGGGCATTAGTGGACTTAGAGGTAAGGGCCAAAATGATAAAGTGGCCTTCAAAAAGGAATTGATGGGAAGCAGAAATGATGGGAATCTCCATAAATGAATTCCTAGCGGAGCAGGAATGACTTGTAAGTCTCTGTACTGTCTATGTAGGCAAACACTCTCCCTGATGTGTACGATTATCCCCTGACCCTGGGAATCTCCATGTAAGTCTAGTAGGTAATAAAGGTTTTAAGGGCAATTTGAAGTTGATAGCAAAGCCAGAGCCAGCCCAGGATGTGCAACAGCTATATAAAACTGTTTGTCTTTTAAGTACAGTAATATATGGTTCTAAAAGGGAAATCAGTTAAGTGGATTTTCTACCACAAACTGGCCCCACTGTGTGCAGGATTAAGTAATTCCCGCTCCATTGGTTCCTTCTGCAAACTTTCTGTTGCAGAAAAGTAATACATTTTTGAAAGCATAAAAAGTCATATGTAAATTAACCTAAGTGGTCACGATGAGGAGCAACTTCAGCCTAGTCCCACTGTCCCCTTGCTAATCATGCCTCCTGGGCATGTGACATCTTGGAGTAAGGTGACTATGAGGGAGAGGTCAGGAAATGTCATTAGCATAGGGATAGTGCGGCTAGGCTGAAGCTGCTCCCTACCCCCTGTGACCGCTTAGGGTAATTTGTATATGACTTTTTTGTTTATCCTTTCAAATATTTATAACTTCACTTTGCAAAAAAAAAATTAAAAAAATTACAGAATGACAACAGAAAGGGATTTACTTTATCCTACACATGAGGAAAGTTTATGGCAGAAAAAACATGTGACATGTTCCTTTCAGCCTTGCCGAATGCTAAATACTGTACATTTAATATACACACATACAGTATATATGTGCTGTACACACAGTACATATACTGCACATATACACCATATAAAAACTCTGCCTACACACACACACACACGAATGAAACAAACATAAATGGAACACATACACTACACATATACATCATATAAACTCTGCATAAACACACATGCCCTATTAACTAAACACAGACATATACACTCATAAAAAGGTATAAGCTCTATACTCCTCCTGTCAGAAATTGACAGCAGTATACAGCACACGTTAGCTTGTCTACATAACACTACACATTAGCTGTTGGCCTTCATTACACCTATTTTCCATACTAAGTTAAGCCTCATGGACTCCCCTATCCTACTTCTCTGCCCTTCCCTCAACACTTCCCCCTGCCTCTCCCCATCCCTAGCATCAAAATGCCTAAACACAGTACTAGTCTCATTTTGAGGTGGCAAGTGTCACAATGACAGTTTGTGACACAGCAGGGACAAATTCGCAATGCAGCCTACAGGTGTCCCATACACAAAACAGGGAGATGGACATATGCAGCAGTGCTCACGTCAGTGTTGGACACCATTCCTCCCCGCTCACACTCTACAGCGCGATAGGCGCTGCTGGGCAGAAGGACGTCCTGGCTAACTGTCAGAAACGCCCTTCTGACTGTAAAGTGCTATGGTACCAGGACCGATAGCGCTTTACCCGAGGCACAGATCGGGAAAGCCGATAGTGCGCTGAATTCAGCACACTGTCAGCTTTCCAGCAGTATATAAAACTGCATGTGCCCAATCTGATGAAAGGTCCTCTTTAAGATCTGTGGGACTTTAGCCAACCTCCCTGGATGTGGCTTCCAGAAGAAAATAGATGAAACATTGAATAGACTGTTCTTTGGTTTTTGACAAGTCACAACAGCTTTATGTTCACATACGCAAAGATGAAGCATACAAAGACAATAACATTGCACCCATTGTGAAACAAGGAGGCAGCTCAGTTATGTTTTGGAGTTTCTATGCTGTGTCTGGCACAGGGTGTCTTGAATCAGTGCAGGATATAATGAAATCTCAAGGCTATCAAGGCATTTTGGAGTGAAATGCACTGCAAAGCGTCTGAAAAATTCGCTTCAGTCATTGGTCATGGGCCTTCCAACAGGATAATGATCCAAAGTATAGAGCTAAGCATTGGCATACACTGAAGTGTCCTTCTATGAGCCCTGATCTAAATCCTATTAAACATCTGCAGAAGGAGCTGATACACAGAGTACAACTGGTCATAATAAATGCTATTTGTTACATTGTAAAAGTTTTAATTTATTATATTTTTAGTAAATAATCCAGGAGTGACAATATTTCAGGATTTATAAAATGAGACAGCACTCTCTCTATACAAGGATATCTAATATCTTAGTAAGGAACTAACCAATTGTTTTCCATTCCTAGAACTACCAGGTCACCTTTAGCATCTGTCAAATAAATGCAAATGACATACTAAGTACTCAGCAAATTGACAATGATAGGAAAGGTATGGAAAGCAAACTTGCAGTTTTGCCATTTCAAAAACCCACACTATATCAGAAGACAAGGGGTTAATTTCACGTAAAATACTTTGCTACTTTTAAAGTACAATGGAGAAAAAATCTGTATGCTCAGCTCCATGACTTCAGCCATCATTATTGGATTTGTGGTTTAATGAAAACGCAGAAAGACTGTAAATTGTGAGCCTCAATTATGGTTTGGTGAATCCGACAATTAGAGTTCAATAACTCCAATTTCTATAATACCCAATTCTATTTTCTAAGAGAAATGATATAAATTGCTTCTCTTTATTCACCTTCCTCATTTCAGACCAAAGCTTTCGTTCTGGAGAGTCATCCCTACAGTTATCTATATAATGGACATCCTATCATTTACAGCTATTTTAGTTGAAGGGGGAAGTGGTGGGGGCAGTCACATCCCAAGAAGTTTATGCTGTTGTATGACTTCAAAGCCGCAATCTGCTTCTGCAATGAATTTAATACCGACTATATCCCAATAGGTTGTATACAAGGCACGTAGCTAGCAAAAAACATAATATAGTTTTTAAAAGCAGTGTTCCAGAAAAAAAATATATTTTAAAGGGGTTGTCCAGTTTCAGAGCAAAATTATGACACAAATGTTATAGTTTGTAAAATTTACAATTCTCTAATACACTTTCAGTATCAATTCCACAGTTTTCTGGACCTTTGCTTGCTGTCATTCATTATGCTTACTTGCAGCAGATAAAAATTAGTCCATGGCCATGTGATATACATTCCATGGTCATGTGATATACAGTCCATGGTCATGTGATATACAGTCCATGGTCATGTGATATACAGTCCATGGTCATGTGATATACAGTCCATGACCATGTGATATACAGTCCATGGTCATGTGATATACAGTCCATGGTCATGTGATATACAGTCCATGGTCATGTGATATACAGTCCATGGTCATGTGATATACAGTCCATGACCATGTGATATACAGTCCATGACCATGTGATATACAGTCCATGGTCATGTGATATACAGTCCATGGTCATGTGATATACAGTCCATGGTCATGTGATATACAGTCCATGACCATGTGATATACAGTCCATGACCATGTGATATACAGTCCATGACCATGTGATATACAGTCCATGGTCATGTGATATACAGTCCATGGCCATGTGATGAACACACAGCTTCACTACACAACCACAGTGAGGATAAGCTTGAATAAGTCGAGGAGTAGTTTAAATGGAGCAGATATAATGGCAAATGGGATGCAGCACAGGGTCTGAGGGGTCCATTTGCTCTCATTACAATCCAAACTCCTAAATCAACTGTATCCGAAAATCTTATGATATCCATCTTACAAATATTCACAAGATTTGCGCAGTGATTTTTGTTCAGATATAAACATGCCTGAATTAGAACTGCTATTATTATACCCTGAGAACTCTTCAGTTCCCCGCTAGTCTATGTCCTGTGTTTAGGCCTCAATGGTTCCTGAAGTCATTATGGAGTCCAGAAGAGGCCCAGATAAGACCAGGACCAGAGCCCATAGGAGGCGAGTAACACTGTCTGTAATGTTTACTCACATCCCCTAGGCCTCCGATTATTATGACTGAGGTCTGAAGAGACCCAAGAGCCGAGTGAATGGGGAGGACCATGCTTTCTGAGCAGCCCAGCCCCACAGTACCCTTAATCCGTCCCTGCGAGAGGTGGACAAGCTTAGTCAGTTCCATAGACTTGGGAATGGCAGCACACATATTCATTCACTGCTCCACTCAAAATTCTCCTCACTGAGGATGTGCGCTGAAGAAAAGAAACATGTAGAAAACCAATTGTGACAATTCTCATTATTGGTGCATTCATGTACATATACAGCCTAGTAATTGTATAGCTTACACAATAGAGAATACATGCCCCCGTAAGTGGAAATGCCAGTCATTATTTTGCATCTGTGCTCCTGCAGCCCAATGACAGATAACAGTAAAGCCAAAGTCTAACATTTGCTTTTCTAAAAAGAAATAAAGAACATGTCTGTCTATATTATTTCCTTAGAACAAATATTCCCTAAAGGTTCCTCAATGTTCATTCTACAAGTTCCATCACTACCAGCAGAATTTACAGTATAATAGTAATGTAAAGGCGCTGTCTGCCAGCATTTCCATACAAGAGTACCTTCATCGCCTAAAAAGCTTCAGCCGCCCAAGAACAGTGCTGTTGTTCTTTAGGCTACGTATATAATGGCATTGCTTGGTCTGCTTTCCTGATCCATTCAACGATGGGATGGAAAGCTTAACATTATTGTTAAGGATGAAAAATTAAAGTGGAAGGAGCTAGGTTTGCATCCATCGTTCTGTCAAGTTTCTGATTCTATGATGGATCAGAACAACAGACCAACAGTGCCAATGTGAACACATTCTTTGACTGTCCTTCAATGAACATATGTTATCCATTCTATATAAACATTACTTACACACTTTACAATAACTATGGCCTGTTTTGTAGCACTTATGACGATTCTAAATTATGCCATGGCATCTAATAGTGGAGTGTGCCATTGAATTGTTTATAACAAGTGACCATGAAATACATTTTTGCATTTACAACATCAAATATTAACCTAGCTCGGTTCACAGAAAAACTTATAAGCAAGTCGTTTTAACAAGTGAAGTAGAAAACCAAAAGTCTCATTAAGTATCTCTGTGATGTGTATCATTAGGAGACAGTAGATACTGAAGACCAGAACAAGTTGGTAAGGTGGCTTAATGAAGTCTAAGAACATGTCATATCAATGACACCTACCCCTATAAATGTGTTAAAGTATATAGAAATAACAGACAAGCAAAACAAATACCATGGGCAAGATTGCGTTATGATGGTTTAACACCTTCAAGAAAAAATGTCAAACTTTGTTGAAATGCCGAAGTAGAGCTGAAAGATTAAACTTAAGTAAGCGCGGTAATATACCTCACACACGACACTATAATAATGTAATGTGCCATTACCTGTAATTCATACTAATACACAAACGAAGTACGATAGGAGCCATACAATAGGAAGAAGAGTGGCAACTATGAGTCACATTTTAACATTTTAAAACATGCCATTGGAAATTCCTATTTGTCTTCTGATGGGAAACTATAGAAATTCCTATTTGCTTCTTGATGGTGAAGGAACCATACTTTGCCTTTTATTGCAGAATAGAAAGAGAGTGAGTTTTTCTAGACATGGGAGGGGGAACACGAGAATCATCTTGACATAACCTTTCATCATTCAGTGCTTGTAAAGGGATTGTTTTGACTTACGGTGTGGACTTTTTGACAGCACTTACTTAGGATTCTGGCACTACCTCAACATGACAAAGCCTATGCAATGAAGCATAAATTCGAAAGAACCTGCTTTCCCCAGAAGAGCAGAAATATAAATCACAATGAAGAAAAGTCCATGTAGTAACTAAAATATTCCTGTCAACCCATACAAATCATCCAGGAATAAGAAGTAAAGAAAAATCTGAATACTTACATTAAATTTGACGATGTCATATATCAAATATCGCGGCACAGCCTGTCCTTTCACCTTATCAATGATCATTTCCTTCAAAAGAGAAGAAAAACAAGATATTATCGCAACAGAGGCTACAAGTTCTCATCCAACTAAAACACTGACCATAAATTACTCTTTAGCCTTGGAAGCCTTCAAACTAATGCGTTTGTCACGGTTGCACTGTTTGGGAGTACCTGCCACGGCTTTGTAAGTCAGTAGGCCAAACCACCAACTCCTCTATATTTCCCAAATTGACTCTAATTCCTTCACAATTGACTGACAGCCATGGTTAGACAGAAGTAGTAAAGATCCTTCAATTCAGAAAAAATTTAGTAGTTGAATTTTTCTGAAAGTAAACATATATTAAACTATGCATCTAATTATACAATATTAATAATTGTGTACTATAATTAAGAAAAAAATTAATAATTTTGAAACTTGCAAAGTTATTAACTTTTTTCCGACTCAGGCCAAAACTGATCCCAACTCTAACTCTACCCCTTGCAGTTACCAAGGATGTAATCGATTTCCACTCATTCAATCGTGTCACAGAAGATACAAACTGCTTGCCAACACGCTGCTAATATATCCTGCCATCACTTATCAAAAGTATGATGGGTCCTCCAGAAAAAGAACATTGCCCCCCAAGTAGTCAAAGGCTTACACATTTTATATATGGCTTTATAAGGAACACACTTCTGTTTTAGATTGTGATGGAAAAGGTGAAGTGCTTACATATAGTACAAGAGAGGCAAAAAAACCCATAAAACATGAAAGACATGAAACACCTAGGTGTGGCAAACAATATCACAAAGATAAGATAATCCTTTAATAGTCCCACAGTGGGGAAATTTCAGTATGTTACAGCAGCATAGTAATACAGATACAGGATAATACACAGTAATATATTACAGACGTAGACACACATATGCTGAGAAAAGAAGATATACTAGGTGTCCATAGAAGCTAAGGAACAGAAGAAGAAAGAAGGAAGACTTCAGGATCATTTAGTTTTCTTTTCTTTTTTTTTTCTTTTTTAATGTAGATTGTGAGCCCCACATAGAGCACACAATGTACATTCTTTCCCTATCAGTATGTCTTTTTGGAATACGGGATGGAAATCCATGCAAACGCAGGGATGAACATACAAACTCCTTGCAGATGATTTTTTGCCCTTGGCGGGATTTGAACACCAGGGCTCCAGCGCAATAAAGCTGCAGTGCTAACCATGTGCCCCCATAGGATCATTTAGTTTTCTGTGCGGTGTGATCTTCACTTGGTCTGATGTAGATTATGTAGCCTGATCGCGGTTGGGTGGCCAATCCTTAAGTCTGTATATTAAAGCAGCATTCCAACAATATTTTTTTTATTGTTTTGTCAACTTGTACTGGGCATCTGGTAATCTACAGTATGGTGAATACTCATCTTGCACGTCTTCTTTATAATACTAGCTCCATTTAGTTCTCCTTTTTAGTTATGTGATCAACAGACTGATTTGCCAAGTCACACAATATTCCGTAGGTGGATCTAAAGAAATTTTCTCTGTACAAGTCAATTAAAGTTATTCTCTGAGCTGTGTTAGCCCTAACCCCAACACTGTCCTCTAGTGAAGCACAGAGACTGTCTCATATTTATCTCTTGCATAGGGTCTATAGGACTCCACAGAGACTGTTCCGTATGCATATCCGTTCTGATGCCAAATGCCCCCGCTGTGGTATGGAACCCGCACATCTCCTGCATATGATGTGGGAATGTCAGGAGTTAGCCAATTACTGGAGTCAGGTACTGTCCTTGCTTGGCCGGGTGTATTCTATTGCACTTCTGCGATCACCATTAGTTTGCCTCCTGGTCTTTTGGGGAGGGTGTGGACACGGAAAGCCCGGATTTTATAGGGTTGTCTAGGGTATTATACCAGGCAAAAAAATTGATTGCTTATCATTGGTTGGAACCGAGTTTTCCTTCTCTAGTGGAATTGATATCTAGAGTTAATAATACTATTAGGCTGGATATGGGCGTATATATACAGAGAAAGGCCCAAACTAAATTTGAAAAAATTTGGGGAGCATGGTTGGACACACCTGGCCTTCCCTCCCCGTCTCTGATTAGGAACAGATCTCTCACTTCAACTTTCTCTGTTTCCTTGATCCCCTGAATGCTATTCTTTACATGGAAATCAAAGGAGGTTCGGGAGATTTAGGAGGGGGTCCTAATAGACTCCCCCCCCCCCCCTCCCTCTTTATATGTCGGATTGTGTCTCCATATTTGCTTTGAATTGTTGTTGTGTTGCTGTTGTTTTGTCAATTGTTTGATTTTATGTAAAGAAAAATTTGTTAATAAAAATTATCTGATTTAAAAAAAAGTTATTCTCATAGACTTGCATAGTGAAACCGATTTCAGAGGAATAGGATAACAAAATAAAAATATTAAAAAAAAAAAAAAAAAAAAACAACAAAGAAACCTACCAGAGTTTATACATATTTTGTACCTTAGATAGCCAGGGCAATTTTCACAGATTTGACTGGTACAAATAAAAAGCAAGAAAGGCCTATAACATAACTTTAAATAAATTACCATTAAAAATGTGTGTCTATGCCACTGACACA
This sequence comes from Leptodactylus fuscus, assembly GCF_031893055.1. Lineage (NCBI taxonomy): Eukaryota > Metazoa > Chordata > Amphibia > Anura > Leptodactylidae > Leptodactylus > Leptodactylus fuscus. The sequence goes on along the minus strand of NC_134267.1, from coordinate 120,029,368 downwards.
TTATAACCCATAGACCAAAATTCGTTGGCTTGTTCAAGAGAATACAACACACTAAATTGCAACAAGGTGTATCCACACAAAACAAGAACAATCTAACCACTCTGGATGACAAATCAAGGTAGACGTGATGTGGTGTGTTCGTAGCGTCAGGAGAATCTGTGATGTGTCACCAGGGAGCACAGAGTCGGACTTCATAAATACTGGAGTGTAACTCGTACAAACTAGCCATGTATGCCCCTAAAACAGCTTTCCATGGTGCATCCCAATTGACTCCCTTCCTGACAAGGGCAGTACCCAGACTAACCATGGAGATGTATGACCCTGCTTGGCCCTATCACTATGAGCATTTCGCCTCGGGGACACCAGGACTCCTTAGGAAATATAACTACCGTAATATGGCCAAAAAGGGTAACCCAGATTAATGGGTGCTCAAAAGAGTAGCAGACACCCCCCACCCTGTAAGGGAACCTGACCTATTAATAGGGTCCCAAGGGAGCCAAAGTAAATGGTCTCTCTGAAAAAGCATCTGTGTGCTGCTAAATTTGCATGGAATAAGTGAGCCTTAATTATTCTATGCAAGTTTAGAAGCACACAGAGGCTTTTTGAATGAGACAACGGATTTTAGTCTATTGGTTAAAATGTGAGTGTCAGTAGCATAGATACACATTTTAGGCCTTTTTTTTGCGCTTTGTTCATTGCCTTTAGGCCTCCAGGTTGTATTGCCTGTCGACCCGCAGTATGAGTTCTCACAATCTGTGCAGTGATATTTTGCAGGGTCAATAATGTACAAATAAAGGCTAAATTTCTAAGTAAACAAAAAAAATTATATACCCAGAAATTTAACATTGTTGAAATGTGACTTTTTATACACACACACATACACACACACACCTTCACGCAATTTTATATGTGTAAAAGTATAATTTTTAATTAAAAATGTGAAACAATAGACAGTGGCTAAAAGTTGCCCAAGGCAGAAATTCATATACTCCACACTTCCTAAAAATATGTGAAGAGCTCAAAAATATCACTTAGGCCCATGTCTACACTGGAAAGACCAAAAATCTGCTTTTAGCTTCAGTTGCTAAACATCCTTTCTAATTTCAGTTCTCATATAAATGGTCATGTTATGATCAGACACGGAGTCCATAAAGTCCCCTCACCCACCACCTGTGCTACTATATAACATTATGGTCTATTTTGTTAGTTGGCTTCGGTTGACATCATAGGATTCCCAACAACTCTTGGAGGTTATTGAATAAAATGGGTGTATATTAGACCACAATATGCAACACAGCCCCCCATTTCATCATGTGAAGAACTAGTCAATATTTGTAAACACCTGTAACTGCAGCTAAAATACTAAGGGCTAGTTCACACGTGGGCAAAGGGGAGGTTTTTGACAGCGGAATTCGCTTCAAAAACCGCTCCTTTAACATGGTGGTCTATGTAGACCACTAGCTTTTTTTTTCCTCCTAGCGTTTTCCGCCTGAAGAAGCGACATGACCTTTCTTCAGGTGGAAAACGCCTGAAGAATTGCATAGAAGTGAATGGGAGGCGAAAACCGCGCGGTAAAAAAACGCGCAGTTTTTTGCACACAAAACCGCGCGGTTTTTTTTTTTGGCAAAAAAAACGCGCGGTTTTCGCCTGCAGTTTCTATAGCACATATAGGGAAAAAAAACCTAGCGAAAACCGCTAGCGAAAACCGCGTCAAAAACCGCGTGGAATGCAAAAAACAGCGTCAAAAAAACTCCCCGAGGTTTTTTACCTCGCACAAATAAGCTAGGCGGTTTTCACGTGTGAACTGACCCTAACTCTTTCATTTATTGAACTTTTTATGTTATTATATTCCGGTGTGATTATAGTCATTTTTCGACCATCTTAAAATTAACCTGGCATAAAAACTCATTTGCCTACACTTGATGTCAAAGCTGTGGGATTGGTCGAAGAATTACTATAAAATTGTTTTAATGAGAAATTGCAATGTCTGGGTTAACAAAGATATTTTTACTCTAGGGATAGATGACAAAAAAAAAAATTACATACGGTGAAGAAGAGCTAATAAAGAATAGATGATAGTATGTTAAGAGATGACAAAATACAATGTGTAATGAGATAAGGAATTAAGTATTCATGGAGATCCTAGCTAACAAGGTGCCAGAACACAGATGTAAGGACATTAAGGCTCGTGAGATGGTATATAGTGTAATGTTTTCCCTAATGTCCTGTATACTGTTTCTTTAGCGTATAGTGATCATTCCAGCTAAAGTGTTCTGCATGTAGGACTGAGTTAATGGTTTGTTGCTTTAATGGTATGCATCTTGTGCATAGATAAATGAGTATGGTGAACTCCTGGTTAAATTGATTGAAAATTAGAAATGTAAAGATTTTGTAAATGGATACAATTTGTTTTTGTAGTGAAAATTCTTCAGCGGTTCTGTGGTATGTGTAAGTATATGTGCAGATGGGGGTCTTCTCAAATAAAATGGCTAGTACGGAAAAGTGAAAATCTGTCACAGAAAATGTGGTCTGGATAAGAGGGTGCTGTTCCCAGGGAGGTGGTCTTTCAGAGAGGTTTCACTGTATATGTATGTGTAGATGTATATCCATGCTTACTTGTGATGTGTATTGGGATTGTGTGTGCATTTTGATTTTAGATTATTATTATTGTTATTAATAATAATAATGTACATTAGTGTTGCTTCCAATTTTTGAGATTTTTCTTTAGTCTAAGAACCCATTGGCCCACAGGCATATACATACAGTACTTATATCCTTGAAATGACACAGAGATAGTTATATCTAAACACAGGCATACATATACAACAGGTTCACACTAAGACCAAGGTGCAATAGCAATGTAGGCTTTAAATGGCTCTAATGAACAGCTGACAAATGTCAGAATGTCAGAAGCTTGATGGTTGTGATGTACAGCGACTGCACTTGTGTCTTGAAAAGGCATACCGTATATACTAGAGTATAAGACGACCTGAATATAAACCGAAGCCCCTAATTTTACCACCAAAAACTGGGAAAACTTATTGACTCGAGTATAAGCCTAGGGGGGGAAATGCAGCAGCTGCTGGAAAATGTCAAAAATTAAAAAGGTCGGAGTTTTGGGGTGCAGTAGATGCTGGGTGCTGGGGAAGGGGAGGGGGTGTTTTGGTTGTCTGTATGCCCCTTCCCTGAGCTTGAGGACTGGGATTTTTTCCTTTCATTCAGCCTGACTCTATACATTACTATTGCGGCTGGTCATTAATTTGAATGGGTTTGAAAAGTGTCCGGCCGTGAGCGCTGGTGAGCGTTTTATGCTCTCCGCGGCGAAACAGGTTTTTTTGTTGTTTTTTTTCAAACGGACACAGAGTCGGACATGCAGTACTCTGTGTCCGGTTTAAAAGCCGATCCGTTGCTGACCGCATGGAAATGATCCTGTGTTAGTTGGGGGTGACAGTGACCACCATATTCCTGAGGTTTGGTGGCTGTCTGTAGCACAGGAGAGGGGGATCTGGAAATATGGATGTTAGACAGTTGTCTTTTTGCAGTAGTGGATGTAGTTTGCGTGTGATACCTCTTAGTGTCTCCAGGTGTGGGTTATATGTGACAACCAGGGGCACCCGATTGTTTTCCTTTTTGGTATTGTATCTTAATCCGCATTTCCATGCGGTCAGCAACGTTGCAAAACCTGCCCGCACATACTAACGACTGACAGGATAAAGATACCGAACTCGAACAAGGAATATAAAATTCCAGGTATGTTCACCTGCAGCACATCCAATGTAGTGTATTTAATAATATGCACCAAATGTTCCACTGATAATCTTTATGTTGGAGAGACCGGACAGCAACTTAGAATGCGGATGAACTCACATCGCCATACAATTAAAGAGGACCTTTCACCATTTTGCCCACAGGCAGTTCTATATACTGCCGGAAAGCTGACAGTGCGCTGAGTTCAGCGCACTATCGGCTTTCCCGATCTGGGCCCGGTGTGAAGAGCTTACGGTCCGGTACCGTAGCTCTTCTATGGTCAGAAGGGCGTTTCTGACAGTTAGCCAGAGACGTCCTTCTTCACAGCACAGCCAATCGCGCTGTGCTGTGAGAGCCGGGAGGAACTCCCCCCTCCCTCCCTGGCTGTGCTGTGAAGAAGGACGTCTCTGGCTAACTGTCAGAAACGCCCTTCTGACCATAGAAGAGCTACGGTACCGGACCGTAAGCTCTTCACACCGGGCACAGATCGGAAAAGCCGACAGTGTGCTGAACTCAGCGCACTGTCAGCTTTCCGGCAGTATATAGAACTGCCTATGGGCAAAATGGTGAAAGGTCCTCTTTAAAGACCGAAGGATGGACCTTCCCGTATCAAAACATTTCTGCAATGAGGATCATTATATCACCGATCATATGAAAATTTTGGTTTTGAGAGGGAATTTCAGATCAAAGAGAGAACGACGCATTCATGAGTGTAAATTCATGACCCTGCTTCAGACACTGGAGTGTGGATTGAATTTGTCACACAGTTTCATGTCTCTTTACAGAAATGTGTGAACTGATAAGGACCTGTAAGTGTTTACATGGTCTCTACCAATTACTAACAAACCCCCCCCCCTTCCTCCTGGAATTCTAACCCTATGTGCCCTTCTGTATACAAATATGCATCCTTCAGAAATGTTTTAAATTTACTTTGATAAAGGACCCAAGAGGTTCCGAAACGTCAGTAATTTGTCATCATTATGAGTTAGCCATTAAAAAGGTATCAACTACTGAAGACTATCAAGTTTTTTTTGTTTTTTTACACTGCCATATTGACAGGCAGCTAGGAAGTAGGCTCTCAGCTGTTGTATATAGCCTGCAGATAGCTAGCTCCTGAGGTAGTTTATGAAGTAGATGTAAGGGCAGTCTGATTAGTTCTGTGTCAGCTTTGACAACATGTATAATGGTTGTTGTATAATTCTGTCTATTTCTATATCCCTAAGCTATACTGTCAGTACCAGCCAGCGCAAGTTTGCAAACTGAGAGCCAGCTTCTTCTAGGGGCTACAAAAACTGAAGGGCCTGGGATGACATCTTCACCAAGGGTTCAAAGGAAATTCAACCAGGAGCAGTTCCTGTGCTGAAGCTAGGGGACTCTTCTCTTATCTCCTTTATCTGTTGTGGTGATGCCCTGATAGTTCGAGGTCTAAAATTGCGCAATGATATTATTTGGGGAGAATACTGCTACCAATGGGTTAGAGATGAAAAACAGGAGACTGTGCCGGCCATTAGGAGAGAGATGGGCTGGAGTGCAGAATTAGCTGTGATGCTGCATCGGCACTGCTGGGGTTAGATGCTGGTCTGCAATGTGGCGTTTGGTCCATTTTTTGCAGTATTTTGTAATTCACTGTGGTCTTTTGCCCTATTTTCTGCAGGACTCTGGTATTGAGCACTGCTAGAGAGGTATTTAGTGCTGCTATGGGTATTGCAAGTGCTATACAGGGATATTTGGTTGCTACTGTCAAGGATATTGTGGATACAGAACAGTGGCATTTTATTGGTTATAGCATTTCAGTGAGGCTCGAACATATTAGATTGACTGTGGTGAGATTTGAGTCAAAACTCTCTCCACCAACATTTTTTCTGTGGCGCAGTGGGGGAAGGGGGAGGGATTTACTACAGTGGCGGCACCTGAATTCTGGCTAAAAACAGTGCATTAGACTATTTCTATGACTAGCTAAACAAGAAATTGAAGCTTACCTGGAAAGGGGCCATGACTTACGATATAACAATATGTGTCCCAATTACACCAAAAATTCTGTGTCAAGTTCTCGCTAAAAGTAGGCATAAACTAAATGATGACATAAACTTAGTCCAAATATGCACACGACCTATCATCCAGCATCTGTCTCTGTGATAAATCTGCCATATTTTCACATTACTTGTATATAGGTTATATGATCTAACCAGTGTACCCTGTACCAACAAGAGGTCAAATTTGCAATGCAAATCTTTCAGAGCATTGATCTGACTCCCTTAGACATGCATTGTGAGCACGATATAACTAGAAGCTCCTGGGCTCTGATACAAAATCTGCATCAGGGCCCCACCATGTGCTACCGATAATGCTGGTTTCATTTATGCTCTGAAGAGACCATTTACCCCCATAGCCTTCAAGGCCCGGTAGTGACTGCTATCTATCTAACCACAATAGCTATGCCCTCGGATTGTGAGTCTGACCTTCCTGTTCATAGAAGAAACATTTGTGTGCAACAGAGGAAAAGAGGTCAATGCTCTGGAGAGAACATACCATCACAAAAAAGCAGTCAGTAAATTATTCACAAACATTACATTCAACAGGTTCATTTTCAAACAGATGAGCAAATTGTTTTTTTTGTTTTTTTTTTACTGGAGTACTACTTTAAAAGGATTGTCTTACATATGACTCTTATTCCCAATCCACAGAACAGGGTGCAAGTGTCTGATACCTGGCGATCCAGTTCCAGGTCCACAAGCAATTGACCGATTTGAAAACAGTAGTGGTGTGCATGCTCGAACATGGCTTTTAATTTCTATGGCACTACCAATCTCACCACTGGGACACCCGGCCATCAGAAGAACCAGAGCCTGAAAACCCCCATGCATGCAAATGAACTGCACGTTCCAAGACTAGAGCACCATTCAATTCTATGGGGCTTCTGAAATAAGCAGAAGTAAGTAGATCGGCTGTCGACTTAGCCTCATAAAAGTACATAGAGCACAGGTCAGCCACAAGCAATGGCGTTTCTTTCAGATGCAGGAACCATGAAGGACTTTCGGGTATAGGTCAAAAATAGAGAATTATTTTCACATATGCTTTGGATGGAAAAGATGGGATATACTACCCTCCTGTTACACTCATTTCGGAAGGTTTGAGGTAATAAGAAATATTTACCAAGATCAACTGAGATTTTTGAAATGGGAGGAACACCCTAAAGCCCCACATACGAGGGAATCAAAGTTATAGTAAGCAAATGACACAAACCTATTACTTTTTAGTGTCTGACTGTACTATAGCAATACTTTCAGTAGCCTACCAATACACTTAGATGGCATAACATGCAGCTATGCAATTAGTCTCCTAGTATAAATTGTGACATGTCCAAAAAAGTCACATCTGATCTTAAGCGTAATCTTACAAAGGAAAAACGATTACTCGCTGTTTAACCGAAATAGAGGTAATAATTCTTTTGCCAAGGCCCCATCACAAGAGAAAATGAAAGAATCACGCAGCGTCAAGTCAAAGAAAAGGAATCAATCCCTCTTTTTATATTGCTGCATTAACATCCACTGAGTGTTATATTCTCAATGGATGAACTTGTGAGAATGTCCAGTTTTTCAGAGGCTGATATAGTACAGTGCTCGCAGGAGTTTTACATTGGGAAAACAGAGAAAAAGATGGGTGAACAACTCAGTACTTCAGTCGTTTTAATTTTAACTGCTGAAAATGATAGACACTGCAAACTAATGTGAAAGGAAGCCTTTAAAATATTCAATAGAAGGAAAACTGCCTTTCATAAGTGATGACTCAAGGAAACAGTAAGATGGCATGAAGAAAATCACAAATAATTCATAAAAGGAGGACTTGTGATAGGAAAATGGGAAACGGCAAAGTGCTTTTTATTAGGCTTACGGTTAACTTTAGGGGCCCATACATTAAAAGCTTTACAAAATCTCGAGAACAAATGTATAGTAACTCATACTGTATATCACGTCCTACTACAAATATCTAGTAAGTTTCAAGTGTCAAGGGACCAATATAGGTCACTTATATTATGCAACTGGAGTTAGTGGGCCAAACCACTGACTCAAAGTCCTCGATTTTTCCACAAGTAATTGACTGCATTCCTATGAAGCAAATGTGCAAGTAGCTTGTTTCTAATTATACAATATTGATAATTATAAAATAATTGAAAATGTTCATTTTATTTTGAAGCTGCAGTCAGGTATTCCCATCTAAGGTAGGACTGATCAATTAATTGCATAATAACCAAATCTGAACGTCAACCCAATTGACCAACATGATTTTTAACACATTGGTTACTTCAGGTGGTTAGTACAGTCTGTCGTACACTGTGAGGCCGCTGCAGGTCAGGGCCAGTAGTGATTTCCTATGAGGTGTGGGGAATTGCTCAGGTAGATGCTTGTAGCAATGCAGGAAACAGGGACACAGACACTGGATTGCACACAAGTTCAGGCTTTATTCACATGTAACGCATACACTGCTTTGCAAAGCCACAGGATAAACAAAACAAACTCCTTCTCGGCTGAGAAAACGAACTTAAATGTAAGGAAACTTTTCCCTGACTATACAGGAGACTGGCTACCAGTCTCCTACCTTGGCAATAACCACGGGTGGCACAGTACCTGCTTTGGAGGTCCGGTCTGTCAGTGTGGTGCCACCCTGCTAGTCTTCACACTCTGACTGTTATTAGGGTCTGATTAGTTAGCTGACCTCCCTGGTGTTAATCTTTACCATACACCCTTTAGCTGCCTGGCTGGGACGTACCTGTCTTCCCAGACCACACGCTTCACTCTCTCACAGAGGGTACAATGAACAGGCTCCTCAACGCTTATCTTCACAATGCAGAGGGAGTGTTAATCCCATCAGGTTAATCCCACCAGAAATTATCACCAATTCTGGCTGAATAGTGTAGAGTGACTTGTCCAACAGTCAAAGGCAATGTGAGCCAATGGAACATGATCGTGGCAATGCTCCTCCCATATTGGGAACATAAGTGCTGAGAAGCATAGGCTCTAAAGAGACACGAGCAACAGCACTCGAGCTGGCCTATTGTACCTACCGGTATATGTGTGATACAAGACATGCCCACATTACAGGAAATAACCACCAACTCTGGCCTGCAGTGCACTGCACATTACACACATTACTCATATATCCTCACCACTATGTACTCCGGTATATAACTGACCTACTGTCTATATTACATTGCATGCCATGCTCATATGTCTGCTATGTACATTTGTATATAATAGATGCAGCCAGCCTGTATACAAGATATTACATAATCTGCTCAGTAAGGTCTATTATGTACAAAGTTATGTATCATACTTATGTACATTAAAGAGAAACAAGATCAGAGTGTGAAATGTACTAAGAGGACAGCACTGCATATTCTAGGAGTCTCATTCAATGCTATCCTTAAAGAGGACCTTTCACCCCTTGGGGCACATGCGGTTTTATTTACCGCTAGAAAGCCGACAGTGCGCTGAATTAAGCGCACTATCAGCTTTCATGTTCTGTGCCCCAGGTGAAGAGCTATCAGTGCCGGAACCGTAGCTCTTCACCATCAGAAAGGTGTTTCTGACAGTCAGTCAGGAACGCCCTTCCTCACAGTACCGCCTATAGCGCTGTACTGTGAGAGCAGTGAGGAACGCCCTCTGAGTACTCGTCTATGGATGAGCACTATCAGGAGGGGAGGGGAGGGAGGCGTTCCTCCCCACTATCACAGTACAGCACTTTACGCACTGCTGTGAGGAAGGGCGTTTCTGACAGTCAGCCAGGAACGCCCTTCCTCTGACAGTTAAGAGCTATAGTACCGGCACTGATAGCTCTTCACCGGGGGCAAAGAACATGAAAGCCGACAGTGCGCTGAATTCAGTGCACTGTCGGCTTTCTAGCGGTATATAACACTGCCTGTGCCCCAAGTGGTGAAAGGTCCTCTTTATTATATGTATATATTATACTATATACACACTGGGGCAAATTTATTATGTCCAAAAAAAATAGGCAGGAATAGATTTATTTTTTAAAACATTGATGTCAATGGAAACAGATGGCCATCTGTTTGTGTCCTTTTATTTAATCTGTTTTTTTTTTTATGGTTTTTTTTTTTTTTGGGGGGGGGGGGGGGGGTTGCATACTATATACCGATATAGGTACTATATCGGGTGTAGACTTTGTGTGAGTGGGAATGTGCTGTTCAGCCTCTGATGGGGGAGGGGGAAGAACTGTGGCACATTTCAGCAACATCCCTTCAGCCATTTCAAACACATAAGCTGCTCAGACAGTCACATAATCAGACCCCTGTAATCCACATTGCTGGATGTAGTAGAGCTTAGACAGCGCTGGAGCACAGCTGAGTAGGCTTTCCATATGCAAAGATGTACATACAGCTGGGTATGCTGCGCATATGCAGTGATGTAGCAGAGCCGAGATGTGGGAGCAGGTGGATCGAACTGTGGCAAATTTCAGCAACATCTGTTCAGCCGTTTGTAACAGAGAAGGTGCTCATACACAGATATAAGAACACCCCTGTAATCCAAAGGGCCAGATGTAGCAGTGCTTAGGCAGCACTGTAGCAGTGCTGAGTAGGCTCTCCATATGCAGAGATGTACATATAGCTGGATTTGCTGCGCCTATGCAGCGATGTAGCAGAGCCGAGAAACGGGAGCAGGCGGATCATCGACAACAGCAATTAGCTAAATATAAGCGGATCACCAACCAACAATACGCAGATGAAGTCGCGGGCAGATGCTAGTAGAGAATAAGGGTATGGCCACAAACAGTGAAATTTCTCTCTCTGCAACAGAAATTGGATGTTTTTTCTTGTGCTCATCTTCAGATTTCTATGCTGTCCCCTCTGCATTGCAAAAGTTGAAAACTGGGGTAAAAAGTGCAGCAATAATAGAAATGTTGGTTTTTAGCTGCAAGTGGAAGAGATTTATTTAAATCTCATCTATAGGCACACAGGTCATAACTTTTGAATTGAGCAGCCCTTTAAGCCATTATCACAAACAAGAAAATACAACGTAAAAAAAAAAAAAATGTACAGGCAAGGTTTCCTTTATTTAATGTCTTACCCCATCCAGAAGTGTGTTGGTCAAGTGGACTCTGAGATCTTTCCGGAATGGAAATTCAAGTTTAGAAACATGAAACACTGAGTTGTCGCGGTCAATCATATACACTTCATTTTTACCATCAATCAGCATCATATACCTTGCAGAAACATAAAATATGATATAAAAGAGCATTAAAACACGAGGTTAGGGAGCAATAAGGCAAAACACATAGAAAATGAGAAACACAATGGTACTAAGAAAAAGTATATTTTTTATAGAATAGGTGGGAAATGCAGAGCCTCAAAGGAACCAGTAAAGTGGAATCCCCTGGGGAATGACCCATTTTGAAAACTGCACCCCTCAAACAATTTATCAAGGGGTGCACTGAGCATTGGTATCCCAGATGTGAATGCACAGCAGATGGTGAAAAGTGAATATGTAAACCAGTCTGGAATACATTGGGTACACCAAATTCCCAACTATTTCCCCAGTAACTCCAATGACTGGAAGGAAAAGAGGTCACTTCTGGTGTCTTTTCACATGTAAGCTCTAAATCTGTGGTGTACCCCGATATACGCTCACACAGCTTATACATTCCCTACTTGCCACAGCCAGTTGTGTTCTTATGATTTGGCGATTTGGTTTTTTTTTTATCTTCACATTGTACAAGGTATAGGATTCTTCTCTGGTGATGTAGCCATAGGAGGATGTTGTTGTTTGCGGTATGAGATGCATTTTGTAATGACACCGTTTTTGGGTGCCTATAACTTATTGAATAAACTTTATAAACTCTTTCTTGGTGGATGAAAAAAAAAGTCCCATCAACTCTGACAAAGCTTGTTACCTTTTCATTTCTTTTCCCACGCAGATCACTTTTTATAGCAATTTTTGTAAAGCAAGATAACAAAAAAAATCCTTATAGCCAATGTTTTTTCTGTTCCCCAGATGTACTGGGAAAGTGTGTGTGTGTGTTTGTGGGGGGGGGGGGGGATCAGAATAGAGTAGAATTGGAACACAAAAAAAAAAAAAAACACAATTGCACAATTTTCCTACAAACTTTTCTTTTTGTATGGCACTTTTGGCTATTAATAGGTTCAACCAATTACAGTGTACCAGCGTTTTCAGTGATTTCTGGGTTTCTCTTGGAGCTCTTACCATCCTCTGCATTTGTTTACATGGGTATCTCCCTGTTCCATTTTCTTAAAACTACCCTGATGCATTGCATTTCACTCAGAGCTGTCTCCCTCCCCCTCCCTGTCACCCCCACCCACTACTATCTCTTCCTAACTAACTCACCCCTCCACCGATTACACTAACCTCTCTTTGGGGCAGGACCATTTGGACATTGGACTTCACCTGGCAAACGTCAAGAGAAAGTGCCAGCCTTGCACACCTGCACAATAGAACCGGAGTGCCAGCTACAGTACATGCCAGAATTCTGGCTCTATTGCGCAGGCATGGGCCACAAGCAGACATCAAAAAGAGGAGGTGCCGGACACTCAGAACAAGTGAAGTTCTGTGCTCAAAAAGTCCTAACCGCTGAAGACCGGTAAGTATGATGGGGGGGGGGGGGGGAGATAAGTTAGTGAGGAAGGGGTAGTAGTGGGAGGGCTAGCTAGGGAAATGGGGAAGGGGGGTTTAAGTGAGAAAGAGAGCCAGAGGGGGGAGTCAGCCCTGAGTGAAGTGCAATGCATCAGGGTAGTTGTAGGAAAATAGAACAGGAAGACACCCATATAAACAAATGCAGAAGATGCCAGGAGCTCCCAGAGAAACCCAGAAATCACTCAAAACGCTGCTAAAGGTGTTTGGTTGCACTTATTAACTGCACTTAACTGACCGTTTCTGAAAAAGGTTTAATTTGATATGTTAACTTGTGTTTATTTTTATGTGTAATCTAGGCAAATAGGGGGGGGGAATTTTTTGGGTTTTTTTTAAGACCCCTCAGGGAGCTTGAACTCTAGAGGTTCTAACCTTCCGTACAATCCTACTAATATTATAAGTGTGAAAGTTTGTGTGTTTGGATGTTTTGGATGTTTGTGAGTTTGGATGCTTGTTCCTCAATCACGCTAAAACGCCTGGACGGATTTGCGTGCAATTTTCCACAAACATAGTTTTCCCTTAGGATTGAGTCACAGGCTACTTTTGGTGCCACTAAACAACATGGCTTCCTAGCAGGAGACTCACAAAAACAGGACTCCTAGCCCCAGCTATAGACTCACACACACTGCCTGGCATTTCCTGCCTCAACCTGCCTGCACACTCCTTACTGTCGCCTCAGGAGTAGCCCTCACTCTACTCACTCACATTTACATATAGCTTTCCACTATATAACAGATCACATTGTCTGTATCACTACATACACAATACAACACATCACATTGTCTGTATCACGACATACACAATACAACACATCACATTGTCTGTATCACGACATACACAATACAACACATCACATTGTCTGTATCACTACATACACAATACAACACATCACATTGTCTGTATCACTACATACACAATACAACACATTGTCTGTACCATGACATACACAATACAACACATCACATTGTCTGTACCAAGACATACACAATACAACACATCACATTGTCTGTATCATGACATACACAATACAACACATCACATTGTCTGTATCACTACATACACAATACAACACATCACATCACATTTGCTAGCCCACCAAACTTTTTAAAGCACTTTTACAGTTTCACACGTCTGTGTCCGCCCAATTCTCAAATCACCGCAGACGAAGTCGCGGGTAAAAGCTAGTATACTATAATACAACTTAATTGCAGTAAGTTGTGAAAGTCAATAATTTCTATTACACACTGACATAGGCAATAGTTGAAGTTGGGGGATCATTTTAGAGATACTGTAGATGCAGATCTACTAGACATTTAAAGCTTATGCTGTAAATATTCAATAAAATGTCTTTTGTGGGGAAATCCCTTACAGATTCCCACTAATAGGAAGTAAGGAACAGTGAATATGTGAACATAATAAGCCAAGAAAGAATCAGCAAAACCTTTTTTAGGAGCACCATCAATCAGACCTTATAGAATTGTACAAGCCACAATTCAAGGTACAAAGGGGCACCCAGGCAATATAATTATTTGTTGTTGTCATGAAGTTAAACTATGATCTGTTACACTTCCCTCCTATTCCTAGTACATGGTGTATCTATTTACAAGCTGAAGACGTTGCCCTGATCCTCATGATTGAGAAGAATCCTAGACAATAACATGTAATACACGCAAAGGCTAAGGGCAGAAGATACAGTCACCTGTCAGCTCCAGAATAAGAGAAAGAAGGGGCAGAGTCAGAGAGACTGCTGTGTCCTCATTATATTCAATTGACTTCAAATCCTTTTCCTTTGATAATGATTAACAAGTTCAGAATCTCCACTTAATGCCTATAATTAAACCATCCATTGAGCATTTCCACAGCATCCTATAATTTTCTATGCCAAGTTTTTTGTTATTATCTGTTGCTACCGCCTTCAGAAATAGATACAAGCAAATGCCAGCAAATCTGTCTTAACTATTACAGTTTGTCTACAATTTAGCACAGATCACAGCTGAAGTCTTCAATGTGATCACTGAAGCAAAATCCTGATCACAAATGCTTATTTCATATGATCGCAATTTTCCAATTTCTCTCTGCAAAGTCAATTTCTGCCTATTCAATGTATCTGTTATGTGGAGCAAACCACTTATTTAGCAAAGGGTGATTGTGTTAAATGGCCGAGAAGAAATACCCATCTGCAAACAGAGAAGAATAATTGCTGCCACTCGTAAATCTTTGCTATATGTTATGTGAACATTCCATTTTGTGCCGTCTCTATGACCGTATTCAGATGCTGGTGGATCAACAGCATCTGCAGGACTCGAAATTGTCACATTAAAAGCATAGTTGAAAAGAATTAGGCAATAAATCTTGAAGGACATTAGTGCTCAGAGTCGATCTACCAAATCACATATTTTAGAAACCTGAGTGATTGCTTACACAAAACAAATTTAGGCTTTTTCTCCTACTGGAATCTGTTCGGAAGAAAAGTAAAAGAGGATGGTATATGGGGTACAACATAGGACTGGTTTTATTGTTATGTTTAAATGGATTGCCCAGTTTAGAAGTTATCACATACCGTATTTTCCGGACTATAAGGCGCACATAAAAACCTACGATTTCCTCAGAAATCGTAAGTGCGGCTTATAGTCCGGTGCGCCTTATATATGGATGGAAGCGGCGGCAAAGTCTGCGTGCCGCTTCCATACATACATAAAAGGCACCGTAAGGGTGCATTCACACTACGGAACGCCGGCGTGTATCACAGCAGTACACGCCGGCGTTACAGCAGGGCTGCCGGACACTTCCTATTCATTTCTATGGGAGCCGGCATGCGAGCGCTCCCCATAGAAATGAATGGACAGACACTTCCCATTCATTTCTATGGGAGCCGGCATGCGAGCGCTCCCCATAGAAATGAATGGAAAAAAGCAGTCCATTCATTTCTATGGGGAGCGCTCGCATGCCGGCTCCCATAGAAATGAATGGGAAGTGTCCGGCAGCCCTGCTGTCACGCTGAAACAGAACGTGAAACTTACCGAGCGGTGCAGGGCGGGCGGGTGGGTATTCAGGCCTCCTCTTCCTCCGATGTCCTGACCACTTCCTCCGGCGCTCGCGAACTAATGGCCTGTGCGCATGCGCAATATCATAATGCTTCTACTACTGCGCATGCGCCCAGGCCATTATTAGCGAGCGGCGGAGGAGGAGGACGGAAAATCGGAGGAAGAAGAGGCCTGAATGCCCGCCCACCCTGCACCGCTCGGTAAGTTTCACAACATTACGGTTGGGCTCTATCAGCATGATTTTGCTGATAGAGCCCCTCCTCGCCTGCCGAGCGCTTCCAATAGAAGCGGCTGGCACGCGGGGGGTTAAGCGGCCGCTGGCAAAGTCTGCCTGCCGCCGCTTTCAATAACATATAATGCGCACCGGACTGCGGCTTATAGTCCGGTGCGCCTTATATATGAACCGAGACGGACTATAAGGCGCTCATGGGCAATGCGCCTTATAGTCCAGTGCGCCTTATAGTCCGTAAAATACGGGTATACCAATCGGGGGTGACAAGGAACCATTCTGGTGTTTTTTCCCCACCCTAAACTGAAACCAGGATGTGCAGCATCAAGTATTGAGCTTTGCTATGGTGTCCATTGCTAAGCTTTCTGTTGCTGAAGAGTCAAAAATCTTTGATCAACATATGCAAATGTATCTTAACTAGTCCCAGGGGCAGGGAGAAGCTTCACCTAGTCATGCAGTTAGTACATGAAATCCCACCCTATATGGTGAGACTGACATGTCCCTCACTCAGGGGACAATCGTACACATCAGGGAGAGTGTTTGCCTACATAGGCAGTACGGAGACTTACAAGTCATTCCTGCTCTGCTAGGGATTCTGGGTAAAAAATATGCAAATCTATTCTCCAGGATGTAATTAGGAGAACAGTGCACTCTGTACACCACCCTATAGAGGGCAGCATCCTTAACATCATGAACGACTCAGTTATAAAGTCTTTTTAATCATAATGTGGATGCTGTCCTCTATAGGGTGGCGTACAGAGTGCACTGTTCTCCTAATTACATCCTGGAGAATAGATTTGCATATGTCCCTCACTGTCAGACTTAAGCCTGAAACCCTACCTAACTGCTAGTTTACAGGGAGTGATTTAGTGCAATGACTGCATGGCTAGATGAAGCTGAACTCCAGTCCTGTGACTTCTAAACTGCACTTTTCAACGATAGGAAGCTTGACATGGACTCCGTCTCCCATTTATTTCAATGGGAATCAGAAGCAGTTTTTGTTCTCTAGCAGATTTTTTCAGCTAGCAGGAAAAAAAAAGTGACATGATCTATCTTTAGGCGGATTCCACCTTGAAAAAATCCCTGAAGTCGACGGAAGGTGGGAAAAAAATATGACAGTTTTTGATACGTTTTTTGCAAAAATCGCTAGCGTTTTTTTTTTTTTAAAGAGAAGTTTCTAGGTCCATAAAGTGAGCTGGAGAAAAAAAACAAAACAGCAAAAAACGCAACGAAAAGCGTGACAAAAAAAGCATCATATATAAAAGTGTCAAAAAATGCTTCCTAATTCCTGAAGCAGATTTTTTTCAGCCTGCAAAAAACTCTGTGTGAACATACCCTTAGAAAGTTCTTACTTGATGCTACAAATAGTGGGGCCAGTTTACAGTGGAAAAAAAAAAAAAAAAAGTTCCCTTTAATAGAAGAGTATCCTTGGTTTGAAATACTAATTTCTTGGCCAGGTGGAAAAGTAGTCACATATACACAGAAGATATGCCATGAATGTCTAAATTCTGCATTGTATAGCATCTCATCATTGTATGGTGATAAGTCAAGCGATAGCCACAACAAAACACCACCACCACGTGGTTCATGGTTATATGACAATGCAGCCAGGACTTGGTAATTTAAAGCCAGAATGCTATATGCACTCTCAAAAAAAGTAAAAAAAAATATATATTTTTTTAAAAAAATTCTGTAGATTAATGGAAAAATTTAAAGAGTTTTATCAGGGCTTGTTCACATCTGCGCCCGGCACTCCGTTATGCAGGTTTCCGTTTCCTGCATAAAATAGAGCAGGAGACGGAATCCTGCAGGATTCTTTCTCACCCATTCATTTGAATGGGTGAGAAAGCTGTCCAGCTGTGAGTGTTTTATGCTCTCCACCGCGAAACCGGGTTTTTTAATCCGGACACAGAGTCGGACATTCAGTACTTTGTGTCCGGATTTTAAAAAAAACGGTTTCGCGGCAGAGAGCATAAAACGCTCACCGCCGCTCATGGCCAGACCCAGTCTGTGGTTTCCGTCTTCTTGCATGCAGAAGACGGAAACCACAGAACGGAGACCAGAACGCAGGTGTGAACCTAGCGTCAGACTTTCATGGCTAAGCTATCAACAGCTATGCTTCCAAAAAATTTTTAAAAAGCACCATGGCTTGCTTTACTACTGTTTTTGTGACTCCTATTTATCTCTAGGGGCTTTATAGAAATGGCGCAGGACAGCCACGATTGGCTGTTTCTATAAGTCCTGACCAAAGACGACATTCAAGTGCACTTATTTACAGTACCTTAACCCAGAGAACTTGGCTTATTGCCTACTCATTACAGATCCAGAATTAACGCTATATTTATTACACGCACATATATAATACAAACCTTTAACATTACAAAACAAAAACACAATGGAATTCGGGAAACTTCCTGATGACACAGAATAACTAACAAAAATAGCTTTTGGTGAAAGTGAATCCCACAGAGGTAATGTCCCTGTGTTGAGAACAACACTTTCTGTTCCGATTGAGGGAAAATAAGGCTGTTGCCGGCTAATTTACTGGCTATTCAATGCCGTCCTCACAAGGTAGCATTTAATAATAATCAATTACAATTGCTGCCCTTTTCAAGGCACTGCTACGCAGAGGGTGCTAGTGCAGTATCTGACACGTCTCTTACAAAGGAATCAATTGCCATTATCTGAAACATATCTTATGTTCTAGTGGATTGATTAGAAAAATATAAGTTGCAGTCACAGCAAAGTACCACATAACATTTTAACACTTAGGAAGGTTCTGTACACTGCTTTCAGGCATGGTGACAATGTAGCACAGTGGTATAGAGGCCTCACACCAACACACAAAAGTCAGTGTCCTGTGCCTTTATTCAGGGGCATAAACAATAGGGCACATATGTTCTGACTGGTCTCACAATTACCCAAGACTTTTATTACATACTTTACAGTTATAGTGTAATATTCTTACTGACAGATATAGAATTACTTGTTACTTGTTAGCATGTTACATGTGTCGTGATAAAACTACACACTAGTCTATGACAGGCTTCAGTGAGTAACAATCGGGGTACTGTGCCAACCAGGAGTCCTCCACCTTCACTGTTAGCCTGGGGTTTCACCAGAGGAACTGATTGTGATTGCCACCTTCCACATATACAGAACACATGACAAAATATGTGTGTCGTATTATTACATCAGGAGTTGTACCCACCCTAACTCCGAAAATTGATACATTAGTGGCATTAAAAAAAGTCATAATGGTGTCAGAACATACCATAATATAATGCAGAGTAAGTAGGTTAGTGGACTGTATAACCCACTTAATACAGCAAAATACTGGGGTGCTTTATGCTTCATGTGGAATATGGACTACCCTGTTTCCCCAAAAATAAGACGGTGTCTTATATTAATTTTATACATATATATATATATATATATATATATATATATATATATATATATATATATATATATTTTTTTTTTTTTTTTTTGCATTTATTAACCCCCTGTAATACATTACAGACAGGCAACCTGCCTTCAAAAGAAATGACGATTTTTTGCAATGCAATTGCAAAGGTCTTATCACTAATGCAATGCATTAGTGATCAGACCTTTGCAATTGCATTGCATTACAAAAAAATCGTTATTTCTTTTGCAGGCTGCATAGAGCAGCCTGCAAAAGAAAAGCACTGCACACAGGCCGGGGAGCCTTTACAAGGCTCCCGGCTGTCATGCCAACGTGACGTCGGCCCTGGAGCATGCTCCAGGTGCCGGCGATCACCGGCGCCAGAAGGGTTAATGCCCACGGTCA
Organism: Leptodactylus fuscus; assembly: GCF_031893055.1. Lineage (NCBI taxonomy): Eukaryota > Metazoa > Chordata > Amphibia > Anura > Leptodactylidae > Leptodactylus > Leptodactylus fuscus. The sequence continues at coordinate 120,009,877 of NC_134267.1, read as the reverse complement.
GTGTGGGCACCGACCAGAGGCATTAGCGCTGGATGTCTGCTGACACCAGCAGACACCAGACGGCTTTGGCGGCCGCCCGACTCCCGGGTGGCTGCCATAGTTAAACACCCGGTAGTCTGCCATCCCTTACTTTCGGGGTGGGTGGTAGTTTCCAAGAAGAAAAAGGGTTCTAGCCTTCTGGACAACTTTAAAAATTTGCTATTAAAGAAGTTAGCCATATATCGGTTTTGACTCCCATTTTTGTAGTGGGAAGGGTCCACAAGTCCTTCTGACACCATTCAAGACCAATACTTATGAAAAGTCTTCATTTCAGAGACCACAACATCATTCATTGAAAGGCACAAGATAACACAAACCTACTGTATATACTCTAGTATAAGCTGACCAGAATATAAGCCGAGGCCCCTAATTTTACCACAAAAAAAATTGGGAAAACTGATTGACTCGCGTATAAGCCGAAGGGGGGGGGGGGGGGGGGGGGGAATGCAGCGGCTACTGGAAAATTTCAAAAATTAAAATGGTCGGAGTTTTTGGGTGCAGTAGTTGCTGGGTGCTGGGAAAGGGGAGGGGGTGTTTTGGTTGTCTGTCTGCCCCTTCCCTGAGCTTGAGGCCTGGGTTTCCCCCCCACACCCCCCACACTTGGAATTCAGCCTGGCTGAATATATAGGGCATCTGCAGTGCTTCTATTAATTCCTTCGTGTTGGAACAGGAGAACTGCAGATACCCTATATTCAGTAGACCGGGCACTGTCAGACACAGGGATACCTAATGTGTATGTGTTTCACAGTAATTTTCTACTTTTATATGTATTCTAGGGAAAGGAGTGACTTAGAACTTTTATTTATTTTATTTTTTTAAAGCTTCCCTTTTTTCCCCACTATTTTATGGGAGATTCTACTATTGCGGGTGGTCAAAATTGCGCACCTGCATAGAATATGGCCAAAGAAGGTGCAGGTGATAAATAACCCTCACTGACTTTTAATGGAATCAGTCAGTTGCATGCTGTGGCCGAAACCCAAGTACTCCAGTAGCTTACTAGATGACACCACTGCATCAGACAATATGGACCACATTAATGACTTTTTGAAACTGATATTCTGCTGTAATTAATTACATTATATATCTAAAATGTCTTGCTGTTAACAGTACTGGTCCCATAAAGAATATTCTTTAAAACTTTATACTCTGGCTTTCACTATAAACAAGTACATATGCCTATTTAGGAAAATGCTTATACCACCAGATATTCCAGGAATAATTCTTGCATCATCTTTTAGATTTGTCTGAGGAGATGCTGAGCAAGTGCAAATGCAGTAATGCAGCCTCACTATCCTATTGTGTTTTCCACATCTCCGCAAAGTAGAGAAGACATTGCAGCTTCAGAGGCAGAGAGACAGAGATACTTCTACATACTGTGGAGTAAAGAGTGAAACAAGATTGAGCATGTCGCCATAGGCACAACAGGTGGCGCTGTTCTAACATCCCTGGAATGGCCGCAGATGAGCATTTTTGTAAATACAAATAAATGTTTCGATTTATGAGCTCGATTATCAATAAACAACATTCTTTGTAGAACAAACCAGCAGCTAGAGCTTACATGCTGTTCATCATGGTATACTAAAGGCCGCTAAAAGCTACAGCTGCCAATAGAGACAGCAAAGGATAGGTTAACAGGGAATACCACAACATCACTCTCAGAGTATTATAACATCCAAAAATAAACAAGCAATCTCATAACTCAAGCCATTTTTACACCACTCCCAAGAATGGCGACTATTCTAAAAGGTGTTTCGCAGTCGATGCCAGGTGACCACCAGGACAGAGTTCACGTGTCAGCATTTTGTGCTGGTATGGTCTCTGCTCATCTAACATCTGTCCATATAGCCCTAAAGGCCACCTACTCAAGGCTTTTACACTACAAATAAAAAGGCATCATAGAGCCGCAAATGTCCCAAAACTATGGCAACATGAGATGCAAGTTACCAAAAATTCTTCCACGTAAAAGGTGATAAGAAATATTACAGACTGTAAGAAAGAACATATGGTTCTATAATCCACAGTTCAACAAAAGAAAATAAAGGGTTAATATTGCATCAACTTTATGTTTACAAGAGGTAAAGGTTGCCCAAAAATGGAACACGACTGTAATAAGTGAAGGGAAGGGATTATTGTTTGATGCTGCACAGCGCAAGCATTAAGTAGTCAGAACATGCTTTGTAATAAAATACTGCTCCAGAGATAATGGATGACAAGAGGAATATACTACTGGCAGGAGACCATAAAGTGCAGCAACATATAGCAAACCAGACATCAATATCTATTCTATAATGTACAATGCACTGATCAATGGGAATACACTACCAACGTAAATTAGAATCAATGCTGGAACTGCAGAATATACTAATCTTCATCTATTTACTGGAGCCAAAGCGAATTACCATACAATTCTAGCCGTCATTGAGACACTGCCATTCATTGCATCACTTCACAATCTCATGTCATGGATTACAAGGGCTGCGAGGTCAAAGTCAGGGTCCATTTAGGATGGTGGCAAAAAAATAAATAAAGCAAGCAACTCTGACTTTGGCTTCAAAATAAAATAACTAGTTTTACTTATATTCTATAATGTTTAATATTGTATAATTATTGACAAATATTCACAAAGAAAGGAGAGAGAGGTATAGCTGGACTCTCACAATCACCTCTTCTAGTAAACCACAAGTATCCTAGTCACGTGTGGTCTACAGAAAACCTCTATTGTGTAGCACATATGAATAATCCCACTACTGTATCCTACATTGCCTACTATATTGGCAGAGAGCTTACACTGTATAGAAAGAGTCGCCTTGACATGTACCTGTACAAGAGTTTTTGTATCCTTTGTCCAGTTTAGTGTTGCAAACAAATGTACTATATGTAGGTCCTTTACAGAGAGATTGTTATAACAGCTGTTCAATACAGAGACTGGACTAGCATAAACATTATTACTATAAGACTAACTCCAAAAGTTATGGAAACGCAGTGTTTTTTGGTTACAGATTTTGCCAGATTTTGTTGCATTTTTTCCAGACAAAGTCAGGAATACATAGAACAGAAGAGAAACATCTAAGAGCTTATTTTATATTTTCCATTCCTATTCAAGCCATTCCTGACTTTGGCTCCACAAAAAAAAAACACAGCAAAATCTGCAACAAAAAACAATGCGTTCTGCACCCTGGGGCCTTATCCTTAAGCAAGATAATTTATGCTTTAAAATTTATGCCTGGTTCTTGTTAAATGGGGTTTCATAGACTTGCCTATGAATGGCCTATCCTTAGATCATCAGTATGTCAATCCAATCAGTGGAAAAGCTGATGTCTTAAGCAAATGGAACATTGCACCTGATGACCAAGCCGATGGAGCACAGCACCATACATATAGTGTGAATAAGACTGAGCTTCTTCTGTACCATGTGACCAATGAACATGAACAAGGCAGCTTCTTGAAACAGTTCACCGGAGGACCTTGGACCCTACGAGTCACATATTGATGACTGAAGCCGTCATGAATATACAAGTGCCTGAAAACAACTTTAAGGCTGAGGCCACATGTTCTGGAAAAGTTGCTTCTTTGTTGCAGATTTTACTGCAGTTTCTGAGCCAAGAGAGGTTTCAACAGAAATAGGACATACGGTATAAAGGAAGCTCTTGAAACTGCTCCCTCCTGCTAAATTTACCCAGATCTGGCTCAAAACAGCAGCAATATCTGCAATAAAAAAAAAACTAACTGTGTATAGAGGAAGGATATGAGGTGCAAAAATATGTCCTATCTGGATCCTTTTTTTTTTTTGCTTTTTTAAACAACAACACACAGGATAAAGAAAAGTGTGAAATGTAGCTCCTACAGCCCCTGTTATAACACTTATAATATCTCATCTGTGTTTGAAGAATCCATAGGTTTTAAATGAGGTGTTGACCGTGCTAAAAGTGCCGGTCTATCTAAACAGGATGCTACAAGATAAGCATCCTAATGTATGGCGCAGTAATAGTGTAAAAAACGTGTTGTGAACCTAGCGTAAGGCTGACAAGGAACTGTGAAAACAGCAATATTAAGAAGAAAGCGGTAGTAATAGAATAGGAAGAGAAATTTACTGCAGCCATAAACAGAATGACAACCTCATGCAGAAGAGCCTATATAACATTTATTAGATGAACATCACTTTACTTCATGTAGCATATTAACAATAATGGAGGCTGACAGCCATGGTGGTCAATTCGCTACATGAATAGATGTATGTCTTTACATTATCGCCATACTTTAGGCTCTAATTTAAGCATAAAAGAGCAGAGATGTAAGGCGTAGATCCTACAATCCCTATTTACTAACCAGAGCAAAGAAAATAGGTACCTAGAGGCAGTGGCAGGCTCTTTACCAAACCACTCTGTAAACACGCTGTAAATTGCTCCCAACACTGGAAGGAGGCCTAAAGAAAAACATCAGTAACTATATGATCCAGAGTCTGGTCTCCTATTACTACGGCACTGAACATTCTCTATTTAATTAACACACGGCTACAGATCTACAAGGCCGCTTATTGACACGGTACAGATGAGAAATAATTACACTTGTCCTTAGCAATAAAGTAGTCTGTGATAATTTACCAAGAAAATGTGCTAACTTCCACATTTCACTTGTTTGTCTCTTCGATGAAAAGCCAAAATACCCAGGGTTTTTTTTCTGTCTTGTATTATTTTCAATACCTATCCCTGTGGATTGAACAAACATTACCACTCTGCTGCCATCTAGTGGTAGAAGAGACTAAATCTGTAAAACATTTTCACAAAAGGTCACACTATTTTTATTTTTTTTTTCCCCTCACCTCTCACTCGCAGGGCTCCTAAAGCCTTCCTGGAAATGAGGAAATCGCATATACTGACAAGGTCAGCAGCGTCTGTCAATACTTCCATCCCGCATTCAGATCATAAATTGTAATCTGACTTGTACGTTGTAACCAGATTCAGTGTGGCTCATAGTAACAAAGCTCCACAAATAAAATGCTGACAAGCAGAACGGTTGGGAAATATTGTACAAAATGCTGAGCACTCCGCAAGTAATAAAAGACTGGAGAACTGATAACACCTGCGAAAATAGGTCAAGCCTCTTATCTCTACAGTTTATTAGCAAAAACACAAAGAAAGGACTAAAAACAAAGAAAAATAAAAAAACAAAAGCAACTAAATGACACTAGCAAATACAGAAGGGAATGTGAACTGTAAAGGTTTGTTTGTTTTTTTATTTATCAGACTTATTCTTAGCATGCTAGCTAGGCTAAGACTCCAGAACAAGGACGTACGGATTATTCGCACCGGAGTAAGAAAAGGAAATCTCAGCAAATCAAAAATACAGCATGAGTAATGCAAATAAAGAATGGAGGAGAATGGAGATTTGTGCATTGCTAGGCTAACTTAAATCCCATGGTAATGCAGAGTTACATGTTATTCCGCTGGAGGAAAACTGGAAACTACTATGGGCACTGTACTCGCTGTCAGTAGGGGCTGCATTTTGGGATATGATATGTTAGATTAATACAACACAAAAAAGGTCAAGAAGAATATTAGAGCATGTCACAATAGTAGGACAACTTGGCATATTAAGAAGGCTGGAGTTATACCTGAACTCTAGACTAATCCCTGCCTGGTGTAGATTTCAGTTCTGGCAGATCTTAATCCTAATGCATCTCTAGCCCGGTATTGGATTAAAGCCAACGCTCAGCCTAGTACTTTGCCAGGGAGCTGAGAGTAGTAGTGTTTTAAAGACAAATGCACTCAAGTCACTGCTCTTTAGGAGAGAAAAAAAAGACATAAGGAACCACATAGATACCTCCATGTCAATAAGAATGAAGCAACTAAAGTGGCTTTATAGTGTGAAGACCGCACCAATAACTGCAGAGTAACATGTTAAAGGGGTTGTCCCATCACAAGGAGCCTATCTATACTGCTTGTTAATGTGGATGTAAGACTTTTCCTAAATACACTGCTTCAGCAAAACTGCTTTGTTTGTCCACTATCTTACTTTATTCAATTCATTGTTGACAAAGCCCTTGACTTATCTGCTCAAAAGTCAAGTGATGTAGCTGCCTGCTCTCAGCGGGGAAGGAGGAGGGGCTAAGTGCACGGGAGCCAGCCTGTGTTTCTAGCTATTCCTGTGTCTACACCACGTGACCTAGCTTCCTGCACTCAGGTAGGGGAGAGGAGCTGCTTTCATTTCTGAACGTCTTCTGTTCTCCCAGTTATCAGGCTAGCTAATTCAATCGTGTTCATTATGGCAGAGACAGGCAGTCTCTGTATGTAACACAGAATGGAGTTGCTCCTGTCTGTACTTCATAGTCCAATATTGTGCATATAGTGTTTAAGGACCTTTGATGACATCACAGGCCCTTCAGCCGCCCCATAGGATCATGCTATGTGGTGGGCGGAGCTACACACTAATGTGGGGCAGGGCTAAACGGCAGGTTGCCTGTGAAACCCCGCCCACCAAATAATGCAAGAAACCAGGAAGAAAGAAGATTTTACAGCAGTGAAGACTGGTGAGTATGCAACGTGGGAATACCCCTTTAAGGCTGTTTATGGTGATTTATCGATGAAGCCATTGCAATCTATTTTATGCCGTGTGTAAAGGCATGAGAGCCTTCATTTTCTGCTACTTTTTTAAACAGAATCCATCACCATCCTGACATGTCTATTTAAGCAGATTATTATTCCTTATGAATTATTATTCCTTAGTGTTTCATTCCTTTGTTATTTCTAGTAGAATTTTATAAATAGACAGCTGGGGGAGTAACCATTTGGGGAGGGGTGGTCCCCTACATACCCTGTCACTGTCCAATCAGAATGTATAGGAGACAGCACCATCACCATTTCTTGGAGGAATAAAAGTATTTGCACAACACTAACACACAAAAAAAGAAGATACTCCTGAATAGATATAAAAGGTTCTTTGTAACCAAAGCTAGGGTGTGGAAGCGGTTGCGAAATATGGTGTACGTTGTAGCAGGAGATATATGGGTGCAACGGTATTTTATTTTATTTTTTAAGTTACCAAACTGTAGCCTGCAAACAAAAGAGAAAAAAAAAAGAAAGAAAAAACTAAGATAATTAGGTCCCATTTAGACAGAATTTGGAACTCTAAAAGCAGTTCTTTGTTACCTATACATAAATGTTATAGAACAGACAGCACCTATACTCATTAGAAGATCTAGAAAATGAAGTCAGTCACGGTGTCGCTATCATCAGGGATGAAAGCTTCAAACCACCACCCCCCCCCCCACCGAGACAAGCTTAGATCCAAGGAAATATGCCCTGCAGAGCAATGTACTGAAAATATTTACACATAATGAGTTGTAGGGGCCAATTTACAATCCAATTTGCATGTCAAATGTTCATCTGGCAGAACAAAAGTACATGGGGGGTATATGTATTCTACTATAATTAAATTATGCAGCGGCAGACATGACCAAGACAATCATAAAGGAAGGTCTTTAGTAACCGTGAATCCATCAGAGACCTTTCAGGTTCTCATACAAGATGTTTTGCTTTTTCTTTAGGTAGAAATTCAACATGCAGAGAGGCCTAGCTTCTATGCCAGCACAAGTGTCAACATCCAGCAAATAAGAAAAGGTCATATTAACGGACGCGTTGTATTCTCATTAATGTAAACTATGGAGCATATCATAAGCGTGTCAACATGTCTCCAGATAGCAAACAGTTGTTCACAATGACAGCAGCTCAAGCTAACAAAGACTACAGTCTGTGTGTGACATGACAGCTCTTCAGACAGGCAGGAACGATAAGCCGAGTCCTTTATTGTCACACAGCGGAGACTTACTTTACTAATCACATGTTTCAGCACCTGCCTCATAAGGTCAATGGCACAGGCTGTCATTTGTCACAGTACACGACGAGGTTAGACACATTAACCGGGCATGGCGGTTTCAGTAAGTTAGCGTTATTCTTTATATAATGAAATCTTACACAAATGTCCAGAATACTTTCTATATCAATTCCGTATTATAATACTCATAAGTACCAAAAGTGACGTTTTGTCAATAGGATTTGCTCCTTCTGTGACTATATGGAAGTTGAATTTTGGCAAAAGAAGGGAAGTGTCATTTTGCGGTAAACAAAGGAATCTGGACACTACTTAAGGACGGAACGATGGGTGTTGCTTCAGAATTATTTTATCACCTTGGACTGATAGATATGAGGGGGTTATACGCCAGAAGAATAGTTGTGAGAAGCTTTATGGAGATCTCCGATAAAGGCAGGACTAGAAAGGATCAACAATATCAGATCCAGGCCCAAGGGAGGAACAGTAGAGTGAATTGTGGAGTTTTATCTGGAAGCATCCTTGATAAATCTCCTGACAATAGTAAGGCCACCTCACACTACCTAAAGTCCCCTAACTCCCTTGCTGTAACATCCCCGATGCCGAAGCCGAATGACATGGCGCACGTACCACACCTTGGGCCATGACATTGTGGCAGAGCGCAGACATGGGGAACAGGAAGGAATCAGTTGCAGAGCGGTTAGCCTGCAGCCGGCGCGGGACAGCATGCTGAACAGGCACCGCAGACAGTGTAGCAGACGAACCCCTGGCCAGCCGCGGCCACTTGTTCCGAACACTGTGCACTTCTCCGAGACACCATGTTGTTGTGGACGCTGGGGTGCCGATAGCTCCGCCCACAATGAAGTGGAAGCCAAATGGGTGAGCGGCTGAAGGGCCTGGGATGACGTCATCTCAGGTCCTTCAGCGAATTCAGAACTGCAAATTACCGGGCGCGGCCGTGAATTCTGGGGGTTTATGGCCACAGCATGTAGCCTATGTTTCAATCCGGGACCCCAGGTACGTGTGTGCCAAATTTCAGCCAAAACCCTTCGCCCGGCTAGGCGTGAACGTGGAACAAACATCCAAACACACAAACTTTCACATTTATAATATTAGTAGTAAGTATAGTATAGTATCTGTTTAGTAGGGATCTAAGGAGTCTAGTTCAAGTCTTAAAGACTACCTCTAGTTATAAACAATCTTTAAAAATGAATAGTAAAGGTTAAAATTTATAAAATTTGTAATATGTTACTGAGGATTTTCTTTTCCACTTATTATGATGTTCGCATGCTCCTTAATCTCAATCACTACTTTGTTCACATTATATTTGTCCCCATATTGAGCTTTACACATAGACCTCTATGGAGAAGTAGGAGGGAGTAAGATATTTTTTGCTCTTAACTTTATTTAAAAAAATAAAATAAAATGAAACAGCAGGATGTACCAGCAGCAATTATGTGAGTGTTGTGTTTTTTCAGTGCCTCAGATGGTAAAACATGGAATCTAAAAGGGATTCCTATCAGATGCCTTCTCAAAGAAGTCATTCATATCTGAGACAAATAGATGGGCTCCCTCATATGAATCTAGCAAAGCTTGCCCTTGGATCTTGCATCACTGACCAGGATCGCAATCAAACAGCTGTTTTTTGCTGCGTTTGTTAAAGTACAAGATTTTACCGTCATTTTAACCAAGTCCGCCGAAGCATCTGCTAGGAAACTTGTGGTTTGCCGCAGCATTGGTAGAGAGGTCTAGGTCTCTTTTCTAAAAGTACCTACCAATAAATGGGACTGCAACAACTGCACTAAAAAAAATATACTAAATAAGGCCACTAGAAAACACATACCCTATGGGAATAAGCGGGCTAGAAATCATAGAAAACCAATATGGCTAACTAAAACCGTACAGAATGCAATGAAGGATAAAAAGGAAGCATTTAAAGTACTAGAAACAAGAGAGTAGCGACACAGCATTAAAAAAAACTGTAAGGAGAAATATAAATTGTGCAACAAACAAATAAAGGAGGTGATGATTGAGGCTGAGAGAAAAATTGCCAAGGAAAGTAAAAGTAATCCAAAATTATTCTTCAATTACATAAATAATAAGAGAATAAAAACTGACAATGTGGGCACTCTCAAAAATAATCTGGGTATAATGATGGAGGAGGATTAAAGTATTAAATGCCTTCTTCACTACAGTGTTTACACAAGAAAATCCATTGGCCAACAACATGATTAGGGGTAATGTTAACTCTCAATTAAATGTCACCTGCTTAACCCAGGAAGAAGTGAGACACCGCCTGCAAAACACTAAAATAGAGAAATCGCCCGGTCCAGATGGTATACACCCCCGAGTTCTGAGGGAATTAAGCATGGTCATAGATAGACCCTTGTATCAAATATTTAAGGATTCAGTAATGACTGGGTCTGTTCCACAGGATTGGCGAATAGCAAATGTGGCGCCAATTTTCAAAAAGGGGTGTAAAAGGGAACCTGGAAACTATAGGCCAGTAAGTTTAACTTCTGTGGTGGGAAATATATTTGAGGGCTTTCTAAGAGATGCTATCCTGGAGTATCTCAATGTAAATAATCTTATAACACCAAATCAGCATGGGTTTATGAGGAATCGGTCCTGTCAGACTAATCTGATCAGCTTCTATGAGGAGGTAAGTTCAAGACTGGACATGGGTAATGCAGTAGACGTGCTGTACCTGGACTTTTCAAAGGCTTTTGATACTGTTCCGCATAAACGGTTGGTATGCAAAATGAGATTGTTGGGACTGGGGGAAAACATTTGCATTTGGGTTAGCAACTGGCTCACTGATAGGAAACAGAGGGTACTTGTTAATGGTAAATATTCAGACTGGGCCACAGTCACCAGTGGGGTGCCACAAGGGTCAGTATTAGGTCCTCTCTTGTTTAATATCTTTATTAATGACCTGGTAGAGGGTTTACAAAGCAGGGTGTCTATATTTGCAGATGATACTAAACTTTGTAAGGTAATCAATAATGAGGAGGATAGTAGAATATTACAAGGGGATCTAATGAAACTGGAAGAATGGGCGGAGACTTGGCAAATGAAGTTTAATGTTGACAAATGTAAAGTAATGCACTTTGGGCGACGTAATAAAATGTATGACTATGTACTAAATAGTAAATTACTGGGTAAGACTGCCAATGAAAAAGACTTCAAAAGGGATTTTGGTGGACAGCAAGCTTACCTTTAATGACCAGTGTCAGGCAGCTGCTGCCAAGGCAAATAAAGTTATGGGATGCATCAAAAGAGGTCTAGATTCTCATGACAAGAACATAGTTATGCCTCTATACAAATCACTGGTACGGCCACACTTAGAATATTGTGCGCAATTTTGGGCCCCGATATACAAGAAAGACATAAGTGAACTTGAAAAAGTGCAAAGACGGGCAACCAAAATGATTAAGGGAATGAGTGGACTGGAGTACAACGATAGATTAACAAACTTGGGGTTATTCAGTTTAGAGAAAAGACGTCTACGGGGAGATCTAATAACAATGTGCAAATACATGAAGGGACAATACAAAGAACTTTCTAAGGATATTTTTACTCCTAGGCCAGTCACAGTGACAAGGGGACATCCTCTACGTCTGGAGGAGAGAAGGTTTCACCAGAAACATAGAAGTGGATTCTTCACAGTAAAAACAGCGAGGCTCTGGAACTCTCTGCCCCAGGAAGTGGTGATAGTGAAAAAAAAGAAGCTTTAAAAAAATATATAATAAAAAAATAAAGTAAATAAAAGTTCTAAATCCCTTCTTTCCCTAGAATACATATAAAAGTAGAAAATGACTGCGAAACATATACACATTAGGTATCCCTGTGTCTGAAAGTGCCCGGTCTACTGAATATAGGGTATCTGAAGTGCTCCTGTTCCATCGGGAAGGGGTTAATAGGAGCACTGCAGATACCCTATATTCAGCCAGATTTAATTTCAAGTGGGGGGGGGACCCAGACCTCAAGCTCAGGGAAGGGGCAGACAGACAACCAAAACACCCCCTTCCCCAGCATCTACTGCACCCAAAAACTACAACCATTTTAATTTTTGAAATTTTCCAGTAGCTGCTGCATTTCCCCCCTAGGCTTATACTCGAGTCAATAAGTTTTCCCAGTTTTTGGTGGTAAAATTAGGGGCCTCGGCTTATATTCTGGTCAGCTTATACTCGAGTATATACGGTAATTTATGCATAGGTAGTCACTACTACAGATCTTCTAATATCTATAACTACCTCTCCTGGAAGTTCGGCACTTAAAATAAAAGCAAAGCTAAACCCAAAAAATTCCTTAACCCCTACCCAACATCCGCCATACTATTATTGCCAGATGCCAGGTCTGTAAACATGGCCGCCACAGCTACCGAAGACCCGGCGCTAATGCCACAATCAGAGTACACTCTGTTTATGGCCATTACCCCAACATTCAATCGAAAGATTGCAGGTTGAAGCCCCCCAGGGTCGCTAATAAAATGGTTAATAAGTATATAAATATAAAAGATTTCTTCTTAAAATATAAGTGTTCACACAGCCTTACCTATACCAAGTCACTGAACTTGACCTGACTATAATTTTGTTATTTTAAAATGTTTTCAAAGGAAGGTGAAATAAATCAATTTAAAAGGTTAACATTCTCCTCCATTAAACCAAAAAAAACAAAACAAAAAAAATACTAACACTGAACATTCGAGAAGTAGAGAAAACTTAACCTCTGAACTATTTCACAGTGCCTCAAGCTCAAGTGATGCCAAAACTTCCTAGTAAATTTATAGACTGAATTCTCTGTAATACTGAAAATAGCAGAAAACTGCTGCTTCTACTGCGTTTCTGTGACAGGTACACAAATTACTGTCATATCTTTATTGCCTCCACATTAACAGCTAGTTTTTCTGTGTTTGTTTTTTTTATATATATGGCAGATGTGTAAACATCTTTATTGCACAACTTCACCATGCCACTTTTTCTGGATAAATAGAACCTTTTCTGGCAGCAAAATAACCATAGTAGGCCAAATTCACACAGGGTAATAGTGCAGCAATGCTTATGCTTGGTTCACAGCTGCATTCGGTATTCCATTCGGGAAGTCCGCATGGGTACCCCCCTGAACAGAATACCGAATGCATTTGCAAGCGGCGTGCAGTAAAAACACATGGACCCTATTGATTATTACGACTCTCTTCTGTTCTCCCAGTTATCAGTCTAGCTAATTCAATCGTGTTCATTATGGCACAGACAGGCAGTCTCTGTATGTAACACAGAATGGAGTTGCTCCTGCCTGTACTTCATAGTCCAATATTGTGCATATAGTGTTGTTTGAGGACCTTTGATGACATCACAGGCCCTTCAGCCACCCTATAGGATCACGCTATGTGGTGGGCGGAGCTAAACTGCAGGTTGCATGAAACCCCGCCCAGCAAATGATGCAAGAAACCAGGAAGAAAGAAGATTTTACAGCAGTGAAGACTGGTGAGTGTGCGACATGGGAATACCCCTTTAAAGCGCTAGGTAGGCGGGGCTTGTGGCTTAGAGTGTGGGCGGGTACAGGGCGGGGAGACGTGACGTCTCCCCTCCCAGTACCCGCGCACACACTCCTAACCTGGCAGGGAGGGGGCAGCGAAGGAAGAAAAGCAGCGTGGAGCAGCAGCGAGGTGAAGAATGAAGGCATGGGGCACAGGACCAGCCATCTCTGGAGGTAAGTGGACACCAGGGGGGACTAAGTAGCCAGAGGATTAAAAAAAAATCCTCTGGCTACTTAGTGATTCGCTACACAGCGTGGATTCTAACAATTGTTAGATTCTATGTTGTATAGTGAATAGGATTACTTTAAAAATCCGATCTCCGATTAATAAAAAAATCCCATTGACTTGCATTGGGATCGGAATTGGGATCGAGATCGGGTTCGAATGAAAAAAGATCGGAAATCGGATTTTAAAATCGATCCTGAAAAGTCAAGATTGGCTCAACCCTATTGATAACATATCCAAAAGGAAAGTTCATCAATACTCCATTTCTAACAAATCCTTTAGTGGAAGCTGTATAAATCCTTACAATTACAATTTTGGACCAAAAAACTAAAATATGTTCAAAGTCTGTATTTTCTTCAAAAAGTTATATATACAAAAAATAAAAAAAATAAAAAACAATAGTCTTCAGTAGTTGATACCTTTTTGATGGCTAACTAATAATGATGACAGATTACAACGTTTCGGAACTCTCGGCTCCTTTCTCAAGTAAATTTTAAAAAACATTTCTGAAGGATACATATTTATGTACAAAAGGACCTGGAATTGTTTACATTGTGTCTACCAATAACTAATAACCCTCTACCCCCCTTCCTCCTAGAATTTGGTCCCTATGTGTCCTTTTGTACATAAATATGCATCCTTCAGAAATGTTTTTAAAATTTACTTGAGAAAGGAGCCGAGCGTTCCGAAACATTGTAATCTGTCATCATTATTAGTTAGCCATTAAAAAGGTATCAACTACTGAAGACTATCAAGTTGTTGTTTTTTTTGTTTTGTTTTTTTTATATATTTCCTACCCACTGGCTAACACGGTACGAGAACAAACATTTTCTTTTCAAAAAGTTAGTTTTGGTTAAGAATTTTACAGCACATCATGATAACCGCATAATACAGCAGCACTTATATCTTTCTACATATGACTGCCAAATCAAATTTTAGCTCAGAAAGAAACGCCTGAAGCAGGCACCATAACAGACAATTCTATTCATGTGAGGGTGTGATCCTTCACTACACTTCCAAACTACATAATGATACTTTTTGTAATGAGAGCCGGCATGTTCCTATTCTTGTAAGGCATTATCTTACAAGGTAACAATCAAGATTAACAGATGGTTTACTTCTCCCAAGCACAAAACACAAAGTTTGCAAATTACTACTTGGAAAAGGTCAGCATATCAGAAAATAACATAATACTTGTAGAAAAATAGGCTCTGCAAACAAAATACCCTGCTGTCACACAACTGTACAAAATTACAGAAAAAAGATGTATTTCAGGAAACTGTATAACATTCATTACATTTTGACATTTGCTAGCTAAACTGTACACAAAATTCTCTACATTTTATTTAATTATAATATTTAGGTGTCACAAACTATCAAGCTCAAATAGCAGTAACTACACTCACCGGCCACTTTATTAGGTACACCATGCTAGTAACGGGTTGGACCCCCTTTTGCCTTCAGAACTGCCTCAATTCTTCGTGGCATAGATTCAACAAGGTGCTGGAAGCATTCCTCAGAGATTTTGGTCCATATTGACATGATGGCATCACACAGTTGCCGCAGATTTGTCGGCTGCACATCCATGATGCGAATCTCCCGTTCCACCACATCCCAAAGATACTCTATTGGATTGAGATCTGGTGACTGTGGAGGCCATTGGAGTACAGTGAACTCATTGTCATGTTCAAGAAACCAGTCTGAGATGATCCCAGCTTTATGACATGGCACATTATCCTGCTGAAAGTAGCCATCAGATGTTGGGTACATTGTGGTCATAAAGGGATGGACATGGTCAGCAACAATACTCAGGTAGGCTTTGGCATTGCAACGATGCTCAATTGGTACCAAGGGGCCCAAAGAGTGCCAAGAAAATATTCCCCACACCATAACACCACCACCACCAGCCTGAACCGTTGATACAAGGCAGGATGGATCCATGCTTTCATGTTGTTTCATGTTGTTGACGCCAAATTCTGACCCTACTATCCGAATGTCGCAGCAGAAATCGAGACTCATCAGACCAGGCAATGTTTTTCCAATCTTCAATTGTCCAATTTCGATGAGCTTGTGCAAATTGTAGCCTCAGTTTCCTGTTCTTAGCTGAAAGGAGTGGCACCCGTTGTGGTCTTCTGCTGCTGTAGCCCATCTGCCTCAAAGTTCGACGTACTGTGCGTTCAGAGATGCTCTTCTGGCTACCTTGGTTGTAACGGGTGGCTATTTGAGTCACTGTTGCCTTTCTATCAGCTCGAACCAGTCTGGCCATTCTCCTCTGACCTCTGGCATCAACAACGCATTTCCGCCCACAGAACTGACTCTCACTGGATGTTTTTTTTCTTTTTCGGACCATTCTCTGTAAACCCTAGAGATGGTTGTGCGTGAAAATCCCAGTAGATCAGCAGTTTCTGAAATACTCAGACCAGCCCTTCTGGCACCAACAACCATGCCACGTTCAAAGGCACTCAAATCACCTTTCTTCCCCATACTGATGCTTGGTTTGAACTGCAGGAGATTGTCTTGACCATGTCTACATGCCTAAATGCACTGAGTTGCTGCCATGTGATTGGCTGATTAGAAATTAAGTGTTAACGAGCAGTTGGACAGGTGTACCTAATAAAGTGGCCGGTAAGTGTATATAGAATATCATGGATAGCAATCCATCAATGATACAACATGAAATGTGTGTAGTTATATATACAAAAATATATTATTATAGTTACATTATAGCATGGATTTTCAATTCTCATGCATGAATGTATATATTGCATGCAGTAACAAGGAGCACAAAAACCTTGGACAAATAAAACATCAGTACAAAAAGTAGAGAATTTATTTTTTTATGTGCGAAAATTTCCTTTTAAGAGTACCTTTCATCACCTTCACAAAATCTTTGCAACTGGTGTCGCTCCACTGATTCCAGTGTAGTTGGAATTTATTTATTTATTTGGCCCCCACCGGTCTCAAGCAACAATATTGGTTAGTTTCAGGACAATAATAACCTCTGCTGTCAGGTGGGGTTCCTGGGGCTGGCCTGGGCAGTTTGTGATAGTCCATCTCTCAGCAGAAAGCATTACTGTCCTAGAACTAACAGAACTGATTGCTTGTGTAAGCCAATGACTGGTCAGGTAATGGAGGGAGTATACATCTCACCCAGACTACTCAGGTGGGTGAGATGAGAAAACTCCAGGAATGTTTGTTCTCAGCAGACAACTTTCGTTTTGGTAAATGCTCAGTACTGTGCTGGATTTTTAGGAATGACAGGTAGGACTGGTAGTGGGACCTGTCATTCCACCCCCCTCCAGTCCACACTTTAAGGATGTTCCGGCAGCGATTCAGCTGCAGAGAGTCTCCTTGTCAAGGAGGCTTAAGAAGCCAGCTCCAGCAGCAACACTTTGGCAGAGCTTGGCTGGAGAGGTCATATTTTTGGAGCTGTGTCCTGAATGATTCTACTGGCTTTTGGATTTCTGTTATTCTAGGTGAGGTAACCTATTCTATGTTTAGTTAGATCCTAGCCGGGCAGGTATTTATGTTTGTATTGTTTCCTTTTGTTGCTGCACTACCTTTTTGAGTGAAAATAAACTCTACCTTTGTTTTGGACTAAAAGAAACTGGACTTGTGTGTCTATGCCACCCCACCTAGCAACCCCAGACCCTGACACTTGGAAAGAGGCTACATTTAAAAAAAAAAAAAAAAAAAATCTAATGCAAATTGGGGAACGTGGGGGAAGGGCGGGAGAAGTTGCACCCAGTCATGCATTCTTCGCACCAAATCCCACTCTACGCAGTTATTGACATGCCCTTCACTGGCGGACATCGGCCAAATTCATTCAGTGTGACGACTGCGACTAGGTGAAGCTGCTCCTCACCAGTAAATATGTATGCCAATGTAAGGTTTTGAAACCTTGTAACATGACTTTTCATCAATATAAAGCACCATAGGAAAGGTTAATTGATGTTACACATGCGGGAGCTAATTTAAGGCATAAATTCAGCTTTTTTTGAGCCAATCTAAAAGGAGTGGGTTGAGCAGAAGAGAGAAGTATATCCTTTATAGCCACTACTGGGTTTGGTTTGAAAAATCACAGAGAAATCTGCAACAATAAAGCAGAGTCTCCGCAAAGTGGAGTCTTAGCCTAGGGGTAGAAAAAACACCTAACAGGTTTCCTTTAAGGAAGTCTATACCCCTTTGTCTATATGTCTTTCACATTCTGCATTCTTTTAGGTTTACAGTAGCTGAAGATAGGAATTTGTGCCCCCACTTGTAGAATAGTCCTGTGTGGAACAGGCCATGAAGTTTTATCATACAGGAAATGAGACTGTGACTTGCAGAGAGCAGAAATGCACATAATTCCAAAATGGTCAGAATGAGATCAGGAAGGATTCCATGAGATATTACATAGAAAGGAATAACTAAATAAGGTAATACTAACTGAATTTTATTATCTGTTTTACAGTTTTAGTAACTACAGTACCAGCATCAGGGAACGCACATTATTGCTCTTAATTCCGTTGTTCTGCTCCATTATAGAAGCAGATCAATGGAAATAATGCAACTTCCATATGTTTTAAATGATAATAAAGCCCAAAAGATCCATTGACAATAATAGGGTGCTCCTATTTTAGTGTTCATCATTTGCAAGACAAAAAGAGTCCTGTATGCTGGACTTTTACATATAAAAAATTTTAACACATTCAAGTAAGGAACCTACTAATGGCAACTCCAACGCAGATTTGACTTGGGTTTAGTTGCAATGAGATTTCACAAGTAACAACCAGCCAGGAGTCAAACATTTTGGAATTTGACATTTCTCACCAAGGCAAAGTATGATGTAAACTATATTCTCTCCACTATGAATAGGAAACCCTTTCATGCACAATCATACATTAGTACATATTAAAACTACATTATTGAACTTTTCATCTATGGCCAGTTTTTTGGCTAGATAGTTACAGTGGCACAAGAGTCACATACCCCAACTCAAAGAATGGCGAGCTTTTTTTCTACATGCTTTATTGAAGTACCATTCAATGACTGAACTAAAAATATTGCACAAAGATTTGCAAACCATATGTAGAGAAATGACTTTCTTGCCTTCAGATAAGACAACAGTCTGCATCTTGATTATGTGTGTCCCTTGCAAGGAGTTGAAAGGCAACTGCATCTGTAATGATGTTATGCAGCAGTATGTCTGCTTCCAAGAAGGTCACGCTGCTCTTCAAGCCCTGTGTATTTGCTTTCTATTGAAGTCTTGCCCTAGAGCTGAGTGCTTGTGATGTGAAGTCCTTATTACCTCAATATATAATTATTATCAATCCAAAGTGAAGTGAAAGACAGGGCACTTATAGCAATAGAATTCTTCTGGATTTATGTTTTTCCGCATTAGCACATATATTTCTGAGTGGTAAACATTAGAAATAATGAAGTGCATACATTTAGTTATGTAAAGACTTGTACATTGTACGATTGTCATGTACACTTCAGTATGCCTTATATTTATTAGCACAATATTAGGACTATACTAGAATTACCAGAGAACTATTCAGAAGATATAAAAACCGGTTTGCCAGCTAGGTGGTACAGCTGTTAGCAGCTTATTCCATCTCCAACAGAGGGCAACCGATGAAACATCACCATTCTCATACCATTGTTTAGGTCCCATTTTTTGTCATTATAAAGATAGATAAGATAGATAAAAAAAATTATATTTTTAAACACAGATCTGAAAATTGGTGTAACTGAAATGATACCGTACATGTCTCCACAGTTCGTACAAAACATGGAACTTTCTTGAACTTCAATAACACTTCCTTTTTTAGCTTTTGCTTGAAATAAGGATGGGTCATAAATAACACATCGGTGGGGTCCGACCCTCAGCACTCACCAATATTTTTATAACCTACGTATGTAACAATCCCCCCACCACACTGGACAATAGTCCAGAATCTGATATGCTCCATAACATGCTTAAAGCAAGTTTTATAAGATGCATTGCTATTTGAAAACACTCCCTCACATCCATTTAATATCTTATAGCAGAACTATGGAAGGATCTTATAATGAAACTGGCAATACATCTAGGCCCAGATCTGCTTTACACATATGCAACAGTTCCAGGCCCAAGATATTGCAGTATTTGCTACAGAAATTCCATCAGATTCAGATGGCTTCCCTCCAGTCATCCTTCCCATAGCACCTAAAAGTTCCTTAAGTGTGATATTGCAGTAAAAAAAAAATCCCTGAGGCATAGATTAAATAGGCATCTAGGTATTCAGCACTATAACTGACTCTAGAAGCATATAGTTCTTGGGAAAATTGTCTACATTGATCTACCATCCCATTATCATCATAAACCTCCTGTCCATCTTGTGAATTAATCTAATGGATGCCGGCCAATTCATGCAAGCATTATATTGCAGCTTAGTCTCCCAACTGAAATGAACTTTGTCTAATAAAAAAAAAAAAACAGATTCCCATCAGCCTTTTATTGGAGAATCATGAGGCATGGCATAACAGTTTTGTTTCCAAGCTACTCTATTAGCTTCTGTCAGCTAGATAAAGCAGCTCTACAAGTTTGCAGGAAGCAGACAATTTTTGTTCACCTTGACTGGATTCCTTCTTAATAAATTTTTCTGACTATAAGACGCACTGGACTATAAGGCGCACCTAGGTTTTAGAGGAGGAAAATAGGGGGGAAAATTTTGAAGCAAAAACTGGTAAAATATTTAATATATGGGAGTTGTAGTTTTGCAACAGCTGCAAGGCCACATTGACAGGTGACCCTGCAGCTGTATGGGGACGCATGGAGTGTTTTTTTTGGGGTTTTTTTTTTTTTTTTGCGGGGCCAGATGTACTTTTTAGTTATACCATCTTGGGGAATATCTATTGCTTAGATCACCTTTTATTGAAAAAAAACCCGGCGGTTTAGCAATTGTGATATTGACGTTCACCGTACAGGAAAACTATTAGTAGCCCGGGCATTTTCAGACACAGGGATACCTAATGTGTATGTGTTTGACATATGATTTTCTACTGTTATATATATTCTAGTGAAAGGTGGCAATTTAGAACTTTTACTTATTTCATTTTTTTTACTATACTGTATATTTTTAAAGCTGCTGGCTTCATGCAGGGCAGGACAGCGATGTCTCAAGCCCCGGCACCTGTGCCGGCGTCTATCCCTCGCCGGCATCCGCCTCTCTATTACAGCGGATGCCGGGCGGCCACATTCGGACTATAAGACACACCCTTCTTTTCCCCCCAAATTTGGGGGGGAAAAAAGTGCGTCTTATAGTCCGAAAAATACGGTAAATAGTTGATAGGCTTGTAAAGGACCACATGTTATCATTAATTTAGCTTACTTATATAGCGCCATCGTATTCCACAGCACTTTTATAGAAATATTGTCAATCACTGTGCCATATAGGGCTCATAATCTACATTCCCCATCAGTATGTCTTTAGAGTGTGGTAGAAAATCAACACAAACATAGGGAGAACATACAAACTCCTTTCAGATGTTGCCCTTGGTAGGATTTGAACCCAGGACTCCAGCGCTGCAAGGTTGTAGTGCTAACCACTGAGCTACCATGTTGCCCCATTCAAAAGGTTCCTGCAGAATGCAACTGGTGATGCTGTATGCAGTTGGTTGGGCCAATAAGTCGATAAAAAGGGGTAACTTTTCAAGATAGTAGTGTTGTTTGTTGATACTTGAATATCTGATCATGATCCCATTGAAACTGATGCGTAACCAATATCATAAACAACAATTACAACTGCTTAATATGTCAAGGAGTGCTAAAAACATAGCTGATACTGGAAAGTGCCCCTCTGCTTGAATTAATACACAAGAACTCTATAAGAAATCCATCTCGGCAACAAAATGGGCTGAAAATGGAGACCAGATAGTGCAAGTAACTAGAGGAAATACCTGAACTATAAACATAACAGAATTCAGTACCATATTAAGATCTTCCATGCATAACGCGATCTTCTGGGAAATTACTAACAAAATCCACTGCTAGTTATAAAGTGTGTAACGTTAGCTGGAGGTCGGACATTTATTCCCATGACCACAAACAAAACAAGAGCAATGTATGCACCCATAAATATAGAATGGCGCTCAGGTCTGTCTGACTGATAAACTAAAGCAAAAAAACTCTAGGGAAGTATGATGTATGATAAACATGATGAGCAGAATGAATCTATAGAGATCCTCTAGTAGGTAAATGGGTCTCCAGAGAACAAAGTTTGAGTGTTCCTTTTAAAATAGACATCCAGCGGGTTATTACTCCATCTTTCAGTGCTTCTCCAAAAATAAGCGCTAGCATGATTTTTCAGGATTTTTGGAGTATGCCTGAAATATAAGCCCTACTCAGAAAATAAGCCCTAGCTACAGCTCAGTAAAAAAAAAAAAAAAAAAAAAAAAAAGTGTCCAGACAGCTATACATGTAAAATGATGGCACTTTAGTGAATCAGTCCTCCACAATATTAAGTGTTGTATAGCGCTAGTGCTGGGCTCTCACACACAGATCGGACAGTCCCGCTGGCATGGCTCACCGGGGGAGCCAATTGCTACACTTGACTACAGTGGAATGCTGCTACAATGGCAAGGCGCCTGAGACAGGAGTGACACAGATCTGTGTGTGAGAAACCAACCACTATTAGCACTTGCCAACTCTGTTTAGGGTGTAAAGGGGTCTGGTGAGTGGATTGTTATTCATTGAAAACAAAATAAAACATCCCCTGAAAATAAGCCCTAACCTCTCTTTTGGAGCAAAAAAAACTAATATAAGAACCTTATTTTTGGAGACACACAGGTAGCAGCATGCATGCCTGTTCATTTAGTCAGTTTAGCCCCTTGGGTGGGCAATGCTCCTGCCCTAAGTGATAACCTCAGATCTAATTTACCATGTCTGCTAAAAGATATACTTATTCACTTATCATTAAAAAAAAAATTGGACCAACACTGGTATTCCAGCCTGTGGATTGTGTGATAATGGGGCTAATACAAATACATGCACTTTCTTATTGCAGTGAACGCACAGATCAGAGAGGGTAATGATGTATTAGGAGCATTCAATTTTTAATATTTCTATTAAAGATAAAGTTCATTTTCTTCCAGATTGCTGCCTTGTTACTATCCACTTGTTAATCCTGTCTGAACATTCAGCTCTACTCATTAGAACAAACATCTGCTACTTGCGTTGTTAATGAGAGACGTAATGACAAGATGAAGGCAAGACACTGACACGTTGATTAGTAGAAGAGCCAACGGCTTTGAACACAACATTCTTCCAAATTCGTTGCAACACTTGTTATTCTTAACCCACCTCACACACAAATTAAGACCTCACAGCTGATCAAGGAGCCATATTTATTAAGGGGGTTGTCCAGGCAAAAAATGGACAACCCCTTTAACTTTTAAATCAACCAGGAAAAAAATTAAAGTTCATACTCACCTGTTCCTGATGCTCTGGTGCCCTCCTGACATGTTGCAGTCCTTCTGCTGAATAAGTTTCTTCTGGAGTTCCGCTGAGGTTGCTGAGGCCAATCAGTGAATGGCATGCGATGTCACTACCTGTGACATCAAGGGTCTCTTCCTGAGGCCTGATGAGGCTGCCGATTGACCTCACCGGTCACGTGACTGCTGAGGCCAAATAGCGGAACTCTGAAACAGACTCATCCAGCAAAAGGACCTGACTGCAACAGGAGGACACCGAAGTATCAGGGACAGGAGGGTATGATTTTTTTTTCACTGTCACTGGCTGACATAAAAGTTACAAGTGGTTGTCTGTTTTTGCCTGGACAATCCCTTTAAGGTAAAATACAGCTTTTTTTGTTGTTGTAGATTTTGCTGTGTTTTTTTGAGCCAAAGCCAGGGGTGGATTGAGCAGAAGGGAAAACTATATGATTTCTATATATTTCCATTCCTTTTGCAGCCATTCTTTGCTTTGGCTCAAAAAAAAGCAGCAAATTCTGCAAAAATAAAAAAAATAAAAAAAAAAGCTGCATTTCCACAGTGTGGGGCCTTAGTCTTAAAAGGATTCTGCCACCAAAACCTAGCATATCAAAACAACTGAGCAGACACATGAATTAGGGTCCCCTAAATCAAAATGGGTTTGTGAATCGCTGTCTCTGTTACATAGATATTGCCTCTTTTGTTAATATACAAAGGAGTACTCCGGAGCAATGGCAATACCTTCATTGCTCCAAAAAGCTCAATTGTTATCGACAAAAACGGTGGTCTCTCGACAACGGAGGCACTATGTGAGGACAATTAGGACACAAATGCCTTTGTGTGTGTGTGTGTGGGGGGGCACTATTACCTGTAGGGGAGAGATATGTAGGACACCATTACCTATGTGTATTAACAATATGCTATCAGCAGCCTTATGATAGCTTTAAATGGGCTATAAACGGAACTATGCCTAACTGGTATAGCTACATTTAAACAGTTGCAGAACTACTAATGGTCCTTTGAAGACAACATTAACAACTGATGTATAAAATGGGGGTAGCCATTTTGTTGTAAGTAAGCACCTAAGTATCTGACAGTATGAAATAAATTCTGAAGCTTCCATGAAAGCTGGGTAACCTACCAGACAATGCTGTAATAGGGACAGCTAAGAACTAAACATACGGAGTGTTCACACTACCGTCGGTGTCCGATGCTAATGTCCGTGCAAAATCTTGCGCGGAATTTAGCATCGGACACTAGCTGTGTCCATTACATTTTGCATTGATTTAAATGGAGATCGGGTGCGTTCTTTTACTGTCCGTGTCTGTCCTTAACTGTCCGTTCACAAAGATATCCGACTTTTCAAGCGGACAGCAAAACTCGACATGTAGGTTTTTGCTATCCACTTGAAAAGTCGGACATCTTTGGAAACGGGCAGTTAAGGACAGGCACGGAGTGTAAAACAACGCACCCGATGTCCATTTAAATCAATGCAAAATGTAACGGACACAGCTAGTGTCCGATGCTAACGTCCGCGCAAGATTTTGCACGGACATTAGCATCGGACACCGCTGGTACTGTGAACACTCCCTAAGTCTAAGTTATGTCAACCCTCCTCCTTGCTCTGTAATTGTTTGTTAACCTGACAGAGTCCATGAAAAGTCGGGTATCTTAACAGTTAGTGCTGTAATACACACCGCCAAATTAAAATCTGCCTATATAGACCCCTTTCTAAGTTACGAAACAAGTCATCTCCATCTTTCAGGAATCTTGGTGTTTTGCACAAAGTGGATAAAGATAACAAACATGTAGTCTACACCTTTCTTTGGTGTAGTTAATACCTTTGGAGCTGCATTAAAGCACTACAGTGAATGGGAGATAAGCTCTGCCAATCAGTGATACACCCCAACATCTAACTTTTTTTTTTTTTACATCACTGCCTGTGATGCCCCGGGGTCACTTCCTGCTATTGCTGAAGCCAATCAGCGGAAGGGACTCAGGACGTCATAGTTGATAAGGAGTTTCACTTCTAGAAGACACCAGAGTAGTCTTCACCTTTACCTGGTATAGTTCTGAAGAACACCTGAGCAACGTAGCCAAGTATTTTTTTCCACTTCCCCAGCCTATTGTAAAAACTTTATTTTTGCCCAGACAACCACTTTAAGTGATGACATTAAAAAATATAACTTGTAACACAAAAAAAGAAAAAAATCAGACAGAAAAATAAAAGTAATGACTCTTGATGAAAGTATACATAACCAGCAACCCTTTGACACCCCACTGTAGTTAAAAATACGCAGTTTTACACATCATCATATTCTCTCTTGTATACAACAGACTGTTCATAAACTAAAATGTATAAAGAAAGCTAAAAATAAAAAAAAAAATAAAAAAAACACATTGAATTGCCTCTGTCGACTTTTTTTTTTTTTTTTTTTTAAAGCCCAGTTGGTGCATATAAATGTAGTTGAGGGGAGTGCCTTCTTTCTGTATTAAAAAAAATTATTAGATGATCACAGGGACAACCCCTATAAGTATCCACTTTACAAAAATATATATATATATATATATATATATATATATATATATATATATATATATATATATATATATATATATATACAAAAATACTAACATTATTTATATATTAAAAAAAAAAAAAACCAAAGGAAAAAAAACAGTTCTGGAGTAATGATACATTAGTTAGTTATAAAACCAATAAACTAGATAAACACTTCTGTGATTTCATCTAGCGGCTCCACTTACCGGGTACCATCTGCTTTCCAGCTCACTTTATAGGACTTCTGCTCAAGCAATTTGATATTGTTTCTGTCCATGGATACAGGCTGAGCTCCAGGGAACCCAGATCTGAAAGACATTTGGGTTTGTTTTTGTTTTTTTTTTCTTAATGATGCAATAGGTATAAAAAATTTAAAAAAAATAAAAATGTGTTGGAATGACAATCTACATAAAAATTGACACTGCTGTAAAGACAAGACTTTCCAAAGTTAATGAGTCTATGTGAGTAGTGCTTACTGTGTGGTAAGGAATAGAATACATCAACCACTGGTTAATGACGCCAGACATCAGGAAGAACAAACATTTCACATCTCAGTCAATGATGCCTGGACTTGCGATTATGTGATATATATACTTCTTTCTGAATGTATTATAAAATGTGATAACAAGGACCAGCTATAAAACTGGATATTAAATTTTAGATGGTTTAGAGGAAATTGGTCTTGAAAAGCAGGGACTGTGCAGAGAACGAAGCAAATAAAACATTAACATCTGTCACTTTCTAAAGGCAGTTATCAAATATAGAAACTTTTTTTTTTTTTTTTTTTTTTTTTTTACTCCAGACAAGAAAATTTTACTTGACAGCGCTAAAAACATAATATCACCTTGTTTCTGTCACACTGTAGGGGATAGATTGAGAGAGAAAGGAAGTAATTTTAAAGATGAAAAGAGAGGCTTAAATTTTTCACTATTCTGTCTCTGTGAAGAGAATATAATATATGCCAAGCATACGGCAGCTTTCATCTGAACAATGTATCATCATATTTTATCAGATTACTATTTTAGCCTGCATAATAGCAAATGACCTGCTTTCTGTACAATCAGATTGCTCTGAAGATGGTCTTGCATGACCACATCACGATCAATACAAGTGTTGCCCTATCTATTCTCAATTCAGTGTTAGGCCTCATTCAAATGGCATTATTCTGTTCAGTACAATGCAGCAGTATTTGTAATACTGCCGGGGAAATTTCAGCCATATATACATTACACCACATTTATTTACAATTTTTAGATACTTTGTCTGACAGTGGGTGGGGCTTACTGGAAAAGAGAGTTTGCATGAATTGTCTGGATTTAGTTTACAAAAAAAAAGGCTTACTACAAACCAAAAATGTGATTATTCTGACATTAACAGGCAAGTCTTCAAGGCCCCTCATTTTCTTAAAGAGATTTTCAGAGATTATAATATTGATTGCCTATCCTTAGGATAGGCCAGACACTTAAAACTGGGTTGCAGCAGAACCCCGCCAGGGGTACTAGAACACACTGCTGGCAAGAAGGCAGAAAGCCTCAATGTTAAATACCAGCATCCTCAAGATAGAGAGTAGAATACAATGGTTTAGCAGGAAGCTATCAGCTTCCTGCTCTACCATTCAGCCTAACTAATGCTGTATACAGCTTGATGCAGACCTGCTACATCAAATCACAGACAGTTATGTGGGATGAGAGCTACAGAAAGCTCTGTGGAACGGGAATTCAAGACAGTTACTATTTCATCATTTGTACTGCACACCTTCTGTGTGGGGTGCCACTGGGGAGCATTATACAGTGTGGGTGCCAGTAGGGGAGCAGTACTGTGTATGAAGTACCACAGAGGGAACAATATATATACTGTGTGGAATACCACTGGGGAAGTAATACACAATGTGAAAGCCATAAAAGGGACATTATACCATGTGGGGTCACTGGGGAACATTATATTATGTGAAGGACACAACAGAGGAATTATACTGTGTGAGGGACCACTGAAGGGGCATATTACTGTGTGGGGTCCTCTATACAAACATAGCACTTGTGATGAAAATAGACCATTTGTGTAGGTATTATTAAAGGGGTTGGTCCCTGTCAGACCAATATTAAGACAGAAATGTCACTGTTTGTGTAAGGAAAAGTTGTAGCATTTTCTAATATACTTTCTGTATACGATCCACCATATAGTGTATAAATACACTGTGAAAAAGCAGAACGAATTATCTAGAAAACCCTGAGGAATTGATTAGAAAGTTTTTAAAAATGTAAGTCAAGTTAGGTGATTCGTGGGCATAGTTGGGTATTACAGTCGGTTTATACCCAACTTTGCCACGGTATCTGCTCCCCTGACGGACCTTCTAAAGGGTAAAATATCCATTACGGTGCAGTGGAATGAACAGGCCGAAAGTGCTTTTCAGGCACTAAAGGTGGCCCTGTGTGGATCTCCTGTCCTCATTACGCCCAACTTCAGCAGGGTGTTTGTGGTCCAGACAGACACGTCAGATGTAGGGCTGGGAGCTGTCCTGTCTCAGGAGGTGAATGGAGAAGAGCATCCGGTCACCTACCTGAGCAGGAAACTCACGCCAGCAGAAAAGAGCTACAGCATAGTGGAGAAAGAGTGCCTGGCCATAAAATGGGCATTAGAGGCCCTGAGGTATTACCTGCTTGGGAGACAGTGCTGTCTGGTGACCGAACTTTTGGTTCACAGTGGAGCATAGAGCCGGGAAACTGCAAGGAAATGCAGATGCCTTGTTCGGGGCTTATTGTTTGGTGTCTGGAGTTCGCCCCGAGGGGTCAGAACGGGGGGGGGGAGTGAAAGAGTGAAGGGGGTGGTCTGGGAGGACAAGTATATTCCAGCCAGGCACCTAAAGGGTGTTTGGTAAAGACCCACACCAGGGAGGTCAGCTGGGTAATCAAGGCCTGATATAGTCTGTGTGTGAGGACTGGGAAGTGTGGCACCACACTGACAGAGCTGACCTGTCAAACCAAATCTACAAAGCAGGTACTGTGCCACCCACTGTTGTTGCCAAGGCGGAAGACTGGTAGCCAGGCTTCTGTATAGACAGGGAAAAGTTTTCCTATGTTTAGTGAGTTCTCAGCCGAGAAGGCTTTTGTTTTGTTTATTTTGTGCCTTTGTAAAGGCAGTGTATGCACTACAAGCAAATAAAGCCTGAACTTGTGTGCAATCCAGTGTCTGTGTCCCTGTTTCCTGCACTGCTACAAGCATCTACCAGAGTGATTCCCCGCAATATATATAGTAAGCCGATGGCTGGTCAGATAATGGAGGGGGTATACATCTCACCCAGACTACTCAGGTGGGTAGAAAGACTGGTTCTCAGCAGATAACTTTTGTCTGCTGAGCGTTATTTCAAGTTCACTCTATTGGGCTGGATTTTTAGGAATGGCAGGTAGGTTGGAAGTGGGACCTGTTATTCCAACCCCCTCCAGTCAACACATTGTGGATGTTTCTGCAGCGTGTCAGCTGCTGTGAATTGTCCTCATCAGTGAGGTTTAAAAGGTCAGATGCAGCAGCAGACTTTGGGCAGAGCTTGGCTGGAGAGCAAACAGAGGTCATATTTTTGGAGCTGTGTCCTGAATGATTCTATTGGCTTTTGGATTTCTGTTATTCTAGGTGAGGTAACCTATTCTATGTGTAGTTAAAGCCTAGCCGGGAAGGTATTTATTTTTGTATTGTTTCCTTTTGTTGCTGCACTAAATTTTTGAGTGAAAATAAACTCTACCTTTGGTTTGGACTAAAGAAACTGGACTTGTGTGTGTAAGCCACCCCACCCCACCTAGCAACCCCAGACCTTAAGATATAATATATTATATCTGTAATGAATTTTATGCAGATTATACTATACAGGATAAGGAGCCATGAAATATTATACTGCTGACACTGCGCCTTAATCCTGCAAGAATCCCACACAGAGACATGGCCCAGTCTACTTATAGTGTGCAGCTTTTTGCTAATATGATAAGTAGGACTGCTTATTTGTCATATGTTTGACATATGAAACTTTTGAGAAAACTAGTGTGCAAATTGATCACTACCTGGGACTCCTACAGAAGCACTGTGTACAGACAGCAGGAAAGAATTTAGGGTTTTGATCTTCTATATAGGGCAATATATGTAAAAAAAAAAAAATGTAGACAACAATAACATAGTTTAAAGAATCTGTACACTTCCATTATATTACAGAGTACAGTAGTCTAACATCCACTACATATATGAAGTGGAAACTATTTTCCAAAAAGCACAGATGGAGAAAAATTAATAAGACAGGCAAAAATTTGCATACCCTTCCCTGGAGCAGAACTGTTGACATTTCCTCTGTATTTCTCCCAGTTTTGGTTGAGTTGTTATCTGAGATACATTTTTTACTGTGCAACCTTCTAAAAATATTGCACCCTGTGGAAAATAAAAAAAAAAATATATTTAAACAATAATATAAAGATTCCCAAAATATAGACAATTATGAAAAGTTAATAATAGTAGCTACTAATACTAACTGCATAAAGCTCTTTTCCAGATTTCAGTTCTGTAGCTTGATAAAAACGTAATTTCAGTGGGAAAAAAAAGGACTAAATGAACACTAATTCAAGGTAAGCAACAACTTGTATGTATGTACAGGGTAAATGAGAAGTATATAATGGGGGTTCTATGACTGGGATTCCCACTAAATGCAAAAAACAGGAGCTTGCATCCCCCATTTCAACAAAACGTTGTGCTGGTGAACTGCTGCTCCATTCAAAGTCTATGAGGTTGACATTGGCCAAGCAATGTACTCAGTCTTCTGTCAGTTCCATAAACTATGAGTTTCTAAATGATATTACATTTCTATATATGGAAATAAGTACTGTAATAGATTGTAAATGATAACTAAGTTTTCAAAATCCCTGCACACAGTTGATGAATAGTACAGGCGATAAACTTTATAATATATCTTATTAGATTAGAAGAAAATGCCTCTTATTGCTCTTATCAGGCTATTTCCTTTACAAAAATTGTTTTCATTTGGTAAATCCCTGCAACATGACTCAGATTACAGAACTCTGTGGAGAGTGGAGGGATCCTGAATAAGCAGGAGCAGACAGACGAATGGAGGCATAGTGTGATGCTGCAACTAAATAGGAGCCTTCTCTCACAACCAAACAAATATAGTCACATCAGTACATCTTACTACTTCTTTATATATGTCCTGCATGTATATGAACATAGTCACCAATACTTATTGTGTGCAGTGTTGGGCAACTAGTCCCACAGATTACAAGATAGAAGTCATATCAAGTTTAGAAATAGTGTTACTCCTCACGTACAGCCCATGTACTATTTATTTATGCAAAGCCTGTTAGCTAAGCTTTTCAGAGTAACATTTTCAGATGAAAACTACCTAGTCCTATCAATGTAAGATTAAGGTCGGTGCCCCACGTGGCCTAAATGTCGCGATTTGCCCGCAGCAGAAATGCCGAGGGAAAACTCACAGCGTTTTACTGTCAGGGCAAAGTAGATGAGATTCTAGCGAATCCCATGCCCACTATAAGGTAAAAACCACACTGTGGACACACCATAATTTCCAAAAGCAGCGCGGTTGTGGAAATCGCAGCATGACAATTATACCTACAGAAATGAAGGCGGTTTCCCCATAGGTATAATTGAATCGGAAAGTCCGCAGAGGAAACCTCTGCGAACTTTCTGTCTAAAGCACTGCGAGAAGAATCTCGATGCGCTGCCATTGCAGATTTTCCAGCAGCACTTTTTTGCTGTGGGACGCCACGTAGGGCCTTAGCCTAAAGGGCTTTTCCAGGGTAAAAATACTGACAACCAATCCAAAGGATGTTAATATCAAATTGGAAGGAGTTCAACACCAAACTCCTCCATGGATAAGCTTTTCCAGCAAATGATACACAGAGAATAGCGCAAGACGTAGACAGCACCATTGTTTCAGAAGCAGCTAGATCAAGTTACGGACGATCAGATTCCATTTATATGAATGTGACCTAAGCTACATTGTCTAGGTTCATACTCTTTCCAGACCCGTAGTGGACCGATTTCTCCTCCATCCTCTGTATAAGTTGTACAGAAGATAAAGGGCATTAGGCACATTTAACACTACATTGGTTGACAAATGCAAGACTGAGCCCCAGAAATATTACCCCATTCACAAATTCTAACCCTCTAGGAATATATCAATAGATACAGTAATCATCTTCCCCTCAAGTGTTGCAACAATTTATTTTCCAGAAATAAATGCACCGCTGAAAATTGAAATTTTTCAAGAAATATGCCATTTCAGTGGCCAATATCTTGTGCTAAGGTTATGTCAGCAGAGATACAACAATTCAAAAGCATTGAGAAGCTTATCCTGTGGACAACAGATTTTGGAGTGTTAGTTGACAAGTCGAGCACAACGTACTGGGCGCTGAAATGGCATTTCTGTAAAAAATAGCTATTTCCATTGCAATCCATTTCTGGAAAATAAATGAAAGAAACACTCCTGGAAGCATGTAGTTTACTAAATGTGGATACATCTCACTTTACTGAAAGCTCAGGGGATTTGTAGATGTGGCGTGCCATCCGAAAAGCAGTCTAAATCTGTGCTTTAAAATTCAAATAATGCTTATTCCCTACTACTCCCCTTATGCCCACATATGACATTGTTAAAGTGATATCCTATGTACAGCAATGCAATACATGCAGCCATAAACTTGGATATTCAGCAGTCCATAGAAGGAGGCGACAGAGATCACACTACATTTTTTTCAAAAAGAGTAAAAATGCACATTTTTTAAGTGTATTTTTCATCAAGCAAGAATTTGAAGCTCACAGTAATAAAAATAGCATTATTATGCTTACCGTATTTACCGACTATAAGACGCACCTAGGTTTTAGAGGAGAAAAATAGGGGGGAAAAAATTTCAAGCAAAAAAAAAAAGGTAAAATATTTAATATATGGGAGTTGTAGTTTTGCAACGGCTGCAAGGCCACATTGACAGGTGACCCGGCAGCTGTATAGAGATGTATAGGGCGTTTTTTTTGTGTGGGGCCAGATGTACTTTTTAGTTATACCATTTTGGGAAATGTCTATTGCTTAGATCACCTTTTATTGAAATCAGAGGCAAAACTGTGAAAAAAACCCGGCGGTTTAGCACTTTTGATTTTGACGTTCACTGTACAGGAAAGATATTAGTAGACCAGGCATTTTCGGACACAGGGATACCTAATGTATATATGTTTCACAGTATCACAGTAATGTTATACTTTTATATGTATTCTAGGGAAAGGAGGTGAACTTTTATTTATTTTATTATTATAAACTATTTTATTAGCGCCCCCTAGGGGGCTTGAACCTGCAATCATTTGATTGCAAGTCCCATAGACGGCAATCTATGGGAGATTTTATACATTACTATTGCGGAGGGTCATAGACCAGCCGCAATAGTAATATAGCGATGACAGGCCTGGGAGCTTTCAGTAGGCTCCCGGCTGTCACCAGAACAGGTTGGCTCCAGCGATATCGCCGCACAGGAGCTGGCCTGCAACTTTAAAGGCATGAGGCCGGTGGGGAACAGCCCCAGGACTAACTTTAAACTTTTTTTTTTTTTTTTAGGGGGAGGACATCTCCGGTGTAATTCTTTACAGCAGAGTTGTCGGAGCTCATGCCTGCGATCTCTGAATCATCAAAATGGTGATTCAGCTATTTAGATCTTTGATCAACCTACCATTATTACAGTCCGTTGCTGTTATCTGTCATTGGATGACAGCAACTGATATTAATGGCAGAAGAGTAATGAATGCAAACTGAGCCCCTTCCATCTGTGTCCATTTCCACAGACTATAATGTAAAAATCACAAGGAACACTTTGTGTGACGGATGAGAGAAACGGACATTAAATAACAGTACTGTGAACGCACCCTTACTGCTATAGTGTTCACCAGGTAGGATAAGTATTTTTATAGTTTGGCCATTTTTAGGCAAGGGGATCACTAAATTTGTTTGGGAGTCATTAATAAATTTGATTAAGAATGGTAAGCAACAGAAATAGATCAATATTAAAGTAATATAATAAACTGTAACTACATATCTAAAAAATAAATAAATTACCTGGATACAAATAAAATGTGCATAAGATAAGGAATCTGCATGACAATCATATACTAAGTGTATAAGGAGACAAATAAGTAAATGAGCATGATTCAATGAAGATGAAACTGAATTGGAAGGGTCATAACTAAATGTTAGAGATTGATCCAAGGCAATTTAATTTTATAAATAAGTTGAGTCTTGTAGGTGAAGGTTTATAAAAGGTCTAGAATG
Source organism: Leptodactylus fuscus (assembly GCF_031893055.1). Taxonomy (NCBI): domain Eukaryota; kingdom Metazoa; phylum Chordata; class Amphibia; order Anura; family Leptodactylidae; genus Leptodactylus; species Leptodactylus fuscus. The sequence goes on along the minus strand of NC_134267.1, from coordinate 119,975,923 downwards.
AGATAAGTTACCGGTTAATGAGTCGATTTCTGCTATAACGGATAGGCCCAGAGTTAGGGACTTTGGGTTAATGATTTATTTATTTTTTTTAAAAAAAGGAAGTTCTGTTACTTGCAAGAAACATTTCCCTATTTGTTAGCAGCTGGTCTTTACTTGCTCTACTTCTAGGATACCCTTGTACTCCAGAACGTATCTGGGTAACAGATTGTAGGAAAGTTTCTTATAATATTCTTCGTTGTTTAGGAGACAAGTTGTCTCAGATATATAGACTGAGCGATTACAATCTCAGTGGCTATGGAACCATTATGCGCCAGTCCAACAGAGGCCAATCAGTGGCATAAGGAAAGGATACAGGACGTCGCAGATAGTAGGACTGGGCCACGCTGGTAGACATCAGAAAACAGAGGATAGGCAAGTGCGGTTTTCACCCCATCCTTCCCACAGCCTCATTTAAAAAAATATATATATATCCCAGACAACCCTTTTAATTATGGTATATGGAGAATAAATATTTTTTTATATGGAGCTTAAGTCCTTTGCTCTCATCCTGCAACGGATTAGAGCAACAGACAGTAAATAATGGTAGTGTAAACCTACCCTTAGATAATCAAATAATGCACAGAATTATTCAAATTATTGTATTTTGATTTTGAAATCTAAACAGAGTGAATTAAAGGCAATATACCACGATAGAGTCGCAAGTGTCTCATGTGAATGGAACGGATGGGGGCAATTTTGACCACCACTCTGCTGGAAATCGCTGTCTGCTGAAAATCCCAGCTGTCACACTCCCAGCAAACAAAAACATACCCTCTGTCTTGTCAATAGGGAATATTTTTGTAATCACAATGATTTTTCATAGAAATCGCTCTAGAGAATTCCCACTGCAAATGCATTCAGTTGCATAAACAGACCAACTTGATGCTAAATTTTCTTAAACTGGAAAATGGTAAATGGTATTCTTCGAGTTATACTTAAAAGGATTGTTAATCCATTTAAAAATATCAGATAAATTATCAATATTTGCATTTCCAAACACACAAAATGAATAATATTTATATCAACGGATTCTCCATAGAGCCCAATATCAATGTTGTATGACCTTTCTGAACACAATGAATACAAGGAGACACTGAATTTATAGTAGATTACAATACTAAATTTTGCTGTCTTGAAACACTAAAACTGTAAACGTACAAAGGAAAAACAGAATAAAAATGACTCATTCACATGTTGGACTTGAAAAGGAGTTGTAATAGAATGGAAAGCATAATTCCAAACCCTGAAATTTTTTTTTTAAGAATGGAGGGAAACGAAGGTGCAAGACCTAATGCATGCCTTTTTGATAGGAGACATCTATGTAATTTTGAATGCTTTTGTGTCAGAAAGTATATTACGGAGGTGATAAATTTACAGCCTAACCAGAGAATTATGCTTGCATTCTGTCAGAGCACTGAGATTCCTTCATCAGATAGGCCAAGCCATAAAATAGTTTTTTTGCTACAGATAAAGGGCAATAGAGGTGATGACTTAGAAGTTTGGAGATCTGGAGTAAGGGCTAGTTCACACGTTGGGGGCCGCGCAGGTTTTGACACAGAGAGAGACGCGGCGAGCCGCGTCTCTCTCTGGTCAAAACCCGCCTGCCACGACCATTGCGGTCGCGGCTTTCCCCTCCGTAGCCGGCTCAAATGAATGAGCCGACACAGGAGGGTGCTGCCGTTAGGCGGAAGCCGCTGTCAAAAACCTCCCCTTTGCTCATGTGTGAACTGACCCTAAAGGTCCCATTAGACGGAGAGATCGCTTGATTTCAGCAGGACGGAAAAAAAAAAAAAAAAAAAAAAAAAAAAGGATTTTTGTACTCTCTGTAAAATCCATTTCTCTTTGTTACTGTTTCCTTGTATTCATTATGGGTACACAGCACTATGAGTATAAGTCAGGCCACTAAGAAAACAAAAAGAAATGTTGCCTCCACCTCCGGGCTATACCATCTCCATAGACACTATTCTAGCTAGTTTTGAACCACAGCAGAAGACGTAAGAAAAAAATGAAAAGTAAACAAGGAATGCGAGCACATGGAACCAAAAACCACCATGTCTTAAACCAGAACAGCCCTGGGCAGGAACATTAAAAAAGGGCTGGTTCTGTTCCTCCCAATGAATACAAGTTCCAAGCACTCCACCACAGACTGGCTAAGTCTGGCAAAGTCACCTATAGCCCAGTTAAGGAAGACCGCCTAATCCGAGGGAGAGTCCACTGGAGGGAGGCTAGGTAGGTCCTGGGCAGGTTTGGGTGGCAAGCGCATGGTGGGACTCTTTAATGTAGGACATGAAAGTGGAAAAGGGACCAGTGGGAGAGGGAAGCAGTCCAGGGGCTAGTTCACCAGACACTGGAGAGAGTTGAGGTAGTAATGGCAGTCTTTAATACTCAGCTGGATCCAAAGACTGCAGGTGCTGCATGGTCACCTCTTCGGTGGATGTTGCACAACAGTAGGGTCACTGACACTCTGGTCGAAGATGTGGCAATGGGAATTGGCTGACCTGCAAAGTGCTCAAAAAAGCGCAGTGCCCGCAGGGAAAGGAGACTAGTGTGGCATACACAATGACAATCCCCGGGCACTCAAAAGAGAAAAATAAATAAAGCAGAGGTTCTGCAAACAGGCCAGGTCTGTCTCCCACAGTCACTAGGCTAATACTGGCTAGCATAGTGTCTGTGGAAAGGGGATATACCAGTGGCAGACCCAACACTTCAGCCTCCTAATGGCCAGGCATATACTCATGGTGTTGTGTCACCCAAAGATATAAACAAGAAAAAAGCACGTCTCCATATGTAATAAGGGCTGTGCCGTCAGCAAATAATGAAAGTACAGTGGCTTGCATAAGTATTCATGTCCCAGGGGGCAACACGGTGGCTCAGTGGTTAGCACTGTAGCCTTGCAGCGCTAGAGCCCTGGGTTCAAATCCAGCCAGGAACAACATCTGCAAGGAGTTTCTATGTTCTCCCCTTCTTCTGCATCCCATTGTGAGCCCCTTCTATATGGGGCTCACAATCTACATAAAAAAATAAAAGTATTCATGTCCCTTGAACTTTTTCACATTTTGTCACCTTACAACCACAAACACTGAGCGCAGCGTTTATTGATTCTAGTGCTGCCTTTCTTCCACACCATCGGCCATTCTCCTCCTCTTCACTCCTCCACTTACATGAGACCACCACAAAATGGCCGACAGACATGCGCAGTCTGCTGTTCCGTCGACCATTTTGTGGTGGTCTTCTGTAACAGAAGGAGAAGAATGGCTGATGGAACAAAAGGTAAGTACTAGTTTAGATCAAAGAATATTTGTGTGTTAGAAAGGCCCAGTCAAAGTCCAGACCAAAATCCATTCAGCAAGACATGAACGTTGCTCTTCACAGACGCTCTCCATCCAATCTGGCTGAGCTTGACCTATTTTGCAAAGAAGAATGGGTAAAAATATCAGCTCTAGATGCACAAAGCTGGAAGAGACATACCCTAAAAGCCTTGCAGCTATAATTGCAGCAAAAGATGGCTCTACAAAGTATTGATATTGAGGAGATGAATACTTTTGCACATCACACTTTTCAGATTTTTATTTTAGCAAAATTTTGAAAACTATGTACCATTTTCGCTCCACTTCACAATTATCCACTACGTTGTGTTGGTCCTTCACTTAAAATCTCAATAAATACATTTAAGTTTGTGATTACAAGGTGACAAAATGTTAAAAAGTTCAAGGGGTACAAATACTTCTGCAAGGCACTATAAACACTACAAGATTGATTGCTTTGGCAATCACTCCTTCTGCAGGTTCTCTGCATTGCCTGCGTGTCAGACTGCTAAAAAACAAGCGCTCATTGGCACTTTTAGTCTAATACCACCATAAGTCTGCTGTGCTACAGGGGTGTGAAGTGTCCATTTAATGGTTCATTACTTCACACTGAATCCTCAAGTCAGTAACTGGAAGTTTGTTTAGACTTGCCCCATTCCAACCTGTCATACTGTGTCTTGATGCAGAGAAGTGTTTACGCATGGATGTTCCCAGTTTCATTCTCAATGTGTGTTTGTTTGGGTCTTCCTGGATTTCAGCATAGTTTACCAAATACATAATGTGATGAAAGAAGCCTACTTGTGTGTGTATCATTGCTGAATTATATTGCTCATGTACACTCACCGGCCACTTTATTAGGTACACCATTCTAGTAACGGGTTGGACCCCCTTTTGCCTTCAGAACTGCCTCAATTCTTCGTGGCATAGATTCAACAAGGTGCTGGAAGCATTCCTCAGAGATTTTGGTCCATATTGACATGATGGCATCACACAGTTGCCGCAGATTTGTCGGCTGCACATCCATGATGCGAATCTCCCGTTCCACCACATCCCAAAGATGCTCTATTGGATTGAGATCTGGTGACTGTGGAGGCCATTGGAGTACAGTGAACTCATTGTCATGTTCAAGAAACCAGTCTGAGATGATTCCAGCTTTATGACATGGCGCATTATCCTGCTGAAAGTAGCCATCAGATGTTGGGTACATTGTGGTCATAAAGGGATGGACATGGTCAGCAACAATACTCAGGTAGGCTTTGGCGTTGCAACGATGCTCAATTGGTACCAAGGGGCCCAAAGAGTGCCAAGAAAATATTCCCCACACCATGACACCACCACCACCAGCCTGAACCGTTGATACAAGGCAGGATGGATCCATGCTTTCATGTTGTTGACGCCAAATTCTGACCCTACCATCCGAATGTCGCAGCAGAAATCGAGACTCATCAGACCAGGCAACGTTTTTCCAATCTTCAATTGTCCAATTTCAATGAGCTTGTGCAAATTGTAGCCTCAGTTTCCTGTTCTTAGCTGAAAGGAGTGGCACCCGGTGTGGTCTTCTGCTGCTGTAGCCCATCTGCCTCAAAGTTCGACGTACTGTGCGTTCAGAGATGCTCTTCTGGCTACCTTGGTTGTAACGGGTGGCTATTTGAGTCACTGTTGCCTTTCTATCAGCTCGAACCAGTCTGGCCATTCTCCTCTGACCTCTGTTTCAACAACGCATTTCCGCCCACAGAACTGCCGCTCACTGGATGTTTTTTCTTTTTCGGACCATTCTCTGTAAACCCTAGAGATGGTTGTGCATGAAAATCCCAGTAGATCAGCAGTTTCTGAAATAGTCAGACCAGCCCTTCTGGCACCAACAACCATGCCACGTTCAAAGGCACTCAAATCACCTTTCTTCCCCATACTGATGCTCGGTTTGAACTGCAGGAGATTGTCTTGACCATGTCTACATGCCTAAATGCACTGAGTTGCCGCCATGTGATTGGCTGATTAGAAATTAAGTGTTAACGAGCAGTTGGACAGGTGTACCTAATAAAGTGGCCGGTGAGTGTATATATCCTGTAAGCCAATGGCTGGTCAGGTAATGGGGGGGTGTACATCTCACCCAGACTACTCAGGTGGGTGAGATGAGAAAACGCCAGGAATGTTTGTTCTCAGCAGACAACTTTCGTCTGCTGAGCATATTGGTAAATGCTCAGTATTGGGCTGGATTTTTAGGAATGGCAGGTAGGTTGGTAGTGGGACCTCATTCCACCCCCCCTCCAGTCCACACTTTGGGGATGTTCCGGCAGCAACTCAGCTGCAGAGAGTCTGCTCATCAAGGGAGCTTAAGAAGCCAGCTCCAGCAGCAGACTTTGGGCAGAGTTTGGCTGGAGAGCCAACAGAGAGGCCATATTTTTGGAGCTGTGTCCTGAATGATTCTACTGGCTTTTGATTTCTGTTATTCTAGGTGAGGTAACCTATTCTATGTTTAGTTAGAGCCTAGCCGAGCAGGTATTTATTTTTGTATTGTTTCCTTTTGTTGCGGCACTAGTTTTTTGAGTGAAAATAAACTCTACCTTTGTTTTGGATTTTTGTGTCTATGCCACCCTACCTAGCAACCCCAGACCCTGACAATCCTTAGAGAATATAGTGTTTATACTTGTGTTATAAAGATTGAGAGTTCTCAGTAGTTGATACCTTTTTAATGGCAAACAAAAAATGATGACATATTGCGAACTATCGGAATAACTTGATTCCTTCATCAGGCTAGTATAACACAATATCTGAAGGCAAGCACATTTATACAGGAATAGTGCTTGATGCACCATTGATAAAAAAAAAAAAAAAAAAAAAAACAGTACACGCAAATAAACCCATAAGTCCAAAGAAATGTCAGTTCACATGACGGGTCTCAGAGTTTTAAGATTCCCTTGATCAGTGACTCGGTGTCTACTTGTAAAATGACATAAAACCCTGTGACTGATTTAACCCCCCTTTCCAACGTGTCAAAAGTCATCATTAGCTTGTATTCACACACGCCAATCTTTTTTGTTTCTGAAATTTCCTCTTAAAACCAGGATCTTCATATAATTGATGAGATTATGATTTTGATTGCAGAAGTGTTTTGGCACGGGGAGGTCCATTCTCTGCTCTCTAATCGTATGTCGGTGTGATTTCATCCTCATCCTATGTGTCTGGCCTATCTCTCCTCCATACAGACCCCAATCGAACACTTGGTAGACATTATTAAATACACCACATTAGGTGTGCTGCAGGTGAAGGTACCTGGGATCTTGTAGTCTTGATCAGAGTTCAAGATTTTTATTTTATCCGTGGTTAGTATGTGCGGGCAGGTTTTGCACTTTTTCTGTCCACACGGAAATGTTCCTGTGTAAATTGGAGGTGACAGTGAGCTGCTAATAACCATATTCCTTGGTGGCTGTCTATAGCACAGGAAAGGGGGGTCTGTAAATATTGATTTTAGACGGTTGTGTTTTGGCAGTAATGGATGTAATTTGCGTGTGATTCCTCTCAGCATTTCCAGGTGGGGGTTGTATGTGACGACCAGGGGCACCCGATTAATTTCCTGTTTGGTATTGTATTTTAATAACCCCGATCTTAGTATTCTGGTGGCCCTGGCTATTTGGTTTTCAACTGTTCGTGGATGGTAACCCTGCCTGAAGAATGTATTTTTGAGGTCACCCAAGTGTTTGTCCATATCTACAGGGTCTGAACATATGCATTGGTATCTGATAGCCTGGCTGTAGACAATGGAGTTCTTTATGTGTTTGGGATGAAAGCTATCCCATCTTAACCGCCTTCTGATACAGCGATGTCTTAACTTGGTTGTTCTATATCTTGATGTGTACAAGAAGTTTATTTCAGTGAAGGAGTAATTGAGCGTCAGGTTGATGGTGGGATGGAACTGGTTAAATTGTTCATGGAAGGTTTTCAGCTGTTGTTCAGACCCAGTCCAAAGGATTAGGATATCGTCAATAAAGTGATAGTAGGCCCGAGGCCTAATCGTGCAGGTGGATAGGAAGTCACTCTCAAGCTTGGCCATGAAAAGATTAGCGTACAGTGGCACATTTTGCTCCCCATTGCGGTGCCAGTCTGCTGTAAATAGATGCAGTCACTAAAGTTGAAGTAATTGTGGATGAGGATGAATTTTGTCAGTTTCACCACAGCTTCAGCGTTCATACCTCGCTTTTCCATGAATACCTGGCAAGCATTTACACAGTCCTGGTGTTGGATGTTGGAGTACAAGGATTCTACATCCATGGTAGCCAGGATAGTTCCCTCTGGAAGAGGGCCTATAGTGGATAGTTTGTTCAATAGGTTTATTGTGTCCTGACGGTAGCTGGCTGTATCCTTCACTAAGGGTTTGAGGATGCCCTCCACTCATCCCTTAATTTGTTCGCGTAGGGTATACTTGTGCTGTCAGTATATTACATTAGCATGTGTGTACAAGTGATGTCAGGGGAGGTCAGGGGTGAAAAGATTTTTCTGTCATTAAGACCAGATACTGCTAAGGCAGGTTTTATTGCTTCGTGACTAGTTGCCTCTAATCAATCCAGGAAGGCACAAATAACCTGCTACTGACTTCATGGTCATCTGTGGAGTAGTCCTCTTTCCAAGGCCCACCCATTTTCCAGATTCTCAAGATGTGGAAAGGGGAGGAGAGTGGCACCCCCCACCACCACCACCACCACCACCACCACCGCTTCAGAAAACGCCAGGTGGTTTTTTTCCCTCCCCTAAAGTGAATGGACCGTAAAAAAGTGTCACGTTTTCAGTCGCGGTTTTTGCAAAAAATGCGCCAAAAATGCGAAAAGACTACCATTCACTTCTATTGCTTTCCTCAGGCGGAATCCACCTGAAGAAAGGTCATGTCGCTTCTTTTTTTCTGCTAGCGGCAAAAAACTGCTAGCAGAAAAACGAAAGCTAACAGTCTCCATAGACCACCATTGTATGGAGGTCTCATTGCCCCCGTGTGAACTAGCCCTAAAGGTGAATGCAAGATTGAGTGAATGGAGTGAATTGACCGGGCAGACGTACATACATCATGTGCTAGCACAGTCCCTACTACCGCATCGTATTAAGTGGTGTGAATGTTTTTAATCATAAATTTTGATATAAACACCTTGATTTATTTCATATAGAAATTCCAGCCCCACAATCTCCCTTCTCTTAATGGACCTATTGACCTAAGAATTAGCCATTATAGATTCTAGCTTCCTGGTATACAAACTGTTAATGTATAGTACATCAGAAAAGAGATACAGATGGTGTACACAAACTATAACAGTACAAAAGTACAGATTTACTGCAGTTTGAGTGCAAGCATCAAAGGAATCCCAGTGGATAAACCATGCCATGTCGAGTAACCATCTGTTTCACTGACACCTTAAGGACACAATCCCACAGGGAAAAACTTGAAGAGAAGCAAACATCCATTACCTAGAGGGTCCAATTTATATTACACAAAACACAATTAACATTTTGTTTTCACTTTGCTAAGATCAAATATAAGTCTCTGGTTTATGCAATAACGTAAAGTGACATTTAAGAAATGAAGGAATGAAAGGAACGATACAAAGGCATGTAAAGCCCACAGGCATCTTCCCTATGAACATCATCAAACTCATGTTGACAGCTATTAAAGCTACTGAACAATATTTGTTTTAAGAGAAATCTCAATATATGGCAGGAGTCCATGTTACTGAACAGAGACAAGGGAGAGATAGACAACAAATACTGAGGATGATTGAGAACCAAAGTCTGGTTTTAAAGTGGTTGATTTTAGTAAAGCAACTTGCAAGACACATCCTCTATATCTAAACATGCACGAAGGGCTGCACCCAGTGCGCCAAAGACACGCACGCACAGCTCTGCACTGTAGATGTACGTCACATGCATGAGCTGCCTACAGTACAACGTAGTTACTTTGTTGTTAAATATGAGAATAAAATTATGAATAAATACTTAAACAGAATCAATACATACATACAAAAAGTGACTTACAAGTTTTAATCTCTCTTTTTTCTTTCTGTGTGAGGTAGTTCCTGAGGACCCTGGCTCTGCCTCTTGACCTATACCATTCCCTTCATCATCCACATCTTCATCCTCAAAACACCAGTCTGGGAGCTCGGGTGGAGGAGGAGCATCTTCAACATCCCCATAACGTTTAAAAAGCTCCTTTATATAGTCAGCTTTATAAATACCAGGTGGTCTTGCTTGAGCAAAAGTAGCTACTGCAGCCTCAATGCTGATAGAAGAAACACAACAGAGCTTGAAGTTAGTATTAGCAATACATACATACATACAAACTAAATAATAGCCAAGATAAACTAACAAAAAGATAACAGTGAGAAGTACAACACTGCTGGTTCAAGAACAAATATGGCCATAAGCAAGAATTCATTGTTAGGATTTAAAGGGCGTCTCTTGGAAGTAAATGTATTATAAACTAACCACAGTACCTCGTAGAGGCAATCCTACTGTTTCCACCTATGCCACCATTTAAATAAAAAGCGATCAAAAGTGCATCTGTCCGCCAAAAAATGCTCCATATTATGCAGCCCATATACTGAAATATACAGTACATACTGAAGTTCTGAGTTTCAGAATATGTGAATGCACGAAATTGTTTTTATTTTTTTTAAGGTGTAAAACCTAATAAAAACAATATAAATTTAGTATTGCCTGGTATTGGTATTTTTGGGAGGCCGCTCTTGCTCTTGTAGTTCAATACAGAAGCCTCTCGGGCAGCAGTGGGGATGCGCTTATCACCGTTTGAGCGCTGGGGCCTGCACTCATTGCTGTGGAGAACTCATTTGTATACCAGTTAAAACTGGTATTTCTAAGGAATGACGCCGCGGAGACCACGTCTAAAGGTAAGAGACGAATAGCCTTTCTTAAGGCTATCAGAAAAAATGTTCGTTTAGTGGTAGAATCCCTTTAAAAGAAGACCGTCATTGCCGTTTTTTTTAAATAAGCCTATCTTAATGTAGCCTTTAGAAAGGTTATTCTAGGCATACCTCTCCTTTTCTGATCCTTGCAGCCAGTTTCCAGAAAAAAATGCTTTTATTCGTATGCTAATTAGTCTTCAGGGAGCACAGGGGATGTTACCCCTGTGCAGGGAGCACCAATCAAGTCAGCAACTGGGATGTTTGTTCATCGTCCCCTTCTTGCTTGAAGATCCCTCCTGCTGATCCTCTTTACTACTTCCATGAGCAGCTTAGTCGGTGCAATTGAATATTGTGCCTGACACAATTGATGCTCGGAGCACAACAGTAACACCCCCTCTGTGCTCCCTGAAGACTAATTAGCATACAAATAAAAGTGTGTTTTTTCAGGAAAACAGCTGTAAGGATCAGAAAAGGAGAGGTATGCCTAGAATAGCCTTTCTAAAGGCTACATTAAGATAGGCTTATTTAAAGGGACTCTATAATTGGGAAAAGTCATTTTTAACTAAACACATACTTGCCTAGCCTTTAGAAAGGCTATTCCACACATACCTTTTGTACGTTAACCCCTTCAGTCGTTTTTAAATGAGCCCGTTTTTATTCATATGCTAATTAGTCTCCAGCGTGCACCCCAGAAGTTTCAGCGAGCACTGTCTGCTATGTGTACAGCACAGGCTGCTGCAGATGAGGACTCATCTCACTGCTCTCTCAAAAACTACTGAGGGGGTTAACATACTAAAGTTAGGTGTAGAATAGACTTTCTAAAGGCTATGCAAGGATGTGCTTAGTTTAAAATGACTTTTCCCAATGATAGAGCCCCATAAGAAATGCAAAAAAGCAATGATAGACTCCCTTTAATGCTCTTTATAGCTCATAAAAGTAATTTTCAAGAATACATAAAACTAAAATCAATAATACTGCAAACAAGACCACCAAAACAAGTTGTCCTCCATAATATAACTCATAATCTTACACATTCTATAGATCTAGATAGATAGATAATCTTTATCTATAATGTGTAATATTATGAGATATGTTATGGAGGACAACTTGTTCCAGCACCGTGTAGAAAAAAGCATGTTAACCAGAAGAAAGAACCTAGCATTAAACAACACTGGAAAAAGTAATTATCATACAGAGCACATACTGCAAAACCGTTTTTCCAAACACTGCATAAATACATATTTTTTTGCCCGCTTAACTGCCTTAAGGAAATGCTGCTAATGTCTCATTTTGATTTGTGGCTTCAGTTAATTGCCAGATTATATGTAATCAAATTAAAATGCTGGAGAAAAATATTGAAAGAACACTCCAAGCTTAACATTGTGGAATAAAGCGGAGACTGAAGCAATTAAATAAAGTTAACTAGTAAACAGAACAATTAGAACCAGACAGGGCAAATGTCAGACACAACAGTACAATGGTGGCACTCTGCAAGAGCATGGGGTGTGCCATTTCACAAAAAGTAAATCTGATAGACTTACAAGACATTATCATTGACATTTCTAATCACTGAACATGGCACCTAAGGAGTAACAAGCAAACATGGATGCTTAAAGGGATTGTCTTATCTAATGCTAAGCAGGGCTGTGCTGTCCATACATCAAGCCACTAACTCCTGCTCTGACAGACTCCTTCTTAGGGCCCATTCACACTACGGATACGCTGACTGATTCTTAACGTTAAAACACGTTCAGAATCAGCGTGTATAAAGTAGATCCCATTCATTTCAATGGGAGCCGGCATACAAGCGCTCCCCATTGAAATGAATGGGCTGCTTTTTTCTCTACGAGCGCTCCCATTGAAGTGAATGGGAAGCACTCGCGTGTACGGCTCGGAATGAGCCAAGCACCGGGCCCCTTCACATGGCGAGCCGTACACGCGAATGCTTCCCATTCACTTCAATGGGAGCGCTCGTAGAGAAAAAAGCAGCCCATTCATTTCAATGGGGAGCGCTCGTATGCCGACTCCCATTGCAATGAATGGGAACTGCTTTATACGCGCTGATTCTGAACGTGTTTTAACGTTCAGAATCAGTCAGCGTATCCGTAGTGTGAATGGGCCCTTAAATGACAGTCTTGGTCAGAGAGAAGAAAAGCTGTTTTAATTCAGGAAAAAAAGCTAGTGATTGACATCCTATGAAAGTAAATACGTAACAAGCTCTGTATACAATTAATTATTCAATATATATAAAATTGTATAACATTTAAAAGCTATGTAAACGTTTATGATTTGATAACATTTGACAAGGCAGGAAAAACTGACTGATGGCTTGTTCTGTAATTCTAAATTCTGTTGTCTTAAGTGCTCATAAGAATTCAGTTTAAGGCTGGGTTCACATCTGCACTCAGAGATTCCGTTCCCCATTGTGCTTGAAAAAGGGTCAGTGCACCCCTGGATAAATTCCTTCAAGGAAGTGGTTTCCGAAATGGGGTCACACATCACGGTACTCCACTTTACTGGCATTTCAGGGGCTCTGTAAAAGTGTCATGACATCCAAACCAAAACTTCAAAATCAGTACTTCGAAAACCAAATAGCACTTCTCTGCCTGGTTGTGACCAAACAGCAGTTTAGACCCACATATGACATTAAGTACATTATCCTGGGTACACCAGTGTCATACATGTGGGCATAAACATTTAGAGCACATAGCTGGGCACAGATGTGAAGGGGCGCTATGTGACTTTTGGAGTGCAGAGTTAGATAGTTGGTATCTGGATGCCATGTCATGTTTGCAGAGCCTCTAAAGTACCAGAAAAGTGGAATCCTCTAGTAAGTGGCCCATTTTGTTACCGCACCCTTCAAACAATTTGGCAAGGGGTGCAGGGAGCATTAGTTATAGCAATACCCAATATATATAGTTTTTTTATGCGTTACTAATGTTGCAGAATAAAAATGGGGAAAAAAAATAATTTATTTTTTCCATTGCCATTTTGTCAGATATAACAATTTTATTTTTCTATTGATGGAGCTTTTTTTTTTTTTTTGCAGAAAATACAGGTAACATTTTCGCCTATATAGGACTTTTTATTCCATATTATCTGAGGCGAGATGGTAAAAATTGTTATCTCTAGCATTTGTATTTCGGTATTTTTTCCCGCCATTTACCATGCAGGTTAACTAATGGTTGACTTTTACTGTACTGTTAGTTACGGACACTGCGAATATGTAGTGTTTTATACTATGTGCATAGAGATCCTGCACACAGAATCAGATTTCATGTGCTTCAGCAATACATCCCTTTGCAGAAATACAGTTTTTATTGTTTATGAAAAATTAGCTAAATGTTACACAAACAGTTAAAATAGGGTGCACCAGGAAGTTCATCGACAACATAAAGAATAAAGGCTTTATTTCTGCAATGTCACATATCACTTAAACACCATCAATACCTAAATATGGCCAAACCTGTGAGTAGACTCCCTTTACACGCACACAGCTAAATTCAGTGAAGCTGAACTTAGACTTCAAGAAGTAAGTAGCATGCAACATCATCTATGTGATAGACCTCAAATCAATGGGGTCAGTTGGTTGCCCATTGAATTAGCGATATGATTTGACACAGGATCATGGGTTCCATTACATATGGAAATCATACTGCTGATATGAATAGAGCCTTACATTTGAACGCAAATGGGATTTTTTTTTTTTTTTTAACATTTTAAGGTAAAAAAGGTGAAAGATGGGAAGGCAATGTTTTAGATGACAAAAGACTCTTACCTCCAATCCATCTTCTCGACTAAAAAGGCACAGATTAAGAAACCAGTTCTATTAAAGCCATGAGTACAGTGCACACCTAAGGAAGAAATAAACAGATAGGATTAGATGCATGGCAGCAGCATACATACCATAGATATGAAACGTCTACCCAAAAAGATATACTTTCATTTCCAAAGTATAATGGACACTAACTTTGCAACAAACTTTGCATAAACCAATTGTAGAAGCGAGAGAGGACTAATCTATGAGAAAAAATATTATTATTAATAATAATAATTTTCCATTGTTCCCAGTCCATCCCATGTTAGCACTGACTGGGTCAGAATTTTATGCAGTTCAGGTGACCACTGTGGCCCATCACTGGCCTCAGCAGTCACATATTTGGTACAGTCACTGCTAACACATCAAAAGTATCCAACAATTTTACATGGAAAACCAGTTTAGGCTGAGGCCCCACATTGCAGCTTTTTTGTTGCAGATTTTGTTGCGGTTTTTTGAGCCAAAGCCAAGAATGGCTACAAAAGGAATGGGAAGCTCTTATATTTCTACCTTTTGCTAAATTCACTTCAAGCTTTGGCTCACAAAGACAAAACAAAATCTGTAACAAAAAATGCTGCATTTCTACAACGTGGGGCCTCAGCCTTAATCCATCTTGTTAGAGCGAAACGTGCCTTAGGGCAGGTGGCTGTGGTCTGTAATTTGTTAATACACAATAGACACATCTTCCATCCACACACTAGTATGGTATATACTGTATGTGCTTAGCACAGCTTTTATGTACTGATTGGTATACTGTGGAACTGTTTTCCTACACTACAGCCTCAACACCTTTTTGTCATGTGACCTTTAACCATTTTAATTATTTTCATCTATACATTTTACAATTAATGTTCAAATAAAGATCTGTATTTCATTTCATATAGTATATATCCCACACATGTGCTTTGTTCCAATGTATACAGCTTAGTATTTTTCGTTAAAGTCCCTGTTGATGATTGTTAGTGAGAAGGAAATTTAGTTTAACCACTAAGGTCATGTCTGTAGCTGACATACAGTTTGAGATATCACTGGTTAAAGCAGAGGTGCATATTCTTGCAGCTTTCACCTTAACCAGTGTGCAGGAGAACATGTGCAGCTGACAGGGCAGAGAGAGGAGAAAAATATTTTATTATTCTCCTGCCTCTGTCACTTCAGATAACTCCAGGGGAGGGGGGACCATGGACTCTTGTTCATGATATCATCCCCACTACCAATCAGAAAGGATACTTGCCTTTTTTCCATTGTTAATACAATACAAGGTCAATAAAGCTACATTAAAGGGATTCTACCATTAAAAACCTTTTTTTCTGTGGATAACACCACGTCGGAATAGCCTTTAGAAAGGCTATTCGTCTCTTACCTTTAGATGGGATCTCCGCCGTGCCGTTCCTTAGAAATACCGGTTTTTACCAGTATGCTAATACCGTATGTTAATTAGTTCTCTGGCAGCGATGGGGGCGGGCCCCAGCGCTGAAAATGCGATGGGGGCGTCCCCACCGCTGCCCGAGAACAGGATCCTCCCTTTCTTTCTTTGGCCGCGTCACCTCTATGGGCTCTGACACTAGTAGAGCCGAATGCTCTACTGGCAGGAGCCAACTGCGTAGGCGTCCAACGTGACGCCGAAAAAAGACAAAGAAGGAAGGGGAGGATCCAGCAGAAAATAGAGGCGTCGCTGGAGCCAGTTTTCGAGCAGCAGTGGGGACACCCCATCGCATTTCGAGCACTGGGGGATACCCCCATCGCTGCCAGAGAACTAATTAGCATACCGGTAAAAAACGGTATTTCTAACGAACAGTGCGGCGGCGATCACTTCTAAAGGTAAGAGACGAATAGCCTTTCTAAAGGCTATTCCGACGTGTTATCTAGAAAAAAAAAAGTTTTTTAATGGTAGAATCCCTTTAAAATAAAAATTAAGAAATTCTGAAACGGGTATGTGAAGACTAAAAAGTGTTTGTTCTGCAATGAAAGCACCAGTAACACCTTGAACCTAACCATTTAGAGATTCGAGGCATATAGACAGGTAATATAAAACCTCTGGTACTATCAGTGGATAGTGGGAATGCTATGGATATAAAATTGATCTGCAAGAATATGCTAGATGTAAAGCACCATGGAATTAATGGTGGTATATAAATAATCAATAATAATAAT
Source organism: Leptodactylus fuscus (assembly GCF_031893055.1). NCBI lineage: Eukaryota > Metazoa > Chordata > Amphibia > Anura > Leptodactylidae > Leptodactylus > Leptodactylus fuscus. Next base: position 119,959,712 of record NC_134267.1, on the reverse strand, counting down.
AATAATAATAATAGAGCTGGAAAGAATAGTAAAACATTGCCCTATAACAACTATACTTGGATTGTACGCCATAGTAAAAGTCCAGTGTCAAGTCCTTGGTTCAGACATGAATATCACCAAGGGCCTGGATACCTGAAGTTCACCAGACCTCTGTCCATTCCAGACACTTCAATTTTAATAAACATACAGCAAGTTCAGCAAAATTAAAGAGATAAGCAAATCCATTTTTCCTATAACAGCAATAAAATGGATTAAAGCTATAGAAAAAGTATATTTTTGGATTTCATTGCAACTTTACAAGCAATAAATTACCTGTTCTCTTACTCCATTTTCTGAAACTTAAGGTTTCCATAATACTATGATTTTGCATTAGAGCCAAAATAGACAGGCAGACCCATCTAGTGGCGGATCTGGTGAATTACACATCCAATGCATTTCGTGGTTTATACATATGTGTGTACATATAGTACGTATAAAGAAAGGTACACAACTGTGGAATAAGTCCAGAGGCCAAAAATCAGCACAACCCAAAACTGCCCATCAAGGTAATACTGAGCTACCCATTTCACTGGCACGTTTCCCATGTTCTTCCCTATACTTCACTATATTGTGAATGAGCTGGTAAAATGCGTCAGTCTGCAGCTCAGGCTGTACAGCTCTGACAATTGCATGAGAGATAAAATATATAAGAGTTTTGTAAGGGGTTTCAAACTCTTGAAATAAAGAAGAATGTACAAATGCATTGACAGCATGAATAGCTCTCTGCCTACATAGGAAGCTCGACCATAACCAGCCAAAATACAGTGTAGGGGACAACATGCAGTGCACCATCTCCCTGAAAAAGAGGTTTTTAGAAATATGCAAATGCGACTGAAACAAAGGGAGTGCCAGAGCCTTGTGTTTGCAAACCTGAATATAGAGCCAGTGGAGGCTCTAGCACAACCCCCATTGTACTTAAATCTAATCTGCATATTCCAAGAAAATGGTGCATATACTCGTACATGGAAAAATGCACTGCAGCTAGTTTGATATACGAAAAGGGTACTTGTCGTGTCTGTGACACTAAACCGCCCAAAGGAGCTAATGGGTCATTTCCAAAATCAGGTCAGTTGGAGGGGAAGGGGGTCCCACTATTCTGGCACTTCAGGGTACCTTAAAACGATTCCATCAAAACCTGTCCTCCAAAATCCCAAAAGCATTCATTCTGTACCCTATCGTGTGCCCATACATCAGTGTACATCCACATATGGGATCATTTCATGCTCATGAGAAATCGCATAACAGATTGTGGAATGCATTTCGTCACGTAACCCTTGTGAATGTGTAAATTCTACGACTAAATGAATAGATTAGTAACAGAAATTGAAAAGTGTAAATTTGACCTCCATTTTGTTTTAACTGATGCGAAATGCTGAAAGGGTTAAGAAACTTTCTAAGGGTAAGTTTACGTGGGGTTTTTTGGTCAGGATTTTGAGGCCGTATCCGCCTCAAATTCCTGACCAAAAAGACGGCTCCCATTGAAATCAATGGGAGCCAGTCAGGTCTTTTTTCTGGGAGCCGTTTGTTCCGGCTCCCGGAAAAAGAAGCGAGATGCTCATTCTTCAGGCCAATTCGCCTCACAACATCCACCTGAAGAAACTCCCTCCTCCCGACTAGGCCCATTCATTGGGCCTAATCCGGAGCGGAGTGCGTGACTGGATGCCAGTGAACTGCATCGGCATTCAGACGTGGCTACCCGTTTTTTGGTTCGGAACCTGAGGCGGACTCTGCCTCCAGTTCCAGACCAAAAACAACCTGTGTGAACTTACCCTAAATGCGGTTTTGAATTCTTTGAGAAGTGCGGGTTTGAGAATGGGGTAATTTATCGGTTTCTAATAGAGAGGCCTTTCAATGCCCCTACAGAACTGAACCCTTGAAAAATGTGTGTGGGGAAATATTCTTGGAAATTTGGAAGATTACTATTCAACTTGCAGTATATTAGCATATCAAGAAGAAAGCTAGTGAGTTGTTGGATGCAACTAGGGTATCACCATTGCTCTACTTGACCTCCCTGCTATGACCGACAGGGCCAGGTAGTAATGTCAATCATAGCAGGGAGGGAGAGATGAAGAGCCTAGGCACTGCAAAGCATAGCTCTTTGGTACAATAAGAGCAGCAATGAGGTCTTCATTGCACCAAACAGCTCAATAGCAAAAAAGAGAATCTCTCAATATCTCAGAATCACAGATAGGGAAGTAAAAGAGGGAAAAAAAAGTTTTATTTACATGAATCCTGGCTATCTGACTGCGCTTACAGTTCAGTAGGGATTGTTCTGGTAACAGACTCCCATCAAAAGTGTTTTCTAGTCTGATGATACTATCAAAGCTAGATTCACACCAGCTTTATAATGTCTGTTGTGTTGCATCGTAGTCAGAACAAAGGATATTACAACAATAGTGTGAAACTAGTCTTAAAGGGATTGTTTTCAATTAGGCCAGGTAAAGGTGGGGGACATACCTATCTGTCCCCGGCGCTCCGGAGTCTCCCCGTGCAGTCCGGTCCTGCAGTTCCATTATATATGTGACTACAGAGGTCAATCACCGGCCTCAGTGAAGGACACAGGACACAGTACCTGTCACGTCTCCTGCTCCCTTCCTTAGGCCGCTAATTGGCCCATCAGTGGCCTCAATGGCAGGGACACAGGACGTCACAGCCAGCGAGGACTTCTGCAAAAGGCGACAGCCATGCAGCAGGATTGGACCGTGCTGGAAGGATAGCGCCGGTGACAGGAGATTAGTTATTTTTTCCCAAAATCCCCAGGCTAATTAAAAATAAATACATTTTTAGCCTGGGCAATCTCTTTAAGCATAAGAATTGTACATTTATAACTGTTCAGCAATTCTCTACGTCATACTTTATTCAATTCCACCACAATTTCTAGATCTCTGCTTGCTGTAAAAGTTCAATAAAAAGGAGCAAATTAAAATGCTCCGAAAACTGCAAATATCAGACATAAAGAAATCCAAGTTCAGAAGGAGCCATCATTTGTGCCCTGGATCACACAGCATGAAATGAAATGCTAGAGCAATATGACTGTCCTATATCAAACTGTCACAAGCTAATACTGCTCTACGTCGGCATTTTAAGGCTAAATTGAGGGCAAATGAGTTTCTTAATTGTGCAACGTACAAGAGCAGAAAGACTACTGAACCTAAGCCTGTAGAGTGACAGAACATTCTTAAGCTGTCAGCACAGCCAGGTTCATAGCTAGCAAGGCCGGATAGATTTGTGTTCTTCATGTCAGAACGTACAAACCACAGTGGCTATTGGCAGATTAACCTTTTATGAGGCAGCGCGCTACTTGGATGTGTGAGGCGCAGGAGGTGAATAGCTTGTTTGCTAAATCCTGTGAATGAAGTCTCAACTTAGGCTTTTTATACTAGTTATGGCAACTTTTATTAACCCATTATATACATTGCTATGTCCCTTTTTTGTGTTTTTGTTTCTTCTCCCTGTCTTCAAAGAACCATTTTTTTTTTTTTTTTTTACTTTTCCATCAACATCACTGTTTGGGGGATTGATTTTTGTGGGACAAATCGTACTTCCTATTGGCATCATTTAATATTCCATACGATGCACTGGGAAACTGAAAAAAGTCAGAATGGTGATAAATCGGAAAAAATTAGCCTTTTATCCAGAACCTCATGAAGGATGATCTCTAACTCCCTTCTGAAGGTCTATGTGGGAGGAGTTTCCAAAACTGTGTAACTTTGTTACCTTCATGACTGAGAATCACCAGACGGTTTGATTATTATAGAGGTATTTATCACAAGGAGAGTTTCAACTCTCAGTAAGTTTTGATTTATTTATTTGCTTACTTATATATACATTCCGCAGCACTTTACAGACAGAGTCAGTCACTGTCCCATATAGTGCTCACAATCTAAATTCCCTATCAGTATGTTTTTGAAGAGTGGGAGGAACCGGAGTACCCGGAGGAATCCCATGCAAACACGGGGAGAACATACAAACTCCTTACAGATGTTGTCCTTGGCAGGATTGAAACCCAGGACTCCAGCGCTGCAAGACCGCAGTACTAACCAGTAAGCCACTGTGCCGATATCCTAATAGGATTTTTATATCAATTTCTCAATCTCTGAGGTTACTAGTTCACTAAAAATATCAATCACTGGGAACTCCACTGGTGGGGCATCCTGGTGCTGATCAGTTTAAGATCAGTGAAGACCCATACTTCTGTCATTTTCCCTCCATCATCTAGGAAATCAACAAGTGTCCCTACACTGGACATCCCCACTCTACTACATTCCTTTTCATCATTCTGTTGAAGAAAAAATTTGTACCACTCAAGTTTTCTTGCAAATAAATTGAGGTCTTTATCCATTTACTGTAAATATGTTATACTATGTTGTAAGGATGAATTACAAACCTCTATTGGAGTACTGGGGTTTCAAATCTAACTAAGGTCTGACAAATTGTATTATCAAACATCATCATTTCCAAGTAGCCGTTTGGCAGCCCTAATTCCTCAATTGATATGGTACCATGTCTCTGGTCTCTAAAGTGACATGCGTGGCCCAGGCAGAAGGTTTTTGGTGCTGTTCCCACCAGACATTCTGCCATTTATTCAGTTTCAAGCAAATTTCCAAACAAGTCTCACACCTGAAAACTGGTCTGCTCCATTTCTGATAGAAATGACAAATTACAAAGGCTATTAAAAAAAAAAAAAAAAGACAGATTGTGTAATAGCAGTTTCGGTTCAGTTTGAACAAAACTCAAGGTGGATCTTCATCCAACACATACTCATACATACATAGACATATAAGGAGGAGGATAAGGGCAGCCTGTCCAGATTTCTGAGGCTCCTGAATCTCTCATCACAGCACCTTCAACAGACTGTGATCCAAGAGGTGAATGACACAGAGAGTCACTTATCCACATGCAGATCTCACACACAGATATCCTTGCTGCAGTCTCAATGTGCAACTCTACTCTTACAAACATGGGCAGCATCAAGTAGTAGATTTAGGCGATACGCCATAATATGTATAAGGCTAGTAAGTGTAAACGAGGTAGATGGAAGGATCAGTGTAAGTCACTAAAGAGAGACTTGAAAATGTTTATTCATAGTTTCCACCGGTTTATAAACTGGACGACCCTGAGAGTAGATTACCCTCTTTTTGTTCTGGTACCATTATCAATCTTATATTTTTCTGAGCAAAGAGGTGGCTGGCTTCTTTGAACAGTGCATACAAGAGCCTTAATAAAAAAAATATGGCCTCTCCAATTTTTGCAAAAGAAGAGCACACCGAGTGCCCACGACATCTTTGCTAACAGGTGTCCATTACAATCTATTCTCATTAGATTTCTGTACTTTAAGGATAGGGATGATATCCTGTAAAAGGTCTATGGCCTCCCAAATATAAAGATAGGCCGGAAGGTGTCATTTTATCTAGATTTTTCAACAGAAGTAAGAAAAGCAGAACATCATATGTTGAAATGAAGAAACACAAAGAATCTTACAGATTCCATATTTAATGTTCTGTCCAACACCACATAGCGTCAATTGACCAAGCCAAAAATCACTTTTTTGAAACTCCAAAAGAAGCCTTGGGGTGACTTGATGCAAATGAGGGACAATTATGGGAAACATGTTGTCAAGTCCCTAAGGATTAATGCAACTTGCTGCACCACAGTTGGCTGATATAGTTAATTATTATCGCCATGCTGTAACTGTTGTTTCTCTACTCAAGCGGAGGTCTTGCACCGGTTTGGTTATGCGGTTAAGATGTTTTCCACAGTTATGTCTCACAACAATCTCATTCAGGGGGATATACTCCTACTCCCTGGAATATGATGGTAATCTCCATTTTCTTTACACTGTTGTATGATTTATATGAGCTGTAGAACAGTATTGTGTTAGGAAGGGACAACTGACAGGATTGTACAGTGCACACTGCTCCATTCATCTAAACGGGGACCATCGCATAAAGCCAAATAAGCATTCGGGTATCTCCAGCAATTCCCATTCAAATGAACAGAGAGACAAGCCGCTCTGGTGCAAAATATCCCAGTTTGAGATTCTTTGAGGTCTCAGCAGGGACACTCACTAATCAGCAAGTTATCCCCAATCCTGAGGCTGGACAACCCTTTTAAATGGTGTGTATGTGTATAGCATAATGTCCCTCTGTGGACTTCACCTAGATACTTTTATAAACCACGTTGGACAAACCACACTTTTACATCTCTGCACGGAAGACTTTTTACTCCACTGGTGTTGGTTTCAAAATGGCAGACATGTCTGTCAGACTCTGCGTGTTACTGCTATTTTAGCGGTCCACCTCTCCAATGTTCTGTTGGAGGCAATGTTAGTGTGAAGCTAGCTTAAACATTTGGTCAGTTAAACTGAAGATAAAAACGTGATGTGAACTACTCCTTGGTCACAGACAGCAAGCATCTTTCACAACTGTGCTCATAGATCTTTTCCTGTGTCAGGGACCTTTTTTAGCTACATCTTGCCTTCAAGTATTTGCAGTTCAGTGTTCCAGGTTCTCTTATATTATTCTCCCTTGAGTTTTTCTCAACTACATGTTTGTTGTTGTACAGTTACTCCTGACAGAATTACATATAAATAAACCATTAGTAGTTACAATGGATAGGGAAGGGTGAGCAGAACGTTCCTTATTGTACACACCCACAGCTTTAGAGACAAATGTAAAAAAAAGGCTACACCAATAATGAGGATATTAGCATTACAAACAATGAAAGCACATCATGTATGAAGGGTATACAGTCATAGAACAGAATGCCCAGTAAGACCCTGCACATAGTTACATAGTAGATGAGGTTGGATAAAGATATCAGTGCATCAATTCCAACCTATAACCCTACAATTCCTACAGTGTTGATCCAGGGGAAGGCAAAAAAAAAAACCATAAGGCTCATGCCAATTGCCCTATTTCAGGGGGAAAAAATCCTTCCCGATTGCAAATCTGGCAGTCAGTATAAAAACCCTGGATCAACATGTCCTTAAAATCTAGAGTCCATAACCTGTTATATTTTTCTCTTCAAGAAAGGAATCCAGGCCCTCTTTGAACTTGTTTAATGAATCCACTATCACCACTTCCTGGGGCAGAGAGTTCCAGAGCCTTGCTGTTCTTACTGTGAAGAATCCCCTGTAAAGAATCCTTCTTCTATTGGAGACCAAGATGTACTGCAGGGTACAACAAAGGGTAATAGTGCAAAGGATATCATATCCTTCCTATATCAGTGCCTGCTCAAGCTCTCAGCTGCTCAAATTCTCTATCATGCTAAAGATAAATGGGAAAGAAATGTGAGTCCCCTTACAGAAGATGACTGGAGCAATGTGTTTGACCTAACTCCCAGCTGTTATTTATCGACAGAGAATATAAAAACACAAGAATTGCTCGGCTGCGTTCACACAGAGTTTTTTGGTCAGGAAACGGACTCAAATTCCTCCTACAAAAAATGCTTCACCATACAGTCCTATGGTGAGGCATTTTTAGGAGGAGGAATTTGAGTCAGCTTCCTGACCAAAAAAACTCTGTGTGAAGGCAGCCCTAAAGCAGGATTCCACCTGTCCACATGTTTTCCCAAGTGTGAAAAATTAACGCCCTTTTGGACTGATGTTCTAAAACTTATTCATAACATGTACAGTTCCCCTGTGTGTCTTTCTCCTATTACTTCCTCAAGGGACTTTGGAAGCCCTTATTAGGGCTCAAAAACTAAAAGCAATATGCAGAGAGAAGAGAAGGTGTGGCTAGGAGCAGGGACTGCATCATCATTCTGACCTCAGAGAAGGTTTGTAACCTAGGCAACTAGATGTAAACATGGAAGAAAGCTATTCAGCTGTATCTGTCAAACAATGCAAGATAGATAAAGCAACACATTGGGTAAAACACTTTAGTTATTTTAACTTCTAAGTCTTATTAGTATCCTTAAGATCAGTATAGCCCTTTAACTGCAAAGAGGGCAGGCACAGCCTGTCCATCATAAATTTGTGCACAGAGAGAAATATTTATGATACACAGACTGCCAGGCTTCAAAAAGAGATCAAAGTGTTAGAGGAACCTGAGCCCATCCCAACCACAGCCACCAAGTGATATTTCCACATATTGTTTGCTGAAATCTACATCAAATCCTATGACAATCTGCATATGATTGAAAGTGGGGTTTATGCAATCCTACTCATAAACAATAGAAAACATTTGCATGGATTTTTGTCCGCTCTGCAGAAAAATATTGATAAAAATGAGCTCAGGGATCCAAATGATGGCCATTAGAATTTGCAAATGGCTCCAAGGCTTTTCACTTTTAGTACCATTTGCAACTAGACCCACCACCATGCTGTCCCTAAGAGAATAAAGCATAGACATGGCACACAAATGGAGACCATTATTCTATGTTTTGGGATGCCCACTGGGGAGCAATATGTGGTTTTGTGTGTGGGAAGATACCCACTCAAGAGCATTTTGTTGTGTGATGATGAACAGGAAAACATCAGACTGCGTGGGCTGTAACATTGTAAAGCATTATGCTGTTTGATGACTTAAGATTTTTTTAAGCTAATGAGCTAAAGGCCCATAGTTTGTTTGTTTATTATTTTATTCAAGCTTAGCGAACTGCGTGCTACTTATTCCTGCAGATTTTGTACAAAAAAAAGAGCAAGGAATAGGGCTAATCCTTGTGCAGATCTACAGGACATTAAAGCTACACATGAGAAGAAGAAATCAGAGTGTCAATTTTGAATTTCTGCTGATGATCCTGTAATAAATAAGTGTTACATTTGCAATTTGCAAATCTAACGCCTGTACTTACCCCAGGCAGTACAAGGGAATATACATAATTTTGATATGATGGATAAAAACTGTGAAAAAAAATTAAATTAAATGACCCCTTTATTCTACAGGGTCTCAGATGCTGCTATCCATCATTAAAGGGACTTCACTGCTGATGACTTATTCTCTGACTTCCAGAGCCCAGTTAATCCACAGTTTGCCAGAGTGCCAGAACTATACAGCTCAGTTCCAATCAAACAAACAGGAATTAACTTGAAGTACCTTTCTTGGCCCCTACACAGAATATGGAGCTACAAAGTTCTGATACACTGTAGCTCATGAACAACCCCTTTTAAGAAAAGGCATATACTAGCAACATGCCATCATTTAATAAGGTGGGAAAACCCTTTAAGGCTGAGGCCCCACGTTGCAGAAACGCAGCTTTTTTTGTTGCAGATTTTGTTGCTTTTTTGAGTCAAAGGCCAGGAGTAGATTGAGCAAATGGTTGAAGTATAAGAACTTCTTATATATTTCCCATTCCTTTTGTAGCCATTCTTGACTTTAGCTAAAAAAAAAACGCAACAAAATCTGCAACAACAAAAAAGCTGCGTCTCCACAATGTGGGGCCTTAACCTAAGGGGTTGTCCCATCTCAAGCATCCTATCTATACTGCTAGCTTATGTAAATGAAAGTTTTCCTTAATACATTGTTTGCCTGCTTTATGATTATATCACTCATTGTTAACCCAGTGTTTTCTTGGTGCCTGACCTGTATCTGTATGTCCGACTTTGTGTCTGTGCAAAAAAAACTGTTTCAAAGCAGAGAGGCTGCATACGGCGGTTTGCTTTAAAAACCTATTGAACTGAATAGGTTTTTAAACTGACCGCCAGCAAACTGTTCCTATGCAGTTTTTCTGGGGATTTAAAGGGGCTCTATCAGCAAAATCATGCTGATAGAGCCCCACATATGCGTGCATAGCCTTTAAAAAGGCTATTCAGGCACGGCTAAAGTTATTTTAAAATAAAACCCTAAAAGAGAACGTTATCTACTTACGGATCGTGCACGCTGGGTGGGCATTCAGGGTGTGTCTTCATCTTCATCCCCGCCTCTTCTTCCTCCGATGTCCTCCGGTCCCGTCCTCCTCCGACGATCGCGAGCGGACACTGATATAAAAAAAATGGCCTGGGCGCATGCGCAGTAGCATGCGGCTCCTACTACGGCTACTGCGCAGGCGCCCAGGCGATTTTTTTATATCAGTGTCCGCTCGCGAGCGCTGGAGGAGGATGGGACCGGAGGACATCGGAGGAAGAAGAGGCGGGGATGAAGATTAAGACACACCCCTGAATGCCCGCCCAGCGTGCACGTTCTGTAAGTAGATATTATTCATTTTTTAGGGTTTTAATTTAAAACGGGGGGGGGGGGGGGGGGGTAGTTTAATATAACATTTACGGTGCCTGAATAGCCTTTTTAAAGGCTATGCACGCATATGTGGGGTTCTATCAGCATGATTTTGCTGATAGAGCCCCTTTAAGCAGAATAAGAGACAGGTCAAGGCACAAGTGTGAACGCCGCATGGAGCCACACGGTGGCTCAGTGGTTAGCACTGCAGCCTTGCAGCGCTGGAGTCCTGGTGTTCAAATCCCGCCAAGGTCAAAAAACCAGCTGCAAGGAGTTTGTATGTTCTCCCAGTGTTTGCATGGATTTCCATCCCATATTCCAAAAAAAAACATACGGATAGGAAAAAAATGTACATTGTGAGCTCTATGTGGGGCTCACAATCTACATTAAAAAAAAAAAAAAAAAAAGTGTGAACGCCACATAACAAAAAACTTATTTACAGTAGAATAAAAACTGAAAACGTAAACACAATTGCACTTTTTCCATACAAGAAGTCTAAAGATCAAAAAAAAAACAAAAAAAAACGGTGTATAGAAATGTGAAAAATAAGAGCTGAGCTATGTACTGAGCTATGTTTAATTTCTGCTTGTTCTTTTATTATACTTCTGTTTCTCTGTTGGTATTATTACCTTTTCCTTCTAGGTGGTTTCTAAGGAATTGTCATATTTTGGACTCAGCATATTGCTATTCATAGTACTACTTTAGACTTACGGCGAAATTCCTACCCCATATTGTCTTCCCTGCATGGCTCTTTTCACCTGTGTTTGTTCTAAGTTTTCTGGGGGGGGAGTTTCTCTTCTCTTCTTATATACAAGTTGTAGGCAGCTAATACATTAAAGAAATGTCTGTAGTTATAAGATCAACACTTATAAGATACAGAACTAGAAACATACCAATAAGCTCATCTGGGCTTCTGTCCATGAATCTCTCACAGAGTAGAATAAAAGTTTCAGTGTTTTCTTTTGATGGACATTCTCCATGTCTGCATAAGAAGAAAAATAAGAATCAATGCATTATTTATAATCAGAGCTTAGCCCAAACTTGATGTGTGTACGTACGTAGGGATGTCTGTATCTATCTATCTAAGATATATATATATATATATATATATATATATATATATATATATATATATATATATTTAAAATCTGCTTGTGTAAAAGTATGATGTAATGGGGAACAAATCTAGTGACCACTTTGAGCAGTACGGGATGGAGAGCCTGAATCTGAGCAACAAAGGTGTACACACACATTTAGCAATAGCTGCATGCGGCCACCAGCGATTGTACAGTCATGGCCAAAAGTTTTGAGAATGACACAAATCTTATATTTTCACATGATCTGCTGCCCTCTGGTTTTTCTGTGTGTTTGTCAGATGTTTTTATCACATACAGAAATATAATTGCAATCATATTATGAGTAACAAAAGCTTATATTGACAGAATGAGTTAATGCAGCAAGTCAATATTTGCAGTGTTGACCCTTCTTCTTCAGGACCTCTGCAATTCTCCCTGGCATGCTCTCAATCAACTTCTGGACCAAATCCTGACTGATAGCAGTCCATTCTTGCACAATCAATGCTTGCATTTTGTCAGAATTTGTAGGTTTTTGTTTGTCCACCTGTCTCTTGATGATTGACCACAAGTTCTCAATGGGATTAAGATCTGGGGAGTTTCCAGGCCATGGACCCAAAATCTCTATGTTTTGTTCCCTGAGCCATTTAGTTTATGCTTTATGGCAAGGTGCTCCATCATGCTGGAAAAGGCATTGTTGATCGCCAAACTGCTCTTGGACGGTTGGGAGAAGTTGATCTTGGAGGACATTCTGGTACCATTCTTTATTCATGGCTGTGTTTTTAGGCAAGACTGTGAGAGAGCTGATTCCCTTGGCTGAGAAACAACCCCACACATGAATGGTTTCAGGATGCTTTACAGTTGGCATGAGACAAGACTGGTGGTAGCACTCACCTCGTCTTCTCCGATTAAGCTGTTTTCCAGATGTCCCAAACAATCGAAAATGGGATTCATGAGAGAAAATGACTTTACCCCAGTCCTCAGCAGTCCACTCCCTGTACCTTTTGCAGAATATCAGTCTGTCCCTGATGTTTTATCTGGAGAGAAGTGGCTTCTTTGCTGCCCTCCTTAAGACCAGGCCTTGCTCCAAGAGTCTCAGCCTCACAGTGCGTGCAGATGCACTCACACTTGCCTGCTGCCATTCCTGAGCAAGCTCTGCACTGCTGCTAGCCCGATCCCGCAGCTGAAACACTTTTAAGAGACGGTCCTGGCGCTTGCTGGTCTTTCTTGGGCGCCCTGGAGCCTTTTTGCCAACAATGGAACCTCTCTCCTTGAAGTTCTTGATGATGCAATAGATTGTAGACTGAGGTGCAATCTTTTTAGCTGCGATACTCTTCCCTGTTAGGCCATTTTTGTGCAGTGCAATGATGACTGCACGTGTTTCTTTAGAGATAACCATGGTTAACAGAAGAGAAACAATGATGCCAAGCACCAGCCTCCTTTTAAAGTGTCCAGTGGTGTCATTCTTACTTAATCATGACAGATTGATCTCCAGCCCTGTCCTCATCAACACCCACACCTGTGAAAATGGAGCAATCACTGAAACGATGTTAGCTGGTCCTTTTAAGGCAGGGCTGCAATGATGTTGAAATGTGTTTTGGGGGATAAAGTTCATTTTCTTGGCAAATATTGACTTTGCAAGTAATTGCTGTTAAGCTGATCGCTCTTTATAACATTCTGGAGTATATGCAAATTGTCATTAGGAAAACTGAAGCAGTAGACTTTGTAAAAATTAATATTTGTATCATTCTCAAAACTTTTGGCCATGACTGTACTATTGTAAGTTGTAAGTCAGTTGCAAGAAGAGAGATGTGGGTAAGTCCACAAGAAAACGTGAATGCACAACCATGTCACATTCTGGCCATTTGAGACCTCACTGCTTCATAGCTCATTATGAAGAAGGGAGTTCAATTCACACCGCTGTGTTCAGTCTGGGACATGCAAATCACAATTGGACCATGTTACCTAGGCTTAACTCTTAATTAGAATTAAAGATGTATTTAAAGATTAATTAAGATGTAATTAAGTTTGGTGACTAAAAATTTGATTTGGCACCTAAATTTTTCAGTTCAGGAATCAATTGCTTCTTAGGCATTTTTTTTTCTTTTCAGTCTGAAGCACTGATATGAGACACAGAATACAATGCTCACATATGCTGCTGTTAAATATACAGAGACAGAGTACTTTCAGTCACAGTGAGGTAGTTACAATGACAATCACTGAAGAGTGGACGTTGGTGTGGGTCCGTATAATCTAAACACTCAGCACCAGTCACAGATACTGGTTGGTATCGGGTTCATACAGCTTCAGTTACATAACCTTTTCTATTAAAAGATGGCTGGACCATTGTAGCAAACAAGCCCTCTAACTATACACAGCGGATGCCAAGTAAAATGAAACCCATAAGAACTTGTTGCAAATGCATTTTTTCCCAATGTCACCTTATTCTGAATTTTTTTCCGGTTTCCCAGTACATTGCACTGTGCCTCTACAAAGTACAATTTGGTTTGCAAACAATAAGCTATCATGTGACTCTGAACTTTAAAAAAAAAAAAAAAAAAAAAAAAAAAAAGGAATAAGGGTGCATTCACACTAAGTATACGCTGAGCTGATTCTGAACATAAAACATGTTCAGAATCAGCACATACAAAGCAGATCCCATTCATTTCAATGGGAGCCGGCATACGAGCGCTCCCCATTAAAATGAATGGGCTCCTTTTTTCCTGATTGGTTTCAATGTGATACGCACGTATCACATTGACAGGAATAGGGAAAAAAGCAGCCCATTCATTTCAATGGGGAGCACTCGTATGCCGGCTCCCATTGAAATGAATGGGATCTGCTTTGTATGTGCTGATTCTGAACATGTTTTACGTTCAGAATCAGCTCAGCGTATACTTAGTGTGAATGCACCCTTAAAGCAGATTCTGTGCATAAATCTGGACAGAATCCTTAACATATAGGGGCAACATGGTCGCACAGTGGTTAGCACTGCAGCCTTGCAGCGCTTGAGTCCTGGGTTCGAATCCCACCAGGAACAACATCTGCAAGGAGTTTGTATGTTCTTCCTGTGTTTGTGAGGATTTCCTCCCATTCTACAAAGACATACTGATAGGAGAAAAAAAATGTACATTGTGATCCCTATATGGGGCTCACAATCTACATTAAAAAAAATAAAAAAAATCCTTAAAATATCAACATGACCTTTCATAAAAAGTGGTCTGCAAGTAAAATTAAAATGCAACTTACCCTTTGCATTGAAGCTTTATGTACTTTATTCCTTCCTTTTCAATATCATTCCGATCATAGAATCTTGTAGTATTAGTCAAATCCACCAAGAGACCCATCTTTACCTGCAATGATAATACAGACTATTAGATTCAGGGATACAAATCTTAACCTGCTTAACTTCTTTTCTCACTGATTCTAAGCCTGCCTTTGTGAGCGGAGCCAAACTTTGCTGAACAGTACATTGGATTCTAAGCCTGAAAACTAATGGGAATATAAAAGTGGAAAAACCAATGATAATTGAAGAAAGCAAAAAGTGGAGTAAAACAACAATGGGAAATTGTATTAAATAAATAAAGCTACTGCTCCTGTTCAAATGCTTAGTAGGTTCCCAATGGTCTCTAGTTTCCTGTGCGTTCAGATAGAATCAGTAATTGTCAAAGCAGGAGTAACAAGGGATTTATGAGTATTGCATTTTTTAACCGACTCCACAATTTTTTTTCATGCTGGACCACAACTGTAATCTTCAGATTATTTTTTATTTTATTTATTTATTTATTTTAAACGGTCAACCTTCTTTGAGACGATTCTTTTCCATTTATGACGTTTTGCCATCTTAAGACATTCTCTGCTGTACAGGCATCTCATGACATCCCTAAGGCATTATTTAGACAGCTGTGATTTCATCAGTGTTTTGCTTCAGTGTTTTTAAGCAACCAATATCAGGAGTGGAGAGCACACAAAGGTAAGGTATGAAAGAAAGAGTTTGGCACCTTCCAGGTCAATTTTCACCCAAATTTACAAAATCACTGAAATGTGTAGATAAAAATAAATAAAACTTAATGGGGTTTTCCAGGCAAAAAACGCTTTTGTGTTTTGGGGTTTTTTTTGTTTTGTTTTTAATGTCTGTTATTGCTACTAATGGGTTAATAAATGCACCCATATACCTTTACACGTTTTAAATGATTTCTGGGTGTCTCTGGGAGTTACTGGTATCCCCTGTATTTCATTTGTTTACATGCTTCAGCTTCCTGCTATGTAACTTTCTCACTATCCCCTCTCACCTTACAAACCCCCCCCCTTCCTTTTATTTAATAGTCACTCCCTTTGGGTGGTCACAATTACATTTCTATACAGTATTTTACTTAGCCTGCCTATTTATTGGCTTCATAGCTTTATTGTATACCATACAGGATCACTGTATCGTTTAATCATGGAGCGTATATGAATTGTATGTTACAGCACATCTATAGAGTTTATCATGGATTTATGATTATATTGTTCTGATGCTACACTGTGACCTCCACTCTACCAGTCGTTTGTATGTTTTTAAATGATATTATTGTAGTTTTTTGGTCTTGTTTTCTCCGATCAATATGTTATGTATTAAGAAAATTATATTTTGAGATAATATTGATGTGCATTTTTTGTTAATTACCTTTCGAGTACTGATACCAGATAGGATTATTATTATACACTGGGGTCTGAACCCAAAGTATAATCGTGTTTTGTGCGTGATGAACCCCAAATGTTTTGCGTTCAGGTCGAGCCCAAAACTTTGTGAAAATTCGAGTTGAATCAGTTTGCTCATCCCTATTAACATCCTTTAGGTTTTGTGTATTACTGTTTAAGGCTAAGGCTTCACGTAGCAGGAAAAACTGCGGTGGAAACGCATCATTTTTTGGAATCACAGCATGATCGCTGTGGATATTTTTGTGCAATGTGTGGATGTGATTAGCTAAAATCACTTCCACTTTGCAGGTACTGTCAAACGCTGCAGCTTTTACCACAGTAGAAATTGTGGCGTTTATGCTTTGTGGGGCCCCGGCCTAACTGTAATTTTTTTCAAGCCACATTTTCTATGGAAATATCTATACTTGGTATTCAAAGTGGACAGCAGATAAACAACATTGCCAAGTCCCTTCAGGCACAGCAACCATCTAGCTCACCTGCACCTGAGAAGTCTATCCATGTACCTGCTGATCACAGAAATGCAAGAGACGCTGAAGACAACAACCAAAGAAAGACTGTCGACGTCAACAGTCTTCCTCTGAGTCAACATATTCAGCATGGCGTGTATACATGGCATTCCAGTGGAGACTACACCACTAGTGATACTACTACAGGCAAGAAACAACTCAACTTGCAAGATAAAAGCCATGAAAAGACAATTAAAACATCACATCGTCTTGAAGAATCCACCACTGCATCAGCACATCTTTCTGCAGCTAACAGAGGAAAAGGAAGACCTACAGCGTCCCAGAAGAAGGAAGCAAAAGTCAGCATGGATTACAACAGCCTTCCTATCCGTGTGCGCATTCAGTATGGTATTTTTACATGGTGGTCTTTGTGGACAGTAGACGCATGGCAGCTAAATATGACAACACACAATGCTCACATTTATACATTTATATTACATGATACAGGGTTCTCGGACCGATTGCCTTTTCCAGGGGTCAAGAAGGAATTTTTCCCTGCAACACAAATTGGCTAAAAGTATTAAGGATTTTTGCCTTCTTCTGGATCAATGGCATTATCTATAAGCACTATACACACTCAGTGCAAACACCATATAGCTGTCCTAGCTGCAAAGTCTATCAGTTCACTATGATAATACACTGCTATTATCCTGACGTGCCCCTACACTTATTTTACTTACTTTCATGCTGTAGGTTGTATTATTGTCCCATCATGTTACATGCACTATTTATTGTACCAATGGCCTTGATACAGGGTCTTGGGCCAATCGCCTTTTCCCAGGATCAAGAAGGAATTTTCCCCTGCAACACAAATTGGCTGAACGTGTGCAGGGTTTTTGCCTTCTTCTGTACCAATGGCTGTATATATAGGTACTCTGCATAGTCATCTTCAGTGCATACATCACCTATCTATCTGGGGTACATAGATCATATTACCAGGATTACCCAGACAGTAACCTACATGTAAACTAACACAAACAGCACACACATCCACTATAACACTCATATGTAAAGAAGCAGTGTATATTTTATTACTTTGAAAGCCTTTCACCTTAAGTGCGAAACTTAAAGGAGTTGTGCAGGATTAGAAAACATGGCTGATTTCTCAGGAGAAAACCTCTCGTCCTTTGGTCACATGGTCAAGCTGCAGCTCAGTCACATCAGTATAGCTGCCACTCTGACAGTCCATTGGTTTATGGGTTTACAGTCCATTGGTTTACAATCCTTTGTTTACTGACTTCAGCAATGGCTCATGGTGATACATGTCCCAATTTGCTACCATTAAATATATATACTTAAAACTATGAAATAAGACACTGACACTTCTAGTTTGGAATAAAATAAGCCACAATGTGTTTTATTAACCCCTTCCCGACATGCACCGTAATAGTACGGCGCATGTCGGGTCTGTAACTATGGCGATATAGGCTTGTTGGAAAGTCGGGCATGATGTTCAAGGGAGCTTCCCATAGAGGGCAGTATACAGAGGCACTGTTTCCCTATTTACATTATGGGAAACATATTTTTATATTCTTCCCACAATCCCCCACAGTGCAGCGAAAAGCGCTTTGTAAGACTACACACCTACATGGTGGTCTCTCCCTAAGGAGTGACAATATCCCCATAATATGACCATGGACTGTAAATCACATAACCATGGTCAGAGTTTTGTCCACTAGAAGTGACAGATTGAATGAAAGCAAGCAGAGATCTAGAAAACCGTGAGCAATTGATAGAGTAAGTATATTGGAAAACTGTACAACTTTTTATTACACAAACACTGACACCTGTCTCTAAATATTGGTCTGAAAGTGGCCAACCCCTTTAAAGCCAGTGGCTTTGTGCGTTTAAGCTGAAATATCCACTGGACTTCTTTTTGCTAAATTTAACAATTAGTACCCCCTCCCCAAAAGATGGACATTTTCTTTCTACAACCTGAAATTTTAAACACTCTGAACCATCCTCATGGTATTCCCGTATATGTAGTCTAAGGGGGCCTTCTCATCTTCACAGAACATTACCCATTACTGCTTTTTTCACTACAAGCGCTCCCATTGAAGTGAATGGGAAGTGCTCGCATGTACGGCTTGGAATGAGCCGAGCGCTGGGCCCCTTCACACGGCGAGCCGTACACGCAGCACTTCCCATTCACTTCAATGGGAGCGCTCGTAGAGAAAAAAGCAGCCCATTCATTTCAATGGGGAGCGCTCGTATGCCAGCTCCCATTGAAATGAATGGGATTTGCTTTATACGCGCTGATTCTGACCGTGTTTTAACGTTCAGAATCAGGCAGCGTATCCGTAGTGTGAATGCACCCTTACATATCACCCTGGCATAATTTCTTTTGTACGCCTTTCTTCGGTCCAACAGCCATCTGGAACACCTCTCTTACAAATCCCAACCTGAGCTATCTATCTTAACTACTGCAAAAATGATTATATGAAAAGTCTATCTAAGAATATAGACAAAATAATAGAAGATCTCTAACCTTAAGACTCCTTAGGTAGTTTGATAGCATGCTCGGATGAAAACGATTCTCCTCAGGAACCTGATCATCATATTTAGGTCCCAGCATGGTCTTCAAAGGTAAAAATTTCCCTATAATAGAACATAAAATCATTATAAGAACATTCCTAAAATTAAAAAGACTGGATGAACAACCCTTGTGAATAGTCACTTGACATGACCAACGTAAAGAGGACCTTTCATGCCCTCAGGTACATGCGGTTTTGTATACCACTACAAAGCCGACCGTGCGCTGAATTCAGCACACTGCTGACTTTCCCGTTATGTGCCCCAATGCTGGAAATATCAGTGCCATTAGTTTTGGCACCGATATCTGACCACTGTCAGAAGCGCGTTCCAGACAGTCTTGCTGGCCTATGAGGACTCCCCCCCCCCACACACACACCCCCGACAGTACTCGTCCTTAGCCCTGTACTGCCAAGACTGGGTGTTCCTTACAGCCCAGTGATGACACTAAGATTTGAGAAACGCCCCCAGTACTAGTCAGTCGGTGGTGCATTCTATAATATAAAACCGCATGTGGGGTCCTGCTATGAAAATTATTTATCCTCTATGCATAGGATTGGGATTAAATTACTGATGGGTGTGGGGTCTAACTGTTGAGACTCCATCAATCCCCAATGCTCAGGATCTCTCAGGATGAGCTGTCAGACCCCCATTGATCAACAATTTATTCTCTACACTATGGATAGAAGAGAAAATGTTTATGGCATAACACCTTTAAGGCAAACTAGTCATATTGAAAATATCTGTAGGCCATATGCTGTAGAGCAGGAAAGCCGATTATACAAGTGACTGCAAGCGTTCCCAGTCTGAGTGGGTATATAGATGGTTGTAGGACCACTCACATGACTACTAGGCTCAGAATAAGCAGAGGTTTAAATTATTAATATGCAAGCTACATTGATCTCAGCTCCTCCTGACTGCAGATGGCAAAGCATTTTTCATGTAACAAGTTCTCTATAAAACATGAAATAAACTAATTGTAGTTTCAATTACAGCAAAACCACTTGTCTTGGATGAATTATGCAAATGTGGTCACAAAGACATGCCTCATGTGAGCCTATGGTACTACTAATATAGTCAAAACTGCTGACAGACCCCCCACACACACCTTTAGCTGATCGCTAACTTTTCAGAGAACTTAGTCTCACGTTGTAGATAAGAGTATGTGATTTTGGACCAGCGTGTAAAAATTAATTCAAAATGTGGCTGTTTTTTAAAAAAAAAAAAAAAAAAAACTTCCTGACACTAGACATCTCCCTTCCAGCTAATTTACAGTTGACTCCTTTGTTACTGGGGCGATATGTCCCATGAAAGAAGTAGCAAGAAAGTGAATGCAGATGGGAGGTGATTCTTCTAATAATGTTTACCTATGAAGGGACCTCCATGTGATAAACGCGCCCCGACGTTTCTACCCCCTGACGAAGCCACATCGTGGCGAAATGCGCGTCGGGGCGCGTTCATCACATGGAGGTCCCTTCATAGGTAAACATTATTTCTACATTGTGTTAACTTGTTTTGTACATGCACTCCAAAATTTATGGGTATTGTTATACCGTTACATGTATACAATAGGAGTGACATCTACTCATTATCACATGATATCACTTTACTGGGCCTCCATGTATTTGTATGGTTGTACCACCCCATTCTTTATTTCTTTCTTTATGTATTTTTTAACATCTATTTAAATAAAGTTAAAATATTTTATGCATAATTGGTTGTGGCAGTCCGCTTTTTTGGCACAGTATTACATACATACAATGCGTTTAACAGCTGAGCATTTGCGACAGGGTATCTAATCCATATGACCATCTATGAGCAGTTTGGACTCCAGGCTAATATATTTTATTGACCTTGACACATTGCTACAAACCATCTGGATATGAGAGGGATGTGCACTACTAATGTATCCGTACAGTATATTGAGGGTTTATGTTTTGTTATTTTCCTACAATGGGAGCCTATGGGCAACATACAGTAGGATGTGCCAGAGCTATGTGTCAGGAGATTCCAACAGATGCCTCCTATGTAGGCTCCAAACAGCACCAAACATACAACTGTGCCAAACTCTCAGCAGTGAACAAGACTTAGTCAGGATGGGCTGGAAACAAGCGATCTCCAGAATAGTGTGAAATGGTAAGTATGATAAACTGCTGCTTCCTCATGAAGCCTCCCTATAAATACCACAGGCTATACATGGAGAACATGAGTAAACAAGTGAAGCTTGTACACATGATGTAATCTATAAGGAATCCATTCATCGGATACCCCTGGCACTACAAGGCATGTCATGAAGAGTCATATAGCTCTACATACATCATATAGATCTGTATACATATGGATCACAGTGCTGCTATGGAAGACGATCTGTATACAGGTAGCCACAGTCCAGCAATGTGCTCAGGAGAACTGTGTCCATGGCTCACTCCTATAGGACATCTGTCTATGTAGCTTATGTGAATGTACCTGGTGTTAGACATGTTCTGTATACATACTATGTGCAATGCTTAGAGCAACGTAGCAGGCAGGCATACATGATGCCTAGTAGTAGCATTGCGGGTCAGACCACTGGGTAACATCAGGCTGCTCAATACAAGAAATACAAGGTGTTACACCCTTTTACCTGCCACTGGCTGTCCCCTGCGAGGGCAGTTCAGCCACCTGGGTGGTATCTTGTTATGAGCCATGCTGCTATAACTCAGGGGAGAAGGCTGGAGGAGATAGCAGTAGATTACACTGATATTAATGCTGCTGCTGGCTCTGCCGTCACGTGACACTGGCCAGAACCACTCACACAGCGGCGATCTCACACTGTGACGTCACGCCCTTACGTAACGGAACAGGGCTCCCACCGGGATCCCGCGTCTCACAAACCCCATTCAAAGTAGCGCACTCGTCCCACAATGCACAGCGGCATCAACCTTGTCAGGGATGTTGCTTCCGGGATAGGGAAACTTCCGGTTAAAAGCACACTAGCTGGTGGTAGAGGCTGACATCTGGTGGGCAACAGTGGAACTGTAGGAAAGTTCTATGACGTCTGCTGTACTGTTTAATAATTTCATATCATTGTCTAGACTGCGAGGTAAAGGCCGGTGAGAAAAATCTGTCGCACCTGCCGAGGCATAACTTAGTCCCTCTGCAAACTGTGTAAGGAGGCTTCTGTGTACCATGTAATATATTTCATACTGGAGTCTGCATATAGTGTATAAGCCTGAGCAAAAGTTTGAAGCTTTGCTTCAAATCAATGAACCGCCATTTTTTTTGCAGTTTCAAAATGGTATAAATAAAAAAAATTACATCTGGCCCCACAAAAAAGACAATTTATGCAACCACATACATGGAAATCTAAAAAAGTTACATGTCAGCAAATGGCGACTCCAGGAATGTTTTGGTTTTTTTTTTTTTGCAAAGTCTTGGATTTTTAAGGGGTTAATATATATATATATATATATATATATATTTGGTATCACCATAATTGTACCAAATCACAAAAATAAAGCTGACATCTCATTTTGGCTGCACAGTAAATGCTGTAAAAACTAAGCCCCTATGGGTCAATGTACACGGAGTCTTTTGGCGCTGAATCTGCGTCAGAATCTGCCTCCAAAAAAAGCCTCACCATAGAGCTCTATGTATTCCACTAGCTTTTTTTCCACTAATGGAAAAATAGCAACATAACCTTTCTTCATGTAGATTCCGCCTAAAAAAAACAACGGGAGGCAAGGGGAGGTGTAAAAACCGCTAGCGGTTTTAGATGCTGTTTTTGAAAAAATTGCTAGCAGTTTTTTCAAGGTCCATACACTGTGCTGGAGGAAAAAACATTTCCTAATTACTAAAGTGGATTTTTTCCTCTACAAAATCCTTGCCAAAAAACTGCACAAACGCAGTTTTTCTCCAATTACACCTCATTCAGAATTTTTTCCAGCTTCCCAGTCAGTACATTGTATGGAATACTACATGGTACCATTACAAAGTATACAGTGTTGGCCAAAAGTATTGGCACCCCTGTAATTCTGTCAGCTAATACTCATTTTCTTCCAGAAAATTATTGCAATGACAAATTCTTGGGTATTATTATCTTCATTTAATTTGTCTTCAATGGAAAACCACAAAAAGAATTCTCAAAAAGCCAAATTGGATATAATTCCACAGCAAATATAAAAAAAGGGGTGGACAAAAGTATTGGCACTGTTTGAAAAATCACGTGATGCTTCTCTAATTTGTGTAATTAACAGCACCTGTTACTTACCTGAGGCACCTAACAGGTGGTGGCAATAACTAAATCACACTTGCAGCCAGTTGAAATGGATTAAAGTTGACTCAACCTCTGTCCTGTGTCCTTGTGTGTACCACATTGAGCATGGAGAAAAGAAAGACCAAAGAACTGTCTGAGGACTTGAGAAGCAAAATTGTGAGGAAACATGAGCAATCTCAAGGCTACAAATCCATCTCCAAAGACCTGAATGTTCCTGTGTCTACTGTGCGCAGTGTCATCAAGAAATTTAAAGCCCATGGCACTGTGGCTAACCTCCCTAGATGTGGACGGAAAATAACAATTGACGAGAGATTTCAATGCAAGATTGTGCAGATGGTGGATAAAGAACCTCGACTAACATCCAAACAAGTTCAAGCTGCCCTGCAGTCCGAGGATACAACAGTGTCAACCCGTACTATCCGTCGGCGTCTGAATGAAAAGGGACTGTATGATAGGATACCCAGGAAGACCCCACTTCTTACCCAGAGACATAAAAAAGCCAGGCTGGAGTTTGCCAAAACTTACCTAAGAAAGCCAAAAATGTTTTGGAAGAATGTTCTCTGGTCAGATGAGACAAAAGTAGAGCTTTTTGGGAAAAGGCATCAACATAGAGTTTACAGGGGAAAAAAAGAGGCCTTCAAAGAAAAGAACACGGTCCCTACAGTCAAACATGGCAGCGCTGCTCCAGCAGCCTCCCCTCACGCTCAGGTAGAGAGCAGGTCTTCTCCATGCCTGCTCTCTGCCTGCGAACGGCGCTAAGCCCCGCCCCCTCCGCTCCGCCCCCTCCTCCCCCAGGGGGGGCGGCTTTCTGTCATTTGCTTCAGGCGGCGAAAGGGGCAGGTTCACCCCTGGGCCCAGTGTGAGAAAGCTGGGTCTCCCTCAGAGGTCATGGGTCTTCCAGCAGGACAATGATCCAAAAGCACCAGAAAATGGTTTGAGAGAAAGCACTGGAGACTTCTAAAGTGGCCAGCAATGAGTCCAGACCTGAATCCCATAGAACACCTGTGGAGAGATCTCAAAATGGCAGTTTGGAGAAGGCCCCCTTCAAATCTCAGGGACCTGGAGCAGTTTGCCAAAGAAGAATGGTCTAAAATTCCAGCAGAGCATTGTAAGAAACTCATTGATGGTTACCGGACGCGGTTGTTCGCAGTTATTTTGTCTAAAGGTTGTGCTACCAAGTATTAGGCTGAGGGTGCCAATACGGCCCATTTTTGGAGTTTTGTGTAAAATGATCAATGATTTGACTTTTTTTTTTTCATTCTCTTTTGTGTTTTTTCATTGCAAGCAAAATAAATGAAAATATTAATACCAAAGAGTTTGTGCTTGCAATCATTTTCTGGAAGAAAACGAGTATTATCTGACAGAATTGCAGGGGTGCCAATACTTTTGGCCAACACTGTAAGTTGTCCCACAATTATTAGGCCCTCATACAGCTCTGTGAACAAAAAAATTTAAAAAGTTGGCTTTTGGAAAGCAGGGACTGAAAACCAAACATTGTAATAATGGCTGCATTGGGAAGGGGGTAAAGCAGGTTAATAAATCTTCCCCAACAAGTGTATTTAAAGTCTAGATATTTACAGTGTTGACCCCAGGGGCGCACCTTCCATGAGTTGACCTGAGGTGATGGCCTCAAGCGGCACCTTATGGATTAAAGTAGAGGGCAATATTTTTTTTAATAGGCCGCTACTTAGTGTTATTGCAATAGGTAGCAGCTGTTAATTTTTACTCACCTGTCCATGCTCCTTTCCAGGCCACCCTCCACTGCCTCCTCTAGGCGTTACTGCACTTACAGCATGACGCTGAAGTGGTTGTTCTTCAGCATGGCTAAAGTGCACCCTGGAAGCAAAAACCTGTTGTCTCTCTATGTAAACACACAAATAACACTGAGTCTGTTCTCTACAAGCATGTGCATATTACGTGACCTGCATAAGTATTGTGATACTTCATAGTGTCCCAATCAGCAAGCTGGGATGGAAATACTGGAAGTGAGAAGAAGAGACAGCAGGCAAACTACTTAAACAGTGCGATGGTAAAACCTCTTTGAGGCTAAGACCCCACGTTGCAGAAATGCAGATTTTTTGTTGCAGTTTTTTGAGCCAAAGCCAAGAGTAGCTACAAATGAAATGGAAAATATATAGAAAGCTCTTATACTTCTACCTTCTGCACAGTCTAGACCTGGCTTTGCCTCAAAAAACCTCAAAAAAATGTGCAACAAAAAAAGCTGTGTTTCTACAACGTGGGGGTCCCAGCCTTAAGGAGCTTTCCAGTCTATTAATTGATGATTTATCCTTAGCTAGATCAACTGCTTCAATAAACCGCAGTGCAGCTTCTTCACAGACAACTAATCACAGCGCCATACTTTTGTTCATTGTCTGTGCTTGGTATTGCATCTCAGCCCAATCACTTGAATGGGACTAAGCTGTAAATAGGCCATGTGACTAAAAAATATGAAGTCACATGGCTTGAGAAGTGGCCGGAGTGCTGCTGCCACTTCAGACAGTTGGGACCCTCTGCTGGGGATGACCCATCCTAACAAGTCCACATCTGCCATGAGGAGACCTGAGGGGTGACATTTATTTTCAATCAGCTACTACCTATTGGATTATTCCAACAGGTAGCAGCCACTATTTTACTCAAGTCACTCTCCTGTCCAGTCCGGCCTTCACTTCTTCCTACAGAGGCCACTGCAGTGTTCTTCTGAATCCACACCCTGGAGGTAAAAGTGGAGTCTAAATGCGACAGAAGCAGGGATTGGTTAGTAAAACGACTGCTACCTGTAAAAATCCAGTAGGTAGCAGCCAAAATGGGGAAGTGAGCAAAAACAAACAGTTATACTCACCTCTTCTGGGTGTCCAGTGGTCCCTCAGCGGTAACCTGGGGTGTATGACATCAGACAGAGGCCAAAAGAGCCCTGAAGAGGATGTTGGGGACCAACACAGGCCACAAAGATGGCCAGGAGAGGTGAGGCAAGGTGAGTATAAGTGTTTGTTATTTTTACTCACCTCCCCCAGGCCTCCCCTTATTATACTCTAGGGCAAGGGTCAGCTGCTGGCACATATGCCGAGAATGGCATGCGACTTGTGAGCTATATTTGCCTGGCACAGCAGATTGTGCCTCTCTGAATATTCTCAGTGGAGTTAACCCTTTCTGGAATTACCTTGCTTCCTCCTGGCACAGTCTGTATACAGATCCAGCAGGCCACGGTATCTGTTTTATTTATTGGTATAGGTATTTTTACAACAGTCTTAGGTAAAGTTTAAGGGACAGGCAGAAGTCCTATGTAATGAAAGAAGGTGATCTTGACTACTGACTGATGCAGCCTTGTGTAAAATATACTCCGGTTTTCAGCACAAAAAGTCCATACAAGAGACTATGAAAAAGAACTTCGACAGCACACAGCATACGAGCTCCACACCGCCACTCTGACAGAATACCACTGCTTAAATCGAATCCCGAGGGGGCTAAGAAGCTACCTTAGTCCCATTCTGATCCAGCTTACTGCAAAAAGATTCTGAAGATCCTAAACAAGTGTTCACTAGATCCTTTTAACTATCAAATTCCTCCAGAAATCATTGAAGGAGTCTATGGTCAAACTAAGTTTAAAAGAAGAACAGTAGTTAACATCCTCACTTGACCAGAAAGACTGGGATGAATTGAAACAGAAAATGCATATGATCATACTTGACACACTATCAAAATATTGAATCCATGAAAAGGGAGAAGTTCCAAAGGGATATCACAGATTATGAGACCAAGCGTGTCTACAGATGGAAAGACTCATCTACCCTGAGATACAACTATTCTCGACATGCTTCCAGTTTTTGAAAAGATACTTCCAAAGAGATGACCGACTTGTTTTCAGGGTAAAGGGCCAAGACCAAGAAGTGATTAAACATACTGCACATTTACAGTGTTGGCCAAAAGTATTGGCACCCCTGCAATTCTGTCAGATAATACTCATTTTCTTCCAGAAAATGATTGTAATCACAAATTCTTTGGTATTATTATCTTCATTTAATTTGTCTTCAATGGAAAACCACAAAAAGAATTGTCAAAAAGCCAAATTGGATATAATTCCACAGCAAACATAAAAAGGGGGTGGGCAAAAGTATTGGCACTGTTTGAAAAATCATGTGATGCTTCTCTAATTTGTGTAATTAACAGCACCTGTTACTTACCTGAGGCACCTAACATGTGGTGGCAATAACTAAATCACACTTGCAGCCAGTTGAAATGGATTAAAGTTGACTCAACCTCTGTCCTGTGTCCTTGTGTGTACCACATTGAGCATGGAGAAAAGAAAGAAGACCAAAGAACTGTCTGAGGACTTGAGAAGCAAAATTGTGAGGAAGCATGAGCAATCTCAAGGCTACGAGTCCATCTCCAAAGACCTGAATGTTCCTGTGTCTACCGTGCACAGTGTCATCAAGAAGTTTAAAGCCCATGGCACTGTGGCTAACCTCCCTAGATGTGGACGGAAAAGAAAAATTGACGAGAGATTTCAACGCAAGATTGTGTGGATGGTGGATAAAGAACCTCGACTAACATCCAAACAAGTTCACGCTGCTCTGCAGTCCGAGGGTACAACAGTGTCAACCCGTACTATCCGTCGGCATCTGAATGAAAAGGGACTGTATGATAGGATACCCAGGAAGACCCCACTTCTTACCAGAGACATAAAAAAGCCAGGCTGGAGTTTGCCAAAACTTACCTGAGAAAGCCAAAAATGTTTTGGAAGAATGTTCTCTGGTCAGATGGGACAAAAGTAGAGCTTTTTGGGAAAAGGCATCAACATAGAGTTTACAGGAAAAAAAAAAAGAGGCCTTCAAAGAAAGGAACACAGTCCCTACAGTCAAACATGGCGGAGGTTCCCTGATGTTTTGGGGTTGCTTTGCTGCCTCTGGCACTGGACTGCTTGACCATGGACATGGCATTATGAAGTCTGAAGACTACCAACAAATTTTGCAGCATAATGTAGGGCCCAGTGTAAGAAAGCTGGGTCTCCCTCAGAGGTCATGGGTCTTCCAGCAGGACAATGACCCAAAACACACTTCAAAAAGCACTAGAAAATGGTTTGAGAGAATGCACTGGTGACTTCTAAAGTGGCCAGCAATGAGTCCAGACCTGAATCCCATAGAACACCTGTGGAGAGATCTCAAAATGGCAGTTTGTAGAAGGCACCCTTCATATCTCAGGGGGGACCTGGAGCAGTTTGCCAAAGAAGAATGGTCTAAAATTCCAGCAGAGCATTGTAAGAAACTCATTGATGGTTACCGGAAGTGGTTCTTCGCAGTTATTGTGTCTAAAGGTTGTGCTACCAAGTATTAGGCTGAGGGTACCAATACTTTTGTCCGGCCCATTTTTGGAGTTTTGTGTAAAACGATCAATGATTTGACTTTTTTTCATTCTCTTTTATGTTTTTTCATGGCAAGCAAAATAAATGAAGATATTAATACCAAAGAGTTTGTGCTTGCAATCATTTTCTGGAAGAAACTGAGTATTATCTGACAGAATTGCAGGGGTGCCAATACTTTTGGCCAACACTGTAAGGGGAAAGTCTGTCACTGTAACGCTAGGATCACATTAGTGTTCATCTCTCCATCGTTCAGGTCCTCGTGGGGACCTGAAAGAAGAGCCGTCTGCTAAAAAAAACAGTTACCTGCAGACACATGCAGACCCCATAGACTAGGATGTCCATGCAGTCTCCATCGATTTTAGGTGGAATCTGTGGCAAAGTCTCCTACGGAGATTCAAATGTCAATATGAACCTAGCAGAGGCATAACGAAGAGGGGTACAGGGCCCACGGCCAGTTGGAGATGTCCAGGGCTCCAGATCACCATGATAGTGCTCAGGGAAAGCCTAGTTCCCTGATCACTATACATATTGCTAAATGAAAGCAGCCTGGGATGTTGCCGGGCCCCAGGGGTGAACCTGCCCTTCTCGCCGCCCGAAGCGAACGAGAGAAAGCCGCCCCCGCCGGGGAGGGGTGGGGCTTAACGGAGGGGGTGGGGCTTAGCGGAGGGGCAGGGCTTAACACTGTTCGCAGGCAGAGAGCAGGCCTGCTCTCTGCCTGAGTGTGAGGGGAGGCTGCCGGAGCAACGCTGCTTCAGCGGCCTCCCCAATCCACCACTCCATGCTAAGCCAGTCCAGGATAGCTTGTCCTGGACTGGCTTAGGTAAGAAAAAATGCCGCCCTCCCTGAGGCCCTGCCATAGCGCCGCCTGAAGCGCTCGCTTCAGGTCGCCTCATGGGAGGTGCGGCACTGCGGCGGGCCCCTTTCCAATAGATGCCTGCCCAAGGGAGGTGATTAAAAATAAAAAATACTTATATTCGCCTCTCCCGGGCTCTTTCAGCCTGTGGTGTAACAATGTCTATGCACCCCATATGACTGCTGAGGTCCAATCACCCCCAACATTGACTTCTGGGGCTCCTCACCTCAGATGCAGGCAGAAGAGTACCGAAGAGGATGCTGAAGAGAGCCAGACGGAGCGAGAATGCCCAGGAGAGGTGAGTCAAGGTGAATAAATGTGTTTTGTTTTTTTCTCCAATAATTTTCCCTGGACCTCTACTTATTATATTCTTGAATCTATAATAATAGCCCCAAAACAGAGGGCCAAACCTCGCAAACATTTGTCGAATTTTCATGGAGTTCACCTGAAATGGCTCTAGGGAACATTTTATACTGTGTAGGGGCCACTGTGGAGCATATAATACTGTGTGGGGGCCACTATGACACATAATATGCTGTGTGGGGGGCCACTGTGGAGTATATTATACTATGTGGGGGTAACTGTGTGGCATACAATACACTGTGGGAGCCACTGAGTATATTATAATGTGTGGGGCCACTGTATAATGCTGTGAGGTGAGCCCTGTGGAGCATATTATACTGTGTGGGGGTTACTGTGGAGCATATAATACAGTGTGTGGGCCACTGTGGAATATATTATACTACGTGGGGCCCCTTCATTATTCGCATCAAACACCATCTGTTTTATAGCAGCCCTGCACTATTATAACTGCAGTTGGCGGTATGGAGGCGGTAGGGGGTTTGCACAAGACTTTAGTTAAGCCACTGGTACCTAGCCCTAAATGGCTGCAGTTAATATTTCAGGTTGGGGCTTCAAGCATATCATTGGGCTTCTTAAATCTCTTTGAAAGAAGATATAATTCGTATTTATGAAGCAACTTTAATAAGTGCCTATAAGCTAAACCAGTGAGGCATCTGCTGCATTTCATTCACAGGACAGACACAAAGCGCAGCACACTATGTACAGTCTGCAGAGCGCGTACTCGACTCCACCACCATTACCTCACATGGAGCGGGAGCGCGCAGGGGTGGTGCCTCAAACAAAAACACAACAGTGGAGGTGGGAGCTCCGAAGCCGACATCTTGTTACGGTTCCTCAGAGCCTGTCATTGTCTACATCCTAAAGCGTTCCCTCTCTGAAAACAAGCTGGACGCGGGCAGATCGTCAACAACTGGAAGGTAGCAGAACTAAGTCACAAACAACGTTGTTCTGGAGCACTACGTCTCTCTGCACTCGGTGACACGGACCTGTCATGGCCGAACCCGAAGGAGGCGGCGGACGGAGGCGGGGGACGAGTGTGAGCAGAGCCAGGAGCTGCGGCCGCAGGAAAAGAAGAAAAAATAAAGTCCGTTCGACCCCGTTCCCCACCCGACTACATCATCATAGCCAGCTGCAGAGCAGAGCAGGAGAGAATGGAAGCAGGAGCCCCAGCCCGGGCCCGGGGGAAGCGCAGCCTGCCAGAGCGGCGCAGTACAGGCAGTTCCGGAGAGAAGTGAGTACGGCAGGGACCAGCTAGACGGGACTCATTCATGGAGTTTAAACTCATGTTTGCCGCCATAATCCCCTGACACAAGGAATGGAGTATCCAGACACAGACCAGGATGGCTTGTGTGTGTCTATGGGGCGCTGCTCTCTGAAATACGCCCGCACTTATCAGAATCAGTTCTGTTTATTAGTATATGGCCATTGTGTCTTCACTCCAAGTTCACACTAGTGTTTGGCGTTCTTCTTCAAGGGGTTGTCCAGGCATTTTTTTTTTTTTTAAAGTACAATTTTATTGTAATTATTTTTTATGCCTGGACAACCCGGGGGGGGGGGGGGGGTTGGAGGTAAGTCATACTCTCCTGTCCCCAATGCACCAGTGTCCGTCCCAGCGCATTCTGGTACTTCTGGCTTCTTATAGGTCTCTTCCTGAGGACTGCGCTGTGGAAAGGTGAGTAGGACTTTGTTCTTTATTTTTTTGTCACTGCCCCCATTCGATTTAAAGCTAAAGCAGGTTGTCCATTTTTGCCTGGAAAACCCCTTTAACAACTGCTTTGAGACCCGAAGGATGGAAACTTAATCCACTTAAAAAAGCAGTTAAAGGGATCCTATCATTCAGATGACACTTTTTTTTCTAAGTACCACGTCAGAATAGCATTAAGAAAGGCTATTCTTCTCCTACCTTTCGTCTTCTTCTCTGCGCCACCGTTTGCCTAAATCCCGGTTTGTATCAGTATGTAAATTAGCTCTATTGCAGCACTGGGGGCGGGCCCCAGCGCTCAGACAGCACTGCTGCGAGAGAACTCTCTCCAGCACCGCCTCCATCTTCGTCAGGAACGGCCTCTTCATTCTCTTCATCCAGTGGTGTCTTCTTACTTCTAGGCCTCGGGCAGAGCAGACTGCGCATGCCCACAAGCCCTGAGAAAATGGCCGCTTACAATACTATGCAAGTGGCTATTTTCTCATGGCCTATGGGCATGCGCAGTCTGCTCTGCTGGAGACCTTAGAAGTTACAAGCCACCGCCGGAAGAAGAGGCTGAAGATGACGCTGCTGAAGAAGAGGAGGCGGTGCTGGAGGAGTTCTCTCGCAGCATTGGAGATGCCCCTAGATGCTGTCTGAGCGCTGGGGCCCGCCCCCAGTACTGTGAAAGAGCTAATTTACATACCAACAAGAACCGGGATTGTAGGTGAACAGCAGCACGGAGAAGACAACGAAAGGTAGGAGAAAAATAGCCTTTCTTACAGCTATTCTGACGTGGCACTTAGAAAAAATGTCGTCTGAATGATAGGATCCCTTTAACCACGGATCCCGTAGACTATAATGGGGTCTGCAGGCTTTCCTCCCAAAAAATGTGGACAGAAAAGTTATACTTTCAGGAGTTTTCTCTCCACATACACCACTAGAAAGCTGACAGTGCGCTGAATTCAGCACATTATCGGCTTTCGCGTTCTGTGCCCCCAGTGAAGAGCTATTGGTGCCGGTACCGTAGCTCTTCACTGTCAGAAGGGCATTTCTGACAGTCAGTCAGAAACACCGTTCCTCACAGCAGCATCTATAGTGCTGTACTGTGAAAGCGGTCATTGCTTACCACCCAGTGCTCACTGCTTTCACAGTACAGTGCAGTAGATGCTACTGTGAGGAAGGGTGTTCCTGACTGTCAGAAAGGCCTTTCTGACAGTGAAGAGGTACGGTACCGTCACGGATAACTTCACTGGGGGCACAGAACGGGATACGCGCGTATCACATTGAAAGCAATAGGGGGGGGGGGGGAATCCTCCCATTAATTTCGATGGGTAGCGCTCGTATGCCGGCACCCATAGAAATCAATGGGATTTGGTTTTTATGCGCTCGAGTTTTAAGTTCAGAATGAGCGGAGCGTAACTCGTGTGCAGGCTCCCTTAAACCGCATGTGCCCCAGGTGGTGACAGGTCCTCTTTAAATGAGCCATTCACCTGTATGGAAGTTTAACCACTTCCAGGTGGCCCATTGGGTATTATGATCTTTTGGGGACATAATGTAAAAAAAAAAAAAAATAATAGAAAAGTGAAACAAAACACACCCTTATTAGAACAGATACTGTGCCCAACCCCTGACAACACTATTTTAAAAGGTTTTTTAAGCGCACTTTGTGCTATTAAATAAAAGTAAAAACAGATAATGTTTCGCTCCTCTTTTGTTTATATTTTCCTGGACATTTAAAAAAAGTGAAAAAAACATGCAAAGATAAAAATAAAGCCCTGTCACCGAAAAAAGACGCAGAAATTGGTTGATTAATTCAAATAATAAAAATGTTAGAACTCTTAAAATCACACTTACAAAAAAACGGAAAATATGTCTGGTGCTGAACCAGAAATTGGCCTTGTACTGAATTGGTTTAAAAAAAAAATCACCTTTCTCTTCGTGTTTATTCATCCTGGGGCTTTGTTGCCAGTGGAAGACTATTGACCTCATTGGCATAAATCACTGGTTTATTGCAAGCAAGCAACTACTGAATCGACTGATTTGATCTCCGTCATCTTAAGGGACATGGGACTTAGGCAGATTGCAGACGACCGTGCTGTTACTGGCCGTGAATTAAAATCATGGGTGGCAGATGGGGACACGAATATGAAGCACGGGCCACAAAATAGGACCTTTTCTATATTTTACGGCGCAGACTGTCAGCCCGAACACGGGACCTTGAAATTCACGGTCATGTGTACGGGCCCATTAAAATGAATGGGTCAGTGTACTACCGTATCTGTGAAATACATGGAAAGCACACTGAACACAGTCGTTTGCAACCTGTCTTAAACTGGAGAGACACTTTAAGAGCTCCTTCACACGACTAAAAACTTTGATCAGTGTCTGATGTATTTCCTGTCGACCATAACTCCAATAAACTCATGTTCAGCATCATACTGACTTAAGATGCTGTGAGCTTCAGATCTTCAGCCCTGCTATCCTGCACTCACATAATGCAGTTCATTTTGTTGGAGTCAAGGTTGGGCTGGAAATACAATCAACATATAGATTGTATTTCTGGCACTTAACCCCTTCCCGGAGACTTTTTTTTTTTTGGCTCCCCGCCTTCCAAATCCCATACCTTCCTTGTTTTTTTGTTTGTTTGTTTTTTTTGCTGCTTTGAGTTCCTCCATATAGGAAAAATAATTATTTTATAAGCTTATAGACTGGGAATTTTGAGACACAGGAATACCCTAATGTTTGTGTGTGTTTCACAGTAACTTTTTACTTTTAGATGTATTCATGAGGAAAGGGGGGTGATTTGAATTTTTAATACTTCTTATTTTTTTATATATTTTATTTATACTGTAAATTATAGAATCTCTTGGAGTCTTGAACCCCAGGGGTCTGATTACTAATGTGATGCAATGCAAAATACTGTCATTTGTATGATAGACTGCATAATGAAATGAATGCCAGACATGTCTGAGAGCCTTCAAGGGACTCCCGGCTGTCATCGCAACGGATCGCCAGTTCCAGATCTCATTCCGGGTGTCAATGATCCTCGGCAAAATGGCTGGGGGATTTAATGCCCACTCTCAGAATGTATAATATGTAACAATCACTAGATTTTTAATCAATTAGATATCTTTACGTATTCTGACTGACCATGGCTGTCGGAGTAGGACTGTGGAAAAACAATGGAGAAAGTGATTGTCTACCATCTTCAAAGCCGTGGCAAGTATTGCCAAGTGATTAAGTTCAAGTTCAGCTACACTACATTGCTTTGTCTGTGCCATAGACTGAGGCCTCATTCACAGGAAGAACGAAGAGCGATGGCTGTTTTTGTAATGGCTGTAACATGTCCATCCTAATAACAGTGGATGGGTCTATTCATATGTCTGATATATATGCCGTATATACTCGCGTATAAGCCGACCCGAATATAAGCCGAGGCTCCTAATTTTACCACAAAAAACTGGGAAAACATATTGACTTGAGTATAAGCCTGGGGGGGGGGGGGGGGGGGAATGCAGCAGCTACTGGAAAATTTCAAAAATTAAAATGGTCAGAATTTTAGTGTGCAGTAGTTGCTGGGAAAGGGGAGGGGGTGTTTTGGTTGTCTGCCCCTTCCCTGAGCTTGAGGACTGTTCCCCCTCCCCCCCACACTTGGAATTCAGTCTGGCTGAATATAGGGTATCTGCAGTGCTCCTATTAACACCTTTCTGACAGAAGAGATACTCTATATTCAGTAGACCGGGCACTATCAGACACAGGGATACCTAATGTGTTTGTGTTTCACAGTCATTTCCTACTTTTATATGTATTCTAGGGAAAGGAGTAATTTAGAACTTTTATTTATTTTTTTCTTAAAGCTTTTTTTCCCCACAAATAATGGGAGATTCTATACATTAATGTTGCAGCTGGTCATAGCCCCCCCCCCCCAAATAAATAAACAAATACATTTTTTGCTGACTCGAGTTTGTCGAGGGGGGCTTTTTCAGTACAAAAACTGTGCTGAAAAATTCGGCTTATACTTGAGTATATATGGTAGGTACATTTGATGTTGAAGGAGTTATCCAGTTTAAAAAAAAAAAAAAAAAGACCAAACAGGATGCATTAATACAAAACACTTCCTGATATATATCCTCTTTAAATTTAGCACCGTTTATCTGATTTATATTCAGGTCATTGACCTCAGCTATGATGTATTGTTTGCAAGCTCACTAACCCTCCCTGTGAGCAGTTTAGCCAGCAAATGAAACGTCACCATAGGATGTGACCTCTCCTGTGATTGATTACCTTTGATTTCATTCCAGTGGAGAAGGGAGGGGTACACAGAGAGTGAGAGAAGGCAGATAAATCATGGGAAATGTAGTTTATCCAAAGATTCATTGCATGCATATCGCAAGCTGACAGGGATCCTGACCAGATAGAGCCCCAAAGAGCTGGGTGAGTGACATTCCCACCTAAATACAGGTAATCCCTAACCTTGCCTGTACATCTATACATCTGGTACTTGTAAGGGCTTGTTCACATCTGCGCCGGCACTCCATACTTGAGGTTTCCGTTTCCTGCCTAAAACAGAGGCAGGAGACGGAAACCTGCAGGAGTCTTTCTCACCTATTCATTTGAATGGGTGAGAAAGCTGTCCGGCGGTGAGCGTTTTGCGCTCTCTGCCGCGAAGCAAGGTTTTATAATCCGGACACAGAGTCGGACATGCAGTACTCTGTGTCCAGATAAAAAAAAATCCGGTTTCGCGGCGGAGAGCCTAAAACGCTCACCGCCGCACCCGGTCTATGGTTTCCGTCTTCTGGCATGCAGAAGACGGAAACCATAGAACGGAGACCGTGAACGCAGGTGTGAACCTAGCGTTACTTTTTTTTTTTTTTTTTTAACTGTAATTAATAGACCCCCAGGGGTCTTGAAACCCAGGGGGTCTGATCACTAATGCAATGCATTACATTCTCGTGTTTTGGAAAGAAGCCTCCATTTACTTTTGGTTATTGAGGTTATATTCCCTTAGAACAGGGGTAGGGAACCTTCGGCTCTCCAGCTGCTGTGAAACTACAACTCCCATCATGCTCCATTCACTTCCATGGGAGTTCCAAGAACAGAAGAGCAAGTATGCATGCTGGGAGTTGTAGTTTTGCAATAGCTGGAGAGCCGTACCCCTGCCCCTGCCTTAGAAGGTCAGGGAAAAATTATATTTATAAATTCAATTCAATAAAACTAAGGTCCCATACAGTAAATTCTGCCCCAAATAAACACTGTTTCTGTACGAATAATTGACATGCTGTGATTTACCAAAACACAATAGTTTTTGAAATTACAACATTTTTTTATTATTTATTTAATTTTTTTTTTAACTGTAAAACAACATTTTTTTTGCAGCTCCGTTTTCACAACGTGGGGCCTGGGCTTAAAGAGTAATTGTCATTTCAAAATTCTTTTTTGCAAATGACTAGTTCAGGTGAATATGTGAAGCTTCATGCCACTGTTTTGGATATCCGTTATGATAGTATCCTTTAAAAGTATCATAACAGACATAAAAACGGACACTAACTGGTGTTGCTGTATCCGTTTTTGTTTTTTTAACTGACATATTAGCATCAGTTAATTATAACCTTTCATCATACACTTGGGTATTGCGATATAAATTTCTCTTCATCACGCATCATATAAACTTTCATTTTGTTTTTAAATAGGTGTTAAGAACCAGAGCGAAGACGGACAAGAAGATTGTTAAATCTGAAAAGAACAATACCTCCCACAGCCCGGCAGCACTCCGGTGTGAACAACGTAGTCTCCACAAACCACAAAATAAATGTAAAATTCAGTCTATTAAAAGCACTTCCCCCAAAAAGACTGAAAGGCTTCATACTGACTCTGAGCTCACACATAGATCTGTTCTAAAAGCTGAGAAGAAGCCGTTCGCAGATGCTGAAAATGTCCAGAATATCAAAATGAAAAAAGGCTATGTGCGGGATGAAATTGAAAAAGAGATAAACTATGCAGGAGCAAAGTTTAGTGATCCACCGTCCCCAAGTGTGCTTCCGAAGCCTCCGAGCCACTGGATGGGGATAAATGGTCAGCAGCCTGACCAGTGTAAGGAGCTAATGACATATCACCTGAAAGCCCTATTGAAAGTCCAGCTATAGTCATCCAAAGTTGTGCTCGAAGCCCTCTTTTGGTGAACATTTTGTTATAGACCCAATCACCATGCCCAGCATTTTTCAAGTTTGGAACTTTTTTTTTTTTTTTTTTTTTCTTGCGCAGGAACCTAAATGGACCTTGCCTTTTACATTTCTGTACAGAACTCTAGTATTATATTTTGTATGGTTGTGTAAATAGTGTACACAGTGTAATATGTGTATATCCTCGTTTATACTCCAGGTAAATTTTTAGTTTTGTTATAAAGGTATGTATTTTGACCTGACTAAAGAAACCAATGTGTTTTATATGTAAGGTGACAAGGTTTCTCTACAGTCAAATGAAACCACAAAAGACTTCCCTTTTCTTATTCCCAAGGTAATTTCTCAAATTTCTAACACATTGTCCCTGAAATAAAATGAAAAGCACTCTGAAATTTCTAAGACTTTGTCCCCGGAATAAAATGAAAGCACTTTTTTTCGTCCATAATCATTGCAGCTGATTAGTCAATTCAGCAGCTAAAAACTTCCACTATTTACTAGGACAAGTATGTCAAAGTTTAATGCACTTTTTGCCACATTTGTAAAGCACTGCACAAAATAAATCTGGGAATGAGATATGTGCCCAGTACGAGTCCATTATGACGGTTTCAAACAAAAAAAAAATCATATCTTCCACATAAATTGGCAGTTGTTAAATTGAATAAAATAATTTGGCCTCCCCTATCTGTCTTCGATGTGGTCATTATGTGAGTATGAATGAGATGGTGTGTTCTAATACACTTTCATGCTATCATTATACATGTAGTTAGTGTCACATCTGGACACAGTTCACAACTCTAGATATTTATCATACAATATAGGACAGAGGTGTAGCTAGCAGGGGCCATTCATTAATACAGTTGAAAGTGCTGCATTTGTTTGTCAGGGCCATCTCAAATACATGCAGCATTAAGGGTTGAAATACATGGGCTTCCTCATCTACCAGACATTTTTAACTGTATCTGCATTCTCTTATGGATTACCGTATATACTCGAGTATAAGCCAACTTTTTCAGCCCATTTTTCATGCTGAAAAAGCTCTCCTCAGCTTATATACGAGTCAGGGTCCACGGAGAACAGAAAACTGGAAGGGGGAGGTCCTTTGGTGCTACTGCTCTGTGACTGGCTTGTCATGAGGTCACGTGACTGATGTCATCAAAGGTCCTGTAGCCATGGCCGCCGATAGGCCAGTATTACTGCTACTGGCGTCAGCGGCCCGGCCAAATTGAAAAATGGGGGGGCCCGGTTTTGGCCCGCCACCGTGTGCTGGCGCCTGCAGCAGTCATTGTGCCCAGTGAGCAGCGCCGAGCTCCAGCTTCTCGCACAGGCGCAGTACTACCCGTATTGAAGCCGGCGAGCGGGTAGTACTGCACCTGTGCTAGGAGCTGGAGCTCGGCGCTGCTCACTGGCCTGGGCACAAATTATGACTGCTGTGGGCGCCAGCGCATGGCATAGTCGGGCACTTGCCTGTCCCGATTTCAGCTCATCAGCTTATGAGT
Source organism: Leptodactylus fuscus (assembly GCF_031893055.1). NCBI lineage: Eukaryota > Metazoa > Chordata > Amphibia > Anura > Leptodactylidae > Leptodactylus > Leptodactylus fuscus. The sequence continues at coordinate 119,920,521 of NC_134267.1, read as the reverse complement.
GTGTTTGTTTTGTATTAAACATTAAGGTGGAACATAATGAAAGCGGCCTATGAAACTGGGGGGCAAATGGATGGGGGGGGGAACGGTATGACACTGGGGCAGATGAGGAGGGGGGAGGGAAACCGCATGACACTGGGGCAGAGACGGGGGAACATGAAACTGTGGGAAGATAAAGGGAGGGAGAACGGCATGAAACTGGGGACACAGATGGAGGGGGCCCAATGAAACTGGGGGACAAATGGAGGGGGGGAACGGCGTGACACTGGGGAAGATGAAGGGGGGAGAACGGCATGACACTGGGGCAGATAGAGGGGTGGAACAGCATGACACTGGGGCAGAGACGGGGGACATGAAACTGGGCAGGTGAAGGGGGAGAACGGCATGAAACTGGGGACAGCGATGGAGGGGGGGCATATAATTTACGGGTGACTGTAGGAGGATTATACTGTGTGGGAGCACATGAAAAATGAATGAGAATGGGTGGAGTCAACATAAGTGGGTGGAGCTAAACTTGCCACGGCGTGCAGAGCGTGCCGCACATTTTACCTTTTTTTTTTTGCTTTGCAGAATTTGGGAGGTATGGCGTTGGTGACGCCACACTCCTGCGTGACATCACTCGCTTCAACTGCGATGCACAGTGTCTCGACTCCCCCGCCTCCTTTACAAGGGGCCCACTGAGGCTTTGTCGCCCAAGGGCCCATAAAAACCTGCCAGGGGACATCATTTATAGGTACAGGGAGCAATGGAAAGATGTTAGAAGGTGGACGGGGGGGGGATTGTTGGGGCATCGGGTGTGCGGCACTGTGGAGAGGGAACTGGGGCAATAATATATAATATATAAGTTTTTAGCTGGAGAACTACCAGCTTTTTGTTAAAGGTAAATTTAATAAATAATTGGTATGTTGCATAATAAAGTAGTTTTAAAATTGGGGGGGGGCAGACACTTAGGTTGTATAGGGCCCCAAAATTCCTGATGGCGGCCCTGCCTGTAGCCACTAATATGTAACATCTGCAGATAAGGTTGAGTCTAAATCCTAGTAGCTCCGCCCACACCAGAGTCTGATCACATGGTCATGACGTCATCAGAGGTCGTTTAGCACACTAGGATTTAGTATCTACCCTACAGAGTGGCCAGGATTCATTGTGTCTTATGGAAGATGTCTGTTGTATGGAGGAGAGGAAGCTACAGTAAAGTGACACACACAGGGACCTTCCTTTAGTTACTCTGCCTATTAATGTCAGGCATTTGGGGTTATTAATTTATGTATAATCGGGTTTTATTGAAAATTTTTCATAACAAAAAGGAAAGAAAAACAAAGACAAACCAAGAAACCGGTCTATATTGGTCATATAGACCAGACAATACAAATGGTAAAAACATGCAGAAAACAGGGAGTAGAGACAAAAAACCAAGAAGAGAGAGAAGTAGAGAAAAAGAAAAAGGACACAAAACAGCCAGTTAGGACCATACACACAGACAAAGGAAGAGGGGAAGACAAGACAGGGAAACATAGGGGTAAACCAAATAGGAAGGAAAGAGAAAACAAGTGGGATCAATGACACAGCCAGATTCCCACTCAGGAGAAAGAGGAAGAAAAATCAGAGGACTCCTGAAACATCACCCAAGGCCGCCAGAGCTGCTCAAACTTAGAGTAGTCAGGGGAATCTTTTGCAACCAGGGCTTCCATTTTCCGAATAAGGAGAAATTCCTGGAGGAACTCGAGGAGGGAAGGCGGGGTAGGGCTGCGCCAATGCCTCGGGATGACAGCCCTGGCGGCTGTAAGGAAGTGCCCCAGAAGGTCCCTTTTAATGTTGGACAACTTACCAGGAAGGACCGAGAGCAAGGCCAGTTGGGGAGAAGCCACGACTGTGCGTTCACACACTCTAAAATAGAGGGAGAAAACCGCATCCCAAAATGGTCGGAGCACAGTGCACTCCCACCAGATATGGAGCATGGTGCCCCTCTCGGTGCCACAGCGCCAACACCGGTCAGGAACGGTAGGGAAGATCCTGTGAAGGAGGTCAAGACATCTATACCATCGGGTAAGGATCTTAAAGCTCTTCTCTTGCGCACTGCAGGGCAAAGCCTGGGGTTATTAATTTAGTTTCAGTAACTCCATGTGCCTCACAGTAATAAGTTAACCCCATCATGTCACTCATTAACCCCTGTGTGCCCCATATAAGGGTTACTAATATGTGAGACACATGAGGGTACTAATGAAGGACCTTAATTATGAAGATACCTAATTATTACCTCCATATGTCCCACATATCAGTAATGTGAGGCACACAGGGGGTTAATGTGAGGGACATGATGGGGTTAACTGCTATTACTATGATCCCCATGGAGTTACTGAGCTGCAATGCACATGACCAGACTTTTTATCTGGACCAGACTTTTTGTCTGCAATGGTGGATCTCCGAGGCGCCAGAGGAGGTATGTTTAAAAAGAAATAAATAAAAATCAGCAGACACCCAGTGGCCACCATCTTTAAACAACCAGCATCTGATGTTGGGAAGGGGTTAAGTTGTCCAGGAGTTAAGCTTTCGGCAACAAGGCCATAGAATGGTGTATTAACCACAGGGCACACCCTACAGAAAGCCCATTCCCTTCTTTCTGCTGCACAATTTACGCTACCACTAGCCCTTTTGCCATACCTGATCAATCCCACACAATATGCTCAATCTACCTCCGAGAACAGATTGCACTATCACACCCCATCTTCCTTCTTTGACAGAGACATACAACCAACCCCATCCTCGCTGCTCAAAAAAAAAAAAAAAACAGGCCTAATGCTAAGTGACTTTTCGCAAATCAAGGATTTCACATCTACTTGTGAAACCTACATGGCAAAATACCCCCGACGCTACCCTTTCCTGATTAGACTCCCTCACAGTAAATCATTGGAAATTAAAGGTGTCTGTTCAAAATTATACCGGTTTCTAATCTCTCTGACTGCTAAGGACTCTCCTAGGTTTTTTTCAGCAATGGGAGGAAGAACTGGGACGATCCTTTACTCCTCAAGAAAAGAATCAACTATTAACTAGTGCCTTCAATTACTAGTTGTCTACATGACATTTATCCCTCAGTTCCAGATGTCTGTAGGCGTTGTGAGAAAGGAGTGGATAGTTACCTACACATCTGGTGGTGCTGCCTACTGATAAGCACCATTCCAGAGGAAGGTTTTGGACACCACCTCTAGGATCTGCTCCAAGACCATTCCCTCAACACCAGAGCACATCGTGCTGTGGCTTCCACATACTCATTTCCAGCCACACAGAGAAGACATAGCCACCCATCTACTGACAGCAGCCAGGCTCTTATCCCAAACATGTGGAAATCTTCCACCTCCTCCAACCTTCTCTCAATGGGTTAATAAGGTCAATGACATTTGTAGGATAGAAGAACTGGCACACTGGAACACCATGTCCAGACCTACATTCTTCAAGACTTAGACCCCATGGTTATCAATTAAGCAGATAGACACTTTGAGCAATAGGCATGCAAATTCACCCTCACTGCCCACTTGCCTACTTATACGGAAACTACAGTTGGCCCATACTTGCTCCCAATCTACCCCTCTGAAATGCAAATTAAAAAAAAAAAAAAAAAAACACAACTCGGTACGCAGAGCATAAGCCCTTGCATAGCTATGTTGACAGAAAAATAAAAAAAAGTTATGAATTTTGGAAGGGAAAATCTGAAAGTCAGAATTAACGTACAAACTACCCTGCTTCCTTAAGGAGTTAAATGGTCTTCTGATTGACGTAGAACCCACTGGTAATTTCAGATCTTTCTTGATCTTCCTGGAGGTGATTATTAGTTGAACCTTTTTCAACTATTTAATCTATTTGAACAGTAGTTCTCCACTTCCATTCACAACTTCAGGTTTTAGTTGCCACTTTAACGCATTTGAGATCATTCAGTTGAAAATGTTGCTTTGTGGGCTTCTACAGCTTGCATATACATGTACTAATATAAGCTGTTGTATTGTAAACAGATTAGTAACTAATCTGCATTCTACAGCCTGTATAATAGAAAAAAGTTTTAGCCCCAAAACATACAAATTATACATACATTAAAAAAAAAAAAAAAAAAAAAAAAAAAAAAAAGCTATCCATGGCTTTTACGTGGGTTGTCCAATGCTCTCTGGTATTGCAATTCCCCCCCATTTACAGGAATATAGCCAACCTTAAGGGGATCCTATCATTAGAATCCTTTTTTTTTTTTTGCTAACACAAAGGAATAGCCTCAAGAAAAGCTATTCTTCTACCTTTAGATGTTTTGTCCACGCCGCCATTCGGTAGATATTCCGCTTTCTGTCTTTATGCAAATGAGTCCACGCAGCACTGGGGGCGTCCACAATGCTGCGGCAGAACTCTCCAGCGCTGCCTCCATCATCAGGAACCGGCCTCTACGCATCGTCTTCCAGCTTGGCTTTCAATCTTCTACACATGCGCAATCGGCTCTGCCCGCTACACCTGCATGTGGCCATTTTTTTGTAGCCGCTTACTACAAGAGCTCACGTAAGCGGCCACAAAAAAAAGAAAAAAATGGCCACGCACAGGTGCAGTCAGCTCTGCCCTCTGGCAAAGCCGATTGCGCATGCGTAGAAGATTGAAAGCAAGGCCGGAAGACGACACGTAGAGGCTGGTTCAGGAGAAAGATGATGGAGGCTATTCCTACGTGTTCGTTAGAGGCAGGAGAAAAAAAAAAAAAAAAAAAAATGATTCTAATGATAGGATCCCTTTAAAGCTATATTTTCTTATAGATAAGCCTGTTGGACAGATGTCTTACACATAATTCTCTGGCACAACACGCATGTAATCAGTGCATAAGTACTGTGACAATGTGACTGCAATTTTACACTAATAGTTCAAAATAAAAACTTGAAATGTGTGAAATCATGCTGGATGATAAATCTGGCATATCTTTGGACTGCCCAGTTTAACTATGCCATCCTGTCGCTGGCTTACCTTGAACCAGATTTTTACAATACAATCTTGGTGGATCATAGCAAAATTAAGTCATGTCATTTTTCTGAGAAGATCCACAAATCTAGAAAGTCAAAAAGTTTTAGCCCGAGCTAGAGGTACTAAAACCACAGTGGTAATTCTAAGGGCTCGTTCACATGAGCGTTGTGAACTCCGTTATGCAGGTTTCCGTTTCCTGCCTAAAACAGAGCAGGAGACGGAAACCTGCAGGAGTCTCTCTCACCCATTCATTTGAATGGGTGAGAGAGATGTCCGGCCGTGAGCGGCGTTAAGCGTTTTGCGCTCTCCACCGCGAAACCGGGTTTTATAATCCGGACACAGAGTCGGACATGCAGTACTCTGTGTCCGGATTAAAAAATCCGGTTTCGCGGCGGAGAGCATAAAACGCTCACCTCCGCTCACGGCCGGATCCGGTCTGTGCTTTGCGTCTTCTGGCATGCAGAAGACGGAAAACACAGAACGGAAAGTAGAACGCAGGTGTGAACCTAGCGTAAGGTGTCTTTCCTAATCCTACCTTCACCTTCTTCAAATCAAATGACTGTGCCCAAGCCCTAGAATGTGTGCGTGGAATCTCAATCTACAGTTATGGCCAAAAGTTTTGAGAATGATACAAATATTAATTTTTACAAAGTCTACTGCTTCAGTTGTTCTAATGGCAATTTGCATACACTCCAGAATGTTATAAAGAGTGATCAGCTTAACAGCAATTACTTGCAAAGTCAATATTTGCCTAGAAAATGAACTTTATCCCCCAAAACACATTTCAGCATCATTGCAGCCCTGCCTTAAAAGGACCAGCTAACATCGTTTCAGTGATTGCTCCATTAACACAGGTGTGGGTGTTGATGAGGACAGGGCTGGAGATCAATTTGTCATGATTAAGTAAGAATGACACCACTGGACACTTTAAAAGGAGGCTGGTGCTTGGCATCATTGTTTCTCTTCTGTTAACCATGGTTATCTCTAAAGAAACACGTGCAGTCATCATTGCACTGCACAAAAATGGCCTAACAGGGAAGAGTATTGCAGCTAGAAAGATTGCACCTCACTCAACAATCTATCGCATCATCAAGAAGAGAGGTTCCATTGTTGGCAAAAAGGCTCCAGGGCGCCCAAGAAAGACCAGCAAGCGCCAGGACCGTCTCTTAAGTGTTTCAGCTGCGGGATCGGGCTACCAGCAGTGCAGAGCTTGCTGAGGAATGGCAGCAGGCAGGTGTGAGTGCATCTGCACGCACTGTGTGGCGGAGACTCTTGGAGCAAGGCTTGGTCTCAAGGAGGGCAGCGAAGAAGCCACTTCTCTCCAGAAAAAACATCAGGGACAGACTGATATTTTGCAAAAGGTACAGAGAGTGGACTGCTGAGGACTGGGGTAAAGTCATTTTCTCTGATGAATCCCCTTTTCGATTGTTTGGGACATCTGGAAAACAGCTTCCATCCAGGGAATCGGCTCTCTCACAGTCTTGGCTAAAAACACAGCCATGAATAAAGAATGGTACCAGAATGTCCTCTTAGATCAACTTCTCCCAACCGTCCAAGAGCAGTTTGGTATCAACAATGCCTTTTCCAGCATGATGGAGCACCTTGCCATAAAGCAAAGGTGATAACTAAATGGCTCAGGCAACAAAACAGAGATTTTGGGTCCATGGCCTGGAAACTCCCCAGATCTTAATCCCATTGAGAACTTGTGGTCAATCATAAAGATAAAATGCAAGCATTGATTGTGCAAGAATGGACTGCTATCAGTCAGGATTTGGTCCAAAAGTTGATTGAGAGCATGCCAGGGAGAATTGCAGAGGTCCTGAAGAAGGGTCAACACTGCAAATATTGAGTTGCCGCATTAACTCATTCTTTCAATATAAGCTTTGGTTACTCATAATATGATTGCAATTATATTTCTGTATGTGCTAAAAACATCTGACAAACACACATAAAAACCAGAGGGCAGCAGATCATGTGAAAATATAATATTTGTGTCATTCTCAAAACTTTTGGCCATGACTGTATATTCTCTGCTAGGGGCTGGAACAGATATTCATGAAAACTACTGATGCACAGTACCATGGAGTGGGAGAGAATGCTTTGTGTAAAGAGCATTGGTTTTGGTGTCAGCTACCTTTAGTTCCATTGTAATCCTTCTCTTTGAGAAAGCGACTACTTTGTTTAATGAGAAAATAGTAAGCCTGTTGACATCTGTATAAGAGTCCATGCAGCATTTTCCTTTCAGAATGACCCCATAAGTTATGAATGGAAGCCACAACACAAGTGTGATCGTAGCCTCAGTGACACTGTAACTTAGAATAAGAAAAAAGTGTTGTGTCCCAAGCTATGTATATTGAGAGCACTAGAGATGAGCGAACACTAAAACGTTCGAGGTTTGAAATTCGATTCGAACAGCCGCTCACTGTTCGAGTGTTCGAATGGGTTTCGAACCCCATTATAGTCTATGGGGAACATAAACTCGTTAAGGGGGAAACCCAAATTCGTGTCTGGAGGGTCACCAAGTCCACTATGACACCCCAGGAAATGATACCAACACCCTGGAATGACACTGGGACAGCAGGGAAAGCATGTCTGGGGGCATAAAAGTCACTTTATTTCATGGAAATCCCTGTCAGTTTGCGATTTTCGCAAGCTAACTTTTCCCCATAGAAATGCATTGGCCAGTGCTGATTGGCCAGAGTACGGAACTCGACCAATCAGCGCTGGCTCTGCTGGAGGAGGCGGAGTCTAAGATCGCTCCACACCAGTCTCCATTCAGGTCCGACCTTAGACTCCGCCTCCTCCGGCAGAGCCAGCGCTGATTGGCCGAAGGCTGGCCAATGCATTCCTATGCGAATGCAGAGACTTAGCAGTGCTGAGTCAGTTTTGCTCAACTACACATCTGATGCACACTCGGCACTGCTACATCAGATGTAGCAATCTGATGTAGCAGAGCCGAGGGTGCACTAGAACCCCTGTGCAAACTCAGTTCACGCTAATAGAATGCATTGGCCACCGCTGATTGGCCAATGCATTCTATTAGCCCGATGAAGTAGAGCTGAATGTGTGTGCTAAGCACACACATTCAGCACTGCTTCATCACGCCAATACAATGCATTAGCCAGTGCTGATTGGCCAGAGTACGGAATTCGGCCAATCAGCGCTGGCTCTGCTGGAGGAGGCGGAGTCTAAGGTCGGACCTGAATGGAGACTGGTGTGGAGCGATCTTAGACTCCGCCTCCTCCAGCAGAGCCAGCGCTGATTGGCCGAATTCCGTACACTGGCCAATCAGCGCTGGCCAATGCATTCTATTAGCCCGATGAAGTAGAGCTGAATGTGTGTGACTACATCAGAGCCGAGGGTGCGCTTGAACCCTTGTGCAGCCTCAGCTCTGCTACATCAGAGCCGAGGGTGCGCTTGAACCCTTGTGCACACTCTGCTTCATCAAGCTAATAGAATGCATTGGCCAGCACTGATTGGCCAGAGTACGGAATTCGGCCAATCAGCGCTGGCCAATGCATCCCTATGGGAAAAAGTTTATCTCACAAAAATCACAATTACACACCCGATAGAGCCCCAAAAAGTTATTTTTAATAACATTCCCCCCTAAATAAAGGTTATCCCTAGCTATCCCTGCCTGTACAGCTATCCCTGTCTCATAGTCACAAAGTTCACATTCTCATATGACCCGGATTTGAAATCCACTATTCGTCTAAAATGGAGGTCACCTGATTTCGGCAGCCAATGACTTTTTCCAATTTTTTTCAATGCCCCCAGTGTCGTAGTTCCTGTCCCACCTCCCCTGCGCTGTTATTGGTGCAAAAAAGGCGCCAGGGAAGGTGGGAGGGGAATCGAATTTTGGCGCACTTTACCACGCGGTGTTCGATTCGATCATGGCGAACACCCTGATATCCGATCGAACATGTGTTCGATAGAACACTGTTCGCTCATCTCTAGAGAGCACACAACAATATATGAGGGTAGTGAGGTTTTTTTAATGTCTAGACTTGCAAAGGAGCTTTGAATGGAAAAAAGTCAGTTTTCAAAGTGGGGGAAAAAAAAGTTGTACACTTTCTATTTATTAAAAAGATTAGACAAAAATATGTAACTATATCCAACAATACCATTTCAAAAGACATTTCCCAGCAACCAACGGAAAATCCACAATATGAAAAAATAAAAATACACAGACAAAAGAAGTGCCAAAGACCAGATGGTAGGATAGTTGGCGTCTGAAGTGCCAGGCAAACAAAACATTTTTAGTTTAAGCATACTGCACAAATGCAGTTTTTACAGATGTCTGAAAATATGTAAGTTATGTAAAGTACTAAAGTGTTTCTTTAATATAACTTAGTTTATCAAAAACAGCAATTACAAAATATGATGGAAAGGTAACAAGATTAGATTGATCATTTACCTCAAAGCCAACATGCCCAGTTAAACACTGTTCCACCATTGGGATCCAAAAACGCAGCACTTCATACATGAAGATATAAATTAGGTTTTCTAATACAAACAAAAACACACACACACACACACTTGGAGGCTAACAATACTGATGTTTGTTAAAAGAAAAACAGAATTGCCCCCAATCACATTTGCTAAATTAATTTTACTTGTTTTGTATATACATCATGAAGACTTTCTTCCGAGGAAACTTGTGATATGAAAAAAAAAGCCACAAAACAGTCAAGGAACTTACAAAGCATTCTGACTGAACAATCTGCATGTTCCTTTGTTTTGACAAATGTTAGACCTTAGTCTTCATCAGAACCAGAGTGACGACTGTTTTTACCCCTATAGCCCCGTGATCTAGACCTTGAACGTGAGTGAGAGTTTCGAGCCATTTCTTTTTGTGAAGTAGAATTGGAGTGTCTGTGACGCGGAGACTTTGATTGTGATCTTGCAGAATCAGAACGCCTCTGGCTAGCTTGAGACTTTGATCCAGACTGCTTTGGTGGTGAACCAGATGGCGATTTTTCCAGTGATCTAGTTCGTCCTCTTGAGAAAGAATGTCTCTGAGGTGATCGTGAATGTCTTTGCGGAGTTTTTGAACGAGATTTTGAATGACTATATGAATGTCTTCTATGTCTGGACCTGAGAAATAGAAAATATATCTCATGCAAATGAGGCAGTTGGTGCATTGGGGGTAGGTCATCAGCTTAGACCCCTATCATCTCCATCCTGTCCCACACTATGCCTGTGAAAGTTGATCCTCGCCATTTTTGTTTTACATTTCCTTTGTATGATGTTCACTCAGTATTAAAAATTACCCTGTAATTCGTTACAAATACAGTGATGCCAAATGTATAGCTTGGAAGTTTGCTACTTTTACTAAAGCCCATAACTTTATTTTTTGTTTGATGGACCTGCATTTTATTTTAATATCTTTACGTATATATAGGTGTGTGTGAGATTATATAGCTTGGGGGCTTGGTCTGGAGGCAGGGGTGCTCTCCCTGTGGGTGCTGTGTTGCGGTCGCTGTGCAGCGCTGCACCCAGTAGAGTAGGGACCCTCTATAAAGAGGTCGCCATGAAGTGGCTGGTGGGCTTATACACCTTGATCAATATGTATACTAAGAAACTCATGTTCGGTATTGTAAAATTTGCTGAGAAGCACTAGATCAATGTATAAGGTTAGGATGTGCGGACCATGTTTTTGAAAAGAAAAGAAAGGAATCTGAGTAATCACATGATTGCCTATACAAGATGCCTATTAGGTCTTGTCTATGATTTGACCTATTATACATCTGTGCATAGCAGTCTGAAGGCTATTGTCAGGGCTCCAGGCTGCTATGACAACCTATTGTGGCTTGGGGACGGAGCCACAAGGAAGTGAGGAAAGGAGGCCTCCCTCTCTAACCACTTAGATGGCATTAAAGGGGCTCTATCATTGGGAAAAGTCATTTTTAAACAGCACATACTTGCATAGCCTCTAGAAAGGCTATTCCACATGTACCTTTTGTATGTAAATCGAGATGAGTCATCAGCAGCCTGTGCTGTACACATACATAGGAGAGAATAGCAGGGGCTGCACAAGGAGACTTCTGGGGTGCACAGTGGAAGTTAATTAGCATATGAATAAAAACAGGCTCATTCAAAAACTACTGAGTCGATTAGCATACAAAAGGTATGTGTGGAATAGACTTTCTAAAGGCTTTGCAAGTATGTGCTTAGCTAAAAATGACTTTTCCCAATGACAGAGCCCCTTTAACACTATTGATCACAGCATCTAAAAAGGAATAATCAACCAGAATCTAAGCTCTCTCTGACTCCAGCAATGGATGTCTGGTGCTTACTGTACAAAACACCGGGCACCTGGTAGAATGGTGTCAGGCATAGCAACTGTGCCTGCTATATCACAACGCTGTACAGTCATAGCACTAAGCATTAATTATGTTATATTGAGGTCGTGGTGGCAAACCTATTGCACACATACCATAGGGGGCATTGACAGCCCTCTCTGTGGGTACTGGGTACAAGTGTCGTCACCCCAGCCAGACTCCACCTAGCCTATATGCATCAATCAAAGACACAAAGTCCACTATCAGGGCTCTGGGAAATGCAGTTATTACTACAAATTTATGTCATTGAATGCTGCCACCTCTTGCCTTATACTTATTGTCTGAGGAATCCCAGGTGATATATTGGGAAGAAATGCATTGAGAATAGTCCAAACTAGCAAGGATTCCATCCTGATTTGACACAGGGCAGTACTATATATATGGATCCCCTAGATATTCTGAATTGATGCTCAAACTTTTTCACAGGTTTATCACACTTTAATAGATGCTATGTATTTAAATGGTGCCTTAGAGATCTGAAAACAGCGCCCACCGGCACTTAATGGGACTGGCGATATTCTAACGCTAGGTTCACATTCGCGTTCAGGTATTCCAATCCCCATTCTGTTTAACCCCTTCCCGCCGATGGCATTTTTTGATTTTCGTTTTTGACTCCCCTCCTTCTAAACCCCATAACTTTTTTATTTCTCCGCTCCCAGAGCCATATGAGGTCTTAATTTTTGCGGGACAAATTTTTCTTCATGATGCCACCATTAATTATTCTATATAATGTACTGGGAAGCAGGAAAAAAATTCAGAATGGGGTGGATTTGAAGAAAAAAATGCATTTCTGCGACTTTCTTACGGGCTTTGGTTTTACGGCGTTCACTGTGCAGCCAAAATGACATGTCCCCTATATTCTGTGTTTCGGTACGGTTCCAGGGATACCAAATTTATATGGTTTTATTTACATTTTGACCCCTAAAAAAAATTCCAAAACGGTGTTAAAACTTTTTTTTCTAAAAGTCGCCATATTCCGACGGCCGTAACTTTTTTATACATAGGTGTATGGGGATGCATAGGGCGTCTTTTTTTGCGGGGCCTGGTGTACTTTTTAGTTCTACCATTTTCGGGAAATGTTATTGCTTTGATCACTTTTTATTCAAATTTTTATCAGAATAAAAAAACTGTGAAAAAACGGCGGTTTGGCACTTTTGACTATTTTTCCTGCTACGGCGTTTACCGAACAGGAAAAATATTTTTATAGATTTGTAGAGCGGGAGATTTCGGACGCGGGGATACCTAACATGTATATGTTTCACAGTTTTTAACTACTTTTATATTTGTTCTAGGGAAAGGGGGGTGATTTGAACTTTTAATACTTTTTATATTTTTTTTTAATTTTTCTATTTTATTTTATTTTTTGCATTTATTAGACCCCCTTGGGGTGTTGAACCCCAGGGGGTCTGATCACTAATGCAATGCATTACAATGCTAATGCATTGCAAAAAATCATCATCTCTTTTGCAGGCTGCATACACCAGCCTGCAAAAGAGAGAATTTGCAGACCGGCTGGGAGCCTTTAACAAGGCTCCCGGCTGTCATGGCAACATGACGTCGGCCCTGGAGCATGCTCCAGGAGCCGGCGATCCCTGCCAAAATGGCGGCGCCCAAGCGCCGCCGGGAAAATGGCGCCTTTGACAGCAGCGCCGGAGGGGTTAATGCCTCCGATCGGTCTGGGGACCGATCGGAGGCATTAGAGCCAGTTGTCTACTGCTTAAAGCAGTAGACACCTGGCGGCTATGACGGTCGCCATAGTTACAGACCCGACACGCGCCGTACTATTACGGCGCATGTCGGGAAGGGGTTAAAATAAGGGGAAAAAAGTCTTGCATGCAGGACTTCTCTCTGCTGGTTTCAGGCAGAAACCTGGCAGACCCCATTATAGTCTATGGATTCTGACGGTAACAGCTTTTTAAGCAATTAGTTTCAGTTTTTCGAATCCCCAAGTAGACCTGAAGAATATAAATCCTAACTAGTGTTAACCTTTTTAATAAATCTGTTTAAAAAAAAAAAAAACTAATAAAATTCTGAGAGACAAATATAAATATAGGGTGTGCCCCAAATATATACACATCCCTAAATAACAAAGATAAATATTGAATGTGTTCCGCTAGGTTAAGTATTAGCCGTGATAAATTTGCTGTTTCTTCTCCATTCATAATCTAATGTAAAGCCTAAGTTATTAGTTGTGTGTTAACATACTTCTGTATAGAACCGTAGGCTATCACATGCAACATTCCAGCATAGACAAGAATCAGATTTTATTGTTAAAATTACTGAAAATAGTTTATGTGCCTTCTAGAAAGCAAAACTGAATCACTGCCAAAAGGAAATCCCAATCTAGATACCTTACCTCCTTCTGCCACGGTCCCAAGAACCGCTTCGGCTACGTGTTCTTCGTCTGCTGTGGCTTCTTGATCTTCTGCGATCAACTGGGGAACAGGCATGGCGTTCTTTAGATTTCATTTGTCCTGGAGCTAAGAATTTAGAAGTTAAAGCATAGTTACATAATATTAAAATTGAATAAGTCCCCAGATTTCAAACTGCAGACATCTTAGGCCAAGTTTATATTTGTGGTGGGATGTCAGTTCTATAATGGGATATGTTGGGTGTGCTTTATACTTTATTTAAACTAAGATCTGTGGACAAAAAAAAAAAAAAAAAAAAGTTTATCGTGCAGAATAGAGATGAGCGAACACTGTTCGGATCGGCTGACCGGCCGCTGGCAAAGTGTACGTGCCAGGTGCTTCCATTTATTTCTATGGGTGCGTGCTGTTCGGATCGGCTGATCCGAACAGTGTTCGTTCATCTCTAGTGCAGAACTGTTTGTCCACAGATTTCAGGCAAGGGCTGCGATGCAGATGTGAATTTAGCCTTACATTGTTAAACAGATGTTCTAAATTGATGTGTGTTATATAGATATTAGAGATGAGCGAGTAGTATTTGACCGAATACCTCCCCGCCATAGGTATGCGTGTAAGCGTCCAAACACCAAAGGGTTAAACACATCGAATATTCAATGCACTTAACCCCTTATTGTTCGGCCACTTACACGCATACCTATGGTGGGGAGGTATTCGACTGAATACTACTTGCTCATCTCTAATAGATATGTGTGTTCTGTTTGAAAATCCACATTAGAATAGCTGTTCCTGCCTAAAATTAAAATTAACATATATTTGTAGCTCTCAGTAAGAGAAGTGAAGTACTGGAGACTACCGTCTGGCCTCTAGGAACTGCGGTTTTTACCGTATCTAAGCCACATAGGGAAGATTTTTGTTCCTTATGAGCCTCTAGAAGCTAGGAGGCGAAACGGGTAGAACACGAATACCCAATGCAACATTATTAGGCCTTGGATTTTTTTAAGGGCCATTGGCTTTAATACAGGGAATGTAAGAATCGCTTAGGAAAGGTGTATTTTATAAGTGGCCTCACTTATTATAATAATCACTTATTATGATTGTCCAGTCGACAGACTTATTGATGGGACAGGGAGGTCAGGCATTGTTGATTCAGCTCCTGTAAAGCGGCTACTTGACCCCTAGTACTTACCTGTGGAATTGTTTGAACAGTGGGCCCACTTTTGGGTGTGATGTAGCGTATGGGGGGATTTAATCATACACCAGAGTGAATTCCACCACACCCTTTGAGATTTAGATGTTGATATAGGTGGACCGCACTGCATGAGGATATTGATTCCTTCATATTTATTTGTTGTTTCCCCGATCATATCTACTGGAGGGGTCACATAGTATTGTCAGTGCAGCTGATGTTTTTGAGGGACGCAAGTTTTTTAAAGATTCCAAAAAAAGTTACATTTTAATTGTTTGTTTTGGGGGACACCTCCCTTTCCTTACTAGTGCTTGAAATTCAGGTGTTCATTTCACTAGTGTTATGTTTCTACTTACTTTTACGGTCACCTTGAGCAAACTGTATTTCAATCTGACGCCCACAAACCCATTTTCTGTTCAGATTGTAAAGTGCGTCTTCAGCATCACGAACATCTTCAAACCTGGCTGTCAGTTAAGGAGACTTTGAGGTACACTGTGTATGGCACCATATAAAATAATGTTTGAGAAACCCATTTGCAGAACAATGAAATACCAGTTAAAAACATTGGAGGAAAAATTCCACCACAAATTAAATGATTAAAAAGGACCTTTGACATTCTCATAGACATGCAGTATTACATACCGCTACAAAGTGGACAATGCGCTGAAGTTAGTGCGCTGTTGGCATTCCCAACAGTATGCGCCCTGATACTGGAGATATCTGGCACCAATATCACTCCACCATCAAAAGAATGGGCTTACAGCATAGTATCATCACTTACAAGACATTAGACTGTAAGGTTCCCCTTTCTGACAGTGGGGAGATATTGTTGCCAAAATTAACAACACTGATATCTTCAGCACCAGGATACATACCGGGAAAGTGTGCTAAATCCAAAGCACTTTCGGCTTTCTAGCAGTATATCATTCCGCAAATCTATAAGGATATGAAGAGTCCTCTTTAAATAAAAAAAGAAAATAAATCTTACTTTCACTGTAATAAGCCCCTAAATGTTAAAAGAGGTTAAAAAGTCCAAAATATTATACATAGAGAGAAAAAAAAAAAGGCACTTGTGACAGTAACAGATAGCTATGGAAATTCTTGTATCATTAGAAGTTAATTTAGTTAGTAAATCTTACAAACTTGAAAACACCTCTCATTCACAGGATCAATGTGGGTCTCAGTGGTCATATCCCCATCAGCTATTAATACTCTACCCCAGGGATCCCCAACCACCGATCCGCAGACCAGGGGGCATGGTGAGGGCATGTAGGGATTGGTTAGAAAATCAACAAATCAGAACTCCAAAAATAAAAATAAAAAAACAACCCCAAAAAAAACCCTTTCAAGGCCTTTATTTTTTCTATTTTTTGGAGAGCTGACCAGTTCCTTTTGGGTCTCTTATGCATCTTGAATCCTGGTCTACCAGGATTAAGCCAAGCACCATCATACCATCAAGTGGTCGAATAGATGCACCAGTTCCTTAAAAAGCCATTTTCAAAAATAAGCAAATGAGGTATGCCAGAGACTTCTAACTGGGAAACGAATGCCAGAAATGTGCTGGAAATCAATAAGTAGCAGACTGGAGATGGAACTTTGGAAACACTGCCTGCACAGGAGTGTTATTTGCATATTTCTAATAACAGCTTGTTCAAGGAAGTGCATCTACTGACCTAACTAATGACATGATGGTGCTCAGCAAAACTTCCCCTAAAATGTACTGTGGCTGGTGAAAGACTCCCTTTAAAGAGGACCTTTCATTTCCTCGGGCACATGCGGTATTATATGCCGCTTTCCCGTTATATGCTCTGGGACGGGGGGGGGCTATTGGTGCTGTTAGGTGTTTCTGACAGCCTAGATGGGAACGCTCCTCCTGACAGTACTGTGTGTAGCGCTATACTGTCAGAGGGGGCGTTCCTTACCACCCAGCCATGATATTCCTCACTGCTCAGCGTCATGGCTGGCCAGTAAGGAACGCCTCCCGTGAATTCAGCACATTGTCAGGTGTGAACTTTAATTGTCAATAATTTATGTCTTGACTAATGTAAATGAAAAGACTACATAATTTCCTCTTTTGAGCCTTGGTAAAGTTTCCCTTTGCTTTCTGTCCTGGACAGTTTCCTTCCTGGTGGCCAATCTGGCTAGCACTGTGCCTTTGAGAAGGGTATAGCCCAGTGGTGGAGCCAACTTCTTTTGCTATTCCTAGTGTCAGCCTCCTAATGGCAAGGTCTATACCCATGGTACTGTGTCCCCCGATGAAATAAGAGAGAAAAGATCTTACTGTCCAGCTCTTTTGAGAGATAAATCACTTGCTAAATGCTGCAAATGGGTCTCACGTTTCTATTTTCGCCAAAGAGTGTGTGTGCTCGTGCACGTTTGCTACCTTTCCCTGTTATATTATTTGCCCCAAGAAAAGTTAGGGTCATCTGAATCAAACAGTTTTTCACTTCTGAGTAGGTTATAATATGCAATAGAGCTCTTTGGAGTCCCGAGGATGTTGGCGCTTAACTGTTTGCAGCAATTGCAACACTCTCTTAGCTCCAAAGAGCTCATTTGCATATTCTCAAAACTGTATATCTCAGCTAGGGAGGCAGCAATTCATAAAGGGGGAAGATGGCCAAAAAAAAAAAAAAAAACCCAGACACAACAACACCAGCCTGATTTAGTTGACCCTAACTCGCCGGTTTGCTGGGTTGGTTTGATCTGTTCTGGAATTTGAAGTTAGATTTTTTTAATTTATTTTTTTTTATTTGACCAAATTCCACCATGGAATCTGCCAATCAAGCAGAATTTTTCTACCTCCCATTCACTTCAATGGAATTTATCAGACAGAATCCGTCTGAAAATGGAGCATGATGGCCAATTTTACGATAGATGACTAGCACTGAGAACCATGGGGGCTAGTTTCAGACAGAATTTTGAGTCTGGTTTGAGGGGGGGGGATAAGCATCAAATCTGGAGACAAATTCCACCTTGTGATCATTCCCGAAAGGAGTTTTTTCCAGATTATATTATTGATGGTCAATCATTAGGATAAATCATTAATATTAAATTGGTGCAAGTCTGACACCCAGCACTCCGCTTGAGCCGTTTGAAGAAGCTGTGGCACTCAGGCAATCTCCGCTTCCTTTTCTCAGGCCAGTGACATCACATTCATTGGTCACAAGGACAACCTACAACTCAGTCCCACTCAAATGAATTGAGCATTCAACAACAACAGTCTCTATACACTAAAAAGAGGCCATAGAGCTCATCCAAACGCCACAGCCTCTTCAAACGGTTCATTTATGGATATTTCTGTCCTATCCTAAGGATGACTCTGGCATCAAAATAGTCCCAGAACCTGACCTGGCAAATGTGCATTTCACAGGGACAAGAAATATTTTGCGGCTTGAATCTCCATACAATTATTGCTGCTAAAACTGTTCATGTGCATCAAAATCCTTTTCAGGCATTTGTACTTGCCTTCCTTGCATGTCAATAACTTACCTGGGGGCAGACCGTATGGGAATTCTTTGTTTTCTCCTTGCAATAAACCATTCTGCACGGTAGACACTGTATATGAAAGGTTGCCAAGTCCCCCATGGCTTAACCTCTTTAATTCTAACAAGGAACCCAGCCTTTGTTGGCAAGTGTGGACATCCACATATTTTTGTCATCTTTAGGTTCAGGTAGAATTTCATATAGGACTTGTTAAATAATCACCCGAGAACGCTGTCTTGCTTCCTTCTCCATTTCAACCTACTGTTGCAGAAACACCATAATAAAACAATGTAACGAGTAGGAAAAAACAAAACACTTTACTCAAACAGAACTGAATCAGATTGCTATCTGTACTAGTATGTAAACCCGAGAAGGTGTAACCCTGCCAAAGATTAAAGTAGGTCTGCAAAGCCAACCCAGGAGCCTTAACATGATAGTTGCCATTGCCACAACTTCCAAAACTATTATGTTACAATGTAAAACATCCTTTACCGATCAGACATTTTTGAGAAGTAGGATACAAAAGGAAACTTTTGCAATTACCTCGTTTGACTTGATCTTGAACCTTGACCTTTACTCTTTTGGGCTTGCAAGGTGAACTTGGACAAGGGTCAACCAAATCGAACTTGGCTTTGGATTTAAAGGTGGGTAATTTGAGCCCTCAGCTTGGTGCAGGCTGTGTCTTTAGTGGGTGGCAAGAACTTTCCCTCTTCCAGCTTTCTTATCTGTTTCCACCCTCCCTCTTTATTCCTTGAAGCTGCAACTTCAAAGATGACTGTGGGCTTTACGCTTGGTCCTATCTAACCAGGCTCATTCAAACCTTGGGGTGCTTGCCAGCTACTGTGGACTGCTTTACATTTTCTGAGACAGAGAAATAAACACACATACAGTTAGGAAGCAGGCACGTCCATGCTCCAGGACATCAACACAAGCAAATAAAGGATATTGAATATATGCAAATCCTCTGGGGCGACGATTGTAGTAGTCAAGTGGAATGTAAACGTCTACTATGGGGCCGTAGCGACCAAACTCACGCCGTAAATCCTCCGGCCTGAAGTGTGCAAGGCAAAGAAAAAGTTCATAGTGTAATTTCATGTTTTCACATGTCAAAAATTACGTTGTTTGTGATCTACACATTGGAGACGCTGGATTTTTTTTTTTTTTTTTGCTGAGAGTAGTACTAGTGTAGACAACCTTTATTGTTCCGCCACTTCATCTTCCATCTCTGGTAGGTGACATGGGACACACCACACTGGTTGCCTCACTCAGCAGCTCAATGGACATCAAGGACTTATCACTCGGCTACTTAAAAAATCATTTTTATAATGCAATATATTGCAAGTCAAACACATTTCTGGATAACAACTTAATAGTTGTGAACTACAGCCGTCCATACTCAAATTTTCATCTACTGAAATGGCCGATCAGACTGACAAATGACCGTTTATTCGACATGTAGATGCAATGCATTGTTGTTAAAGGGGTTTTCCCATCTCACTGTTCCAGCAGTTTACCTATTGTCTCTTCTCACTTCCTGTATTTCTCTCCACCCCCTCTTGCTGAATGGGACACTGAGGTATCACAAGGCTTATGCAGATCAGATCATATGCACATGCTTGTAGAGAACAGACTCAGTGTTATCTGTGTGTTTATACACAGGGCTTTATCATCAAACTGCTATTAGCTGAACTGATTGTCCTACCGGCAAAGCATTGAGTGACGTCACTTGTCCTATAGGTCCGTGGTCATAGCAACGCTGTGTAAACAATGGGAGGAATAAGTTCACATAGCAGGCAAACAAAGCAGCATTTCTAAAGCAATATATTTAGGAAATGTTTTCAATTTACATAAGCTACCAGTATAGATAGGATCCTTGAGATGGGACAACCCCTTTAAGAGCTGACTGACAAGCAGACTTTACTCTGTCACAAACAGATAAACCATGCTAAATAGGCCAAAAATACCAGTGTATGGCACTTTTAGCCAATCTACAATTTTCCAATAGAAAGTCAATCTATATACAACTGAAAATCCTTAATGGGTTTTCAGTGAGTTGAGCATGGATTACCTGTTCTTATGGTAAGTGATCAATTTCTGATTATTGGGGGTCCTACATCTGCTTCAAGAGACCATAGTATTTGGGTGAGCGATGAGGCCTCTTCACTGAATTCCAAGCATATCACCATACAATGCATAGGGGGTATGCTAGATACTGAATGGGAATGAGCTGCAAACAGACCATGTGACAAATACATTTGAGGTCACTGGCCACTTGAAGGAGTATCAATGCAAGAAGTGATCTCTGGAGGTTCCAGGTGTCTGCTCCCAGCAATCAATATATAACTCCTGCAAAACCTTTAGAAGATACCACTGGCAATTTAATTTACAATCTGAGCTTGTTTAGTCAAGACCTTGCCTACATTTCAGCTCCCCCACGTTGGATCCCTTCCCTCTAATATTACAACACAAGTTCCTCAGTCCAAAACATCTGTATGAAAGGGGCTAAAGTGTACTCGGGTTCTGTTGACTAGTTCTCAGGAACACTTGCAAGATCTATCAAGTGTTGTGTTGCCAGCTTAGAATGAGTTCTATATATATAACTAGGCTCATGTAACAGAGCACGAGCCCAACATACATTATGTTACTCGTAAATCAAAGTCGTTTGGAGAAGATGAATACAAATGCTTTTGTTCATACTGGCAGACTATATGGACAGCATGTGCCTAGTGTTGTATGACACTACACACATACATTTGGAGACTTACTATATCACATTTGAAAATGTTTTGAAGTCAAAGATGAAAAAAGGTGACACTACTGAAAACCTATTATCATAACATTATAAAATAAACAAAAAAATATTTCGTGACACATGGAGTGGGGAAAGGAAATCCATATGGTAGTGCTCTGCTATCCCATAAAACACATAGAAAACGAATAGTGTAAAGAAGAAAAACGGGACTTGAAAAAGTATTATTACAGCGCAAAACGGTTGTTGCCTGGCCTATCCTTGTGCATCACTCTCTCCTGTTCATTGTTTTTACATAACATGGAATAAAGATCTGTATTTTATTACAAAGATGTCCGAGTGAGCGCCCCCAGTTTTTCTTCTTTACACTATTCATTTTCAATTGTGAGCATCATATACAATATATAGCTCAGTATATGAGCAACTTAAAGGGCTTTTCTCATCTCAGGGTTACAGCTGCCCTACCTCAGGCCAACATATACCCCATGCATGTTTCTAAGGGGGCGTTCACTACCATTGGTGACCATCAGTAATGTCCAATATTAGTGTCCATTACAAGATTTTTAACAACGGACACTAACAGAACTGTCATAAATCCGTTAAAAATCTACTGATTACAGTAGGATTTTACCTGTCATCTGTTTGTGACCGTTCCGGGGAGCAGGAAAATAACTGTTTTATGACGGACATCACACGTCCATGATTTTTGAACTAATGTTTATTTTTTAACAGTAACTGTCTTTTTTTTTTTATCTTACTTTGGGGGGGGGGGGGAGGGAAGGTTTGTTGTACATATAGAAATGGACACTAACTGATGCTAATGTGTCTTTTTTTTTTTTTTTTCTTTTTTAAACTGATCCATTAAAGAGACTGACACATTAACATAAGTTAGTGTTTTATGATCGTGTCTGTTAAAAAAAAAAAAAAAATGATAAGAAAAACCCGGACACCTATCAGTACGGACATCCATTGGTAGTGTGAACCTACCCTTAATTGCAGTTATCTTTGGATTTACATCCAGAGATAATAGAGGCAGGGCTCAAGAAACTGTTGTAACCCTACTTGGGTTTACCAACTTAGGGCTCGTTCACATCTGCGTCCAATCTCTGTCTGTTCGTGAACGCCGGGGAGCGTTTTCTGCTCTCCACGGCGAGAGGTGTTTTTTTTTTTTTTTTAAACCGGACACAAAGTCCTGCATGTCCGACTGTGTTCGGTTTATATAAAAAAAAAAAAAAAAAAAACTTTTGCCGTGGAGAGCACAAAACGCTCACTGCCGCTCACTTTCCAATCCCATTCATTTGAATGGGTTTGAAAAATGAATGCAGGTTTCCATCTCCTGTCCAGTTTCGGGCAGGAAACGGAAACCTGTTTAACAGAGGCCGGGGCGCAGATGTGAACCCGCCCTGAGAGCAATCTGCAGAGAGAAAGAAAAGAGAATATAGGTGACCAAGTCATGAGCCTGACCAGAAAGGTAGTCCTGCTAAGACCTAGGCAAGCAGGTGTAACACTGAGGAAGCATAAATGAGCAGTATGTAACAAACGAGGTTAGTGATAATAGTTACAGCAGTGTATCGGGTAAAGCACTTCACTTAGCTTGAGCTACAAGCTAATACTGGAGATGGAAATTCCCCTTTATGTCAGAGCAGCCAAAATCAAAAATAGAAGCGAATGAAGCAATGACCAAAGTACTGTTGTGTTAATGGCACCTATGACATTTCATCCTGTTACCCTACCCTATACTGATAAGGCGCAAGAATCCCTAAGACATTTCTGTCTACAAATGGGTCTCTGCATTGGCTGAGCCTGGCCCCCCTCCAAAGATCAGTTGTTTGTGGACATCTCTCTGTAATCTTCACATACAGGGAGCCCCGCTGCTCACTCACCATACAATTTCTAGACATACTACAGCGCTGTCCTGCTGAAGCTGTTTGGGGGTCTTGCATATATCAAGAAGATTTATGACGTATATCTCCAAAGGAGCACTGCGACTATCCTGAAACCCACCACCCCTCAGGGGATCCCTGAGCTCCTATGCTGGAGGAATCCTTTAGATTGCAGTCTCTGGCAGGTGAATGGTTCTCAAGAGTACAAGGGATGCCGATGCATGTGAGGTGTGAACTGGCTCTGAATAGTAACTGTTCATATATGGTTAGTTATACCACTGTAGCTACCGGGGGAAGATAGTAAAGTATCTTAGAATAGCTGGGGTCCAATTTCATGACTAACTTTGTGCAGAACATTATTGTTGATGGGACGAAAGCCAAATATACCCTGCCACAGTAGCCAGTCCAGAGTTGGCCCTGCCATACGTTTGTTGGATCCCTGTAGCGGCTTACTCCATCTAGTCAGTATTCAGTAGTAAAAGGAGCAGGGAGAGAATGTGCAGCACACAAAGCCCAACTATCCATATATAGACAGTTAGATTAGATGAGGTTCCCCAGCGATATATTGAATTACAGGAAGCTTGTGACAGACACCCTACATTAGCATCCATCGGATAATGTGCTTTTACTGTATACTGTGGCATGAAATAGTAATGCGCTATTCCATTACTTTGTTTGTGAAGTACACAGGCCAGATGGAAGCCAACAGAATAATGTGAATGGAAGTCTAACACGTCAATTGTAAGCAAAAAAACGTGATGTGAACAGTATCAAAGGGAGCCTGGCATCTGGGCTATAATCCATCTTTGAAAATGTGCCAGTAATGGGAAGTCATTGGGGCTCTGCCTTCTTGCCTGGCTCATACACACCTGTCCATCAAGTATAAATAGGTTTACAGCTTATCATACCAAAGCCAGGTTCACACAGGTTCTTTGGTCCGGATTTTGATGTGGAAGCTGCGTCAAAATACCACCTCCCATGGACTTCAATGGGTTCCTTTTTCCACGAGTGTTTTTTTCCACTCGCGGGAAAAAGAAGCGACATGCCCTTTCTTCATGCAGATTCCGCAGCCAATTCAGCCGCAGCGCGAGACTCCCTCCGGACTAGGCCCAGTCATTTGGGCCTAATCCGAAGCAGTGTTCCACAACTGGATGCCAGTAAACACCGTGTGCGCTGAATTGGCATCCAGTCGCGACTAGCCACAGGGGAGATTTATTGCAGCGGATTTTGTGCGTCAAACTCCGCTCCAAAAAACCCATGTGAACCCGGCTTAAGACTCTATTAAGATCAGGTTTTTTTTTCCTTTTACATCCGTTTAAAAGATGCAAAAGGATTCAACACGGTGGTCATCTGTTCACATAAACATCAAAGTTAAGAAAACTCAGATCAGTTTCTGTATGGACACAATAGTACGGTATACTACATTTACAAATTTATCGTATCATATATATTTTTTTTAAAGGACTTTTTTTTTTTTTTTTTTTTTTTTTTTAATATTGCGGTCTACGTAAACGGATGAACATGATCCTTATAGCAGAAGAAAAAAAATGTAAAAAAAAATAAATAAAAAAAGTCTGTACTGAGCTTGCTACCCTGCTGTTTTTGTTCCTAGAACTGCCTTATACATGACAGAAATACAGACTCTTTAGAATTAGATACAGATTAGCGGAAGCTTGTAAATCAACAAAAGGAAACACAACATGTTATCACCGTAGCAACCTGAGAGAATGGACAGCACTATAGCCCTGGCGCAGATACTGCCGTAAGGACCTGCGATAACGCATGACAATGCCACTGGATAGCTCAGGCCGCACGAACAAAGAGCAATATACCGTATCCTCCCTCACATAGCTAGCCGTACCATACCAGCCCAGATGAATGGCGGGAGACACAAGAGCTACATACCTGGTAGCATCGGCTACATTCCTTACGAAGAGGGAGGTGTTGGGCGGCCTGGTGTAGCGGGACATGCTGAGACTGCTGCACTGCCTCCAGACCTCGGCACCGTCCACTCGGCTTCACAAACAGCGGAACCCAGTAACGAAGACTTGACACGCAGAACGTTGTACGCAAGCACGTACACGGCTCTCACTAACGTAACCGTCCAGGATGGCGGAACGCTTTAGGTCTCCTGTGAGGTGTGGTGGGAAAGTGTTCCCTGAGGGCGGACCCGGAAACGGCTAGGCGGCCATCTTTAAACAGGGAAGCGATACCTTTCTACTCGCAGTTTTTTCACTTCAATAAATACTACCCGCTGGCCATTGGGGGCGCTCCTGTGAAGACAGAACAGTTATAAAGGCGGTCTGCTATTATGTATTCCAGACACTGCAGTATAGACCCTTACCATTAGAGATTACTCAGACACAATATATCAGCCTGTGTGAGGAAAAAAAAGATGGACGTGCATGGTGGCCTATGAAAAACACACTTGTGCTTTTTGTGCATATTTTTCTGCCATTTCTTTTTTTATAAATCTCCTAGAGAAGCTTTATATTTTACCACCTCAAGTGTTTAAGGCTAAGACCCCACGGAACAACCGCGGTGTAAACGCATTGCGGTTCTTCCCGCTGCGCTTTGAACAGAAAGTTCAGAGTTTTCCCCCGTGGACTTTCTGTTACAGTTATATCTATGGGAAAGGTGCTGGCGTTTCCGTAGATATAATTGACATGCGGCAATTTTCAAAACCGCAACGGTTTGGGAAATCGCAACATGTCAGCTGAATCGTTCACATGAATCCCATCCACTTTGCAAGTACTATACAATGCAGCAATTTTTCCTGCGGCGTATCCGCCGCGGACAAATTGCGTCGCTTCCGGCCCGTGGGGCCCTGGCCTAAAGGGGTATTCCCATGCAGAACAAGAATTACATATCCATAAGATACAGTATGCCATAAATGTTCTAAAGGTGTGGGTCCTGTTTTTCACCACAAAATATCAGCCATTGTGAGGGGGAAAAAAAGTGAAACAAAAATGCAGAGTTGTGTAAAAGTAAAAAAACAGGGTGACTTTTTTTTTTTCTTTTGGACATAGGTCTTCTACGTCACTCTCTAGTTCCAATGCTGCAGCATTAATAGCCTTTCTTAAGTCTATTCTGAAGTGTTAGAAAAAAAATTTGTTTAAAAGATAGGATCCCTTTAAGTCCTGTTAAAAATTGCATATTTAGGCTGCATGCACACGGAGTTACGCCGGGCTTGTAAAAATACTCATTCACAGCCGTACACGCGAGCGCTGCAGACGGCTCCCGAGCACTTCCCATTCACTTCAATGGGAGCGTTCGTAACGCCGGCGTAACTCCGTGTGCATGCAGCCATATAGTGATCCCAAAAATAGTGCAATATTAAAATAAAGCCCCTTCCTTAAAATTCCATAAATTTTAATTGGCGTCACAAGATAAGTGACCGCCAACAAAGGGAGGGGTAGCACAATAAATACCCACCATCATTGAATATAAATGGTGTATTGATGATCAGTCATCCAGTGCTTAAGCATTGACTAGACAAAGGGAGGACACCTAATGGCCAAAGGCAGGAGCAATCACAAATACGTTTAAAGAGGACCTTTCATCACTTGGGGCACATGCGGTTTTATATACCGCTAGAAAGCTGACAGTGCGCTGAATTCAGGGCACTGTCGGCTTTCATGATCTGTGCCCCAGGTAACGAGCTATCAGTACCGGTACTGTAGCTCTTCACTGTCAGAAGGGTGTTCCTGACAGTCAGTCAGGAACACCCTTCCTCCCAGCAGAGCCTATAGCGGTGTACTGTGAGAGGGGGGGGGAAGAATGCCTCCTCCCTCTCCTCACAGTACTGGTCCATAGGCGAGTACTGGGGGGGCGTTCCTTCCCACTCTCACAGTACAGCACTATAGGCTCTGCTGTGAGGAAGGGCGTTCCTGACTGACTGTTAAATAATGTTTTTGTTTTATTTTTTGGATTTTTATGGATGCGGTGATACCAAATATGGACTTTTTTGTTTTTTTCTCTCTTTTATTTACATAATAACACATTTTATGTGGAAAAATGTGATGTTTTTTTGTGGGAGGGGGACTTTATTCATTTTTTAACCATGTTGAAATTTTTTTTTACTTTTGTTTTGTACATTTTTTTTTTTTTTTTTGTCCCAATAGAGTACCTGAACCAGCAGTCTTCTGATCAGGACTCCAATACATTGTATGACCCCTGCGATATCATGATCATATTTGACCACGGCATCTCAGCAGCATCTCAGTGGTTAACATACACCATGACTGCTCAGCTCTGACTGTGGGTGATAGAGGAAACTGTCAGCAATATATAGCAGGGATTCTGTCACTAACACAGTGAAATAGGTAAGGTGCACTTGACTGTAATGTGTTTTTCTCCATGAAAATGTATGCCTCTGTTGCAGAGATACTTATTTATTTCACAATGTGCAAATGAGCAATCTGGAGCACCGAGGCCGCCTCTGTTTCTCCAAACTGGCCTCAGTGACAGAACCAGGTGAGATTTCACTTTAGCTTTTTGCCCTTGTCACTCAAAGAAGGGAGGCAAAAGGAAGCCATATTAAAGTAGCATGGAATATAGCAGTCTGGAACAACCGATACCCTTGGCACTACAGACTGCTCATTTTGATATAAATGCATATCTCAACCCCAGAGACACAAATTTTCATGGGGAAAAAACTGTTATGTTCAGGTGAGCCCAACATATGTAACGCTAGGGTCCGCATAGGGACCTGAAAGACTGAGAAGTGGATATGCTTGGACACCTTTGGACCCCATAGACTATAATGGGGTCGGCCAGGTGTCCGTCTGGTTTTCCATGGTTTTATAGTGCAGGACTTCTCTCTACTGATTTTAGACAGAATTTGCGTAGCAGTCTCCTACAGAGGCTCCAACATAGAGGTGAACCTAGCCTTACTGTGTTGCAGGTTTAATATGCTTGAATTTTAGAAGCAACATGATTTCTTGGAGAGTAAAACCTTCTTGTTTACTTCCTAAGAATACTCCCTGTGCTTCTGGAATTCTTAGTATCAGACCTTCTGCTGATGCATGATGTTGTGAAATATTAGATGAGACTGCTTATATATACTCCTAAGAGTAAACAACCATATACATTACAGGAGAAAGAATGCATTGCTTTAGAAGGCTGGTTTGGTATTGTCAAAGCCAGGGTACTAGGCCAGTTCACATGAGCAGTAATGAATTCTCATGCTGCTGTCCTTACTTTGGTCATACACTTTAGGTTTTGAAGTCTATCATGCGACTGTCCAATTGATGTTGAGATCATTCAAACAAATGATCCCACCGTTATCATTAACAAGTAAACTGCTTGAGCAGAGGGCAGTTTAGTTGTAAAAAAAAAAATGCAGTGAGTCTGTGCAAGTGTGCTGCTGATCAGCCAAAAGCAGATGTCAGGAGTGCCTCTTTAGCTGTTTCTTCTTTAAGGTTGTCATGACAACTTAGGGAAGCTTTTTGGTTGTATACTTCCATGCCTTGACCTATTAGCAGCTGAAGAGGCCTTTATAAGATCACTCCTTTTTGATACAGGTACCGACTAATTTTCTTTGCTCACTAGTTTGGCTCTTACTGTCTGTGTATTCCTAATTGATCTCTGACCACTGGCTTGCTCCTTGGATTCCCCTTTTGCCTTTTGATTCTTTTGTGACATTACAGCCTGGATTTGTGACCCTTGACTAGTTTCCCAGATAATGCTTTTGTCTACTGTCTCTTCTTACCACATTCTCTCCTGTTGTTGTGACTCTGCTAGTATGACAATTTAGCATCGACTCCACTTTGTATGTTTACCAGAGCAGTAAATACACTACTGCAGCAGTGTATTTGTTATTAGTACTTTCATCTGGTGACAATTCAGATCCCCAGATCCAGCTCAAGTCCTTCTCTCCTTGCGGCGAGCTCTGGTAAAGGTGTCTGGGGGTCTGTCTTGGCTCGCAGAAGTGTGAATTGTAGATAGCTATCTCTATTGCTTGCAAATATCAGCCAATTTCTTGTTGTTGCTTTTATTGTGGCCTTGTATCTAATCATAATAGCAGACTGTCTACTGTCAGCCAGTCACAAATGAACATTTGCGTAATATATATGCCAGACAGCCCTTTGGTGGCCAGAATGGCCTAATTGGATGACAAAAATCAACTGTGTATGACTGGCTTTAGACCATCACATGTAGTTTTGGATGCTTTTTAAGGTACATTATTTGTAATTTTTTGAGTCAGAAGTGAATCAAGCAGGAAGTAAAACTATAAAGATGGATTGACTTCAGGCCTATAACAAGCATTGATCAATAATATAACAAGTTGATTGGTGCCCACTAGATGACTAGTAATTCTTTATACGGGACAGATACAAGACAGCACTATCTTTTACACGGAAGAAAATGGTAAGGAATTTGTTGTGGAATTTCAGCACTGAAAAAAAGCCTCCCATTGACTTTAATGGGTTCCTTTTTCTGCTAGCAAAAAAGAAAAAAAGAAGCTGCGTTTCTGCAATGTGGGGCTTCAGTCCTAAACAACCTCACTGTGGCCTATACTTAGAAAAAAATCTAGGTCAAAATAAAACACAAGGGAAGAGTGAAAGAGGGTTTTGTGTAATACCATCAAATATGCTAATTAACTGTTTCATTGCTGCCTAGGGCTGGTCCTAAAGGGAAGCAGGTGGAACATCTTACCCATGTGTGCTGCCGCAGAACAAAAAAGAAATAGGAAGTATAAATACTTCCACATTTGTTCAATCTACTCAAAAAAAGTAACAAAATCTTCTACAAAAAAGCTGTGTTTCTGCAATGTGGGCCTTTAGCATAAGGCTTAGGTCCTGTGTTGCAGAAAAGCTGCTTTTTTGTTTTTGATTTTTATCTGCATTTTTTTTAATCCAAAGCCAGGAGTGGATTTAAAGGGATTCTGCCACTAAAATGCTGTTTTTTCTGTTTTAGACGTCGGAATAGCCTTTAGAAAGGCTATTCGTCTCTTACCTGTAGACGTGGTCTCCGCTGCGCCGTTCCTTAGAAATACCGGTTTTAACCAGTATGCTAATGAGTTCTCCGCAGCATGAGGGCGGGCCCAAGCGCTCAAGCGGCCCTGCTGCCCGAGACCCTCTCTCCAGCTACGCCTTCTTCTTCACCTGCATCTTCCCCTTCTCTGTCGTCTTCCTTCTTCGCCAGCTCTGATGCCTGCGCAGTCGGCTCTGCCAGCAAGACACTGGTAGAGCCGACTGCGCATGCCAGCCGGCGGCCATATTTTCGAGGCCGCAAGGCAAGACTGCGCAGGCATCAGAGATGATGAAGAAGGAAGACGACAGAGAAGGGTAGGATGCAGGTGAAGAAGAAGGTGTCGCTGGAGAGAGGGTCTCGGGCAGCAGTGGGGACGCCCCCATCGCCATTTGAGCGCTGAGGCCCGCCCTCATTGCTGCTGAGAACTCATTTGCATACCAATAAAAAACAGTATTTCTAAGAAACGGCGCAGCGGAGACCACGTCTAAAGGTAAGAGACGAATAGCCTTTCTAAAGGCTATTCTGACGTCTAAAGCAGAAAAAAACAGCATTTTAGTGGTAGAAACCCTTTAACAGATAGGAAAAATTTTATGTGCTTCCCTGATAGACTCCCCGCTAGATTAATCACCGAGTGGTCAGGTAAGTATACAGTAATTGTTATTTTACCACCAGAAAAATATGCTATATTTTAAACCAAGATCCTGGAAATAGTGCTTTGGCAAGCAGAGTGAGGAAGGAATGAATAAAGCAGTGCGGGTTTACTTGAAACTAAGGAGGGGGCAAGGTCTAGGCTCTTTTATTTTAAGTACAAAGGGTCAGGGACGCATTACTTTTCAAAAGTGCTAAGACAAGCAGAGTTGAGGGGGACTACATGGAAACTGAATTGTTTATATAAAATCAGACAGGCTTTGGAAGCTGTAGGAAAAGAAATTAGCAATGGCTCAAAGAGGATAAACATCAAAGGCTAATGTTTGTTAGTTACAGGAATTTTCGTAACATTGTTTTGTTTGCAATATACTTAGTATAAAGTCAATATTATTCAGTGTTCAATGAACACAGAATCAAAATATTACACTGCCCCTCATGAAGAAGTCTTAAAGGGAGTCTATCACTGCCTCCAGCTATTTTAATCCTTAAACTGCTAGGGGTCTTTGGATATTTTGCATCTCTGGTAGCCAGAGCAATTTTCACAGTTTTGAGATAGACAAATAGAGTCGATATTACAATGTTAAAAAATCATACTACCTCCCATATCTATATATTTTCTGAAACTAGACACCTGAAGCATTGTCAAAATGCCATTTGCTACTGTATACAAATTTTATTTAAAGTGTATCTTTTATACAACAAAAAAAAAAAAAAAAAAAAGAACATAAATTTAGATTAGTTGCTAAAAGGGGAAACCAAACAAAAAGTTATATACACCAAACCTCCTAAAAATAAGTTCATCATGTTCAAGTGTACTCATATCACTAAGGCCTACCTGCATGCATATATCTTCATAAAATCACCAGAACTGGAAGGAAAAATGTCTTTGGACGAGTACTATCAGAAGGGGAGTGGGGTGTTCCTCACCGCTGGGTGGTAACAGCGCCGCACCTCCCATGAGGCGACCTGAAGCGACCACTTCAGGCGGCGCTATGTCAGGACCCCAGGGAGGGCGGCATTTGTGATTACCTAAGCCAGTCCAGGACAAGCTGTCCTGGACTGGCTTAGCACCGAGCGGTGGTTTGGGGAGGCCACTGGAGCAGCGCTGCTCCAGCAGCCTCCCCTCACGCTCAGGCAGAGAGCAGGTCCTCTCCGTGCCTGCTCCCTGCCCGCGAACGGCGCTAAGCCCCGCCCCCTTCATGCTGTCATGCCCCCTCGCTCCGCCACGCCCCCTCCGCTCTGCCCCCTCCTCCCGGGAGGGGGGGGCGGCTTTCTGTAGTTCGCCTCGAGCGGCGAAAGGGGTAGGTTCACCCCTGGGTGGTAAGCAATGCCCTCTCTCACAGAACAGCGCAATAGTCGCTACTGTGAGGAGGGCCGTTCCTAACTGACTGTCACAAACACCCTTCTGACAGTGAAGAGCTACGGTAATGGCACCGATAGCTCTTCAGCGGAGCACAGAACGGGAAAGCCGCTTTCTAGCGGTGTATTACACTGTATGTGCCCCAGGACGTGAAAGGTCCTCTTTAAGTACATACTATATACACACAAAGTCTGTGTAGTTATATAGGTCTTGACCTTCATGTATATCTTAGTGTTGAGGGTAACACTTGGATATTTATAGTTCCTCAGGCCCCTTACCACCTAGTATATAAATTCAGCTTTTACTTTGTGTAAATTCTTTAATTTATTCTATTTTGTTCAGGTTCATTTTTAATTTAAAAAGGTTTTCTGGACAGTTTTTGAAAGCCCACCAACCTGCAAAAATAGTAAAAAAAAAATTGGTAACACATTTATGTTACTGGTCTCCATAAAGTTAGCTTTTCGAATGGAGAAAGGACAGAAATGGTTTAATGTCACAATACCCTACTACCTACATTGGCATAATACAAGTGTCAGAGATAGACTGCCGCAGCTTTTAGAGCCCTGGGTTGTGCTGATCTTCTTATTCCTTCTGGAAGTGTATTCATACATTAACAACAGGCAGTTAGCATACAACATACCAATATGGGCTTACTTTGCAGCTCTGGTTGGACAGTGACTGGGTGTGTATGGACACACCTCAGAGTTGGAAAAAAAAGAAGCTGCAAAGCTGCAAAAAAAATTTGCTGAGTAAGGGACTTGAACATCCAATTTGCTATGAGTAAAGGACAAGAGAGGTCCTGAAACGCGTCAGCTATGAGCGATTTTTAATAACCTTTTTTGTTGTTTTTTTCTCTGGATTTTTCACTTATGTATGTATCTTGTCTATCATTTTTAAATTAATGAATTAAAGGTTATATTTTAAATGAAGAACCCAAGGAGCGCGGATCCTATTTTTCTGTGTGGAAATTTAGGAAAAGAAGTGTTTACTGAAAGCGGCATGTCAGGGGAGGTGGTCATTTCCCTTCAAGTAAACAGTCTCTATGTCAACTATCTAGTTTCATTCATCATTCCAGCACTTTAGGTAAGCAGGTGCTACAACCACACAAATAAAAAAAATATAAAAATAGAATGATATCTAATGACTTGGAGATACTAGGTAGTTATTAAAAATAGCAGTAGTCACACCTCCATTCTAAGAATTGTCCCTAGAGAAGGGACGATAAACAGGTTCCTAGTTCATTCTGGGAATTGAAGTCCATGGAATGGAAATGACAAGCTCAGTGTTTGTGTGACTGACTACATTTCCCAGAAGGACTCAGTTGTGAGCTGCTGCATTGTTTGGCACAGAGCCAGCTTGTAGGTTCACAGTAGCTGGAAGAAAACTGTCAGCCACAAGCAATCCACCTCATTATTCTACAACCGAAGTAAGACATCAGTCATGGGACCGGATAGAGAGCAGTGTGTGACAGGCACCGGGAGAAATGACCCAGCCATTCTAAAGCAGTGCAAACAACGGGTAAATGAGGTGATAGAACAAGAGTCAGGACAATTACATGCTCTGAGCAAGGACATATGGAAGACTCCAGAGTTGGCCTATAAGGAGCACACAGCTCATCATCTACTTACAAGCTTCTTCTCCAGCCGGGCATGGGAGGTGCAAGCCCACTACCATCTGGACACTGCATTTCGAGCACAGTGGACCTCTGGACCCATTGACGGTCCTCACTTGCATGTAGGCTTTTTATGCGAATATGATGCCCTACCTGAGATAGGGCATGCCTGTGGGCACAACCTGATTGCTGAAGTCGGGGCAGCTGCTGCACTGGGACTAAGGGGAGCTCTGGAGAGTGTGCGACCACCACAGCATGTTCAGGTGCGGGGTATAATGTATTCTCTTTAATGAATAATTGTCTACTCTTAATTTAGGTAGGTCTGTATGTCAAAATAGGGGAAACTTGTCTTGCATGCCATAGAACTGCAGCATTGTGTATAACTTCCTAGGTTTAAGTCATGTTTGTCTTACTCTAGACTTCTCGCCCCTCCCCCGTGTTGTTTTTAATCACTATAACGCAAGTTTTTTTTCTACACCAATGAAAATGACTAAAACTGGTGACAAATTTTAAAACCAAAAAAGAAAATGGGAGGGGGCGCTCCCTAGGGAAGCCTGTACAGGTAGTGAATTAGTAAAATACAAGGTAAGACAGATCTCACCTAATTAGAGTGATGAATAGTGTACGCCACAAAAACATCATCTTTTCTGTAGCATCAAGTCACTCTTCCCCCTATGGTAAAAAACAGCTGAAGCTCTAGTCCTTGGTAATTTGAGCCAAAAAAACATGAGTTGAAAGAAGGAAAAAAAAAACCTTTAAAACAGCACTTCCATAATAAAAAATTAAGTATTTTATAAAAAAAAAATATATATATATATATATATATATATATATATATATATATATATATATAAAACAAGTAAATATATCATGGCAACACATTTTGGCAATGAACAACTGCCTTTTTCAAGCCTCTATACATTCTAGGAACCTACAACATTTTGTATACAATCCATCATTACAGAGAAACTCCCTAATGAGAAGGTAAAAATATTAACTAAAATTACTTGAACATATTCACATACATATATATGGAGAGACTGTCAACGTAATAGTGATATACATAATCAAATAGAATAGAGATAAGCATTACAATAACCAGTACAATTAAACAGAAAACATTAATGATCCTCGACTAAGTTTTAGAACAAAACATGTGGTTTCAAAAAAAGTGAGATAATGAAAACAGTAAGTGTAATAACACTCTTAAGAATACGCAAGACTGTGGGAGAGAAAAATAGTAAGCCAGACACATGTCTGCAGTTAAGGCTACGAAGAAGGTTGCTAATCTGCTTTATTGTTTGTTTCTAGAGAAAAATATGAACATAGCTGTAATTCCCGTAAAATGTTAGTTGTTAACCTGCACAGCATATAAAGAATATGGCAAGGCCCAGGAGTCTGTCTTATTTATATAGATTGTATGTGAATTTATGTATAGCTGACAGCTCTGGCTTCTACTAGTGGCACAGTGGCTGCTGTAGGTGGGCATACAGTAAAAAACCTGTGAAAGCCCAGAGTAAATAATGGCTTGTGCTGCATCTGTAGACTGTACGATAAAAGTGCAGCACATTGGCAGCCTGTGTGCCATTCCTATTTCCAGAAGTATCATGAAAAGCTGACCCCTGAACATGTTTCTCAGCTGATGCACAATACTATTAAAGTGCATTTACGTAATGCAAATTAGATCCGGTTGGTAAATGTTGCCAAGTTGTCCACTTGTGTCACATAAACATCCCATTCTGAGCTTTAGTAATATTATCTCTTCCAGCTGTATCCCCGTGATCAACGGGGGGTGTGTGCAGTGGCGTAACTAAAATCATGTGGGCTTCAATACAAACTTTTGTCCGGGGCCATCTACCCTCTCCCTACAGCGAATTCTTGATAGTGACAGTTACAGGTGCTGCAGCAGTATGTCAGATACTTGAAAGGGGTACAACTATAGTAACCACAACTGCAGTTATCAAAAATACAGTGAGTGAGCAGTGCAGCGCCCGGCATGTAAACAATAATGGGAGCTGCATGCTGTGGAAAACAGCTGATCTGTAAGGGAGTCTACGAGATGTAAGAGATCAGTGGGGGTTCAACACCAGGGGCCCCAGCTGATCAACTCTTTCAAGATAATGTGGTGCTTTTGCAAGCGCCCTGACTCCTTAACAATATATGTTGCACAGTATCTGTTTTATAATCACCATGCAATGTTATTACAGCCTGTAATAAGTGTGCACGGCTGCTATAAAACAGTTGATGTGTGATATGAATAGTGAAGGAGCCCCAAACAGAATAATATGCTCCACAGTGGCCCCCAATACTGAAGTATTGCAGGTATTATACAAGCGATCAAGTGATGGCATATTCACTAATAAATGTGAATAAGCAGCTTAATACATTAAAGTATGTAGACTTGGCACAGGGATCACACTTGGCACAGATTTTATAATGGAGAAGAAATTTATCTAAGGGACTTTGACTATGGGATGTTTTTAGTGCCAACAATGGTAGATTATCTCTGAAACTGCTGTTCTTGAACCTGTTAAGTGCAAAGATCTCTAAAGTTTACAGTAGATTGTGCTCAAAACAAGGCAGCATCTGTGTTAGTGAGAAAGGCACACTAGTTCAAGCTTACTTCAAGGAACATTAAATCATACAAGCATGGATTACAATGTTCCAGTGATTCATCTCGTGGTTCCATTTAGACCGAATACGCCCAAACTAAAACTGCTAATATTATACTCTGGGGTCTCTACAAACTCAAGAGTATAATGATTAGAAGCCTTGGGAGGTAACAAAAATGTTACTTACCTCTCCTGAGCTGCAGCGCAACTCCCTGCAGAGGGACCAGTGTGGGACATTATACAGTGTGGAGGGGCTACTATGAGACACTATACAATGTGAAGGGGCCATATGGGACATTATATTGACTACAGGGGCTGCTATGTAACATAATACTGTGTGAAGGGGCCATTATGAGACATTATACTGTGTGAAGGGGCTGCTATGGGACATTATACTGTGTGAAGTTGCCACTATAGTACATTATACTATGTGAAGGGGCCACTATGGGACATTATACTGTGTGGAGGGGCTACTGTGATGCATTATAATGTGTGGAGGGGCCACTATAGGACATGATACTGTGTGGAGGGGCTGCTATTGGATATTATATTGTGCGGAGGGGCCGGTATAGGACATTATACTGTGTAGGGGGGTCACTATGGGACATTATAATGTGAGGAGGGGCTACTGTAAGACATTATACTGTGTGGAAGGGCTGCTAGGGAACATTATACTGTGTGGAGGGGCTACTGTAAGACATTATACTGTGTGGAGGGGCCGCTATAGGACATTATAATGTGTGGAGAGGCCACTATGGGACATTTTACTGTATGGAGGGATTACTGTAAGATGTTATACTGTGTGGAGGGGCAGCTTTGGGATATTATACTGTGTAGACTAGAGAGACCACTGTGGGACATTATAGTGTTTACAGGCGGTGCTATGTAACATAATACTGTGTGAAAGGGCCACTATGGGACATTTTACTGTGTGGAGAGGCCACTGTGGGATATTATACTGTCTGTCTGTGTAAATGGGCTGTTATACCGTGTGGAGGACAGGAAAGGAGGTACTAAAGCAATGTGGGGGTGGAGGACTCAAGTCAAAGTTAGCTATGGGTTCAGTGTTTGCTAATTACGCCCCTGGGGCACATATTACCTATTTATTACAATTACAAAGTTAAATTATAAAATCATATTTATATAGATGTTTGCTTCTTTGTAGATCACAGTGTTAGGAACACCTGCTGAGGAAGATGGCGGAGGAAAAGTTGATCTTATCAAAGCCGGAGCTTTTGAAGATATGGATGTTGTGTTTATGGCCCATCCTGCCCAAGATGATGCAGCTTACCTTCCAGATGTTGCTGTACATGAGTGAGTAACACTGTGAATGATAACATTAACATTGTCAGTGTTATCATGGTAAGAAACCTTTTAATTTTAAAGTCATTGGATATTTTTATCCATAAATTAGTTGTACAAATTTGAGTTTTATCACCTATACTTTGTCTGTTCAGTCGGTTTCTGGACACTATGATTCCAACCAATTATGAGAACGGAGATCCTGTGTCCTCTAGTATGAACAGAGATCAAGCATGTGTGCTACCATTCCATTCATCATTATGGAATTAAAGGTAATAATCAAGTACTGCACTTAGTTCCTCTTCGACATTTAGATGAATGGAGCAGTAGCATGCATATTTGACAACCACACCATTCATATTAGCAGACATCAGATCTCTGTTCTTGTGATTAGTGGGTGTCCAGCACTCCAAACCATCTCAAAGACACTTAAGTTTACGGCTTGTTAGAGCCCCTTTAATGAAATAAGGTGATAGATTTTCTTTACTAGTTTACCTTTCTTCATTTATTTTTTTTGGATGCAAATTATTCTGGTTGAAAAATTTTCCTAATGAAACTTAGTGTATGTTTATCAGAAACAGTTGCGATCAGTAAAACATGAAGAGAAATGGAATTAGTATTATGCACAGTGATCCCATTCTTGTAATGCAATGGAGCATCAAACAAAAGTATAATTCTCAATAAATGACTGCACATATCCACCACCTCTAATTCAGAAAGGCACTATTTTCATATTTCATACTTGTGTACTGGTCAGATTTCAGAGAAAAGAGAAATAATTGCTAAGAGTTGGCTTTTATTTCCTAGTGTGACTGTGAAATATTATGGAAAAGCTTCTCATGCTGCTGCATACCCATGGGAAGGAATTAATGCTTTAGATGCTGCTATTCTTGCATACAACAATATCTCTGTCTTAAGACAGCAAATGAAACCCTACTGGAGAGTTCATGGTGAGAAATGTACTGAATAACATTCTATTGCTGTTTATAAATCTGCAGAGACTGGTCCTCTGTACTATATGCTTTTCATTATTTTATTTTGTAATGTTACTATAAGATTACCTTTACTCTTTAATTCTCTGCTACTTCACTGAGGAGCCTTGTTAGGGCAATACACTCTCCACTCTAAATGTGACCATAGATATTCTATCACTTCAACCAAAAGTTTCCATTTTTTACTTTACATTCCATGCAGAGGCGTAGCTAGGGGGTGAACATGTTCAAGAGAGTCCCAACATAGGTATGCCGATATAACTATACAATGACTGTACAGTGGTATATATTGGCTCTATACAGGGCTCTACACACAATTTAGGTGAATACAGTGCAGTCACAGTTAGTGACTTACAGGTAACGTCTCTGACTAATCGTTCATATTCCCTGTCTCTTTCATCTGGACCGCCCCGGCCACTTCTTCCAGCCTCTTTAAAGTTTGCAGCACAGACATCTTTGGCTCCTTACTTTTTAAGGCACCTGATTTACATTGTCCTCACCTGCACATCCATCATTCTACTACCCCCAATTATAACATATATAACATAACCCCCATAATGAATAATACCCCCAAGTGCATCTTTAAAGGGGTATTCCTATCTGGTAACTTATGTAAATTGAAGACTTTTCCTAAATATATTGCTTTAGAAATGCTGCTTTGTTTGCCTGCTATGTGTACTTATTCTTCCCTTTGTATACACAGCGTTTCCATAACGCCAGACCTGTGTGATAGTATAAGTGAGGTCACTCACTGCTCTCACTGTTATCTATAGTTCTGCTGGCAAGACAATCAGTTCATCTAATTAGCATGTGAATAAAAACGGACTTATTCAGAAACCACTGAGGTAATTTACATACTAAAGGTAGGTGTAGAATAGCCTTGTTAAAGCCTATGCAAAGATGTGATTACCTAAAAATGACTTTAACCAATGATAGAGCCCCTTTAATAACTTCTCTGTGTATCCCCTTTAAATAGTGCCCCTTTTTATTAATGCCCCAGGTGCTTCCTAATTAAAAGGTAAAAAAATATTAGTGGGGTTTCAATACCCGGGACCCACAGGGTCAGCTGTTTGAATGAACCACGGTACTTGTGTAAGTGCCATGACCTCTCTCTGTTTATAACGTGTCACATATCTCATAGCAGTCATGTAATGTAACTACAGCCTCGTCCTATAAATGTCTATGTGACAAAACTGTAATTACATTACACGGTCACTATAGACAGACAGCATGTGCTATAAACAGGCGCCATAGCCCCTTCATACAACTGTTCAGTGGGGAATCACTTATCTCTTATTGATGATCTAGTCTGAAGAGAGATCATTAATAAAAACGAGGTGGAAAACGCCTTAAAGCCAGGGCCCCTTGTAGCAGAAAGAAATGGTACAGTAGCGAATTCCATCCACATATTGTGGAAAAATATGTGCTGCAGACACATTGCGATTTCAAAAACCGTTGCGGCTTTATAAATCACAGCATGTCAAAAACATCTATGCAAATGCTGGCGGTTCCCGTATAGGTATAATGGAAGCAGAAAGTCCACAGAGGAAAACTCTACAGACTTTCTGTGAAAAGTGTCACGGGGAAAACCACAATGCGTTACTGCTGCGGTTTTTCCTGCAGCGCTTTTTTATTCATAATGCCCCCTAATGGCCCGTTATATAAATGACCCCCTATCGTCCTACTGCCCACTAATGAATTCCCCATATACTATTGAATTAGCTACAACTGCGCTAAAAAACAAAAAGAAAAACTTATACTCACCTACCTACGATCCAAATGAATAGATCTGCAGCCTTCTCTTCTTGATTGCGCTCGCTTTCTACGCACAGGACGTCTGTCAGGAAACACGATGATGTCATCACGTTCCTCTGTGCTGAGAAGCAGACATCTGTCTGTGGTTCTCATTGTCTTGTAAATCGTAGGCCTGAAGTCTGCAAACACCAATGTAGTTAAAAGTAAAGCATGAATTAATGGCGACCCTAAGGTAGGCTCCACAGAGTCAATGAGTCCAGGGCAGCCACTACCCCCCCCCCCCCCCCCCCCCCCCCACTATGCCTCTGGTAGCATGGTAAGGAGCTATAATTTTCTGGTCTTCAGAGTTTTGGAGAAGAAGCTTGCAGAACAGGACTCCTTGGATGTAGTAGCTTATCAGCTTTAATGGTAGATGTCCAATTGTATTTGCTTCACTTCAGACAGCTGTATCTGATATGTGCTGTTATGTGTCCTTAGCTGACCAAAGATCACCACTGCGTTCCAAATTATTATGCAACTTGTAAATTAAGTGTCATGAAAATGTAAAAAAAAAATTCAATTAAACTCACGACTAGTATTGGTTTTTGCCTCACTAAAATCAATCTCAAACACCTATGACAATTAGTTTGCCCAATTAAAGGAAACCTACTTGAGGCTAAAATCCCCATGCAGTGGGCCACAAACAAATAAACGCTGTGGGAAAAAAACACTTTTTATTGGACAAATTTATTGGATTAAGAGAACAGCTGTTAAAATACCATTACAAAGCTTCAAATGGATATTTAAAGCTTCTGGTGCCTCCAGAGTTGTGCATAAACCTACTGTTCGTCCACCTCCAAACGTGCTCACAAAACAGAACTGATTGAAGTTGACCCAGACACACCTGAAGACTAATTTTGCAACACTCTTGTTTACTGATGAGTGCCGTGCAACCCTAGATGGTCCAGATGGAGTAGTGGATGGGCGGTTCAACATCAGCAAGGACATGGCAGAATCTTGTTTTGGGCCAGAATCATGTGGAGAGAGCTGGTAGGTCCCTTTAAGATTCCTGAATCTGTAAAAATGACCTGTTCCATGGTACAAAAAGAAGAACCATGCCCCACAAATCACAGGGTCAATGAACGCAAGAATTGGGAAGGTGATATAAAAAAAGAGGTCTTATGTTAATATGTAATTTGCCTTGTTAGGCTCTGTTCCCACGTAGTAACGTGCCGCTCATTCTGACACGTAAAAACATGTCAGATTGAGGCGCTTCAAAACAGATCCCATTGACTTCAATGGGTGCCGGCTTTCGCGCGCTACCCATTGAACTCAATGGGAGGCTTTTTTACCTATTGTTTTCTATGTGATGCGTGCATAAGCCGGCACCCATTAAAGTCAAAGGGATCTGTTTTGAAGCGCTTCACTCTGACACGTGTTTACGTGTCAGAATGAGCGGCGCATTACTCCGTGGGAACGGAGCCTTAAGATGTTTTTGATAAACTTTTTATTTCAGTAACATTAGGTTCACATGAAAGACAAAGAGCTTGTTTGCTTAAAAGGGAGTTACCCGCAGACTATAATGAGGTCCGACTGTTTTCAATCGATTTTATACTGAAACCAGCAGAGAGAAAAGTCCTTCTCTCCGATTTTAATTGGAATCTGCGATGGAGTCTCCTACACCGAACCTAGCCTTAATGTGACCTCTTAATGCTACAGATTCAACAAATGACCATTTTTCGTTATTTATAATGTATAATATGTTTAGAAACCCTGTTGAGCATAATAATTTGGAACAGAGGATTTTGATTTTATTATCATTCAGAGGTTTATCCAATAAAATTTGATCTATACTCCGGTGGTTGAAGATTTGAACATTATACTGACTGTCACTTGCATTGACCATTTATGAAAATCAGAGAAAAATATAATTTGCATAATAATGTGGAAAGCAGTGTATAGTGCATATACAGATGTAGTTGATCTAATGGCCTACAAGAACATAAATGCTGAAAAATACAGTGTCCTTGACCATGTCTTTACTGCTTGGCTGATAATCGACATGCTTCAGGAGCTTCAGCTCCTTAACAGGTGTTGTTCAGTGTTTAGTACAATAATTTGGCCACAAAATTAGAAAATACTTACATAAAGATTTTTCACTGGTCCCCTGTCGCTGGTTTTGTGCCAATCCTGTTGTCCATTAATGCACTATGTAACAACAAATCATTGGGTGTAGTGGAGATGTTACTAAGGATCATGTCAGTGCATTCAGAAGGATAACAGGAGTGGCATGGGTTATCCGCCATGGGGAACCAGAGGTATAAGGGTAAGTTCACACAGGGTCTTTTAGACCGGAACCTGAGGTGGAAGCCGCCTCAGGTTCTGGTCCAAAAAACGGGTAGCCG
The DNA here is from genome assembly GCF_031893055.1 of Leptodactylus fuscus. Taxonomy (NCBI): domain Eukaryota; kingdom Metazoa; phylum Chordata; class Amphibia; order Anura; family Leptodactylidae; genus Leptodactylus; species Leptodactylus fuscus. Next base: position 119,877,890 of record NC_134267.1, on the reverse strand, counting down.
CGACTGAATTGCTGGTGCACTGTACCGGCATCCAGTTGCGCACTCCGCTCCGGATTAGGCCCAATGAATGCGCCTAGTCGGGAGGAAGGAGTGTCTTCAGGCCGAATCGCAAGGTGAAACAGCGTGAAGAATGAGCATCTAGCTTCCGGAAAAAAAAAACTGAGTGGCTCCCATTGATTTCAACGGGAGCCGTCTTCTTGGTCAGGATTTTGAGGCGGATAGGGCCTCAAAATCCTGACCAAAAAATCATGTGTGAACTTACCCTTAATATGCTGCAAAAAAAAAAAAGATTTTATAAACTGGGAAAAACCCTTTAATAAAGCTGCTACATAGACTTTAGGATTATAAACAAGTCTGCACACACTGCACATGCAAATGTGCATGATAATTGAAGACTTTTGAGTAATAGCTGTCTGATATATGGTCCGTGGCCAGTATAAGGGTCCATTCACACAGAGGAAAATGGTGAGGAATTTGGTGTGGAATTTCAGCGCTGAAAAAAAGCCTCCCATTGACTTCAATGGGTTCCTTTTTCTGCTAACCGTAAAGAAACCCATTGAAGTCAATGGGAGGCGCTTTTTTTTCAGCGCTGAAATTATACACCAAATTCCTCACCATTTTCCTCTGTGTGAATGGACCCTAACAAAGAGAGTGACACAGTGCATGAAAGAGACATCAATCCATTGAAAATGATCATATAAAGTATCTTTTTTATACCACATACGTTTGTTTTTTATATCATGTACTTTCATAGATGCAGATTACAGTATAAAAATATAGTTTGTACTACTATGCCAGCAATGAGGAGGATTTCATAAATTTTGGATTCTACATTGAGTAACAGTGTTGGCATCCAGCAGATTGACAATAGGCTTCAACTATGGTTTTATTTTTTGTCTTCCAGGAGTAATAAAAAATGGTGGTGTGAAACCTAACATCATTCCATCATACACCGAATTAGAATTTTATCTGCGTGCACCATCACGCAAAGATCTTGCTGAACTACAAGAAAAGGCAAGTGCATGCTTTAATGCTGCAGCAACAGCCACTGGATGCAAGGTAAGTCTGTTTGTATGTAAACATGACACTGACAAAATCTACTATCATTTTACAAATCATTTGGTTACTTAAAATGTTACAAAGAATTAGCACAACATAATGCTGAACATAAATTACGCTTAGTTAATTGCTTTGGCTTAAGTCATTGTGCTTATCAATAAGAAATCAGTTGTGGGTCTGACACCTGGGACCTCCGCTGATCAGCTGTTTGAATAGTCATGGCACTTGTGGGCACACTTTGACCTTTCTGTTTCATAGTGGCCATGCAATGTAGTTACAGCCTAGTTTCATTTCACTTCTGTGGGTCGAGACTGTAATTACATTTCATGACTGCTATGAAACAAATAGCTCACGCTTGCTCCTTCAAACAGCTGATCACTGGGGATCCTAGGTGTTGGGCCCACAACTGATATTTTATGGATGAGCTATCCTGGGGATAGGTCCTCAATAAAAAAAGAAGTGGACAAACTCTTTTACATATTTGTTATGTCACAGAAGCTGACAGCTCATTACCTTTCTGAAACCCACTTCATCAATAAGCCAATTGATAGAAGCCAGTGGATTACACAGCAGTGTCATGAAACCCACTTGTTGGGATGTCACTGCAATTTACTAGGTTGAAACATATTTATGATGTCACAGCAGATGGCATAATAGAAACACATTTGTGATGTCACAGTTTATGCAAGGGTAGACTTCTTTAGAGAAATACATAAAGACAGACTACCCGTTTTCCTAATTAATTGACAAATTAGTATACACAAAGCAGTATTTCACAAATTAAACAACAACTTAAACTACAAAATATCTCGTATGTCTGATGTCTGCACTTTTCATGGACTCAATAAGTATTCATTCACTACAATATGTTTGTTCAGACATCAGTGTTGTTTTTGCAGATGTGAAAAGTGAATCAACCATGGACAGCACCACTTGCTAGTGAGCAGGTTGGGGTGCTGTCCATGAATAACACGGACCTCACAAGTTTGCAATCTACTACTGTTTTCTTTTCCTGCTACTTATGGCAATCTATCCCTTCTAGGTGGAGTTATGTTCTCTTAGTCACGATTACTATAATGTGCTTCCAAATAAAACTCTTGCAAAAGCATACATGGAGAATGGCAAACAGCTGGGAATGCAGTTCACTACCGACGAAGTGGTGTTAAACGCTCTGTCAGGTAAAGAGTTTGTGTAATATTCACTACCTTTCAACAATCTTCGCATATATATTGTACAGGTGAATATAACAAAAACTTTGTAGAATATGTCATCTCTCACTTAGCAGCTAATTTTACACCTACCCCAACCTCCTAAAATAACATTCACTCTGGTGGCCTAACATAAACTACAAGCTCATCACATTACAGCTCTCCATTGAAATTTCAAGAGGTGGAACTGTGTTAAAGAAAATAAAAGACGGGCAGATATGCTGTTGGAGCAAAAATGATGTTCGTTGTCTCACCCAAAGTGATTTATTCACATTGACAATGTTCATATGGTGATGCTGCTTTTGAGCAAGTGAAAGACAGGAAGCAGATTTTACTCCATGTGCTGTCTATGTGAAATATCATATCAGCTAGTTTCCACACACTAGTTACATGGTAGATGAGATTGGATGAAGACACTGGCCAATCAAGTCCCATATTCAGTCTAGAACTGTTTCTTCATAGTAGCTGATCAGATTAGTGTGACAGCACTGATTCCTCATAAACCCATGCTGATTGGTTGTTATAAGATTATTTACATTGAGATACTCCAGGATAGCATCTCTTAGAAACCCCTCAAATATCTTTCCCACCACAGAAGTCAAACTTACTGGCCTATAGTTTCCAGGCTCACTTTTAGACCCTATTTTTAAAATTGGCATCACATTTACTATGCGCCAATCCTGTGGAACAGACCCAGTCATTACTGAATCTTTTACTGAAATATTATATTTAAGAGTCTATCCATCACCATGCTCACAACTCGGGGGTGTATGCCATCTGGACCGGGCCATTTCTATTTTAGTGTTTTGAAGGCGGTGCTGCTTCCTAGGTTAAACAAGTGACATTTAATAGAGAGTTAACATTACCTCTAATCATGTTGTCCATTGGATTTTCTTGTGTAAACACTGTAGAGAAGAAGATATTTAATAGTTCTGCTTTTTCCTCATCCTCCTCCACCATTACACCCAAATTATTTTTGAGAGGACCCATATTGTCAGTTTTTATTTTCTAATTATTTATGTAATTAAAGACTCATTCTGGATTATTTTTACTTTCCTTGGCAATTATTCTCTCACTTTTGATCTTCACCTCCTTTGTCTTTTACACAATATTTTTTTCTCTTTATAATTCTTTCATTCTTGCCTCACTACTTTATTGTTTTAATACTTTTAAATGCTTCCTTTTTATCCCTCATTGCACTTCTTACTGTTTTAATAAGCCATATTGGTTTTCTATGATTTCTGGCCCGCTTTTTCCCATAGGGTATGTGTTCTCTAGTGCTCCTATTTAGAATGCTTTTGAAATTGTCCCATTTAGTTTGTGTTCCCGTCACGTTGAGGACATTGTACCAGTTTATGCTGCTAAGCTTCAAACAGACTTTGCCGGCGGCCGCTTAACCCCCCGCGTGCCGGCCGCTTCTATTCATTTCAATGGCACGCTTCCATTGAAATGAATGGAAGCGCTCGGCACGCGAGGAGTTAAAGGGATTCTACCAGTAAAAGAACTTCTTCCTTCTTGATCACGTCGGAATAGCCTTAAAAGGCTATTCGTCTCCTACCTTTTTACCATAGCCAGCGCCGCCTTCTTCCGCAGCTCCGTCTCTGTCTTCTTTGGGCCTCATGGATGACGCATGCGCAGTCGGCTATAACAGGCTCTCGCAGCCAGAGCCGACTGCGCATGCGTCATCCATGAGGCCCAAAGAAGACAACACAGACGGGGACACGGAAGGCGCGAACACAGCTCAGGGAGAAGGCGGCGCTGGCTATGGAAAAGGTAGGAGAGGCTATTCCGACGTGGTCAGGGGGAAGAAGTTCTTTTAATGGTAGAATCTAGAGTTGAGCGAGTACTGTTCGGATCGGCTGAATTGTTAGAGATGAACGAATACTATTTGAATAGTGCGCTCCCATTGCAATGTATGGAAGCGGCATGGAGACTTTGCCGGCGGCCGCCGCTTAACTCCTCGCGTGCTGCCGCTTCAAGCCTTATATAAGGCGCACCGGACTATAAGGCGCACTTTCGATTTCTGAGGAAATCGAAGTATTTTATGTGCGCCTTATAGTCCGGAAAATACGGTACATAAATTGTATGGGTTTATCTTAATCCCTACTCCACTGCCTACTAAGTGTTCTAACCCCACCCCCACTCCACCCTTAGTTAAATTATTTAGCCCTCTTTTTAAGTCTACACCATCTTGCCTTCTACATCTGAGTCCTTAGTTGTTGTTATTGTTGTTATTATTATTATTATTATCATCATTGTTAATATAGCACCATTAATTCCATGGAGCTTTACATTTGGGGTTTACATACAGTACACAAAATATACTAACAGATATAATACTGACAATGACCAAATGGCACAGTGGGATAGAGGGCCCTGCCCGCAAAGGCTTACAATCTATGAGGGAAAAGGGATAGAGACAGAAGGTGAGGGGGAGACTGTTCAGATGGTGGTGTGGTGACAGTAGTGTTATTGGAGATTGTAGGCCTTTCTGAATAGGTGAGTCTTCAGGGCCTTCTTGAAGCCTGTGATTGTGGGGGTCAGTCTTAGTTTAAGCACTCCCCCAACCGTCTAGCCATCTTCTCCCTCAGCACAGCTGCACCCACCCCATTGAGATGCAGCCTATCCCTACCATAGAACCTGTAGCCCACAGCAAAGTTGGCCCAGTTTTCTCACTGCCTCTCCAATGTGGCCAGAGGTACTGGTAGTATTTCTGAAAATACCACCTTGGAGGTCCTTGCCTTCAGCTTGCTTCCTAGATCCCTGAAATCAATGTTAAGGACATTCCACCTAAATCTAGCATTGTCATTTGTGCCACTGTGCACCATGACAGCTGGATCCACACCAGCCCCACCCAGTAATCTATCAACCCGATACGCGATGTGTCAAACTCTAGTACCAGGAAGGCAACACATCATACAACGATACCGGACTTTGTGACAGATTGCCCTATCTGTTCCCCTAATAATTCAACCTCCCACTACCAGCACCTGTCTAGTCTTCTCTGCAGGCCTATCCCCCTTATTACTGGAGCAGACAATCCCCTGGCTGTCAGAGGAAGTATCGTGCTGCAGCAGTGTTACCCCTGTACTAACATCCCCCTCATCTGCCAACTTAGCAAACTTGTTGGGGTGTGCCAGTTCAGAACTAACCTCCCTGGTACCCTTTCCTCTACCCAGCTGCTTTCTAACTTTCACCCAGCTAGCTGCCTCATGTTCCTGCACCTCCATGCTAGCATCCCTCTCTGCACTTGCCCCAGTGAGTTGCGGCTCTGTGAGCAACAAACTCCTTTACAAGTTATTAATGACTCTCAGTCTTTCAATTTGCTCATTTTCACCCATGATCTGGGCTTCAAAATGTGCAATGTGCTTACATCTTTCACAACAGTATGCCCCCTCAAGCGGCAGAATACATGCTGTAAGATGCACACTGGACCACATTGTTAAGCATGGAGCACATCTTATCTGATGGGGATTTAATACAGTAAAAAAAAACATAACATAAAGGTAAAATAAGCACAATTCAAGTCAAAAGTGAATATGTTCAAATAGTTTTTGTTTGTTTTCTAAAGTCTTTGAATTTAAAGTCACTTAAAGGGATTCTACCACTAAACCAACATTTTTTCTAATTACCACGTCAGAATAACCTTAAGAAAGGCTATTCGTCTCTTACCTTTAGACGTGGTCTCTACGGCGCCGTTCCTTAGAAATACTAGTTTTAACCGGTATGCAAATGAGATCTCCGCAGCAATGAGGGTGGGCCCCCGTGCTCAAACGGCAATGGGGGCGTCCCCACTGCTGCCCGAGAGCTCTCTCCATCTTCAGCTGCAACCCCGCCTCTTCTGTCTTCCGTCTCGCTCCAACTTCCGACGCCTGTGCAGTACGCTCCTGTATTGAACTACAAGAGCAAGAGCGGCCTCCCAAAAATGGCCGCTGGCCGGCGGCCATTTTTGGGAGGCCACTCTTATTAGACTGCACTGTCTAACTTATAGACAGTGCAGACTTACACTAGACTAGGCACTTCAAATACTTCATGGAAGTATTCCATACACAATGGGGCAGATTTATTAATATTACTATTTAATTTATAGACAGCGGATATTTAGCCTAGACAGTCAAACTGCAGATTTATCAAAGCATATGATGCTGTTTGATGTATCATTAGTTGGCATAGTTTATGACTGAAAATTGTAGAACATTTTTGGGTGCACAGTGTCGCAGTAAGCAATGCCCCTTTTTTTTTTTTTTTTTTAAATCATAAAATTGTTCATTCTCCATGTTATTACAATGAGAGCGCATAGCAGTTAGCAACCATACTATACCAGGATTTGCCACTATCGATACATTGTTCACCCTAGTGATCATGCAATATTATTATAATATAATTTTTTTTGCATATTATGATATGTTTTGATGTGTTTTCTGTTGATAGGTTCAACTGATTTTGGGAATGTGACCTTTGAAGTTCCTGGAATTCATCCCTATTTTTTCATTGGCTCGGCTGCCCTTAATCACACTGAAGAATACACTGAAGCTGTGGGTAAGCATTAAATCGAGAATCCCATAGAGAAAAATACATTTATTAGAAAAAAAGCCAGCTTTGGATGTAATGGTAGTATGATTTTTGCTGGGGGGGAAGGGGGGACATCTACATCTATACAACATAACATTGGGACTTTTTGCTCCTTTTTACAATTATGCATATATAATCTGATGTTTTAAAGGGATTCTACCATTAAAAACTTTTTTTTGTTGTTGACATGTCGGAATAGCCTTAAGAAAGGATATTCTTCTCGTACCTTTAGATGTCTTCTTCGCCCCGCCGTTCGGTTAAAATTCCGTTTTCTGTCAGTATGCAAATGAGTTCTCTTGCAGCACTGGGGGCGGAGTCCCCCATGCTGCAAGAGAACTCTCCACCGCTGCCTCCATCTTCTTCTGGAACGTCGTCTTCATGCGTCTTCTTCCAGCACAAGGCAGTGAAACTTGTAGGCTTCAGGCCTCGGGCAGAGCCAACTGCGCATGCCCACAGGCCACAAGAAAATGGCCACTTATTTACTGTCTTACTGTGTAAGACATTTAGATCATGCCACAGGCATAGCCTAGTATGCAGATACTTATGGCATTATTGTTATTAACGTTGTGATATTCATTGCCATTAAAGACAGCACATCAGAAGAAGTACTCCAAAGCAGCCACCATTAAAACCTCGGGGGTAGCTGGGGTGTGTGTCTTTCTTTTACACTCACTCCAGCTGCTCCTGAGATTGCCCCAAATCTAGGCCATCCCATTTAGGAACATTTACTACATAAAACGACAGGCTTAATATTCCTTTGAGCATGATACCTAATACTTGCTCTAGGTATACTAGACTAATAGGCCATTTATGAAAATGAAATGATATATTTCTCAATAAAACTAACATGAGCTAACAGTTGTGCTGCTACAGTGAAAGAACCATATTTGAATAGCAGAACAATCTTCAACATGAATAGAAACCATTGCATTCATTCTTTGTCATTGGATTTGCCATTTTCACAGGTTCAGAAGAAGCTCAATATTACACGCTTCGGACTGCAAAAACGTTGGCAATGACTGCATTAGATGTGATCTTCAACGCAGATATGATGGAAAGTATTCGCCATGATTGGGGAATAGTGAAACAAATGGAAGAAGAGATTAATTCTGGAGCAGCTACAAAAGTCAGAGAATCTAGCAGCGGAGCAGGATGTGCTTCATGCTGAACAGTGAAGAGTTTTAATGGATGCTGTTCCACCCTGATTCTTTGTAACATTCATGATTCATAATAACATTGCAAATTGGAAATGAGAACAACGCACAGAATCATGATTGTGTCATTATTGGGGAAAATGACTATAGTAGCTGCCATTGGAAATCAGTGGTTACTATAAGTAATCCTCAATAGTTTGCTTTTATGAAAGAGCTCTCTCTACCTTTTCTACTAAATTGTATGTGCCACCAACTGCTGTATACTGTGTATGAATGTAATTGTAGTTCAATATCAGTAAATCTGTTAAATAAATGTATGATGCTTCCTTTTACATACCTTCTAATTATCTGTGTCATTTGTGGCTTCCGTATGTGCAGCTTGTTTCCTGATAATTTCAGGAGATGTTTAGATTTAGAAGTATCTCTATATTATATACACGGATAACCATAAAGGAACTGACTCATAAATGGTTACTCATGTATAACGTTGCTCTATCCTTACTCTCTTTAACTGCAGCATAAAGATCCTGAGCCCTGGTATTCCATATGGGCGCAATACAGGGTACAAAATGTAATTTAAAGGGGCTCTATCATTGGGAAAAGTCATTTTTACCTAAACCTATAATTTCATAGCCTTAGAAAGGCTATTCCACACATACCTTTTGTATGTAAATCCCCTCAGTAGTTTTTGGATAAGCCCGTTTTTATTCACATGCTAATTAGCCAGCAGCATGCACCCTGAAGTCTCAGCGAGAATTGTCTGCTATGTGTACAGCATAGGCTGCTGCTGATGACTCATCTCCCTGCTCTCGAACACACACAGCAGACAGTGCTCGCTGAGACTTCTGGGTGCACGCTGGAGGCTAATTAGCATATTAATAAAAACTGGCTTACTCAAAAACTAGTGAGAGGATTAATATACAAAAGGTATGTGTGGAATAGCCTTTCTAAAGGCTATACAAGTATGTGCTTAGTTAAAAATTACTTTTCCCAATTATAGAGCCCCTTTAAAGGGATTATGCCATGTCCAAAGTTTATTCTCTATCTGTAGGATAGATGTTAAATGGTTGATCATAGGCGCTTGACCGATGTTTTAGTGGTACATTATTCCATACATTATACATCAAAGCCTACTAGAGCTGAGGTATCCATATATTTCGTCGGACACCACAAAACACCAACTTTTCCATGGAGCTCCATTTTAAGCTATATAGTAGTTCCTGAAGTTACAATATTGACAGGTTGTAAGATAACCATTTGTAAGTTGGAAGTTATTATTCAGATAATACCTTTATGAAAAATAGTAACTTTTTCCAAAGCCACCAAAATGCCAACCAAAAATAATACAAAATGAAGATTAGGGCAGTGTTGCAGATTTGGCTGCGTTTTTTTGAGCCAACTCTAGTAATGATGATAGAAGGAATGGAGAAATATATGGAAAGTACTTCCAGCAAAATCTGTAACAAAAAAAGCAGCTTTTCTACAACGTGGGTCCTTAGCTTTAAGGGGTTTTACAACATTTTAGGGGGCTTTTTAGAACCCTTTTAATATTACTTTTTCTTTTGCCCTATTCTATAACACATATGCACATATGAAGTAAATGTAACTTTATTAAAAGATAATCCAGGACATAGTTATAATTGTCACCTGCTTGGAAACTGCTGTAAAGTGAGTATGGAGAAGTGTAATCATTCAGCTGTACAAGGTTGTCTTTATACCACTGTCCCCAAAAACCTGGCACAGTTACACAATTCACTTCATTGCAGATTCAGGTAGTCATTCAAAGTATGCAGATGTGTAGGAAAATAACACGAGTCTACTGTACAAATATAACCTTCTACAAGTGCCTTCTTATTGGTATTTTGCTTAACTAACAAACACAAGTTAAAAAAGGGAGCAATAGGGCATAAAAAAGCCTGGTCACATGGGCACATGATACAGTACAGATGCATTGTCAATGTACAAAATAAAAATTAATTATTAACGAATAACAATGTATAAAAATGATCCAGTTATGTTCCAAACTCAATCTTCAAAAGGTCTCCTGCCCATAATCCACTGAGATAGTTCATTGGCAAGTCAAATGCTTCTAGGAAAAAATTGACCAGTAGATGAGATTAAATAGAATATAAGCTGCAGGGAAAATCAGTCGTGAATACTTGTCAATAGCATGTGTGTCAATACGCATACTGACATAAGAAGCCCTCTGGCTCTTCCTTCTGTTTGAGTTTCTCTCTGTGTTGAGTGCTAGCTGTACCATAATACGGTCTTCTTTTTCACCATTTTCAGACACAAACCCACTCAAATTGTTCACCTCCCCATCACTGTAGCTGCTGTCCATCATCACCCGTGGCTGAGGTACCCCACAGGTACAAGGAAGCTGAAAGAAAAACATAAAAGGGTGCATAACCATGAAAACCACTAGGATGTTTTTACCAGCCTGTCAAGTATTTATCATTATGTTTTGAATTGCAGTCCAGTAGCATTTGGTATATTGTGGTGAGCTCCATGCCGGAGAACAACTCCCATCCTATGTATGAGACCATGATAGCACTTGGCAGCACTGTCAGTGACCGACTGCTTCACCTCAAGTGTGAGAAGAAGCGCTATCGGAGGTCCTTCTTCCCAACCGCGGACAGGCTAGATAATCTACACCAGGATAAGTGAAGATCACTCCACCCCAAGAACTAAATGATCCTGAAGTCTTCATTTTCTTTTAGTAGCTATGACTTAGAAACAGTCTGTTCCCAAACGCGTAAGCTGTTTTTGCATTTTCTGAAGACATGTAACATTGTGGTTTTTTATCACTTTTTATCTTGGATGGGAACAATAAAAGTTAAATTTTATTTTTGATAAATCTGGATCGCTAAATCTTCCTTTTTCACTTGTTTCTGCTATGACTCCTAGTATCTTTTTTCTATCTGCTAGTATGTGTTCTTTTTCTTGTAATATATTACTGTATTCCCCTGAATATAATTATTGGAGGGCTAGGAGAAGTGAGGGAACATAACCATGTCGAATGTTCGCCTTGGGGCACCGCCATTCCTAGTTACGCCACTGGGTACTGTTATTAGATGTATAAACAAGTTACTTCTGACAGACTTCCTTTAACTTCCTTTTTCCTATTTGTATAAATTAAAGCCTTGATCTGAATGGTTGCTGTGCCAAACTCCATAAACTTTTACTTTCCACTATTGGTTTTTGTGTCCATCATCACTATTGTTACTTTCACATTGTTTTATTGTTAGATTCTGATGCAATTACTTTACCTTTTCCCTTAGCTTCCTTTCCTTCCGCTCTTGCACTGTGGTCAGGTAATTCACAGCTGCATATTCCAGCACCGATAAAAACACAAAGACAAAACTGACCCACAAATAAATGTCCACAGCTTTGATGTATGACACTCGAGGCATGGAGGCGTTTACTCCGGTAATGATGGTAGACATGGTCAGCACTGTGGTTATACCTGTAGAAAGTATGCAATGCAGATATTTTTCAGGCTCTCAGCATCTTACCTATGTTCTGGTATTATATGTAAGTTATAAAAAGAATACATTTTTTACCCAGTGGTACTCTAGCAGGGACTGCTCTGCGATCTATCCAGAAAGAAACCCAGGAAAGCATGACCATTAGAGTTGCAGGAAAATACGTTTGCAGGAGGAAGAAAAAGATGTGACGTCTCAATGTGAAGTTAATGTATAGGCGATTGTACCATCCTGTGGTGAAAATAGACAGCTTTATTATTTTGTTGAAAATTTATGAGGCAATTCTTTAATATTTAAAATTTATCACCATGTACAATATTTTGAAATTAATACAAAGCTATTGTCTGGTCCAAAATTAGAATAAGAATTAATAAGAGTAAAAACAAACCTTTGTGGGTACACACTGATGAATTTGTGCAGAGATAATAATCTTTTTATGCATATGCAAATAAAACACCAAATGCAGTGTAGGTGGCCAAGTTTACCTACAGACAGTTGGGATGTAGGCAGAGGTTGAAAGTATGAATCAGGGCTAAAGGGCAATATTGGGTGGAGAGCTGGAGCACTACTAGTTGTCAGATGCATTTCTGGTAAATCAGGCCTGCCCCAGTGCACTTGCAGACTGATTTGCATAATCATTACAGTTTATGCCTGCATGTATAACACTGTTATATCATGGATTATGTATTTAACAATCCCATGGGTGTATGCTATTTGGGCACAAAGACAGGCATGGAAGGTAAGGAGCACCATTTGGTTTTTGGACGTCATGCCACTTATGCAGAGACACTTAATTTCCAGTGGAGTGAAATCCACAGATATGTGACTCCATTTTGAAAACCACAATCCTTACAAGATTTAGCAGACAGTGTAGCAAGCATTTTTAACCCCTGAGTGTTGCATAAATTTAGTTTTGAAATTAATTTTGCAGCTAATAGTGAAAAGTCAAAATTGAAATTTTTCCAGAAATAAGCCATCAGTGCCCAATATGTTGTGCCAGAGCACACTCCATAAACTGGCAATTATCCCAGATGCAACAGCCTTTGGAGTGTTCATCTCTGACACAAGCTGGGCACAACATATTGTATAAAACAGAATATATGCAGCTCTAACCACTGTGGAATGACCCGTATGTGTATTCAATAGATGTGTTAAACGAGCAAATGGGCTGCACAGAGAAACCCCCGGACTGTCTCACGGGGTGGACAATAGTGAAAAAACAAAAAATTACTCCAGCATGCCCAATTATAAATAAAATTTAACTTTTACTTCAAAAATTTAAAACCATAGTACAGACATGGATCCAGGCACGTACAAAAAACAGATAAGCTGAATCTGTTTTTTTGTACGTGCCTGGATCCATGTCTGTACTATGGTTTTAAATTTTTGAAGTAAAAGTTAAATTTTATTTATAATTGGGCATGCTGGAGTAATTTTTTGTTTTTTTGACAACATATTGTACACTAAAATAACTTATTTCTGAAAGACTTGCAATTTTCACTTTTTGCCATCAGCTGCGCATTGATTTCTGAAAAATATACTGATGACACACTTTGAGATTAAAGATGTTCAATGTACCCCTAGCTAAATTCCTTCAGGGATGTAGTTTCCAAAATGAGGTCATGTATCAAGTAGAGATGAGCGAGTACTGTTCGGATCAGCCGATCCGAACAGCACGCTACATAGAAATGAATGGATGCACCTGGTACTTCCGCTTTGACGGCGGCCGGCCGCTTAACCCCCCCGCGTGCCGGCTACGTCCATTCATTTCTATGCGAGCGTGCTGTTCGGATTGGCTGATCCGAACAGTACTCGCTCATCTCTAGTATCAAGGGATTCCACTTTCTGGCATTTCAGGAGCTTTGCGAAAGTTGCATGGTGTGAGAAAACCAAATCATCTAAATCTGTGCTCCAAAAACCAAATATCACCCCTTCCCTTCTGTGCCCGACTGTGTGCCCAAATAGCAGTTTATATCCACATGTGACATTAACTGTGTTATCCTTGGTACAACAGTGTCACACGTAAGGGCATAAACTGAAGTTTTGAAACACAGCAAGGCACAGATGTGAAGGAGCGCTACTTGGAGTGCAGATTTAGATTGTTTGGTTTTTGGATGCCATGTCACGGTTGCAGAGCCACTGAGGTACAAGTAAGGTCAAATTTCCTAGAAAGTGACCCCATTTTGAAAATGGAACCCTTTAAAGAATTTATCAAGGGGTCTAGTTAGCATTAGTTTTCGAAGCTATGAATGCACAACGGATGGTGAAAGTGAATATGTAAGCTTTGTAGAGTTCATTAGATACACCGAATTACGCATTATTTTTCCAGTAGCTCCTATGATTGGGGGGAGTCACTCTGGGGATCAATTCTGGTGTCTTTCTCCTCGTAAGCTCTAAATCTGGGGTGTACCCTGATGTACACTGGCACAGCATATATATTCCCGTCCTGCCGAAGTCAGTTTTGTCCTAAACATTTGACAATTTTTTTTTCTTCTTGTATTGTACAAGCTATAATTGTCTTTCTTTTTCTGGTGAGGTAGTCATAAGAAAGGTTGTTTTTAGATGCCACTCCACTGATTTCAGTGCAGTTGGAATTTTCTCTCTAGCCCCCATGATTCCTGAGCAATGAGCACAGTTATTTTTTGGGCCCAATGTGCTATTTAAGTTCTGTAATGTCAGAAGTGCAGTGTCAAATGGGGGACGTTATTCAGAACTCCAATCAGAGGTAGCCAGTGGAAGAGCTTCTGCCTAACACCGCCCTCCTGAGCCTAATATAACAGCACTGATTGCTCAAGAACTTGCTAGAGAAAAAATTCTAACTGTGTCAGAATCAGTGGAGCAAAAACTATTCACAGATGCTAAGAACAGGAACTGGTTGAGGAGGTGGAGGTCCCCTTTAAGTTATATGTTTCTGACAATTGTGCTATTGAAAAATACAACTTCTCAATACAATAAAATAAGGGCCCCTTCACACGGAGTTTACTCTTTGTGTATTCTGTATACACTCCGCTCATTTTGTTCATTTTACACGTGTAAAAATACACGTGTCAAATGTAGTTAGCCATTGTGTTCAATGGCTTTTTCGTATAACGCGTATCTTTCTGCGCGTGCATCTGCGCGCACGCAAAAAGACACACGTTATACGAACATGCCATTGAACTCAATGGCTAACTACATTCTTCATTCTGCCCAGACTCCTCTATTGATGACTTACAAGTCTTCATAGATTTGAACGAATTTATACGAAAACTCACACTCACTAGGCATTTTAACATCAGTCCAGTTCCTGGAACCAATGAACCGGGTCTACCTTCCACAACCAGCACTAATAATACTGATATGAGTTTTTTGCATACTGAACTTAGACCAAAGTCTACATTTTACCCTCTTCACCATAAAGGCTGCCACTTGGAAACGTTTTATGCATTGGTGGCAACTGAATTTAGGACTCTGAATCAAAGGACTAGGAAAACATCACAAAATTTATCCTCAGCTGAGAGAGCGGCCATCATTTCCCTGAGTTCCAACCCTGATTTGGTGATTCGAAGTGCGGACAAAGGTGGAGGGGTGGTCATTCAGACCAGAGATGACTATCTTAAGGAAGCGACTAGATTATTATCAGACAAAGAATATTATACGGTTCTGAACGAGGACCCCACAGTTGCACAATCTGTGGAGTACCACAAATTTATTAAGGAAGGTTATGAAGCAGGAATCTTGAAAAAGAAAGAACGCGAGTTTCTTACCATCTGTGATCCGGCTCTTGCGTTATTTTACCACCTACCAAAAATACATAAGGACCTCTAGAGCCACCTGGAAGACCCATTATCTCAGGAATGAGATCATTAACACGCAACCTATCACAGTATGTGGACATTCACCTGCAGAAACTGGTTACCACTCTTCCTTCCCATCTCCGCGATACCACTCATCTTCTCAATGATTTATTACAAAAACAGTGGAAAACTTCATATCTTTGGGCCACGCTGGATGTTACGGCATTGTATACTAATATCCCGCATGAAAAGGGCATACAAGCCATAGATGTTAGCTTGGCCAGGAATACCGCTTTACCGTCGAAACAACGACAATTCATTGTCCAGGGAGTCCGTTTTATCTGGGAAAACAACGCCTTTGAATTCGAAGACAAAATTTATTTACAAAAACGGGGGACCGCCATGGGGTCACGTTTTGCGCCGAGTTACGCAAACCTGTACGTAGGGTTATTTGAAGAAAAACATATTTACAGCTCGGCATACTGGGGGAAGAACATCGTCGACTATAAGCGCTACATTGACGACCTGCTGTTCATTTGGGATGGACCTGAGAATGAGTTTCATGATTTTACACAATCCCTTAACGCCAATGACTGGGGTCTTTCTTTTTCTGGAAGGGTCAGTCAGATTAGCGTGGAATATCTTGATTTGGAGTTAATAGGTGATGACAATCGTATCCGGACGAAAACACACTTTAAAGAGATTGATTGCAATGCCCTATTATACTGTAATAGCTGCCACTATCGGAAATGGAAGAAAAATGTGCCATTTGGGCAATTTAAGCGTATTCGCCGGAAGTGCACAGACCTATATGACTTCCAGTTACAAAGTTCAGTTCTGACACAAAGATTCAAAGAAAAAAGTTACCCAAAGAGCATAATTGCAGCAGCAGAATCTAAGGCCAGCAAGCTAAGCCAGCAAGATTGCTTGTTACCCCGATCCAAAGACATCAAGGTCAAATATAATCATAACTTTTTGACCACCTATAATGGTGCTCATAATTCCATCAGGGCAGCCATTAGGAAACATTGGCACATCCTCTTGAACGACCCTCATTTAAAGATGTCCATTCCCAATGTTCCTAAATTTACGTTTCGTAGAGCTAGGACGTTGAAAAGTCTAATTGCTCCCAGCAGACTAAAAAAATCTTTTGTACCTACATCTTTGACTTCTACCAACCTCTGCAAAGGTAGCTACAAATGTGGCAAGAAACGGTGCAAATGCTGTTATTGTATAACCCATGGAAGTGATGTTGTCACCAGTAGATCAACCGGGGAGTGCTTCCATCTAAAGTTTCATCTTGATTGTTCTTCATCTTATGTTGTGTATTTGTTGGAGTGCCCATGTTCATTACAATATATTGGAAGGACAAAAATGTGCCTAAGAGAGAGGATCAATATGCATCGATCCAATATCCTGAATGGTTATATGAAGCACAGTGTCTCTAGGCATGTTGCAACATTCCATAATAAAAGCTTTGATGGGTTCAGAATTACTCCACTAGATCACGTTCCATCTGGCACGCATAATAGGTTCACCTTGCTGAAACGCAAAGAAATGTTCTGGATTTTTAAGTTTGACACCTTGGTACCGAAAGGGTTGAATGAAGCTCTGGAGGATGTTACATCTTAGTACAGGTCCACAATTTAGTATATCTTCCAGTGTCTTCTTCCTTCCTACATCTTAGTCTTTATTCCCTTGGTATTTTATATTCCCAGTGCATTTGGTGTGCTTGCCCCCCCCCCCCCCCGCCCCCCCATTAGTGTAGGTGAGTAGCCCCTATTCACATTTATATATGTTTATATATTTATATATATTTTTATATGTGCCTGTTTATTCTTATTTTTAATTCTACTATTTTATCCAATATATTTATTTTGAGTATAATTATTTATTCATTTATGTATTCATTAATTTATGTATATATATTATATTATTCAGTGCAATGAGTCCATATTAACAAATGGGGAGAATATGTAGTTACTCCTCTATTATCACATATACTGGTTGGAGCAGGCTGATTCACCTGTCTCCCATCCTTTCTGCTGCCGGCTCTATACTGCTGCCCCGTCATGCTGGTCGGCTGCCGGCAGGGCTCGGGCGCTTGGTACGTATGCACACAGCCTGGAGATTGGCGCTTGCGCACTGAGATTATCCAGACGCCGGGCTAGGCATCTGGTGTGAAGTGTTTATCAATAGACTATTGCCTATGCTGGGAATAGTGTTACTACTTTGGAACTATGCGTTTTCTGGCTCACTAAAAAGAAAATGTATTATAGTGTTGGGGCTCTCTCTTTCCATTGAGCAATTTTTAGTTTTTTATTCATTACCTAAGTCACTCTATGGTATTTCATTTGTCATACAGTTGCTGTTCTTTTTTATTTTTTATTCCTATTGTTTGATGATTTTTAATGTTTCTTATGTATATATCTGATTTGCTTGAAGTGACTGTGCACTTGAGGAAGGACTACCATATGTCCGAAACGCGTTGTGCTGTTCCATTTGTTATTAAAGAAGTTTCTGTCATCTTCTGGGTGAGCGCTGTTCTTCAGGCTGAGCATTGTATCCGGCCGGCCCCAATTTTTCGTTGTACGTTCCCGTTCGTGTAACGGTCCTGCAGCTGCTGCCCTCCACCTTATTCTACATACCCTGGATTTGCTTGCTCTCAAGGTTATTTGGGTTGTTGTGACTTCCTCACAACCCACCCAGGTGAGCAAGCACTTGTCTCTACATTTAAACCACATTTTCTTCCAGTGGTAATACACGAGGATCGGCTCGGTGTTGTTTGTTTTTTGCCTTCTACATGTGTATTTTTACACGTGGAAAATGTACAGAATACACGGAGCATAAACACCGTGTGAAGGGGTCCTAAGTAGAGATGAGCGAACAGTGTTCTATCGAACACATGTTCAATCGGATATCAGGGTGTTCGCCATGTTCGAATCGAACACCGCGTGGTAAAGTGCGCCAAAATTCGATTCCCCTCCCACCTTCCCTGGCGCCTTTTTTGCACCAATAACAGCGCAGGGGAGGTGGGACAGGAACTACGACACCGGGGGCATTGAAAAAAATTGGAAAAAGTCATTGGCTGCCGAAATCAGGTGACCTCCATTTTAGACGAATAGTGGATTTCAAATCCGGGTCATATGAGAATGTGAACTTTGTGACTATGAGACAGGGATAGCTGTACAGGCAGGGATAGCTAGGGATAACCTTTATTTAGGGGGGAATGTTATTAAAAATAACTTTTTGGGGCTCTATCGGGTGTGTAATTGTGATTTTTGTGAGATAAACTTTTTCCCATAGGGATGCATTGGCCAGCGCTGATTGGCCGAATTCCGTACTCTGGCCAATCAGTGCTGGCCAATGCATTCTATTAGCTTGATGAAGCAGAGTGTGCACAAGGGTTCAAGCGCACCCTCGGCTCTGATGTAGCAGAGCCGAGGCTGCACAAGGGTTCAAGCGCACCCTCGGCTCTGATGTAGCAGAGCTGAGGGTGCACTTGAACCCTTGTGCACCCTCGGCTCTGCTACATCAGAGCCGAGGGTGCGCTTGAACCCTTGTGCACACTCTGCTTCATCAAGCTAATAGAATGCATTGGCCAGCGCTGATTGGCCAATGCATTCTATTAGCCCGATGAAGTAGAGCTGAATGTGTGTGCTAAGCACACACATTCAGCACTGCTTCATCACGCCAATACAATGCATTAGCCAGTGCTGATTGGCCAGAGTACGGAATTCGGCCAATCAGCGCTGGCTCTTCTGGAGGAGGCGGAGTCTAAGATCGCTCCACACCAGTCTCCATTCAGGTCCGACCTTAGACTCCGCCTCCTCCGGCAGAGCCAGCGCTGATTGGCCGAAGGCTGGCCAATGCATTCCTATGTGAATGCAGAGACTTAGCAGTGCTGAGTCAGTTTTGCTCAACTACACATCTGATGCACACTCGGCACTGCTACATCAGATGTAGCAATCTGATGTAGCAGAGCCGAGGGTGCACTAGAACCCCTGTGCAAACTCAGTTCACGCTAATAGAATGCATTGGCCAGCGCTGATTGGCCAATGCATTCTATTAGCCCGATGAAGTAGAGCTGAATGTGTGTGCTAAGCACACACATTCAGCTCTACTTCATCGGGCTAATAGAATGCATTGGCCAGCGCTGATTGGCCAGAGTACGGAACTCGACCAATCAGCGCTGGCTCTGCTGGAGGAGGCGGAGTCTAAGGTCGGACCTGAATGGAGACTGGTGTGGAGCGATCTTAGACTCCGCCTCCTCCAGCAGAGCCAGCGCTGATTGGCCGAATTCCGTACTCTGGCCAATCAGCACTGGCTAATGCATTGTATTGGCGTGATGAAGCAGTGCTGAATGTGTGTGCTTAGCACACACATTCAGCTCTACTTCATCGGGCTAATAGAATGCATTGGCCAATCAGCGCTGGCCAATGCATTCTATTAGCTTGATGAAGCAGAGTGTGCACAAGGGTTCAAGCGCACCCTCGGCTCTGATGTAGCAGAGCCGAGGCTGCACAAGGGTTCAAGCGCACCCTCGGCTCTGATGTAGCAGAGCCGAGGGTGCACTTGAACCCTTGTGCACCCTCGGCTCTGCTACATCAGAGCCGAGGGTGCGCTTGAACCCTTGTGCAGCCTCGGCTCTGCTACATCAGAGCCGAGGGTGCGCTTGAACCCTTGTGCAGCCTCGGCTCTGCTACATCAGAGCCGAGGGTGCGCTTGAACCCTTGTGCAGCCTCGGCTCTGCTACATCAGAGCCGAGGGTACGCTTGAACCCTTGTGCAGCCTCGGCTCTGCTACATCAGAGCCGAGGGTGCGCTTGAACCCTTGTGCACACTCTGCTTCATCAAGCTAATAGAATGCATTGGCCAGCGCTGATTGGCCAATGCATTCTATTAGCCCGATGAAGTAGAGCTGAATGTGTGTGCTAAGCACACACATTCAGCACTGCTTCATCACGCCAATACAATGCATTAGCCAGTGCTGATTGGCCAGAGTACGGAATTCGGCCAATCAGCGCTGGCTCTTCTGGAGGAGGCGGAGTCTAAGATCGCTCCACACCAGTCTCCATTCAGGTCCGACCTTAGACTCCGCCTCCTCCAGCAGAGCCAGCGCTGATTGGCCGAATTCCGTACTCTGGCCAATCAGCACTGGCTAATGCATTGTATTGGCGTGATGAAGCAGTGCTGAATGTGTGTGCTTAGCACACACATTCAGCTCTACTTCATCGGGCTAATAGAATGCATTGGCCAATCAGCGCTGGCCAATGCATTCTATTAGCGTGAACTGAGTTTGTACAGGGGTTCTAGTGCACCCTCGGCTCTGCTACATCAGATTGCTACATCTGATGTAGCAGTGCCGAGTGTGCATCAGATGTGTAGTTGAGCAAAACTGACTCAGCACTGCTAAGTCTCTGCATTCACATAGGAATGCATTGGCCAGCCTTCGGCCAATCAGCGCTAGCTCTGCCGGAGGAGGCGGAGTCTAAGGTCGGACCTGAATGGAGACTGGTGTGGAGCGATCTTAGACTCCGCCTCCTCCAGCAGAGCCAGCGCTGATTGGCCGAATTCCGTACTCTGGCCAATCAGCACTGGCTAATGCATTGTATTGGCGTGATGAAGCAGTGCTGAATGTGTGTGCTTAGCACACACATTCAGCTCTACTTCATCGGGCTAATAGAATGCATTGGCCAATCAGCGCTGGCCAATGCATTCTATTAGCGTGAACTGAGTTTGCACAGGGGTTCTAGTGCACCCTCGGCTCTGCTACATCAGATTGCTACATCTGATGTAGCAGTGCCGAGTGTGCATCAGATGTGTAGTTGAGCAAAACTGACTCAGCACTGCTAAGTCTCTGCATTCACATAGGAATGCATTGGCCAGCCTTCGGCCAATCAGCGCTGGCTCTGCCGGAGGAGGCGGAGTCTAAGGTCGGACCTGAATGGAGACTGGTGTGGAGCGATCTTAGACTCCGCCTCCTCCAGAAGAGCCAGCGCTGATTGGTCGAGTTCCGTACTCTGGCCAATCAGCACTGGCCAATGTATTTCTATGGGGAAAAGTTAGCTTGCGAAAATCGCAAACTGACAGGGATTTCCATGAAATAAAGTGACTTTTATGCCCCCAGACATGCTTCCCCTGCTGTCCCAGTGTCATTCCAGGGTGTTGGTATCATTTCCTGGGGTGTCATAGTGGACTTGGTGACCCTCCAGACACGAATTTGGGTTTCCCCCTTAACGAGTTTATGTTCCCCATAGACTATAATGGGGTTCGAAACCCATTCGAACACTCGAACAGTGAGCGGCTGTTCGAATCGAATTTCGAACCTCGAACATTTTAGTGTTCGCTCATCTCTAGTCCTAAGCCTTCAGGCTAAGGCCCCATGCAGTGAAAGGCAACTAGAAAACGGTCCAAGAAAAAATGCAGCAAATATGCATTACACTTTATTCTGCAGCATTTTTCATTGAGTTTTTGCTGCTTTTTTTCTCAGTGTTTTTCTACCCCTATTAAATCTATAGGATAAAGCTTGCAATTTTACAGCTAAAATCAAAAACCGTACTAGGTTTTTGAAAATGCTTTTCCCAGACCCTAAGTTACATTCACAATTGATGGTGCAGGGACAGTGGGTCTTAAACTTACTCACTGGCACTCTCTAAACACTTTGTGTTGCAGTGGCACCTTGCCCTCCATTACGCTAAAGGAGGTGCTTTATTGTAGTGGCTGCATCTGTGGGATTCATCAGGGGTGGCACCTGACATCTATTCACATAGGTAACCAAGCCCACAGTATAGTGGCTGCCGGGAGACGGAACCCAGGAGGCGCCACTTGGGAGGGAGGAGGTGGGACTCAGGAGCAAGTGAGCAGATTTTGCCCTGCAGTAGCAGGAGGTAGCGGAGCACTTGTCCAGAATGGATGGGAGCTACTGTATTCCTATTCTCCATCTCTGAGACGTCACATGTCTTAACCTATCACTGTAGGCGCTGACTGTAACTAATGCTTATGTTTGGAGTAGGGCTTATATTTTAAACCTACTCCAAAAACCCTGAAAAATCAAGCTTTTTTCGCCTTTTTCGGGGTAGGGCTTATTTATGGAGAAACAGGGTAAAATGTGACTGACATAAGACAGTGACCAGATGCATTAGGTAACCATGCTTCTTCAAGCATCTTTTACTCCAAATCTATGCTAAAACTGAATGCTTTGTACAAATGTGTCCCTATGTAGTTGAGCAGCATAATCAAAGCTATTGATATATAGAATTTCATACATAAATATAAAATTACATCTAAATATAGCATTTCAATTTTCACATACTGTAAATAAAAAACAATGTTTAAAGAATTCATTAAACTAGTAAGCTATCTTCACATTTGTGCTGTTGTGTCTGTTGTTCAGGTCTGTGAGAGGACCAGAACAACGGACACACAGACCACCAAAACAATGAACATCAACAGTGCCTGGTGGACCCTGTTCTTTTAAACTGGAACTGCCAGATGAAAAAGTTGGACTTGCAGCACGATTTTGTTGCAGTGACCACCGAAAATCGCCGAATAAAAAAGTGCTGAAAGTCTAATTTTTCCATCCAGCAATTTTTGGAGTTCACTACAACTCAGTCTCAAAACTGAGATGTTTACCTGTGCTACTATAAAAGGCGAGTCTTGTGGTGGTGTGAAACTCCTGGATAAGGAACTGTGATAGAGAAATCCTTTCATCTGTTTTTAAGGATTCATTACCATTCTTCCAGTAAAGCATGAGGTCATCTTCAGTGTAGGCATCTAAAAGAACAAGAGCTGAGTTAAGAGCTGTTTAATATTTGCCTCAAAAAATATTCATTACCTTAAGAGGATTCTTGAAATATATAATTTGCCAGAAAGTTGCTGTATTACATTACAATAAATCAGTTTAAGGCTAAGGCCCCACATAGAGAGTCGCAGCCAAAAAGCTCTGCGGACTTTATGTGAAAAGTGCTGCGGGAAAAAACGTGATGCATTGCCTCCTCAGTTGTTCCTACAGCGCTTTTTTGCTGTGGCCCGCTATGTGGGGCTTCAGCCTTAATCTAAATCCTTCAGGAATTAGGAAGCAGTTTTTGACATTGAAGTGGTTTTGCAGCGGTTTTTGGTAAAAACTGCCCCAAAAACCACCAGGTAGTTTTTCCCTCCAGCACATTGAATGGACCTTAAAAAAGCGCTTTGCAGTTTTCTGTCTCCCATTCAGATTCAAGAAAGGGCAGCTCGCCTCTTTTTTTCCGCTAGTGGGAACAAACCGCTAGCGGTCTACATAGACCTCTATTCCATGCCAAAATCTGCCCCCTCTTGCCCTGTGTGAACGGGGCCTAAGAGAAGGAAAACATCTAACGCTAGGTTCACACTAGCTTTGGGGTTTCTATTCATCAGATCCACAAAAAACCCAAACACCCAATCTGCTTAAAAAGCGGTTATCCACAGAAAACTCATGGACACTATAGATTATAATGGGGTGTGCCAGGTTTCCACCCGGTTTCTGCCCAAAAAAATGCGGAGAGAAAAGTCCTGTATACTGTTCAAGCCAGTAAATCTGACCAATACACAGACTAAGGTTCACAGCTAAACCTTGGTCAAGTGAATGCAGGGTAAGCATTACTGACTTATTTATTTAAAATTTTTAGGCTTTGTTTCCAAAGGACATACTGTACAGTGGCTTAACCTCTGTCAACTTACAAGCAGTAAACCTACTGCAAATGGGTGACATTCAACCAAATCTCTTCCACTTGTTAAATAAAAAACCCACAGCACCAATTTTGCTGCACTTCAGGTTTTCATCCACAGCATGTCCATTTATGATGTTCCTTTTCACCATAGCACAGTGCCAGCAGCAATTCCAAAAGGAATTCCTCTCCAAACCCACCCCATGGCTGGTGTATTTTGGTAGCAGGTTTATTTAGAGAAGATAGCTGCTGATTTATTTTCTGATGTTCTGTTGTTCTGTGACCTAAGTTTACTGTAACTTTTAATGAAACATGCTTTTTTTATGTGAAGCAACTGAAGCATAGAAAGGCATATACTGTACTTATATTCTTGAAACTGGAGCCTGCATGTGCAATTTGCAAAATCCACTTTAGCATTTTATGAATACAGAGGTATGTTAGTAAATTAAATGTTTGGGGTTGAAAGACCTCTCTCCATCCAGTTCTCATGTAGACACCCCCCCCCCATTAACTCAATTGGTTTAAATTATTCCACAGGGAAAATGTAAATAATCTGGCGTCTGATAGATGAAGGTTAAGGCACAGACTGTTGTTCAACATGCACATACTGAAGATTATAGTAAAATATATGATGCTTACAGCTTTCAATCTCCAAGGAACAGGACTGTGTGTCAAGGGGAAATCGGCTGAAGTCCATGTTACACATGGCTGTTACTGTAACCCTGCCGTAAAGGAAAGCAATATACTTTAACATACCAAACAAATTATACATTTTATAGCAGTAAAGTTTTCATACATAAATGGGCCTTTGTAGAGGCTTAACTTCTGGTGTGACACTCCTGGATAAGGAGCTGTTATAGTTTTCATAATAATATGATGTCTTCTGGCAGATTGTAAGCAAAACTTTACAACATTTGTAACTATACTTGTAACTGAGCTATCCATTACACCAGACTACCTAAGTAGATGAACAGCAAAGCTGGCTCCCCACTATGCCAGTGCTTCAAGAAGTTAGGCTGAAAAAGCACCCCAAACTCAAAGGTAACTGGGCACTTTACTTGAGGTAATTTTTGGTAACAGCAGATGTTTATGCAGTCTGGGATAAAACTATATTTCTACTCTAAGCCAAACACCCTGCCCCACCTATCTGCTATTTTATTTAGTTTACAAAAAATTCTCCATTTTTGGAAACAGAACATCACCCATACTAACCCCCATCATACTTTACTGTCTTTGTGACTGGATCTTCTGGGCACGGGACATCACTTCCTTCATGCCGGCAATCTGGCTTTATTGCGCAGGTGCTGGCAGACGTCAAGAAGAGGAGAAGTTGATAGCCCAGAAGAAAGTCATGTCCTGCGCCCAGAAGATCCGGACAGGAAGACATGGAAGTATGATAAGGTGAAGGGGTGGGTTGAGTTATTTAGTTGGGAAAGTCTAGTAGTGAGTTGGCTAGGTAGGGAAACAATGAAGGGTGAGCGAGAGAGAGAGAGAGGGATGTAGTGTGAGCTAGCTCTGAGTGAAGCACACTGCATCATGGTAGATTGAGGAAAACAGAATAGGAAGCTACCCACGTAAACAAATGCAGAAGATACCAGGAGCTCACAGAGAAATCCAGAAATCACCCAAAACATTGATACAGGTATTTGGGTGCACTTATTAGCCCATTAATAGCACAAACTGAGCTTTTTTTGAAAAATGTTTTTTTTTTTTTTTTTTGCCGGGAAAACCTCTTTAATGGAAGTTTTACAGAACCCAGGTTTTCTAAAAGCGCTGAAGTTGCAGTTTAACAAGAGCAGTCACACAGCTCTTATGGATCCTGCTAGTCCAGGCTTTCAGCAGAAAGCCCAAATACAGCAATGCTGTACTAAAGGGTAACTGCACTGGTTGCACTGAAGTTCTGTTCTGGACTCCTGAAAGATCTTGGAAAACTTGTAATACAGGGAACTTTTGCTACCACAGCATGACTGTAAAGGGTCAGACTGTAGGCTTTAGTGCAGCATAGTCAATAGGCGAAACAGTTTTGCAGGGAAACTCAAACCACCTCTCAGGCCTGGTTCATATCTGCATCCACTACTTTCCTCTATGGGGTCCATGTGCTTTCACTGCTCACCGCTTGTCAATGCGTTCAGTATTCTGTTTGAGGGGTCCCCATGTGGACTCCCCGAAGGGAATACAAAACACAGATATGAACCAGGCCTCACCTAGAAAGTTCCACAACACTTTATCATCACAATTCACAGATGTGCAAATGGTATAAACACATGCACATAGCAGTACACATGCTGTACTTAAATGGGGACTTCACATCAGTCACACACTTAAGGCATACTTGCCAGCTTTTAGAAGTAGGTCCCTGATTTTGCTGTGTGTCATGCCCATGTCACATATATTATGACTAAGACCCCAGAGAAAATGAAGCATGATGCCAGGCTGTGAGATTTGCCAGCTCTTCTGAGACACTGAATTGTCACCCCTTTTTGCAGGACACTCCTGGATGTTTTCAGAGAGTTGGTAAGTATAACTTAAGGCTACTTATGTAGAAGGGGGATAGACATTATTTTTCATCATATTTTATCCACATAAATCCCTAAATCCAGAAAAATCTGATAAAATATAGCAAATATACATGAAGCATGAAAAAGAGACACATGTAAACCCAGAATTCATGCGCAAACAATGCTTTCACCACCAGATGTCACTGGAATACTATGTAGGTAGCATATGCTAATACTGTTAAACACTCAGGAAAATGGAATGGCGGTAAAGACAAATCAAAGGGGTGAGAAAAATGAATGCGCTCTAATACAATACATACATAATATAAGTATTGTCATAATTCTGACTAATATATGTGTATGATATATACATGAAAGTATGAACGCTTACCTTAAACTGTACAGCACCTTGCCATCAGGCTGTACCCGCAGCATGATGTTATCTGTTGTGGTGTCATGGATAAAGGATCTTTTAGAATGGACAAAGAACATGTCTGGTACCCAGATCTTTTTCACTAATCTCCCATCAAAGGTCATACTCTGGTTATTAGTACTGGGAAAAGATAGCCTCTCATCTTTCCAGTAGTGTCTAAGGTACAACGTCATTGTGAAATCCTGGAAAATAAGTAATAGAGTGTGTAAACTAAGCAAACATTGAGGCTGATGGCCTTATTCTTAGGGTGGACAATCAATTTTAGAACAGTGGAAGTCTGACAGCCAGGACCCCCACAGATCAGCTGTTTACATGCCAGGAGCCTTGCTGCTCTCTCACCACATGATAGGTAGTGTTGGGTTTAGGTACAGCATTGGTGTCCCTTTTTAGTCTGCGGGACAGGTCTGTAGTACCTAAACATGTTGCTACACATGGTACAGACAGCGAAGAGCACACCTCCTAACATTTTAACATTACCAGGACAGGAGTCATGTTATTCCAGAACAGCTCATCTGTCAGGGTCCCAGTTGTCAAACCTCTCATATCTAATATTTATAGCCAATTCCAAGAATAGGTCAGCCATATCCGAAGGGTGGGTAACCCTTTAATATTAGCATATTACAAAACAATAGACACTGTCAGCTGCACAATGGTTCATTTGTTCCTGCAGTAGATCAGAGGTATGATAACCTGCAGCCTGACAGAGATATCTTGCATCAAGTTAACTTCCAAATATGTATTTAGACAGATTTTTGCATCTACTTTTTGAAGTTAAAAGCAGGTGAAGATGGTAATGGGAGAGAAACTACTAAGGACAGGTGAAACTTCTATTTTCTTCTGTATATATCTGGTTGAGCTGCAAAAACTGGATGCAAAAACAGGAACAATTAACGCTAGGTTCACACCTGCGTTCAGGGTCTCCGTTCTATGGTTTCCGTCTTCTGCATGCCAGAAGATGGAAACCATAGACCGGGTCCGGCCGTGACCGGTGGTGAGCGTTTTAGGATCTCTTCCGCGAAACCGTTTTTTTTAATCCAGACACAGAGTACTGCATGTCCGATTCTGTGTCCGGATTATAAAACCCGGTTTCGCGGCGGAGAGCATAAAACGCTCACCGCCGCTTACAGCCGGACAGCTTTCTCACCCATTCAAATGAATGGGTGAGAGACTCCTGCAGGTTTCCGTCTCCTGCCTCTGTTTTAGGCAGGAAACGGAAACCTGAAGTACGGAGTGCCGGCGCAGATGTGAACGAGCCCTAAGCCAAAACCATAGTGAAGATGCTGCTGAATGTCCCCAGATACTTCCTTTATGTCCCACTAGCAGCACAATAATGGGGTATTTCTGTGCTGTGTGCTAGTAGGATAGAATGGAATTTTTACTAAATTACATATAAACAGTTACATTACAAAGAAACACGCCCCCCTAGCCCCCCTAGCACCCTATTTTATTGGATGGCAGCACTAATGTCACTGTCAGTGAAAGGGGGCTACTTACATGACCACTATTTTGACAGTCCATTAATACGGATCGTCCAAACATAGGTCATGTCCTATTTTTGGCCTTTTCACGAATCTCTCCATACATGAAAATGTATGGAGGATACATGAAAACAGGTGCAAGACAGACATGAAAATTAGATGTTTTTCATGGCCGTTTTGCAACACTTATGTGTGCATCTAGCCTAAGCCTTTAGCAGTGTTTTCCACTGTGAAATTTCCATGTCAAAACCAGCTAAAGTCACGTGCTTATTACTGTGACTAACATGCAGATATCTTTGAAGTCCCCCATTGCGTTGCAAAGTTTAAAATCCATAGGTGAAATTTATGCAGCAATAATAGACATGCTGTGTTTTTTTGTTTTTTTTTATACGGCATGAGGATGAGTTTTGTTCCATCCACTATGCTGAAACCATAAATTGCTACAGGTTTACCACTGGAAAATAGTGCTTTGGCGTGATGTGTGTTTACCACTGGTGTGGTGCTGATATTTTAGCTACTGTAATAATCACTTTCTGTACCCTGGTGGCAATTCCAGCCTTTAAAGAATTACTTTGGCATTTCTACATACTGTGATTGATAATAAAATTTACATTTAGGCCACTTTCACATTGTCAGTATTTGGCTGAATGTTGCATCAGTGTTGAACCAAAACCAAAAGTGAGCCCAAAACACAGAATAGGCACAAACAGAATAATAAAAGGGTTTTGAGTTTAGTTCAGCCAATACACAAACCAGGTTTAACAGCCCGAACGCAACCTTGTTCAACCAGTCCTAAAACAATTTGTTAGCATTGGAGCCCCAATAGATGCCATAATCCTTGTTAAAGTATATTCCTGGATATATAGTAATAAAATATTACAATGCACATGCAGAGCTCAATAATACATAATAATGATGATTATTATACATACCATGTCCACTTCAGAAATACTGTCTAAGCTTTCCACTTGTACATCAACCCCAACAGGAATTGCTGGCCCTTCAATAGTAAAAGAGTGAGTAACATTAAAAATAATTTTGCTAAATATACAACAAAAAGCTTACATGATTACATAATCAATCAAAGCTTACAATGATTTATAAACTTCATGTGAATTTAATTTCTTAACGGTCACATGTCCCTTATCAGCCAATAGAAGCTCGCAGGCGCTTAGTCTCCATATGCACACAGCTTTACTCCAGGTTTCCATAACAACTCAGCCATTTGTCTTCACTGCTGTAGGTCAGCTTTAAAGGCGCAGGGCGCTGTGATGACACTATTACACAAGGTCACATGCACACAGTTTTACTCCAGGTGTCCAAAACAACCCAGCCATTTGTCTTCACTGCTGTAGGTCAGCTTTAAAGGTGCAGGGCGCAGGGTGATAGCTTGGGCGCATGCGCAGTAGCACGCGGCTTCTACTACGGCTACTGCGCATGCGCCCAGGCTATTTTTTTTTTATCAGTGTCCGCGAGCAAGCGCCGGAGGAGGACGGGACCGGAGGACATCGGAGGAAGAAGAGGCGGGGAAGAAGATGAAGACACACCCTGAATGCCCGCCCAGCGTGCACAATCCGTAAGTAGAGCACATTCTTTTTTAGGTTATTATTTTAAAACTGGGGGGTAGTTTAATATAACTTTACCGGTGCCTGAATAGCCTTTTTAAAGGCTATGCACGCATATGTGGGGCTCTAGCAGCATGATTTTGCTGATAGAGCCCCTTTAACCCCTGTGTGCCTCACCATAAGAGTTACTAATATGTGAGACATATGGGGGTAATAATAATGAAGATACTTTATTATTACCTCCATGTCTCTCACATATCAGTAACTCTTATGTGAGGTACACAAGGGTTAATGTGAGGGACATGATGGGGTTAACTGCTATTAATATGAGGCACATGGAGTTACCAAATTGTAATGCACATGACCAGATTTTTTATCCACAATTGTCCTGGTATAGCGGTCAGCGGGTGACGTGACAGTATTTAGTCCTGTAGGGGCCACTATGGGACATAATACTGTGTGCAGTGGCCATTATTGGGTATAATACGGTGTGCAGGGGCCTCTAAGGGACATAATACTGTGTGCAGGGGCCACTATGGGGCATAATACTGTGTGCAGGGGCCACTATGGGGCATAATACTGTGTGCAGGGTCCACTATTGGTCATAATAGAGCGCGCAGGAATGCGTAGGAGGGACTCGGTCGAGATCTTCGGTGTCGGGGGGGCCCCATGTCAAAAGTTCGCCACGGGGCCCCGCCATTCCTAGTTACGCCACTGAGTACATAAAAGCAGAAAAGAGACATTTTGTAATCAACTATATTAAAAAATGTCTGAAGTATGCCTCCACACATACAAGGAAGACTGGTGTACACTAAGGAGACACTGTTACAGCTTATGTCTGCAGGAAGCATGCTACAGGACAAGCATGCTCTCACCATCCCCCACGAATAAGAAAACTTAAAAAACTTAGAAAACGTGGAAAAAGAGCCGGTATACTGAAACGCGAAGGAAAAAATGCAAAAAGCACGTGATTCCGGCCATCATTATGGGGAATGTGAGATCAATTGTGAATAAGATAGATGAACTGACAGCACTGACTAGGCATCAACAGGAGTTTCGTGAGTGCAGTATGATGCTGTTTACAGAGGCCTGGCTTACTGAAATCACTCCGGACACACTTGCCTCCGTGGAGGGCTTCAAACTTCTTCGTGCGGACAGGACGCTGGAGAGCGGTAAGCGCAAAGGAGGAGGGCTTGCAATATTTGTGAATGATAAAAATTATATATTTATAGACCACTTTGTTTACTAAGGAAATACAATGACCATATTAATACTAGACCAAGGACCAAAATTTATTTTGGGTCGAACAAGTTTGGTAGAAATCACGTTTGCCTTAAAACATAGTGTGGGCTCGTTCATATCTGCGCCCCGGGTCTTCGTTTTGTAGGTTTCCGTTTCCTGCCCAAAACTGGACAGGAGACGGAAACCTGCAGTCAGTTTTCAAAAGTGTCCGACCATGAGCGCCTGTGAGCGTTTTGTGCTCTCCGTGGTGAAATAGTTTTTTTTTTAAACCGGACACAAAGTCAGACATGCAGGTTAAAAAAAAAATGGTATCGCTGCGGAGAGCACAAAACGCTTACAGGCGAACACGGTCAGCCAGGTTTCCATCTTCTGTTGGCAGAAGACGGAAACCTGGAAATGGAGATCGGGCGCTGGTGTGAACTCAGCGTGTGGAACACCATTAGAGCTCCTAGAAAGCTGCCATGTATGTTGCCACAGCAACCACCACTGCCACTACTTAGTCCTGTGGCCTGATCCACCATATCATTCCATTCTGTACCGCCGCTCATGTTGTTACAGCTACTACTACTACTAAGCCAGTTATGTCCTTTGGCCTGGTCCATCACATTCCACTATAGCCACAGTGTTCATATAAAAATAGCGAAAACTATTTTGACTTCACATTTGCTCCCATAAAGAGATTACTTTTGGTGACTTTTTTTTAAAGGCCTATTCTTCATCACATTTCAACTAGGCTTACAATCACAAATATGTCACCCCAAATACCAACAACTCTGTAGCACTTACAAGCCATTAAAACAGGCCAATATAACCGCCACATGTGTTCATGAGTAATTTTTGGAACATTTTAAATGTTAAAATGAGTGTTAGCACAGTGTATAGTTAAACTTCAAGTTTGTATTCACTGCTTACCATTCATTTTTCCATAGACATGCATGTTAGTTTAACTTTTGCTGTGAATGTCTTAGAGAGCTAGAAATTGGATAGATAGGTTCAGAGGAGACTGATCTATACTGTTTTAAGCCAACTATCCAAACCGAAACAAATCTTGTCATTTTGGCTGCGCAGTGAATCCCATGAAAACAAAGTCCACAAAAAAGTCACACACATGCAGTTTTTCTCCATTTCCACCCCATTGTGAAATTTTTTTCCAGATTTCCAGCACTTTGTATGGAATAATAAAATGTACCGTTACAAAGTAAAATTTGACCTGCAAAAATTAAGTTCTATTATGGCTCTATAAACAGAAAAAAAAAATTATGGTTTTATATCAGGCAGGGAGTTGAAAAGAAAATTGAATGTAGCAGGAAAGGGTTAATAAGCATTTAGCAGGGAATATTGTTTCTAAGGAGGGACTATTATTAAGAGCATACTGTTACTTATAAGGGAGGACTGTTATTTATAAGAGACCACTAAAACAACAGAGGATGGGGGCTTAAAGGGATCCCATCATACAAACCCTTTTTTTTGTCTGAGTAACACGTTGGAATAACCTTAAACAGTATTGTAAGCGGCCATTTTCTCGTGGCCTGTGGGCAAGCGCAGTCTGCTCTGTTCAAGGCCCGAGGCCTAGAAGTCTGAAACCTGCGCCGGATGAAGAGGATGTTGCTGACGAAGATGGAGGCGACTCTGGAGAGAGTTCTCTCTCAGCATTGAGGACGCCCCCAGTGCTGCGAGAGAACTCATTTACATATCGACAAAAACCGGGATTCCTATGGAACGGTGGCGCGGAGAAGACAACGAAAGGTAGGAGTAGAATAGCCTTTCTTAAGGCTATTCCGACATGTTACTCATAAAAAAACGGGTTTTTATGATAGAATCCCTTTAAATGTAGAAGGTGGAAATGTGGTGTGCACCAAAAAGGGGGTTGTTTTTAGTATTTGGGGGGAAGAAAGGGGATATTATTAAATCACTATATTAACCCTTTTCTGCCCACCTTCCAAACCCCATAACTTTGTTATTTTACCATTAACAGAGACATATGATGGCTTAATGTTTGTGGGACAAATTGTACTTTGTAACTTTGTAGTTTAATATTCTATATGATCTACTGGGAAACTGGAAAAATTCAGAATGTGGTGGAATTGGAGAAAAACTGCCTTTGTGCGGCATTCTTATAGTCTTTGTTTTTATGGCATTCACTGTGCAGCCAAAATGACATGACAGATTTGTTCTATGGGTTAGTGCAATTCCAGGGAAACCAAATTTAAATATTTTTTTTTTTTCATTTTAACCCCTTAAAAATCCAAAACTTTGCAAAAAAACAAATTCTTGGACACCTATAACTTTTTAGTACTTCCAGGTGCGGGGTTGCATAAGGCATATTTTTTGTGGGGCCAGTAACTTATAGTTAGACAATGTTGGGAAATGTCTGATGTATTGATTACTTTTTATTAAAAATTTTATGGGAGGTGAAATAGTGAAATAATGGCGTTTTGGTTCTTTTGAATCTTTTAATTTTTTTTGCACTATGGTGTTCACCGTGTGGAAAAAATATTTTTATTGTTACTTTTTATTTTAGGCTGGGTGTTTTTGGACACAGGGATGTATAATATGTTTACGTTTGTTTTTGCTTATTTCCTTTAATTACAAGCCAGGGAAAGGAGGGCGATTTGAATTTTTATTTTCCTATTGTTTTGTTATATTTTTATTTTTTAAAAGTATTTTATTAGCCCCCCACAGGGCGCTTAAACTTCCAATCTTTTGATTGCAGGTCCCATAGACTGCAATACAACTGTATAGCAGTCTATGGGACTTTTGCTATATAGCTATTGAGGCTAGCCATAGACCAGCCTCAATAACTATATTACTATGACAGGTCTGAGAACTTCAGAAGGCTTCTGGCTGTCACGGTAACAGTACAGCTTCCATGATCTTGCCGCGTGGGAGCAACCAGGCACTGATAAAGAACCCCACTGGCCACATGTGGCAATTTTACACTTTGGGGTTGGGGTCCTGGCTTGCAATACTTCACAATACAGTGGAGACCCAGTAGCTATGATGGCCACTCTGCAGTAGGGCCAGTATGGGGGGAGGACATTATACTGTTAGGAGGGGGTTCAAAACTCCTGCTGGCATCCCTATGTACTATGTCTGCTTTACAGCTTCCTCACTATAATCTTGAACATATGTGTAGTGCTCCATGGCTGTGTCATTCCCCATACAGTACTATTTGTCAACTGGCCATGGAGTTGCTGGGGTCTGTACAGTACAATAGGGGTTGACTTTTGAGAAGTTTCACTGTATATGAATTGACAAGTTATTTGTATAGATTGGACAGTGTCAATGTGTAGGTATTTCTCCAATTGGTAACACCCAGTTGTCAATATTTCATGAAATTGTAGACAAAAAGCAGGAACAACACAGAGCTTTAAGGTAAGATGATGCAGGATTGTTACTTTATGAAGAATTTGTACTTGTATTTACTAAAATCGATGTCAGAATTGCTGGGGGGTCCAGCAAACCATTTACATTTCTGTCCCAAACATTTATGTGTTTGCGTCTTCTGTTTTAGGTTGTTTTTAAAGTATGCTTTTTATTAGTAATAATTGTACTTACTTTCTTCTGTTTTAGCACTATTGTTCTAGAATGAATATGAAATTGCATGCATGACAAGAAATATGTATATATACGTACCCCCAAAACCAGGTCTCATAGTAAAGTCGTGGTCATCTATCCGAAGAAGCTGTTCAGACTTTGTGAGTGGTGATTTTGTGATATCTGGGCTTCTTTTGAAAACTGGGCTGTTTCAAAAATACACAAAGAGATAAATTATTTTAGCTACAAATAATACATGTTTACCAAGCATATTGGATCACAGTAATTATACACACAAATACCTTAAAATATTCATATATGTTTCAAAATTTCTTAAAATAAAAATTGCGACAGATTAAATACATTTTTTTTTTCCCCTGAACTCAGGGTACAGTCCCAACCCCTTAAATATGTTTTTTCTGTTCAATTAGAGAAAACTCATCTATATAAACACCCAGTTTAAACTAATGACAACTACTATATTTTAATACTGTGGGGAAGTTAGCTCAGTAAAAGCAGTTGTGCAGAAAAAAAACAAACAGTCAAGACAGGAACAAAAAATATGCAACAAACTGGTCTATTTAGGAAAACAAAAACTGGAAAATAAATAAACCTTGACTTCAAACACAAAATGAGCAAAACAAAATACAGCCTTAACTTCAGGCAAAAACAAAATAAATACCTGCTCGTTTGAGCAACTAACTAAACAGAACTGATAACCTAACTATACATGTGGCTTACTTCCAGCCACACAAACAAATCAAGTGTAATATTGTCTCACCGGACTCAGAGTTATAAGACAAAACCATAAACCTCCTTTCACTTCATAGAACTGCACTGCCCAGTAGTGAGGCCTATTCCAGATCCGCCCTGG
This sequence comes from Leptodactylus fuscus, assembly GCF_031893055.1. Classification (NCBI taxonomy): domain Eukaryota; kingdom Metazoa; phylum Chordata; class Amphibia; order Anura; family Leptodactylidae; genus Leptodactylus; species Leptodactylus fuscus. The sequence goes on along the minus strand of NC_134267.1, from coordinate 119,842,326 downwards.
ACCATACATCTTACTAATATTATAAATGTGAAAGTTTGGATGTTTGTGTGTTTGGATGTTTGTGTGTTTGTTCCTCAATTACGCAAAAACGGCTGAACGGATTTGAATGAAATTTGGCACATAGAAAGTTTGTAACCTCGATTAAAAGATACCGTAGGCTACTTTTTATCCCGGTAAATGTCATGGCTTCATGACTGTTATGAATTTATGTTCACATACTATATTACAATGCTCCTGCAGCAGCCTTATTTCAGGTCCCAGGGCTGTTATCTCTCTGTGTAAACACACGCTAACCCTCAGTGTACATGCATTTACATATTATCTGATCTACTCCAGGCAGTGCTGACAAACTGACATGGGCAAACACCTTTAATCCAAATTGGCAGTTTGTCAATTTTAAACATGCCTGGAAAAAGAAAATCTAACTTGTCGCAAACAAAGAGAGCTATAAAGGTAGCGAGAAGTCACAGACTTCTCCGCAAGCGGAGCTGAGGGTGGATCATCGACGCCAACAACATGCTCATTACATGGCGTCCCAGCAAGCTGCTGAGATGCCGGAACAATTACAGGCACGGTGTGAAGAACAACTTCAGTGCCAGGCCATCTTGAGAGCTACTGAAATGCCATAGCAGGTGGATTATCAACGCCAACAACACGCTCATTATATGGCATCCCAGTGAGCTGCTGAGATGCCGCAACAATCAGCAGTCTAGTAGTCTAAGATTTCTCCTTTTAAAGGCTGGTACACACTGCAGTGATTCCTAACCTTCTTACCATAGCAGAACCCTTTAAAAATGTTCTGTTCCTGAGGAATCTGTAATGCCATTCCTACCTGGTTACCTCCTGTTTCTTTAAGGATTAGTGCACTCACCTGCAAGCTTTCTTCTGCCAATCTGCCTGTGTGTTATAGCTGTCGGCTGTGAGTGAACGGCACAGACGGTGTAAAGGTGAAACCGTACACCGGCTGTACTTAAGCAGCCCCATTCATTCAATGAATAGGACAGGAATAGGACCTGTTCCATATTTTGTGACCCAGACTGTTGCCCTCACAGAAATTAATCGGTCAGTATGCTATCTGGGAAAAACCTAGATAGCACACTGACCTAGCACATAGTCGTGTTTGTTCTTCATCCAGCAAAGACCAGATCCCCATATGAGGCATAAAAGGGGTGCCACTTATATAACGCATTTAGGAGTAGCCTTAACCCTTAAATACTATCATGGTGTCTATCATAATGATATGTGTATGGTAGTGGTGTATGATAGACACCATGATAGTACTTAAGGGTTAAGCCAATGGGTTCATGACTTGCTATCAATTACTTTTCTGTTTTTTTTCCATAGCCCATTGGTCTGTAACATGAATATCACATGTCCGTATAAAATGGATATATGAATAACATGAATATGTGTGAATACGCCCTTATATGAAGGTATTTCTACAGATACAGATACTTCTTCAGGTATTTCTCAAAGTAAATGAATATTTCTATATCTTAGACTTTCACTTCCTTGGAAATAAGTCAGCCTTCACTGGGAGATAGGGTTAAATGGCAAACAAGATGAAGATGTTACATAACTTCATGCTTACACAGTGGATAATGCTTCATGAAGAAAATTTTGCGGAAAAAACTATAAGGGCTCATAGGAGAATTCCATTTTAATGTAAATCTGAGGAATAGAGATATATGACCATGACAGACTGTTAAGCTATCCATTAGATTAAAAATATTCCAAATAACCGCCAACTGGCTCTCTTCCAGGAATAAACGGAGATGCTCAGAGAAGCGACTACGCCATGTGATGCCTCTGGCAGAGTAAACTGCTTAGCCAGTGCTTTATTTATATAAGTGAAATATCAGCTGCAGAGCTCTTGCCTCTAAACAGTAGAAATCAGCTATTGTTCTGGATCTAGGCAGCTGAAGAACCATGGTGCATGGTAAAGCACTAATACAATCTGTCAATCATATGGCAAGTTCAGCCATGGCAAGGTATTAATCACAGCAAGGCTTTTTTGTCTGGACCTATCAACAGTGGAAAGCTGTGGCACAATGCCGATGCTCTGCATCTGTATCCTGCCTCGGAGAGCCAAAGGGGCAAAAACTGAATAGGAATCCAAGGCAGATGTCCCCATCAAATTCCTCTTCACTTTCCGCCATGAGAACATACATCCATAGTGGTGATCTGTGAACACAGTCTGTATGGCAATGCATGGAGGATGTACAGCTCTTTAATACAGAGCTGGCTAGTCTCTGTGTTTCATAAATGTCAAGAGCCTAGACTATTTTTAGAAAAAAATTCTAGTATATAGTTAAAGATCTAATCGCATATTGCAATTTATATGAAATATTGCATGTGGATCTGCACTACTTTTCAGGATAAGCTACCTTGTGTTTACTTGAGGAGTAATACTACTTCTGTTCATTACATATATTCTGCAGTTTTTAGTAGTTTCTCCCCTGCCTGCTAAAACTGTAATTTTATTACTGCTCTGAACTGGTGGTTGAAGACTAAGTGCTATACACTGTACAAAGTGAGTACCAGAAAATGTGGTCTATAGAAAAACAATCATTTGTTTTGATGTGAGGTTCAGTGTTTTGGTTGTGAAAGAAAGTTCTGAGACCCCGTATTAGCCTAGCATCAGCCTTAGGTTAAGGGACCACATAGCAGCCCGCAAAATAAAAGCACTGTGGGAAAACTGTGGTGGCAAGGCTTTGTGTTTTTTTCCTACAGCACTTTTCACAGAAAGTCCACAGTGTTTTCCTTTCTGCTTCCATTATACCTATAGGGAAACCGCCAGCATTCCCATAGGTACAATTGACGCTGGGTTCACACCTGCGTTTGGGGTCTCCGTTCTATGGTTTCCGTCTTCTGCATGCCAGAAGACGGAAACCATAGACCGGGTCCGGCCGTGCGCGGCGGTGAGCGTTTTAGGCTCTCCGCCGCGAAACCGGATTTTTTTATCCGGACACAGAGTACTGCATGTCCGACTCTGTGTCCGGATTATAAAACCCGGTTTCGCGGCGGAGAGCATAAAACGCTCACCGCCGCGCACGGCCGGACATCTCTCTCACCCATTCAAATGAATGGGTGAGAGAGACTCCTGCAGGTTTCCGTATCCTGCCTGTGTTTTAGGCAGGAAACGGAAACCTAAGTACGGAGTGCCGGGCGCAGATGTGAACGAGCCCTGACATGCTGTGATTTACAAAACCACTATGGTTTTGGATTGACTGTGGTGCGGTGTTTATGCCATGTGGAGCCCTGGCATTCGCCTGTTTTTCTTCTTTTTATTTCCTGTGCTTCCTGCTTACTCCCCCCTCGTCTCTCCATAGACTTCTATACACGAGTCATGTGACCTGTAGTTTGTCTTGAGATGGATAGAGCAGTAATTTTTCAAACTGAAAACAGATAAGAACTCTAATGGGAGGCTTTTTTTTGGAGGCTCTTTTTGAGGCGGATTCAGCGTCAAAATCAGCGCCAAAAAACTCAGTGTGCACTGACACTAAGGGTCCATTCACACAGAATTTTTTACAAGGATTTGGTGCTGAAAATCTACATGGAAAAAGTCTCCCATTGACTTCAATGGTTTCCTTTTTCTGCTAGCTTTTTTTTCAGTGCTGAATCGGACACGGATTCCACACCAAATTCAGCTGCATTTTCCTCCGGGCGAATGCACCCTGAAGGGTCAGGGAACAGCCTTATAAACACATTATTTATTTTATAATAATGGAAGCCAATACTTTGATATCAGTGTGGAAAACTGAATAAAATGCTGCCAAGACAACGTGTCCTTTTATAAAAACACATGTCTTAAAGCCTAAATGCTTGATAAGTACACAGTGTGAATTGGATTTCTAAGCAGTAATTTCTAAGAGCTTGCTGCATTTTGAGCAATTGCAGGAGAATGCACAAGCAATGACACAAGTAAAAAACTGAACGGAATGAAGATAAAGGGAATGGGTTATAGCCAAAAAATAACACATTAAAAAGGGGCACAAAATCTAAATAAACACCTGCATGTATTGATCCTGTTACTCAAATAAGTGTAAACATTATTCAGTAAGAACTTTCATAAACACAAATGAATCTTTTTCTCCATGTCCTTGAGAGTATATACATTTATAGGATATTGAAACATTTGTCTTAATATTAACATAGACATTTCATCCTTTAGCTTGCAATATACACGTTTGGAATAATCTGGATCCATATTACTTCCATAGGTTGCTTTGGCAATAGTTGCATAAATACGCATTTGCTTTTTAATCTGGTTTTGTAGAATTTTTAGTATATAATTGTTGCTGGTACACTATGTGTAGACATTACAGGTGTGCCAGGCAAAAACATGAGACTACTTTTCCGTGCTATATAATGTTTTATAACCTAACAAAGAGACATTTATTCGGATGTAAAGTATTAGCATACCTGCCTTGCTTGTGCGTCTCTTCTTGTACCTCCCTTCTGTGCCTTTGTGGTCTACTGTAATGAACAAACCAACATAAGATTAAATAATCACATGATATAGGTCATTTTTGTCATCAGTTCATACAGAAATTCTCCTTAAATCTATTTTCATACCATAATCCAGAGAACTTAGCATTTTACTTTGAAGAGCCCTCGACAAAGCCTTTGAAAGCTCCTTACTAATGTCTCGTTGTGTGATATTGTAGGCTGTCCTCTCCTCTACTGTGTCAGAATAAACATATAGGGCTTGATAAAATCGTAACAGAGCATGGAAGGTGTCAGCCAATGAACAGTATGGTTTCTGTAGGCATTCCCTCAATCATAATGGAATCATTATACCTGCACATATTAAAAATGATACAATTCAGATACTATATATTGTTTGTATTTATGGGCAATTTTACTCTTCAAATTTGTTCTGTACAAATTTTTTACCCACAAAGTCTTAGGCCAACCGGCTCATACATTTTTGCACCTCCATATTCTCAGAGCCTATTTTCATCGATCCGGGTTCCTTTCCCATATTTTGAGTCTGACATGCTTTCCTGCAGGTAAGGTTGGGTTCACATCTGCGCTAGAGTCTCTGTAAAATTTGTGTAAAGAAAAGTCTTGCAGAGAACTTTATTCTCCACTGGTTTTGGTGTGTAACCACTGAAACAGCTCTCTGTCATGCAGGTTCCCCGGTAGACCCGAACGACAGAGAACACAACACTAGGTTGAACTTAGCCCTTAAACCTTCTTATGTTTGAGCCCTATCTGTAGAATCTCACAGGAACACTACTTATTGAAAAATGTTACTTTTTACATGGATTGATATTGTTTTTACTGTTTTATATTGTTTTGCATAGTTTTCTCAGGTTTTTCACAGTTTTAATATAATATTGTACAGTGCCTTAAAGAAAAATGCCATTTCATGCTGCTGTATTGTCTGTGAAATGGGAGTGACATTTCCTCTGCTTGTTCTAGAAGGTCAGAGGAGCTAAGGACATAAGAAAAACATGCAATATCAGCTTCTCTTTCCTGCCAGGTTCTCCGCCTCAAGGTGGCTGATCAAGCGAGATGACGCTTATACTGTCATTGATAAACTTTGCTAACCCTCCATTGTAAACAGGGGACCATTTTCTTATTAATATAAGTTCATTTAACCCCTTCCCGCCGATGGCATTTTTTGATTTTCGTTTTTCGTTTTTGACTCCCCTCCTTCTAAACCCCATAACTTTTTTATTTCTCCGCTCCCAGAGTCATATGAGGTCTTAATTTTTGCGGGACAATTTTTTCTTCACGATGCCACCATTAATTATTCTATATAATGTACTGGGAAGCAGGAAAAAAATTCAGAATGGGGTGGATTTGAAGAAAAAATGCATTTCTGCGACTTTCTTACGGGCTTTGGTTTTACGGCGTTCACTGTGCAGCCAAAATGACATGTCCCCTATATTCTGTGTTTCGGTACGGTTCCAGGGATACCAAATTTATATGATTTTATTTACATTTTGACCCCTAAAAAAAATTCCAAAACGGTGTTAAATTTTTTTTCTAAAAGTCGCCATATTCAGACGGCCGTAACTTTTTTATACATAGGTGTACGGGGATGCATAGGGCGTCTTTTTTTGCGGGGCCGGGTGTACTTTTTAGTTCTACCATTTTCGGGAAATGTTATTGCTTTGATCACTTTTTATTCAAATTTTTATCAGAATTAAAACAGTGAAAAAACAGCGGTTTGGCACTTTTGACTATTTTTCCTGCTACGGCGTTTACCGAACAGGAAAAATATTTGTATAGATTTGTAGAGCGGGCGATTTCGGACGCGGGGATACCTAACATGTATATGTTTCACAGTTTTTAACTACTTTTATATCTGTTCTAGGGAAAGGGGGGTGATTTGAACTTTTAATACTTTTTATATTTTTTTATATTTTTTTTTACTTTTTTTTTATTTTTTTTTTTACATTTATTAGACCCCCTAGGGGTGTTGAACCCCAGGGGGTCTGATCACTAATGCAATGCATTACAATGCTAATGCATTGCAAAAAAGCATCATCTCTTTTGCAGGCTGTATACACCAGCCTGCAAAAGAGAGAATTTGCAGACTGGCTGGGAGCCCTTAACAAGGCTCCCGGCTGTCATGGCAACGGGGGGTCGGCCCTGGAGCATGCTCCAGGAGCCGGCAATCCCTGCCAAAATGGCGGCGCCCATGCGCCGCCGGGAAGATTGCGCCTCCGGCGCCTTTGACAGCAGCGCCGGAGGGGTTAATGCCTCCGATCGGTCCGGGGACCGATCGGAGGCATTAGAGCCGGTTGTCTACTGCTTGAAGCAGTAGACACCCGGCGGCTATGACGGCTGCCCGGCTCCCGGGCGGTCGCCATAGTTACAGACCCGACACGCGCCGTACTATTACGGCGCATGTCGGGAAGGGGTTAATGTTGTTTACTAGACATTTTACATTGCTGAATATTTGGTATTGTTATGCTTTTCTTGTGACCAATTGCTTTAGGCCAGGGCCCCACAATGCAAAAATGCAGCATTTTGACCATGGCAGAAACACCTCTGCAAAAAACGCTGCATTTTCCATTACCTGCGATTCCAGCTAATCCCATCCACACATACGTTTTGCAAATTGCAGCATGTCAATTATCCCTACGAAAATGCTCCATATAGGTATAATTGGGGCAGAAAGTCTGCAGAGAAAAACACGTTGCTCACTCTCCTTGGGTTAGCTTTGTGTCATTGAATGTGGATGACCTCAACACTCCTATAAAAAGAAGAAAAATCTTGATTCATCTAAAACGACTGCCCCCAGATATTGTCTTTCTTCTGGAGACTCACTGTAGAACAGACAAACTGTACAAACTCTCAGCCCAGTAGATAGGAGACTGTCTCACCGTATCCCATACCTTATCCTCACAAGGAGTTGCTGCTCAGTTGAGACGGGACCTGCCCTATTCCATTACAGATCTATTTAGTGACCCACAGGAATGGTTTCTTGTCTTTAATTGGATATAGCAAACCTTATGATTTAGTAAATCTTTATGCTGCAAGGCAGGTATGCAGTCATGGTCAAGCCAATTTTTATGCCATGCTTCTCCAGAAGCTAATGAGCTACAGCCTGGGGAATTTTATTATAGGAGGAGAATTTAATTTGGTTCAGTGCCATGAGCACCCACACCACAACCTATTCCCTCTCAGGCTTCCCTTATGCAATTTATGGCATGTTTATCATTGTCTGGCCCCTGGCAGGTACCTGTTTTAGAGATGAGCGAGTAGTGAAATATTCGAGATTCCATATTCGTTTCGAGTAGAGCCTCAATATTCGACTACTCGATCAAATATCGATTCCCATTACAGTCTATGGGAAAAAATGCTCATTTCAGGGGAAACCATTATTCGACTAAAGGAGAGTCACCAAGTCCACGAGTAGCAGGAGGAGAGTGTTTAGGAGGAGCGAAGTGCAGTTAAAGCGCACGGACCCCATAGACTATAACGGATCTGTGCGCTTTAACTGCACAGCGCTTGCAGTTGCACTGATATTCCGTTCGGGGGGTCCTCCTGTGGACTCCTTCCGGACGGGAGGCAGGCGCTAATGTGAACTTACTCGTCCTGAAGAACCAGCATTGATTGACCGAATGCTATACAGTGTCCACAGCAGTCTCCATTGTGGTCCGATCTTAGACTCCACCTCGTCACAGAGGAGCCTCCGGCAGAACCAGCGTTGATTGGCAAAATGCTGTACACTGTATAGAATTTGACCAATCAACGCTGGTCAATGCATTCCTGTGAGAAAAAGTCAGCTTCCGCATAACCGCAAGCTGACAGCTCTCATAACTAGCAAAGACGAGCCTGCTGCAGAACCAACGTTGATTTGCCGAATGCTATACACTGTATAGCATTCGGCCAATCAATGCTGGTTCTGAATCGAATCTTTACTGCGAATAGTAGTATTCGAACAAGCACGAGCATTTCAAATACCATAGTATTCTATCGAATACCTACTTGATTGAATACTACTCGCTTATCTCTAGTCTGTTTCCAATCAACAATGTGGCATCAGGAGAGGGTACTAATGGGGATGTGCCATTGTAGTGGGTGCACTATTAGAGATCTTTTTTGTTCTTGGCCTCCTTTTGGTGTACATTGAGGTGTAGTCAGTGGGGTCCAAAAGGACCATGGATCCTGTGGGCATTGCCCTCCTCTGGGGATGCGTGTCCGCACGTTTAATGACTGGTCAAGGGTGGGTGTGTTCCCCCCTGAGATGATGTCATGGGAGCCTGTTCAGTCGGATCTATTACTTGCACTATAATTTCTGATTATGAGGAGCAACATTTTATTGTTATTTCCTGTTTTGCCTTCCCTATCCCCCTTCTTATTCACCTTATTCCTATCCCCCCTCCCTGCTTCTTTTCTTTCCTAGGTTTTGTACAAATTAATTAAAAATGTTAATTAAAACAAAAGATAACAGAGTGAGGCAAAATAAAGCTGATTTTTGTTGTAGAGTTAAACTACAGAATGGTTTGTAAAAAATCCTTGTATACAAGCACTTGCCAAGGTAGTCTTCAAATGCTTTAATATTGACAATAAAAGTTCCTATATGAGGTATATCAAGGACCAGTCTCTTCCCCAGATGCATATGGACATGATGAAAGACAGAGGCATAGCTATAGGAGGTACGAAAGTAGAAACTACAACAAAAGACAACACCATTATAGATAGAACATGTTAAGTGGGGGCAATGTGATATATTTAATAGGTACACAAAGCTAGTATTAACCCCTAAAGAGAACTTTTCATGTCTTTGGTCACATGCAGCTTTATATGCTGCTAGAAAGCAGACAGTGCGCTGAATACAGCACACTGTCGACTTTCCCGTTATTTGCCCTGGGGCAAGAGATATTGGTGCCATTACCGATACCTCTTCACTGTCAGAAGGGTGTTCCTGACAGTCTAGCTGGACTGTTAGGAACACCCCTCCTGACAGTACTGCCCGTAGCTCTATACTGCTAGAGAGGAAGTTCCTTACTGCTATTTTTGATGAAGGCGAGGTGACCAAAACACGTTACTTTGCACCTTCAGTATATTATTTTTTACAGTGTTATGATGTGACATTGCAATGCCATATTATTGATATCGATGGAAGAAGAGTTGCTAGGTACTGGGGAGCTAAGAGAAGAAAGTAGTATCTGTATTCTATATTCACCAGCGCATAGAGAAAATAAGTAAGCACGCTGAATCAGTGGAATATGCTAGGGGCTCAGGGCACTGAAGGAAAGCAGAATAGTGACAAATGCTTGCTGGGTCAGCAGTGAAATGAGGTTGTCTTCCTGTCACCCTACTAGAAACAACATCTATCTCTAAAATGACATTTATCTCTCATAGCCTCTGAACAATAAAAAGTAATAGGGCTGTATCAATTTAAAACCTGATATAAAACATTGTAAGGCAGGGGCCCCACATATCGTCAATACCATGGTAAAAACGGCGGCATTTTACAGTACTTGCAAAGTGGATGGGATTCTGGTTAATCCAATCCTCACACTGCAGAAAAATAACTACAGCGGACATGCTGCAATTTAAAAAAACAGTGTGTTTTTATAAATGGCTGCATGTCAATGCAAGTGGTTTCTGTATAGGTACAATGGAAGCAGAAAGTCTGTATAAGAAAACTCTGCCGACTTTTGTGAAAACCACTGCAAAAAAACAAACAAAAACACTTTAAGCTGCAGCATGCCACGTAGGGCCTTAGTCTAAAAGAAGTTACTGGATTAAAGGGCTGTGTGGCCCTTTTTAAACTATCACAGGTGGTAATAGGGCACCCCCTAGTTAAATATCATACAGTCTCTGGTCCCAGAGTGAAAAAACACCTAAAATATAACTTTTATTAATATAAAGTATAAAATCTGAGACCTTGAGGGAATAGTCCCCACTTATCTGGGGATCTACTATATATTGTTATACCCCTCACTGTCCAATTGCCTGATATATACAACTCAAAGGATGTTAGATGGAATCTCATCAGCTTAATAGCCCTTTGATTGAAGCACTATTCACACCTCTCCTCCCGTTGTAACCCTATAGATATCAATCAGGGTTTTTGTAACCCTATAAATATCAATCCCAATATAAATCAGCAATTCCCTGGCTGTTCAAGATATAGTATATAGTTACAGATATAATTACAGAAATATGCATAAATGACTCTGGTGCTATCAGACCCTCAGGGATTGATTTGGAGATTCCAGTGAGGATCAGCAAGACCAACTAAGCTGCAAACCCAATCCTTCCTTCCCTATGTGTGTCTATGAATAACCTATAGTTGCTGACTAACATATGTCTATCATCCTAGTGGGGGGGGGGGGTGTATCCCCTCACTTCAGTTGCTCTACACATTTCACCTAAATTGTTCTCTCTAAGGTCATCAGGAGCTTTATATGTAATAGGGTGAAAAAAAAAGAATCATATGCGGTAACAACTGCAGTTCCCGGAACTCCTATGGCGAGTCCCGGTACTTTCAAAGTGGCTGACGCTCCACGCTGGTTCCACTCTTTCTAATAAAGGACTGCACTCGCCTCCGCTCCACTTCCAGTCCTGTCCCCACCAATCCAGTTTGCAATAGAAGCAACACCCCTCGTACCTCATGGTGGGGCGTGGACTGAACACTGGAGCCTGATACAAAGGCCAATAGTATCGGACAATGCCGAAACAAGCCTCAGGAAAGTATAAAAAATATATATCACAAAGGATCAATGACAAAGGCGAAGATACCAAGATCTATTGGGATAAAATCACCTATCCATTGGCCAGATGGATAGGTGATAGCCTACCATTGTGTTTAAAGGTCCTATAAAAATGCATCATCACACAAAACTATGTCTAGTGTGAATAGTGGTCAAACATTGCCACCTCAATATACTACATGCACAATATTATGAACAAGGACCTAATGGCTGTTATGGTTCTGGGTATATAGATAATTTTTTTTTTTTTTTTAAACTACAGAACCTCTTAGTTGTAGAACACTACAGCGAGGTCCACAGGCCCAATGGAGGGCAGCTGTATGTCTGAACTCAATGTGAACTACTGCAAAAACACTGCAGCACGGTGCTTAATGTGAACAGCTGCAAAGATACTGCAGCCTGAACTCAATGTGAACAGTGTGTACTCTGCGACACTGCGTGTGAATAAGGTGCAACTAAAATCCTGCCAGTTTAGCTCACTGGCCAGGTGCACCAGTACAAGTGAAACACACGGCTGCCAAGGGTTAACACTCACCCAGGCCAGCAAACACACACACTTACCCCTGCGACAACTAGGGGCCACCACGGAAGTTTAGAACATTCTTCTGTACACAGCTTGGAGTTACTAAGGGAGTTTGCATGGTCCTGCACACAGCTTGGAGCCATACATGAAGTCAGACAGTACACATAGGCTATCTCAGAGACCATTCCTGCTGCAGATCTACAAGCTGGAACGGCGTCTACCGCTCCTAGCCCTAACAGTTCAGGGTTTACAGGTCCTACCTAACAGCACCCAGGAGAAGCAGAGGAACCCCACACAGAGGCCTAGTCTGAAACCTGCCTGAGTACTGGAACCTATCCCTGCAAACTACTGTCACTCACTCCGTGGACTTAGAGGAGATTTCAGTCAAAGTGTGAGCACCCGGTGGGCGTCGGCTCACACTATTTAAAGGGAAGTCCCCGCCCAATAGGGGCGGTGGCCATGACCTCACCGCTCATGCTCAGTAGGGGAGAAATGGCACTTGGCTTGTGAGCAGCTCCAATACGTCTGAGCATGCTCAGTAAGGTGAAAGCTGGATGCTTAGACTGACCCGCAGGTGGCGCTGTGCGCTATGATAGAAACCTGCGGGACCAAATCCTAACAATGGCTTACTATATCATACCTATCCCAATACATCCAATGAATATAGTGATGAAAAAAACTGTATGGCAATTTGAAAATCAAATCCCTCCAAATACCAGAGATCCCATGATAGCGACGTCTGGGATAATCACTATATTCCATATGGAATAATACAATCCACAGCACCAATCCCTCATAAATATACGGGACAGCCCTCATTAAAGGGATTCTACCATTAAAGCAACTTTTTTTCTAATTACCATGTCGGAATAGCCTTAAGAAAGGCTATTCGTCTCCTACCTTTAGATGTGGTCTCCGTTGCGCCGTTCCTTAGAAATACCGGTACTTACCGGTATGCTAATGAGGTCTCGGCAGCAATGAGGGCGTCCTTCTTCTTCATCTGCCTCCTCCCCTTGTCTGTCGTCTTCTTTCTTTGTTATGTCTTACGCCTGCGCAGTCGGCTCTGACAGCGAGAACCTGTTAGAGCCGATTGCGCATGCCGGCCGGCGGCCATATTTCCAAGGCTGCAATTGCGCGCATGCGCAGTACACTCCTCACATCTTCGCCGAACAGAGTGTACTGCGCATGCTCAGTAATGTTCGTACAGCCCTCTGAAGCCTGGATGAGTTCACTCGCACGTCAGAGGGCTGTACGGACCTTACTGAGCATGCGCAGTACACTCTATTCCGACGTGGTAATTAGAAAAAAAGTTGCTTTAATTGTAGAATCCCTTCAATAATGATCTAAATAAAGGGTGTAAATGAAATAGTGTCATTTAAGCCCAGTGGTTTAACAGATTTAAGTCTAAAAATCCACTGAGCTTCTTTGCATAAAATTATGTGGTCCCAGTCACCACCGCATGGGGATTTATGCACCCGCTCAATTCATTGGAATTTAATTGAAAAAACAACCCCATTATGGCGTTCCCAGATGTGATTAGCTGTGGCAGTGTCTGCCCGATGTGTGATGTCTCCTGTGTGATCTAAAATGCGTCTGCGTCTTTTTGTCTTGCCCACATAATTAAGTGGGCAAGAATATGAAGCAACGTAGACCACGCCATCCGTCAGGCAATTGATAAATTCTCTTATACGACAGAGGCACCCCGTTGCACATGCCAATACATTTGGCCTGACAGGACCCGCATTTAAATGGTCCCAACCAAGTGAGTGATGTTTTAACGGGGCTAAGATGACTCCGAGTGTGGCTCTTGGTGTAATTCATCCTTGACTTTGTATACTGCCCCATCTTTTCATATAGCCCTTAGCTTACTTATCACTTATGCTAGGTTCACACTAGTGTTTGGCTTTCCATTTTTTGGGTCCGCTTTGGGAACCAAAAAACGGAAAGCTTACATTCTTAAAAAGCGGTTACCCATGGAAACCCATGGACCCAATAAACTATAATGGGGTCCACTGGGATTCTGCTTGAAAAATGTGGGTTCGGGGACGGAACCTAGTGTGAACCTAATCTTAGGTGGGATATGTTGCTGAGAGTACTCACAACCTCTGTTGCCATTCTAATATTTATAATATGTTGGTTATGTTAATACACTACTATATTTAGTTTAATTGGAATTTTACTTTGGTCTCTTTTCCATTGTTAGACTCTGTACAGACATAAAGAAAGGAGGAGATAGACTGGCATCACTCCGGGGGCGATATTAAAATATAACTTTTAATCCATATCAATGGTAAAATACAAAGAAGATACAAAAGGAGTGAAAAACCACAAAAAAGACACATTAAAAAACTCCAACGCGTTTCAGAACACGCAGTTCCTTAGTCATGGTATCCTAACTTGATGAATAAAGGCTGGTGTATAAAGAAAATAACAAAGTTGGTTAAACATATGCAAAAACTCCAGTCCATATAAGTGAAATTTGGATCGTAATTTTACTTATATGGATTTATATAGATTAAAAGTTATATTTTATATTTTAGTTATATTTTAATATTGCCCCCAGAGTGATGCCGATCTTTCTCCTCTTCCTTTCTTTATGTTTGTTCTTTGTTCCTCAGTCCGGGAAGCAGATCGTGCACCCCGAAGAGGACTTCAGAATATTCACGGCTCCAAACTTTATTTTTTATGGACATACCCTATACAGACCCTGATGAACATTCCATCTTTCTAGATTATTTTGCCTAGCCTTTTCTTTTTTTTCCCTCTAGATACTTATTTACTGTCTGGTTTTAACATGGACTTCACAACACTGTTTGTACCAATGTTTGTGTTCTTTTATACTTAGTTTTTATTTCCTGAGAAGACTTTTACTGTCTATTTACTAAAGTTTGTATTGTATACCACGTTGTACAACTTTTCAATAAAACAAGTTTGTTTTTATTAAATAATACGGGCATATCCATATAAAAAAAATGGTAATGGAATATTAATATAACTTACATAAAAATGGGTAAGCAAAGCAGTATAGGAGGAGATACAAACCTGGTAAAAAAAAAACCAAAAAAAAAAAACAACCTAATAAGAATAATACAACAAAATAGCTCAAGGAAAAGTATGTTTACAAGAAATGATAGTATAATATTTTAAGGTGTGAATATAAAAAGAAAATACATTAATCTATTGATGGATAGATGGAAAAATCCATAAGAAACCATACATTGCAACTATCTTGCAACTGACTCACCAGTCCTGAGTTACCAATTTATAGACTTTGCTAAAAAGACTTCCCTAAGTAATGCCTGGTTCACATCTGCATTTGTTAATCCATTCAGGGAGTCTGCATGGGGACCCCCAAATGGAATACCGAATGCAAGTGGGGAGCTTATGAGAGCACACAGAACCCATAGACTATAATGGGGTCTGTGGGCTTTCTG
Organism: Leptodactylus fuscus; assembly: GCF_031893055.1. Classification (NCBI taxonomy): domain Eukaryota; kingdom Metazoa; phylum Chordata; class Amphibia; order Anura; family Leptodactylidae; genus Leptodactylus; species Leptodactylus fuscus. The sequence continues at coordinate 119,827,177 of NC_134267.1, read as the reverse complement.
TGCGGTGTTCGCACGGAACATGCGGACAGAAAAGTACTTCGTAATCTACTTTAATGTCCCCGTAACTCGTGCAGGCAGCGCGTGGAAAACACATGGACCCCATTATAGTCTATGGTGTCCGTTTGCTTTCACTGTTCACCGCTTGTCAATGCGTTCAGTATTCCGTTCGGGGGGTCCCCATGTGAACGCCCTGAACTGATTACCAAATGCAGGTGTGAACCAGGCATAAATTGGTTTGTAACCCATTGTTGGTAGGTTCTGCCTGCGATAAGGAAGTGTCTTCCATTCTGTACTGTTAAACCATGCTTGATTAACAGTGTTTCGGGAAAATGATGAATATGTGTTCCCTTGGCCTCCCACAGGCCCAAGTACACAAACACCAATCAACTAGCGCCCTAGGCTTTGCTCTGTTTCCATTCTTCAGGCCGGCTTGTGGAGTCAAAAGACGGAAACCCAATCCACTTAAAAAGCAGTTACCCACGGAAACCTGCTAACCCCACAGACTATAATGGGGTCCGTCGGTTTTCCACCTGGTTTCCTACCTGAAAAACGCATAAAGAAAATTCCTACTTGCATTTCTTTTCTCTACACATTTTTCAAGTGGAATGGGGGATGGAATCCCCAAATGGAAAGCAAGTGCTAGTGTGAACCCAGCCTTAGTTATAATGGAGTTTCCTAACTGGTATAGATTTTCATTCTGGTGCAGGAATGTCTGACTGATTTATGAAGTGGTCACAGTCACTGCTCCAGTAAGACCCTTTATTATGACTGGTATACGATACACCAGTCTTAATAAATATGCCCCAACAGATGCCAGGTTCAGCACCTGGGCAAACCTGGACAGATCAACTGTCCACAACCCCTTGTTGGCCCCCTGTTTCTCCCCTCTGAGCTCTGAACCACCCCTCCCCCCCTCGATTCCCATGTTACACAAAGGGTGGTATGGTATCCTTGTTATAAGTACAGTGTCCATATTAGGATATCCTCAGATAACATAGTCAAACATCAGATTAATGCTAGTTTATAGCTCTGATACCTGACTTCTGACATCTAATTTGTCTGATACCTGACTACTAACACTTGACTCTGACACCTGACTACTGATTTCCTGACTACTGACACCTGACTTTGACACCTGACTACTGATACCTGATACTTGACTACTGACACTTCATAGACTGCCACAGCATAATGAATGGCATCTGAACAGGTCCCATTCACACTGTGCAGTTTGTGGGCTGGTTGAAAAACTCAGATGATTTCTGACTCTTATCTCTGTCTGAGTCACAAGGCAGCAGTCGGCTAGGAAACACATACACTATGCCTCCTAATGATTGGCCAGGATTACAGACCTCCCTGCTCACACTCAGAATTAGAAGATACAGTGTATATAGGAGCTGTAGGGTGAGAAGCTCAAATGAGACCTGATACCTGACTTGTGACTCAGCCAGAAATCAGAGTCAGACATCATGTACAAACCAACACATACAATGGTGGAAACTTATCAAGTAAAATGCTCCATAATTCTGGTATCATTTTCACCAAATAAACTCTGTAACATGTTGGGCACCATATTTATCAAGTGTTTTAAATACTTTTATGACTTGTGAATAAGGGGGCGTGGAGTCACAGTAAGGGGGCATGACCTACAACACTGTGCTGCAACTCCAACGTTCTTTATGGTCTATCATACAAAATGATGAAAAAATGTTGAAAAAAATTACCCTAGTTTCAGGTTGGAGGTGGTCTTATTGAAGGGAGTCTATTACCAAGAAATGTATATTTAAAGTAAATACGGCAGCTCATAGTACATTCTGTATGAGTTTTTCTTATTGCAGCTTCTTGATGGAGAAAAACACTATTTTATGCTTTTACGGTGTTGCTCATACTCTGTGCATTATAAGACCATCCTAATAGCTCCCCCTCTCTATTCCCGATGATAACTCCCTTTTGCCAATTCCCGATGATAACTCCCTTTTGCCTGTGCTCATCCTCTTTATTGCTGCTGGTAGGTGCAATATTGAGCATACTGTGCATGCTTCATCATGTCACTCTACATGCAGGAACTGTATGGGGTTTGCCATCAGCAATAAGAAGGATGAGCACCTCAGAAGCGATGAGGAGGGGAGAAATGTTACTCATCCAAAGGGATGGCATTCTGCCAATCAACGCTGGTTCTGCATCGAACCTTAAACTTCGAACAACCAGTAGTGTTCGATCGAGTACGAGTATTTCGAATACCGTAGTATTCGATCAAACACCTACTCGATCGAACACTACTCGTTCATCTCTAGTTATTACACATATGTTCAATATGAGCCTGAAGCTGGGAATGGTACCACAACTGTGGAAATCATCTTGTGTGGTACCAGTTCCAAAGACACTTCATCCACCAGACCTTAACAGCTACAAACCTGTATCATTGACATCCCACATGATGAAGGTCTTAGAGAGATTGGTTCTCACACATCTCCGCCCTCTAGTGAGCTCTGTTATGGACCCCCTCCAGTTTGCTTATTGACCGGGCATTAGGGTGGATGATGCCATCATCCACCTTCTTCACAGAGCTCTTTCTCACCTGGAGAAACCAGGGAACACTGTGAGAATAATGTTCTTTGATTTCTCCAATGCTTTTAACACCATTCAGCCAGGGCTACTGAAAGACAAGCTGGACCTTGTTAGTGTGGACCTCCACCTCTCCAACTGGATCCTAGACTACCTCACAAACTGACCTCAGTATGTGAGAGCTGTGTGTCAGACACTGTGATCTGTACTACAGCGGCACCACATGGTACAGTTCTTGCCCCCTTTCTCTTCATACTGTACACTGCAGATTTTAGGTGCAACTTATCTAGCTGCTACTTGCAGAAGTCTTCTGATGACTCTGCAATAGTAGGCCTCATCACAAACGGAGATGACAGGGAGTACAGTGAATTAAACTGGGATTTTGTGCATTAGTGCCAGCGAAACCACTTCAGGATTAATGCTGGGAAGACCAAGGAGATGGTGGTGGACTTTCGCAAGCGGAGGTATGTTCCAAAATCAGTCGACATCTAGGGGACGGACATTGAGATAGTCAACACCTATAAGTACTTGGGTGTGCTCCTCAATAATAAGCTGGACTGGGCCATTTACATGGATGCACTATACAGGAAGGGCTACATCAGGCTCTACCTGCTCAGGAGGCTGAGGGCCTTTTGGAGACCAGGGTGCACTTCATAGGGCCTTTTTGAACTCTGAAGTGGCATCAGCCATCTTCTTTGGAGTGGCCTGCTGGGGGAGTAGCATATCAACCAGGGATAGGGACAGACTCAACAAGCTGGTTAGAAGGACCAGCTCTGTCTTGGGGAGCCCCCTGGACCCAGTGAAGGTGGAGGGTGACAGAAGGATACTGTCCGTGGTGAGCTCCATACTGGAGAATAACTCCCATCCCATGCATGAGACCGTGATAGCACTGGGTAGTACTGTCATAGACTGACTGTTTCACCCTAAGTGTGAGAATGAGCGCTATCGGAAGTCTTTCCTCCCCCCTGCAGTAAGACTGTACAATCAATGCCAGGCTGTAAGTGTAGATTACTCCATACAGAGAACTGAAAGATCCTTAAGCTGTGACAGCTCTCCTACTATGTTTTTACCTTTATCTTTTTATCTGTACGTACTGTCACTGTAATGCCTCTACCGTGGAGATTCTGTATTATTATTGTACTGTATTATCTATGCTGCTGTAACACACTGAATTTCCCTATGGTGGAACAGTTAAAGGAATATCTTATCTTATATGTGATTGATGGGGTCCAATACCCAGCACCTCAGGCTGGGAATGACTGACAGGTGAATAGGAAAATCCCGCACTGGGCCTCTGAACCAAGTGGGCCCCTATCTTACCCTGGCATAGCACAGTACATTCATTGTATTTCATACAAATGCTTATGGTACTGTATATTAACCAAACTATGCATCACTGTAATATACTGGCTACATTATTTTTTTAAAAAAATTCCCAGTTTATTTTTATATTCTGTTGACACACAGGGTACTTGATATGACATCTAGTGAGGTCACCCAGTTTCCTTCCTCCCTGAGCCCCATTTTGTAAATCACACTGCAGGGGCCCCAATCACCAATCATATTCCAGCATCTTTCTGCTGCCTGAGCCCTGCTGCAGTGTGAATACGTACCCCCAACTCACAGAGCTAAGAAGGCCCTAGTTCATGGCAAAAGCCAGACAGCATACTACTGACAGAATCCCAGAACAGAAACAATAAAGGGCAAGGGCTAAGCAGCAAGCTAACACTGAAAAAAAATTATGGTGGCCAATGGCAGTACCATACATTGTGTGGAAGCTTTGCTTGATATTTCTGCTCAGTAAAAATACCAATGAGAAAGTAAACTACTAGTTAAATAACAATTCACTATTTATTTCTCAGTTACTGACCTTCTTAAAATAGAGTCTTTCAGGTCCAAAAACTCAAGAAAACCAATAATAGTGCTGAGTAGACACCTTTAATAGGAACAGAAATATATCTATGTGGTGACAAACCAATGAAGCAATTCAGAGACAATGCAAGTGCATTGGCCCAGTGTGTTAGATTTGGATACAGCTGGCTGTGATACAGGCAGAGGCCTCAAATGTCATTCACTGCTAAAATGGCGACTTTGGTGACATTCAAAGCACTTGTAGCTATCTGTAGGCACTGGAGTGCACTCAAGGCTGATTTGCATATCCATAAAAAGATTATAATTTCTACTTTGCTTCAAAGGTTTGTGGCCACAAAGGTATGTTTTTGTGCTGGCATTAATATTGGTTTGGAAAACATTTTAGACCTGACAAATTCCCTTTAAGCGACTGAGAATAAACTCTAAACCAGCTAATCACATCTATTAGCTGTCAATGGCTCAATGGCAAGTGTAGATCACATTCCTCTGACCTTGAGTCTATGGGGGATTCATGAAAATGGCTTCCTCAAAGATACGAAACAGCTTTGAAAAAAACAGAGATTGTCTTTTACAACATTGGCGTGCCTAACAATAACCAGGTGATGTTTCCAAATCAATGGAGTCAATGGCAACCATAACAACTAGGATACCACAGTTCGAATTCTACGTTTGGGTCCATATTAAGTTGGTATCTTTTTGCGGCAGACCCATTTACAACCCTCCTTCCTAACATATGCTGTATAGTGCTTTTCCTGATGCCCTACAGTTACAGGAAATAACACAACTCGTTTATGATGTCATGATTGTGGTGTTACATGGTGCTATCAGTGCTAATGGGAATAATCTTCCCTATTATCATTACTACATTCAGGTACCAACAGCATTGTCCCTATTTGCCTTGCTTTTGTGTGCTAACAATTGAGGCGCTAGCCATCTGTTTACATACTTCACCATTAGTCAAGGGCATTCAGGTTGCAGACAGATGACATGGTCATGGTTTTAATAGATGTGTTTAGAAATATAAATTCCATTATTGAGCAATTAAGCTCATACTCTGGCTTGACTGTTAATTGATATTAAAGTCCCCTAATGGCTCTGTCAAATGTGGTTCAACCTCAGGCCCCCACTTTATCCCTTTTGTCAGTGGTTGATAGCAGGGGCACAGCTAAGGCCTGGTTCACATCTGCGTTCGGAATTCCGTTCGAGAAGTCCGCTTTGGGACCCTCTGAATGGAATACCGATCGCTTTAAAAAGCGGTGAGCAATGAAACCACGTGGACCCCATAGACTATAATGGGGTCCATGTGTTTCCGCATGGTGTCCGCACAAATCATGCAGAGACAAAAATGCAGCAAGAAGTACTTTTCTATGCATGATCCATGTGGACACCACGCGGAAAACACACAGACCCCATTATAGTCTATGGGATCCATGTGGTTTCATTGCTCACCACTTTTTCATGTAATTGGTATTCCGTTCAGGGGGTCCCCAAGCAGATTACCCAAATGGTATAATGAATGCAGAGGTGAACCGGACCTATGAGGGGTGCAGATGTAGCAATCAACACCATGCCCCTGAGCATGAGAGGCCCCAAAGACCTCTTTACAACATAAGAAGGCGACATTCTTGTAGATAGCTCTTTGTAAGTGGGGGCCTAGGAACTTCAAGTTATGTCTCAAGTTATTTAAGGACCTAAATAGTAAAATACCTAGTAAAAGTATTTCAGGTTAGTACATTTTCCTCATTTCCACAAATCTGCTACATTTGGACACACCATTATAATGAAGAAAATCATATGTCAGTCTCAATAACCGTTTTTTTTTAACCAGACACAAAGTTGGACATGCAGGACTTTGTGTCCGGTAAAAAAAAAAAAAAAAAACGGTTTCGCCGTGGAGAGCAGAAGACGCTCACCGGCACTCACGGCCAGAAACGGTCTGACAGGTTTCCGTCTTCTGTCAGCAGAAAAAACGGAAACCTGAAAATGTAGATCGGGTGCTGGTGTGAACCCAGCGCTAGCAGTAATTCATCTTAGTTGTATACAGATCCAGTTCCCAGTTTTTCTTGAAACAATAGTTCTGCTATTTCTATTTTACAGGCTGGTACAGGTATAATGGACATGATGATGGCTCCTAGTCTCATATGATTACTACTTACTATATGGATTGCCATACCTGAAGTAGGCCTTTTTTTTCTTAGCATTGTACCATATATATTAGCTGTATTAGTCAATACAATATACATTTTCTTTTTTTTTTTCCCTAAATACAACATTCTGCATGCAAACATGATAATGTTCACTTTTCCTTGCATGCTAAGGCTGTGAAACTAACTTCACTGAATTTGTAGCAATATCTGAAAGCTAAAAGAGAGTGATTTGATCTGACAGCTAACAATATTTCTGAGTAACATAGTGCAACATAAGGGTCTTGCTATAAAATGAAGTTTAATGCAGCACTGCTAGCAACCCATTGAACCCAAGACTGTGAATACCCCCACCCCCTGTACATCTGTGTCAGAGCTACAGGCATTGTGGGTAAGCTTCAACGCAGTTATTATGTTTGCCCAAGTCAGCCATGCTTATATTAACCCATTAAAGCACATAAACAATTTCACAGGAAAAGAAAACAGTTGCTTTGTAATGTAGAATTAAAACTCTAACAATCTAGTCTGAAGTACATGAGTAGATGAAGCATGTAGATGGGCACAAGACAATGCTAAGACAATGGAGTATAATAAAAGAGTATATTCTGCATATCAAATCTTAAAATGTATTTAGATGTAATGCAGGGAATTGGGATTTCCCTGGACAGAGATGGATTGATAGTCTTTTCATGGTATTATAAATGAGAATGCATCGATCAGGCAATACGCAGAATGAATGTGTATTACAGCTAATACATATATAAGTAATAACACAACACCATTTACTAGCACTTTAGGATGAAGGTACATTGGTGCACTCACCTGCCTTGCTTATATAACTCAGGTACAACTCTTGTCTGTAGATGGACCCTGCTCTCAGCAAACAGACTCGATGCCCAAAGAACAAATAGAGTACAGATCCCAATAAAACTTGTAGTCAGCATGATACCTTCGAGACTATGGCCCAAAAATAGTCCAAAGAAGAAACACTAAGACTATATTTTGTTTCTTCTTTAAGACATTGGTGGGTCATCTCATTATTAGAAGGATGTTTACCCATACAGAAAGGAAACGCCACTCAGTATTTAATCTGGATGCAGTGGAAAGCAATTTCCACTAAACCTATAAATCCATCTACGTCAGATGGCTGGGATTTTCAGGCTGTGGTGAATTCACGTCTATTTCAGACTCGCTTTTATGCTTGCTGCTTAGGGCAATGTAGAGCATTGTTAAAATAGAGGTTGTGAAGCAGAGATCATTTGCAGAAAGCTTTAACTGAGCAGTAGCCTGATAATAACCTCCAGAAATCAGTCAGATATAATGAATGTCCCCAGAGGTGCTTATTTAGATGTCACTACATGTACTATACCAATGGAACTGAAGTAGTGGGTATATTGAGAAACAAAATTTATTCCAGTTATTTTTGTCAAATGTGATGGGTAAAAAATGTTCATGGTATGATAGCATTGTAGAGTATAGTGTACTTCACTTTATGTCAATTTTACTGGAAAATTTTGGCAACGTTTTGGTGTAAACTAAGCCACCAAATCCTCTATATAGACAAAAGCATTGGGACACTTATACATTACACCTACTGGAGCTTTATGACACCCCATTCTAAATTCATAGGCATCCATATGGAGTTGGTCTCTCTCTGTATGGGTCAGTTCAATTTTTTGACAACAGTGTTAATCATGCCTTTATGGACCTTGTGTTGTGCATGGGGACAAAAGAAAACAGAACAGAACAGAACAGTGCCTTCTCTACAATGTTCCCCAAAAGGAATTGTCCAAAAAAGCTTGGTTTGCTGAAGCATATACATCTCTTGTCGCTAGGCCTAAGCCAAAACCTGAAAAACATCATAAATATTATCCCTCCTTACCAAACAGCCAGCACAATGCAGTCAGACAGGTAATGTTCTCCTGATGTTTACCAAACTCAGACTCATGCATCAGATAGAGAACTTATGGTTCTTCACTCCACAAAACATGTTTCTTATTCTTCAGAGTCCAGTGGCGGTGTACTTTACACCACTCCATCCAAGGATTGCAACTCAACCCTACTGTGTAACTTGCTGATAAATATATCCAGAGGTCAGCATTAAGTTGTGAGGGAAACCTGCAGGTAAAATAATGCATTATTCAGCATCCACTGAGATCAATGAGCTGTCTATATAATACATGTATGTGCTAGGTCCTTAAGAGGAAGAAATGTTCTCTTCCATGGCTAATAGATGAGGATTCTGCTGAACAGGGGAGCCTTCTCTATTAAAGTGGTATTCTCATCTCAGCAAATCATTACCAAAATGGGAATAACTGCTCCAATGTTCCAGCCTCCTATGTTCTGACTGAACTGAATATGACTTTAGTCTTAATGTACTTGTTAAGTATAGATCCTAGGCAGCACTGTATTAATTACCAAGGGTTAGCTCTTACTTAGAAGGTTATTCCCGAATAACGGGTGAATAATTGGCTGTAAATGGTGTTGCTCCACTGTTTCCATAATTGCCACAGCAGTGAATAGGAATTATTAAAGCAGTGTAGCACATTTCAGTTACATTATTTATGTATTACAGAGACAGTGTAGCTATAAATGCTTTGCTGTTTCCATAGCTCCTATTAACTTCTATTAGAGTTGCAGAAACAATGTAGAGCACCGCTTCTCGCTTGTTTCTAGTGAATGGGACTTGCAGCTAATTTTTCCCTACTCCACCATGATTTGCTGAGATGGGAATAAACCTTTAAGAACTCCTGGGGAGTGTGACCAGATACTGAAGAATGCAGATATGTGAGTCTGAGCTCTGCTCCTTGCTTTAACTAAAAGTGTTGCACAGTTTTACACAGGGCGGCGAAACTTAACTCATTAAGGTAGGGTTCACACTACTGTTGGATTTCGTTATGAAGGTGTCTGTTTAAAAAAAAATAACGGACACCTATCATAACAGACACAAACGGACAGTAACTGATGTCTATAAGTCCATTGCCCATAGACTTCAATGTTAAAAAATAAAAAATAACGGACACTTGCCATCCTGCAAGTCCAAAAGTCCTGCATGTAGAATTTTTCTGTCCGCTGGAAAAAAAAAACTCGATGTGGGTGTAAACAGGCACAAACGGACACAAACGGACACAAGATAAAATCCCATTGAAATGAATGGAGATTTTAATGGACTTCTGATGATTTTTCACGATTTAGCTAGTGTCCGTTGCTAAAATCTTGTAACAGAGAATAGCTATGGACACTGCTGACGGTCACTAACAGTAGTGTGGACGCTCCCTAAGGGTAAGTTCACACTGGGTTTTTTGGTCAGGATTTTGAGGCTGTATCTGGAGTGGGGTTTGAGTGCTTGGTTGAGTGTGGTCGGACTGGTAGGTGGCACATCATCCGCCACTACTACTCCCATCCTCCAGTCTCCTCTATCTGGGTTGCGGCACACCCCCCTTGAGGTAATAACCCTGGTCCAGGAGTGGGTGCAGCAAATTTCATACTATTTTCCCACTAACTCCTAGTATTGGTGAACGTTCTTGAAGTTCAATTCTTGTGGTCCTTCCTTCATAAACTGTAAACATATGCAGGGTCGGTCTGGTCCGCCGGGGAATTGGGGAATTCCCCGTTGGGCCCCGAGCCTGACTATTAGTTTTATCTAAATGTACTTGTCAGCCCGATCAGGCTTCTGACTGTCCCAAAATGGGCCCCTGTACCAATCGCTGGGAGTGTGTGAGACCATTAGCAGGCACAGGGTCTTCTGCTCCCTGCGCTGTACACTGCCGTCATGTAGCAGGAGCTGTGCTGCCCCTCCCCCACACAGATCGCAGTGTGCAGGGGGAAGTCTGCCGGCTGCTGTAAATCAGTGGCGTAACTAGGAATGGCGGGGCCCCGTGGCGAACTTTTGACATGGCCCCCCCCCCCACCGACCCCTCCTCTGCACTCTATTATGTCCCTTAGTAAGCCCTGCGCACAGTATTATGTCCTTTAGTGGCCCCTGAACACAGTATTATGTCCATTAGTGGCCCCTGCACACAGTTTTATGTCCATTAGTGACCCCTGCACACAGTATTATCCCCCATAGTGGCCCCTGCACACAGTATTATGTCCCTTAGTGGCCCCTGCACACAGTATTATGTCCCTTAGTGGCCCCTGCACACAGCATTATGTCCCTTAGCGGCCCCTGCACACACTATTATGCACCATAGTGGCCCCTGCACACAGTATTATGCCCTATTGTGGCCCTTGCACACGGTATTATGCCCCATAATGAACACCCATGAACAATTATTATACTATGGGGTATTCTCAGACCCCGGGGTATAATAATCGGAGACCTGGGGGGATACAAACATAAAAAAACACTGTTACTTACCTATCTTTGGCTCAGTTGCAGTCTTCGGTGGTGTCGGCCATCTTTAATGACATACGGACGTCACATGACCCGGTACGCAGGTCCCGGTCAAGTGACGTCAGGGACATCACACAACTAGGCCCGATGCCTGTATGAAGCGTGGAGAGGAAAGTAACAGTGTTTGTTATGTTCACTTACCTTTCCCGGTATAATAATAGTGCGTGTGTGCCCCTGCCAGGATCGGTATATAAATATGGCCCATTAGCGGCTGGAGTAACTCCAGCCGGTAATGGCCTATTAAGAAAAAAAAAACACTGGGGTAGCGGCTGTTGCCGGGCCCCTAATGTCCCGGAATAGCCTTAA